>NW_027445437.1:2496987-3229231 GCF_035582795.1 Mycteria americana
TTCCTATCATCTCTAAAATAAGGAAGAATTTTCTTGGCTTGATTTGTTTTTTCCTCCTGTTCTGGCATACAAAATGTTGCTGTTAAGTGTGTTTCTGTTACTGAAGGTGATATTTCTGTTACGAAAGGTGCTTCGTGCATGTCAAGATTTCACTTAGTTCATCCTGTAACTGCCTTCCTAACGCAGCTGTGGGGAATGGGTATTTTGAGTACCATTAGTGTGATACCAGCTGAAGAGGTTTACCTTTCCTGGCATTACTTCTGCTCCCCCCGGTGAAGGTTATTGCTCCTGCGGACCTGCCAGCCAAACTGCCTGTGTGCGACTGCCTCCCGACCCGTTGCGGTCGGAGGGCTTGCTTCGCTGACGCCTGCCCGCTCCTGTCAGGGTAGCTCAGGCTGCTCCTTCGGACAGGAGTGGGCTCGGGAGCAGGGACAGGAGAGGACCCGTAAGCGGGGCAGGTGGGGAGGTGTTGGGGGGTAGCTGTACCCAGCTGGGACATGATTGTAACCGACTGGGACAGGCTGTGGGTGGGATCTCTTCAGTCTCTGCTGGATGAAGACATTTGATGAAAGCCATGGCTTTTCTGAACATCCTAAAGCATGGTCCTATTGGCTCCTCTAGTGGCACGAGTTCACTTAACCCTGTAAATTTTATATGTGTTTTTTGGATGTGATTGCAGTAAGGGTGAATACTTAGTACCTAAAATCCTGTTGTGAGATGGAGAGGAAACAGATTTTCATGTCTATGGCCTCGTGTCTGTAAGTGCTGTCTTCAGGAGGTGAACCTGAAGGGCCTGCTGCAGTCTCCTGTAATCTGCTGGTTCTGAGCAGCATGGTGGTGAGAAGTGAAAACGTGCCTCCACCCTGCAGCTCTCCGTCTCGGAAACGCCCGAAGTCTCTGCCTGCTCTCCCTCCGCTCACCGCGAGCCCCAGACGTGCCGGCCCGTGCCAGTTCCTGCACCGAGTTCTTGCTGGGCCATGTGCTGAGCCAGTTTAGTTCACTAACCCAGCAGAAAGCGGTCCGCCTTCTTTTTTATAGCCATAAAATGCTGTGGAATACTAAGTACTCTTCAAAAACTGGATTTTAAGGGTGTCGTCGTGCTGGGTGTCCGTGTCCAGGTGCTGGCAGCGGCGCTGTGGGGACCTCTGAGGGGAGCCCGGGGCTGCCCCCTGCCAGACAGGGCCGGCTCCGGCCGGTTCTGGGCAGTTCTGCCGCCGCCTCAGCGCAGGGCAGGGCTGAGCCTGTCAGCGACGCTGGAGGCACCTGTGGAAGAGCGTGTTTGAGAAAGGGCAAAAACACCAGACAGGCAGGGGAGTGAGGGAGAAAGTGAGAGAAACAGCCCTGCAAACATCAAGGTCAGAAAAGCGGCACAGAAAATTAGTGTATGAGGTTTTGTTTTCTTTTTCTTTTCAGTGTCTTGGATAGCTAATTGTAAAATGTGGAAAAGTGCCAGCCCTTGGTTTCTATAGGTGTTGGGGAGGCAGGATTAATGCTTGTGAAATAGTCTAATACCCTGGAAATTGGAGCCTGAGAAAAGTCTATGAGGAAATTAATCATTCAGTCTTCAGAACAAGGCTAAATGGGCTGAAGTAAAAAATGTGGGCACACGTTGCATGCAAAGGTGCAGCTGTGGGAGGCAAAAGCGTGTGTGACCGTGTATTCGCAGATTCACAGCGCTTGCGCACGAAGGTTGCACAGGCAGTTTGGCCATTTTAACTGCTTTGTGAACGTAATAACATGTTTAATATCGGTTTTGGTGTGTTTTTATAATAAAAGGCAAAGAGCTGTGGTTAAAACAGAAGGTCTCAGGAGCTCTGGTTTGCCAGAAGCGGTTGCACGTGGATGTGGTAGGAGCAGCAGTGGTCTGGGGCGTCCCGCCTGGCAGAGCTCCTGGCCAGCGTGGCTGTTGGGTGCAAGGCAAGGGCAGCCGGAGGCTGAATCAGTTGCTCGTTTGCATGAGGAATTTCTCGTTTATATTGATAGCGTCAGTTACCGGGTGCCAGATGCCATCGGAGCCTGTACTCTGTTCAGTTTAGGCCTTGCACCGTGCTGGAAATGCGGCTTTGTGTAGAGGATTGGAGTCAGCTGCTGTCTGCTGAGACTGGAGGGAGACTGTAGAAAGCGAGGTGGGTCTCCGAAAAGGACAATCCTAATCGAGATGTTGCTGGGCTGGATTATAGTTATTGTCACTGGCGTGGTATTCAGTCTTATACTCTCACTTGTTTAGTAGTAATTCCTTTTTAATTAAGTAGACTTCCTGTGGCACTCACAAATGTTGGTTTCTGGGAACTTTTGGCAACTTACGGTTCCTGACCACTCTAGATGTAGAAAGGCAATTTAATTAAACTGCAGATTCGGAAACTATCTTAGCAAAGATAGCACATGCATGCTGTCTTGAAGCTGTAGCCGTATCTGTACCAGGAGATAAAAAAGAAATATCTTGCTTCAGATCAGGGATAAATTTTGTTCAAAAGTATAAATTTCCTGCATTTCTGGGAGAAAGCCCTTAGGAGGGGGCTGCTCAGACAGATAGAAGTTCAGGCTTACCTCATACAGTTGGGTGAAGAGTCATGTAGCATTTCTTAGGAGTAATAAATGAAATTTTGTTCCTGGGCAATAAGCACGCGATATGCATCTCCTTTTCTGGTGAGTGGCAGATTTTACATAGCTGTGTTGCCACATCCTTCAAAAGCATTAGTTAAGGACTGGCTTGCTAAGGGTAGTGGCTAAGAGAGCACGCTGACCCTGGAGATCACAACCTTTTCAATTGTCACCTGGGAAAGAAAATAATGAAATCAAATATTTCAGGGAGAAACAATGGACATAGACATTTACCTATCAGCTGGGAAGGGGGGGGAAAGGCTGATTGAATCATGTTCCTGTTAACAGTTTTGGCCTTCTACCTATTAATGACTTTAAAGGTTTGTGGCCTTTAATAGTGCACGTGCCATTTAGAGGTTTATGGGCTCATGTGAATGGGGTTGGCCAGCACCAGCGAAGGATGTGGCAGCAGGTCATTGCCAAACCTGTAGGATGTTGGTGACTGCTACTCATTGGAAACAGTAGAGGCCAGTTGCCTTCTATGAGGTGTTTGCATAACTTGCATTTTCCATTCAATTGTTGACACAGTAATCGCCGGGGAATTCAATTCATTAAACCCAACCCTTGTTGCCAACTTCCCCTCCTGTTGTAGAGGTCAGTGGTTCAACTCTCTTAATAGTAGTGCTTTTGCACAGAACTTGCTATCTTCTGTACTTGGGATAAAGGGCAAGAAACTTTTCTTTCTGCTGCTTTCCTTAAAATTTAAACATAATAGAAATGTCAGTAATTTATTTTGTGAATTTTTAGTTTATGTCTCCATCTATGTCCTCTGTGGCTGTTGAAAGTCAAGATTTAAAAGATGTTGTCATGTGTTGTACAATGTAAATAATGAATTTTTCATTCTTTGCTGTATTCTTCTGTCATTTGTCCTAATATTCAGCATGCTACGCTTGATCATCCCTAACTTACTAGTAATTTGTCTCCACTGATTGTCTTGAATGTTTTGTCTTATTTCACATGCTAATGATTCAGGTTACACCATGCTCCTGTAGAATAATACTGTGTTTTGTTTAACACTGAGGAATGGTTTGCCCAGTCTGATGAACAGTTTCAGATCTGTTTATCTTTCCATCGAAACTATCCTACACAGAGGACCATGCTGTGGAAGGAAAAGAATTGCCTTTTTTTTGTTTTATTTTCTTAACTGAAAAATACCTTTGGTGCATCAGCTGGGAGAGGGTTGCAGGGGAGAGTAATGGATCAGTCTGAGGACAGAGGATCTGTGAGAGCGCTGTTCATTGCTGTTGTGTACATTCACTGGTGTTTGTTAAGGCTGGCTGTTCGGTATTGGGAGTGTCCCCATAAATGAGACAACAGGAGGACTCGCCATAGTGATGGCATGATGCAGATGACAAAGAACAGGCGCGAGTAGCTGTTCTGCTATACCTGACACAGCCCCAAAGAGCTGAAGATGCTGAGGTGAGGGTGGAAGCTACTGAATGATGTTTTAGTTCCTTTATTTTGCCTACATTTTGCACTTGACTTGATTCTATACAAACTTTCTGTGGCTGGTTATGACAAGACGTCACTCTCTCAAGTTGGTACTGCTAAAATACACATTTCTGGTTAGAAATTTACATGGAATTCTGAGACAATCAGTATGTGGGTTTTTTTCTGAAATAGCTGAAGATCCATTCTTTAGTTATTGAAAATAGGGGTACCATCACTGGCCTTACTGATGTGTTTGCTTTCCTCAACTGACACTTCTTCAGTTTATTTTGTTAGCACTGAGGATAACACAATGTGAAATACAGTTGCTTCTTTTGCAGGGTATTTGCTGTTGCACTCGGCATGATGTATGTGGTTTCAGAGAGACGAAGGCTTGAGTGTTCTAAGCTGTCCCAGTGGAAGTTAGAGTTATTTAGGATCTGCCATGTAAATTTCTAATGATAAATTATATTGGGCGAGGAGGTCTTCATTTACCTGTTTCGTGTGACTTTATCATCCATAAGAGTTGCGGTTTTGCAAAAGTAGATGTTTGTGTGAGAGAGACGATCAGACCTCTCTCTTTTTGGAAGTCAGTAGAACTCATCAGTTTCTGTTGCTTTTAAGGTAGATGTTCATAGCCATCTCAGCCGTCTTGGAAAGCACTACTCAGGACGTGAGCTCAAGCACAGCATGTTGCTTGTCCCTTAGGTCTGTTCTAGCAATGGGGATCATGGTATCTCAGCTGCCTGTAAATCTCTGGGCCTTGTGAGTACAGATGCTAAAAGCATCTGTAGGAACACATCTGGAAGGAAGCTGGCAAACGTGTCTGTCCAGTAGTAACCACGTGACAACACTTTGCACTTTGAGACATTATAGGCTATGGGGCAATCCATACCGCTTTTACTTTTCTGGTCTGGTTACTGTTTCCCATTCCCACTAACACACAGTGTGCTTTGGGGCATTGGCATAATGGCTTTCTTCAGTATCAAGCTTCATGTTGTTTCCATCTGCACAAAACAAAAGACGTTCTCTCTGAAAGACGTGAGGCTTGCCCATAGCAGCTGTGTGCTGCACTGAAATTAGACTGATAGGAGTAGCATCCCTGGAATAAGTCATTTTCCGTGTTATGTTTTCTTCTTTCTTGTTTCTTAGTGCTCTTTAACCTGTGATATTGTTTCCCAGACTGTGGGGTGGGTTTGAATGGTGCTGAAAAAGAGGAGGAATCACCATGAAACCGGTTTGCTCCTGGTAAAGATTTCATATGGGAAGGGGGTGAAATAGCTAGAAAAATAGCCTTCCTCCCTGCCTGTGAGGGTATTATTTTCTTTCCTAGTGCATGTTGCAGAATAAGGATCACTGAATATATTTAGGTAAAAGATAGCCAGCTCCTTACTTTGCACTGAAACCTCATACTTAGCAGACTGTCCTGAGTTCAATTTCCTTTTAAGTCTGAATTCAGGACTTTTTTTATCTGAGGTTGTTGGAAGTCTGGCCTTCACAGTGATCTCTACCAGCTAATTCAACCTATATTATCAAGAAAATAATGTGCTTCTCATACGTTTCAGTTTTACCTCAGTAGCTAAAGATTAACATCAGACTTCAGGTAAGAGGATTCCAAAGGTTTTGATGTAATTAGCTGACTACTCTTATTATGCACATGACCAACTTGGTCCCTTTTGAACCTGGCTAATTCCCTAACCACAGTGAATTCCACAGACTAATTACATGTTTCCTTTGCTTTCTGCCTTTTACTTTCGCCAAGTATCATTCTGCTCCCGTGTCAGGATTCACGCATCCGCCTGCAGCAGCTGAGGACACAAGGGCCTCGTGTGACTTATGGCTGGTGAATGGGCTAACAGCCTCGGTGGTGAGCCAAGCTTCCTGAGGATGAGATGACAGTTTACACCTGCTAAATCAGTACTGCCAGAGTCTTGCTCATACCACTCTTCCCTTTGCTGAGAAGAAAACTGGCAAAAATAGCTAACAGTCATCTTCAGTTTGGTCCTGTGAAATGGTTCACCTTGTCCCATCTGACACAAAAGGGGGTGGCAGCAGTGGGACTCCTCAGGGCAGCAGGGAGAGACCAAAGCAGTTCCGTCTGAGAGCCTCACCAGACCTGCACGTCGCGTGGCGGGGACAAGTCCCATCGTCCTCTGCCTTAGCTGCTCATTCCACCTCCCACTAACTCTTCACCAACCAGAACAAGCATTTATGAGGCTTTGTGGTGAACTGGATGAAGGACCTAGTCTGGGTTTATGACAGCCTGGACTGAAGGAAGGAAGGCTTAACCCAAGTTTAACCCAAGTTCATTTCCCTGTCCGTTTCATCTCTGTTGTGTGAGGTACATGTTTGTTGACAGATGAGGGGAGAGTACAGAGACAGAAGCAAGTGGTGGGTGAGCCAGCTTCTAGCAGCAGTGCTCAATTAGGTCGTTTAAAGTGTCTCTGAAATTGTGGCCTTTCTGTGTGTGTCAAGCTGGATAAACCTGTTTCTGAACGCAACCAGTGTGTGGGGTATTCGTTGGTAGGGATGCTGCCTGGAGTTCCTGTGTTGAGCTTTTCAGGTGTCGTTGAATTTTCTTCTTTTTTTTTTTTTCCCCTGCTGGATTTTAGAACTTGTTAAGATATTTTGGGAATGTGAAACAGCATAGGAAGAATTCAGACCTAGGGACTGATGCATGCAGATTCTCTGTTAGAGCATTCATTTACCTTTTGCCCTACAATCACAAAAAATGGCCTCAAGGAAAATGAAAAAATACATGTGCTTACACTTCCATCTTTTTTATAAGATCAAAAGATACTTTTTTTTTTGACACACGTTTAGAAAACCGAGCTTTTTCTTTATGCTCTGGGAGTTTTTCAGTACAGGAAAAATGCAAAAGGAATCTTGTCTTGTTGCTCTTTATTAGAACGCAGCATTTTAAAGGAACAACCTAGGAAGGTGGAGGCACTGTAGGTGGAGTTTGATACATAATTTTTAACTCCCTTTTTCACCCACAGGCACTTCTTTGCAGCTGTCTATGATGTGAGTCATTATCTCTAGCAGCTCTTTGAATAAAGCCTTGCTAAATTTCTTGTAGTGCCAGATGAGGTACGAGCCTTTCTTTGGAAAATAAACTAGGACAAAAATGTGAGGCCTGTAAAATGGCTCTGGGATTTAGTATGGAAAGGTGAGATTTTAGGATGCTTAGGCACAATGGATTGCAAGTTGGGCTTTTCAGTGAAGGATAAGGTAAGGTTTTCTGTTCTTGAAAGCAGATGTTCCTTTATTCTAGTGCGGTTAGTCACTCGTGCTTTGCTTTAGTCACAGTACGTGAAACTTGTATGAAAGTGAGAGCAAAATCTTATTTGTCTTTTAGAAAAACTCATAATGGATTTTGTATGGTACAGACAGGAAGATGAACCCCAGAAGGCTCATGCTAAAATAAAAACCAGTGAGCAAATGCAGACGATATGCTCTGAAGCATTCCTTGTAGTTAATTTCTGTATATTTTCATTTTACTTCTCCCTTTTTACAGTGGCAGGAATGAGGAAATTCACCACGAAAAATGGTTATTGACTCTAAGAGAGATTCTGCCTTATAACATTGTTTTTACTACTTTTCATAAAACTTTGTTAGAAGTATCTCATTAGTATTCTAACCTTATTTCATGATGCATATTTTGGGCTTTCTTTCCATCATCTCTTTGAATCTAAAAAACAGCAAGCAAAACCGGGATTTTTTTAAAATTATTGATCACTTTTTAAGCTCTCCTAAGTGCATGCACACACAGAGTTGTCTCTAAGTATGTTTAAATGATTCTGTAAAACATTTTCAAGTTTGAGGAACTTCCTCTTGCCAAGTATAATCTGTTTCAGCCCTGGTGTTAATTGCTGTTCATGGGGCTCCCATAATTTTATGGAGACTTGTCAAGACGAATATTTTTGAAGATGGTGTATTTTACTGATCTGAATTTGTAAATTATGTTTTTGAAGGCATATAGGCTGTAAAAGTGCATCTATAATAATACGTATAGACCAGAGTCTGCAAATTTACCTGAGTGTCCTGTTGGAGTAAATTAGTTCCTACAAAGTGCTAAGCTGCTGTGGGTAGAGCTAATTCAGATACCTTTAGACATCTACTTCTGGAACTGTATTACAGGTGTATCTCTAGGTGCTTGTACCATACGATGTGCATGGTTGTTTGCACTGAGAAGTTTTATATGGTAAAGGTTTTGAAATATTGAACACTTTATCGAGAAAGCTGTTTAAGATAATACCCCCGTGCCAGTTTAAAAGAGCAGGTCTGGAGAAACATGCAGCAGCCTTCAGCCACGTCCTAGCTTGGCTCTTTGCCTCCCCAGCAGGCACGTCTTACAGTTTGGGAGATGCTGCTTGTAAGGCACAAATCTCAGCATGAAATGAAGCCTGGAGTTTGCTTTGTCTTGAGTAACTGGGAGGATTTTTTGTGCACCATAATGAATTGTGCTAGGGCTGGCATTTTCTAATCTTTACAATATCCTGGTGAGAATAAATATTACCCGCTTTAAGACTGAGGTAACATAAATATGTTATTAAAAAAAAGTAAATCTGCCAAATGAGTTCTGGCAGGTTTAATTGTGCTGGTGTCCCTTTCCCTGTACCTGTACATTTTATTTCTCTTGTATTTAATCTGTCATGCCTGGAAAGTGGCAGGCTGTTGTGCTTCTGTTCCGGTTAAGGAGGGGATAAGCACTGGCAAACTATGCAGAGCTTCCTCAGATTTCAGTGCAATAGTGTAAACGCAAATTTCAAACGCATTCTGCTTATTCTTCTTCCTTCAAATTTCATGAACGTTGAGTTAAAATACTAGAATTCCGTCTGTCCTGGTGTCTGCCTCACTTATGGTTAAGCGTGACTTGTGAAAGCTGGGGTTGGAGTAACTGCTCTCTGCAGCAGCTGAGAGAGGCTGGCTTAGGGCTGCAGGCAGGTGGGATGATGCTTGCTTCCTTCTTTCTGCAAAGTGATGTGAATGAGTCTTTTGACAAGTCTCAGAGTTTGAAACTAAACAGCAGAAACAGATCGGTCTTCTGCATATAGATTGTTAGAACTGGACATGAAGGAGTCACAGCTATGGAATAGAATAGAATATTTCAGCTGGAAGGGACCTACAACAATCATCTAGTCCAACTGCCTGACCGCTTCAGGGTGACCACAAATTAAAGCATATTATTAAGGGCATTGTCCAAATACCTCTTAAACACTGACAGGCACAGGGCATGGACCACCTCTCCAGGAAGCCTGTTCCAGTGTTTGACCACCCTTTCTGTAAAGAAATGCCTCCTGATGTCCAGTCTGAACCTCCCCTGGCACAGCTTTGAACCATTCCCACGTGTCCTGTCCCTGGATCCCAGGGAGAAGAGCTCAGCACCTCCCTCTCCACATCCCCTCCTCAGGAAGCTGCAGGGAGCAATGAGGTCGCCCCTCAGCCTCCTTTTCTCCAAACTAGAGAAACCCAAAGTCCTCAGCGTTCCCAGTTCCATGCAAAGAAGATGACCTGAGGTCTACAAATGTACGTGACATAAATCTGAAGTTAGTCATTTTGGGGAACATTAAAACATTCAACTTAATATTACTCAGGAATGGAGGGAGGCATGTGCCTTAAGGGGCTCAAGAAGGATTTTGTTATATCCCCCCATCATTGGACGCTAAAGAGAGTGCAGGTGGGTTTGATGGGGTGAGTGAGTGGGAAAAGGTGTTGGATGAAAATTGACTAATAGCCAGACAGAGGTCCCCTCAAGACCATGGAGAGAATGGGATTTGGATGTCACTTCAAGAAAAAGCCTTCTCTGCCTTCATGTTTGAGGGTGTTAGTGTTTCTCTAGGCAGAGTTACACGAGCTGTTGATGAGGTACTTTATGTATGTGGAACAGAGGTGGGAAAGGGATAACACAAAGGGAATGTGCCTGCATTTCTTACAGAAGCAAAATTATCATCTTGTGCAAGGCTAGTTTCCTTTGAAACAATACGGCTATTTTGAAATCTGAAGTTTGCCTTCATGTGACAAGCTTGGCATGCACGCGCTTGCGTAACAAGTGATGCTAAATTTTATACTTGGGGAGGCGGTTTCAGCTTTTAAAATAAAAATAGAGAAGTGTAGGGCTTTAGTAGTTTCATTGTTCTTTCACATATGCCTGTGCTCTCCACCCCCTTCTTTTGTGGCTTAAAATAAATAAATAATACGTTGGGTCACTGGCAAAAGATGTTTTGAGACTTGCTTTCAACGCTGTTTCAAGAATATATAGCAAATGCAATTGCAGACTCAGGTGAACAAATAGGAAACTATTCATGGCCCCCAGTTTCACAGTACTCTGAAATAACATAGTTTTTTAAAGGATGTGGATCTGTTTGGTGGGATTTGGTTTGTTTTGGTTTTTTTTCAAATTTTCAGAGTTTTGAAGTCATCAGTGCTTTCTGTTGTCCTCCACAAGAAGAACTGGAAGCTTGCCTTTTCAAGCTGAGGTTCAAATGAAAGATGATAATTGTATATCTACAATTGCTTGAACTTTAAGAAAATACCAAATACTGAGAGTTGGCAAAACCATGGCAAATGGGTAATTCTGAATGTCTGAGGGATTTCAGGAGGTCAGGAAAAGGATTTCTTAAGACCTCAGATTTTTTTAATGGCTGTTGCTCTGCCAGACTCTCTCTGCACTAATTTGTGATTATGGTGAACATAACTTTTCTTATTAACATCATTTTCTTAGGATTCCAGTTTATTCTCCAAAGAACAGTTATCAGCTTCAAAGTTCTGCGAATCTGAGCAGGCATTGACATTCTCTTTAGGTTTAGGCAGATCATGTCAGGATAGATGAGATTACAAAATCCCAAAATGATTAAAAACAATAAAGAGGAATATCATAGATAGGTGTTCAAGACATGAACTCCCATTCATCTCCAGTCACTAGTATGATAATGACTGGGCTCATTTCTCTTTACAAAAACCTGACTTTAAAACCCTGCTTAGTCCTTTGAATGCCTAATGATACATACTGAGTATATCCCCTGACTTCTGATAATAGTGGCTGATGACCTTGTCAAGTATAAGAAATTTAAAGCATTGAAAACTGTAACCTTTCAGACTGTGAGTATAGCCGTGCCTATCTCCTTCACTGCACCTGGAGGGGTTTTTTCCCTCCATTTTATTATGTTGTTGCATTTTGTTACAAATGCACCTGAGGTTGGATTTTTTTGGTGTAATTTCTGCAGAACTGTCTGGAAAGAAGGAGCCCTATAGCGGGTAAAAGAAACTTTTAAATACCTCATCTCCCTCCCCACTAAATCTTCATACAAAAATAGCTTCTCTTTCATCAAGAAATACCTCCACAGATGAAGAGGGTATTATAAAATTACTCTTTGTTCCCCTAAATGTAGGTTTATTATGTCCCACTGCTACAGTTGGGTCATCTCTTCGGTGGACAGGCCCTTGGTCACAGTGACCTTGCTTGCATTGTGTGGCTTTCTCTGTCAATCTGTCACCTCTTGCTGTTGGTGTTCCTGGTGGTGTAATCCTTCTCTTTGAAAGCTGGCCAGTATAAAATTGGGTACAGGGCTGGCTATAAAGAGCTGCTGTCTGCACTGTCCCCAGGCTCCAGACTTACATTTCATTTTCTATAGCCACTTTCTGGTGTTACAGTAATTCTACTGGAACACCTGTGTAAATTTTCACTTGGATATTAACTACATTAACAGCTTTCTAGAAGTCCATGATTTTGTCAATTTGTCATGTTGCAGGTTTCATTAAGATTGAATTTTAACACTGGTACTGGTGTAAGAATTCATACATATTAAGTTTCCTACTTGTATTTTCTACTTTATTATTTTGCTACATGTCTTCATTTAACCTTTTACCCTCTTCCCAAGACAAAACCAGTCCTTTTTCTCAAAGCTACCTCCACAGTGAGTTTTCCAAGCAAATGGCAAAACTGTTAGTTCAAACATACGTCAGATATAGGATGTCATCTACATGAACTAAAGGGCTTAATTCTGCTCATCCAGCATCATATCTAGCATTCAGTTTTAAAACCTGATGCAAATCAGCAGTGATTCAAGTCGGAGACTGACACTCACAAGGAACTGTGGATTGAGTTGCTTTATTTTCAACTTATTTTTAGAGCACAATGGAAGTATTCATACATCACTTGTAATCGTGGTTACCAGGAGTGCCGTATGGGGGGTTTTATAATGCTTTCTTCAAGAATTAATCTGTCTGCCTTATAAAAGTCAAGAAAACAATACTTCATTTCAATCCCCTGCCTCCCCTCCTTTTAATCCATCAGTTTCAGGGTAAAAATATCTGGCAAGCACAACTTCAAACTGATCTGAGTCTGCTTTCTGTGCTCAAAAGTTCCCTCTAACCTAGCTGGTTTGTTGGTTTTTTCTGAGTATTCTCCGCAGGTGTCTCATTTATTACTGTGTCTTCTGTGATCTGGACCATCAGGATTTCCTTTCTTTAACACTTCTATAAATACTGCCGTTAGACAGGAATCTGGTATTTCCCCTTGTCTTCGTGTGTGTTTCATTCCAATTTGCTGTTAATTTTTCCAGTGACTTCTGAACAGATCAGATGCTATATTTTATTCTTCTGCAAATTTTCCTCAATTTTACTGATCTTCATGTTGTTGTCTAAGAAATCTTCCACGTCAGTACCAGTTTTACCTTGCTACATTCATCTAGAATACTTGCTTTTAGATGGGACTTCAGGGTGCAATTAGCCATTGTAGAGTTCTTTCAGTGCTTCTACTACTACTCTGACTTTGTGTCCTCTGGGATACCTTTTATATATTTTGTTTTGCTACTGTACTTGTAGTCTTAATTGTGGATCTGTGTCTTTCATTCTTTTCCCATTCTTTTATTTCTTCACCAGTTTGCTCAGTGCTTTTACTGTGTCTGCTCTCCAAGAAGCCTCAGCTAGTCTGTCGTCTTTTACTTTGTAGCTTGCTTAGTTATTCCCAGTAGATGCATTGATCTCGGGAACTTCTGTTGTGTTACCTAACAGAGCAGATGACAGACATGTACAGGATGAGATTTCTTAGTAATCAGAAGTTGAGAGACCAGCATCGTTCTGCAGGTATTAACCTATATCTCAATGTTAGGTACACGTTATTTTAACTTCTTAAGACCTGGTGTAGCTGTACGTATTCATGGTATTTGAGGAAACCTATTGGTACTGCATGATGTCTAGTATACTTGGCAGCTGTAGAGATTAGAAACAAGAGGCTGTGCGTTTTACTAGTAATAACAGTTGGTTTGGTTTTGCTTGACACCCTGTTGAATTCCGTCTAGTTGCATGCGTGTCTTTGACCAAGTGCTGCCAACACTGAGAGGCACAGAGAGAAGAGGGTTACCAGCAGTCATGCAAGAACTGTGAGGTAACGCAGACTTGAAGTGTGAGTTACAAAATCCTGTCTCGGTACCCTTGTAACTGGGCTATTACTGATATGGTCAGTGTGGGTTTTTTCCATATCCCTGTTTTTGTTAGGCATTGGGTGCTGTAAGGTGGCCGTGGGTTAAGTGTCAGCTGTAACGGAGAGAGGAGCTGATCCAGAAGCTGTGGTTGTAGTGTTGGGGCACTGGAAGCTCTGGCAGTTGATGTGTTGGCTGCAGCAAGGAGGTGGGACAGACTTTCTCTGAGGGCTGTTGGCATGCAGTTTGTGCTGATTTGGTTGAAGGGGTTGCTAGCCTCAGCTCTTTGTCCTATCTGCCTTGCAGCAGTTGTTCGCCTGTGTTGGTGACAGCTGAACAGCTTGCAGTGCACTAGCTGTACTGCTGTGTTTTGCAACCAGGTGTATTGGGTGAACCAAACTGCTGGTTCACCTGAACATGGTAAGAAGTAAACTTCAACTGTTTGGGAGCTGAGGTGGGAGCAGCTCAGCCAGCACTGCTGCAGGAGCAAGCCATGCTTTTGGAGGAGTTAGGTGTTTCAGTCACCCTACCTTAATTCCCTGTGGAAGATCTCAACAGCCTAAGCCCGGAGTTGGGGGCTGTGGTGCATGTGGGCTCCCAAAGCAGCTGGGTGACTGCGCCTGTGTGCTCACACAACGTACCCAACCGTGGCGGGAGCGCAAGGTCTGTCCTGGAGTGCCAGTGTGCACTGAGTGCATGTGGTGTGATGGTGTGCACTGCTGTGTGGTGAATGCTCTGCTAATTCTGGTTGTTGTTTCCTTAATGAGGAGCAGAAGCACCTGCTTCGTAAATATAGATAATCTTAGAAAAGATTATCTTAGAAAATCTGGGGTTTTATTGTACTAAGGATTCGTTATACAACAAAAGCTCGTGGTGGGTGTTTTGTGGGGGTTTTTTTAGTGTGTGCATTTGTTTTCTTAAATGGAAGGCTGGCTTTAACGTTCATTAAGAATTTGAGTCAGTTCTGACTTTTTCTGGTTGAACATATTTGAATGCCAGGGAGAGACTTTCAAATTATAAATTATTGGCAGGGACTAGATTTAAGACTTTTACGCATCAAAACATGTGGAACAGGTAAAGGTAGTGGAATGAATACTTTCATCCTTTCCCATTTTAACTGAACACAGTAAGTGCATGCTAGTAATGATTTTGTTATACAACAAATGTAGAATTATTTAGAAACTTAACAAGGTACATTGTTGAGTATTTTTCCCACAAGAGTAGAAAAGTATTGTTTGCTACATGTTTAAATTACTGTGCATTTTTCACCTGAAGTTAATTTTTAAAAATGGAATTGGGTGAGTCAGGATGAAAAGGCAGATGATAATATGAATTACTTTTGATAGTCTTCTCTCATTTTCTGCAACCCTTTTGGGAAGGTTAATGTTGAATCCTATAAGGCTGTCTTAATGTCCTTGCTCTGCTAACAGAGCTCTAATTCTGCAGTTGTTTCAGATAAGTAAGGCTTTTCTTTCCGTGGACGTACAAACCTGTGTATTTCATCTGGAGCTGCTGAATTACTGGGACTTAAAAATTAGATGGTTTATTTAGTTGTTGCAATCTGAGCCTGATTCGAAGTAACAAGTTTCTTAAAAGCTTCACTGTGTGTTTTATTTATAGACTTCCAAACACAAGAAGTTTAATATTAGTCAGATATGTTCTAGTCACTGAGAGTTTATGTAACTGCAATGTAAAGAATTGCCTAATTATGACTGTTGGAAACTCTGTCATGTTACTTCAGAAATTTGTTGAAGAATGATCACAATGTTGCATGGTTGGCTTGCTGAAACATGCAGCGCAGAGGAGCCGAATGTAATCAAAAGTCTTTGGAAACTGGGGAGTGGTACCACAACTGGAAGAAGGGTGGGGAAAGAAAAAGAAAAAAAAAGTCAATGTGCTGGATTAAGGAATAAGTTGCAGTATGATTTACTCAGACTATTCAATGATATGTTTTTGTCCGATTTATTCATTTTTAAAGAAACTTAGCCAATTCCTTGACCACACTTACACTTACAAATATTTATTTTTTTTAGGTGTTTTAACTATTCTGTATAGAACATAATCTAAATTAATGAGCTGTGTACAATGTGATTTGAAACTTTACATTTGGAACAAGAAAGTTGTTAATTTCAAATTCTGTTGGAATGCACTGGGTACAGAGATCTTTAAACAATGGTGGTAGTGATGGTGGGGACAATGTATGAAGTTGCATGTGTGCTTTTAAAAACTGACTCTGGGATCGATGAGTGCTCATGCTTTTACTTGAGTATAATCATAGGGCCATAGGAAAATTCCGTCTGGAAGGGACCTTAGGAGCTCTCTAGTCCAACCTTGTTCTCAAAGCAGGGTCGTCTGCGTGGTCACAGCAGGTTGCAGTGATACTAGATACTTACAAAGTGTGAATGATCACCTGTAACCTGTCCACATGCAATCCCCCAAAATTCTAATCTTTTGCTCAGTCTCTCATGCACCCATGCAGCCCCTGTCGCTGGCAGCATGGATTAGAAGCAGCCCTCAGCCCTTTGGAGCATGTGAATTTGGGGATCTAAACCACCTCTCGTTGGAGATCTAGCTTCTGTAGCTTTACATGCACCCAGGCCATCCCCTACAATCTGCTAAGGCGTGCGCGCACGCACGCACAGAGCCGGGACGGTCAGTCTCCTGTCTGGCACCCGTGGTATCCCACGGGGAGGATGCCCTGCCCAGCCAGAGGTGGTGATGCCAGTGGGGCAGCTTCTGGCAGTGTCAAACCAGGGTTTGGCTGCTGCTTTCTTCTGTCTGCACTGTTTACAAAGTAAAAAATACTGTGCTTCCATTACACTTGTTTTCAAGTTGACTTCTCTTTTATTCAGAAGTCTTTTCATAATCCACTGGTTATTACTTAATCTAGCTCATAGTCATCTTCCTCCCCAGCATTACCAGGATTTGGTTGAATAGTACCCCGAGTGCCACTTTGTTCCGTGATCATGGGTTTGGAGGATCCCATCATGTGGGGAGGGAGGGGAGTAGAGAGGAGTGTTCATGCATGTTCATGTCTCAAATAGATGCACCATCCAGGTATATCCACGATATCTTCCATGCAGAATTGAATGGATAAGTTGAAATGGTAAAGCAAAGCAGACTTCTTCGTTGGGGGGAAAAAAGATGTGTATACCTCTTGGGTTTTGGTTTGAATTTGGTTTGGTTGAATCTGTATATTCATTTTCAGTTTTCGGTAAACAAGGTTTCAATAATAAGCATATTCTTTTATGGTGCTCAAGGGTATCAGGTGCATCTACCATTCTTCCCCTTTCCACCTTCCCTGAGATTACTAACAGTATTTTCCACCCACTAAGATCTCTTTAGTGAATCGCGTGCCCGCTTCCTTCTATGCGATGTGTGCTGTCACACGTCATGGTTGTGCCTTCGTGGCCCTTCGTATTGACTGGACCTGCATCTAGTCCTTCCCTGGCTCAGCTGTGCTCTCACTGGTGGGCAGCGTGCTAATGCTCCTTGTAGCGTCTGGTGGATAGGAAGGTTACAGCTGCTATGAGTCAGTTACAAGTCCTTCTGTAAACCTGATCAATTGTATATAGGTGTTAAGAGTCCTGCGGTAAAACCACGTGAGGGACAGAGTATGGTAACATATTCTGAATTTTGCTTGGCAGATCTGTTCTGACTGTGTCCTGGTTTCAGTTGAGATAGAGTTCATTTTCTTTATAGTGGCTGGTATGGGGCTATGTTTTGGATTTGTGCTGAAGACAGTGTTGATAATACAGAGATGTTTTAGTTGTTGCTGTACTAGTCAAGGACTTTTCAGCTTCCCGTGCTCTGCCAGGTGCAGAAGAAGCTGGGAGGGGACAGCCAGGATAGTTGATCCAAACTGACCAAAGGGCTATTCCATACCACATGACATCATGCTCAGTATATAAAGCTGGGGAAGAAGAAGGAAGGGGGGGACATTTGGAGTGATGGCGTTTGTCTTCCCAAGTAACCATTACACGTGATGGAGCCCTGCTTTCCTGGAGATGGCTGAACACCTGCCTGCCCATGGGAAGTAGCGAATGAATTCCTTGTTTTGCTTTGCTTGTGTGCGCGGCTTTTGCTTTCCCTATTAAACTGTTTTTATCTCAACCCTCAAGTTTTCTTACTTTTGCTCTTCCGATTCTCTCCCCCATCCCACCGAGGGGGAGTGAGCGAGCGGCTGCGTGGTGCTTAGTTGCCGGCTGGGGCTAAACCACGACAGACTGGCAAATAGCCTGGTAACAGGCACTTTCCAGATAGGGAGAGGCATTGCTCGTTGCCTTTAATATGCCCTTTAGGTAAAACACCTGAGATTAGGATTGGGTAGATTGTTTCCACTGTACAGTCTCTCTACAAGAAGCACAGGCAGGCTGACTGTATATATTTCGGGGGCATTCTGAATCTTTTGCCTTCATTTCTTGGGCTTCTGTTGTTCTTTCTGGGAGACTAGAAAGAACTGGTCTGGTTAGACATGGTGGTTTGTGTTTGGTTGGTTTTGGTTTGTGTTTGAGGTTTGCGTTTTTTAGCTAAATCAACATCTGAGAGCAGGTGTTCTAGTGAGGGATCCATATTACTGTGTTTTCATGACTAGAGCAGTTGAGCGTTTTGCTTGGATTTCAATGGCAGTTACCTTTCTAAAATAGGGGCATGGCGTTTGCAGTTACGGGCCTTTGAACATGCAGTGAACTCAGTTTGGTAGAAGGCTCCTAGTCTCATGTGTGTTTTCATTATGGAGATGTTTCAGTATCCTTGGTCTCCTGCGTCTCTGCCCAGAAACAAGTTTTGAATTGCTGAAGAAGTTTTGCAGGTAAGGCTGGAGTTCAAGAGGATGAGCCTTCACTCATGATCAACAATAGAAGTTTAAAGATGGCATGGCACCAGGGTATAAGAGGAATATCACAAAGAAACTGTAAAAACCAAACAAACAAACCCCAACCTTAATTATTGTAAACTTGGCCTTTTCTTTAACAACACTTCTCATGAAAAGGTCTTTGAGCTTATGAAGTCTTAAGTTCAAAGTGTCAGAGTATGTTCCTAGCATAAAAGAAGTGATTACTTATTTATTGTCCATTAATGCCTCTGCAGCAGCAGTTCTTTAATGGCTCTGTCTTGTCAGAAAGAGTATGCTCTTTAACATTGACATATTCTGGCTAAGAGGTGTTTTGTTGTTCAAGCACAATTTTGTAGTTTTTGGAAGTTTTGTTTGGCAGTCTTCTTGTAAGAATCAGTCAGGTGTTTTATGGGAGGGAAGCGAAATCCTTGTGGAAATGTAACATGTAATTTTAGCAGTATTTGGAAAAGAGACCTGGTTAGAGAAAAGTTGCAGTAAATATTTATATTACCTTGATGCCATTTACCAAGTTTGTCCAGGATAATAACGAGAAGTAATGGAGAGGCTTGCTCTCTGCAGATTACTTCTGTTACTGGCGCTGTGGGGAAGGAAGTCCGGCAATGTCTGAGTTTCCCTGTTGCCTGAGTAGCACAGGTGCTGCGATGCTATGGAGATTGGAGGACATGGGTACCTGGCTGAAGTGCCAGCTCTGGATCCGGTGAATTCGGCATCGGCCCTACTGGGCAGAGCCGGTTTTTGCAGTCACCTTGGAGCATCTGCTTTCTTCTTCTTGGCATTTTCTTTTTCAGTGGGTGTATTAGCTGAGTCACAGCCCTGTTCAAATGTTTGGAAATTGCTCATTTCAGCACTGTGCTGAAACTAGCAAGTCTTCCTGAACTCTGGAGGGCTAGATACTGCAGCAGAAAGACACCTGAGTCATCCCATTTAAAAAATTTTTTTAAGATCTGCTGATTTAGAAACGATTTCTTTTGCTATATTTCAATTTAATTCAGACATTATCTTCACTGAAATTAGATGTGATGGAACCCTGTCCCCAGTGGAATTGACTGAAACCTGTAAGCTATAACAAACTGTCTTGTTGTCACTAAGACCTTCTTTTGAACTGACTAATGTGAAAACACAGCTTTCTGTGAACAAAGATGTAGCCCAAGAGGATTGACTGAAATGCTTCCTTGAGCATTTGGCATCTGTAATGTCTTAAACGAAGAACTAGTGTGTATGGTGCTTGAAAATAAGTTTCAGTCTGTGTTTTATGTGGACACAGAGGATACTTACAAAATCATGAGTCTGGGTATGTCTGATTTTAGCTCTTGCCATAACTCAGTGTGATTGCCATGATACTGCATCCTAATGAAGAAAAATTAGATTATTTCCTGTAAACTTTTGATGGGTTAGTTAAAACTGTGCGGTGAGAGAAGCAACCTAATAGACTTCAACAATATTTCTTATTTACAGCTAATTCCAAGTGAAGAAGCAAGCTGTTACAAATTCAGTGTTCTGTTCTGTGGTATCTGATACTCATGTCCTTCTATTTTCTGATGGCGTGAGCAGAAGTTGTGTGTGTGGTGATTATTCTCCAGATAACTAAATTCTTTTAGGAAATGTCATGGAAGCTACAATCTCTGAATGAGATGCTGTCTCTGCCACTGTTGCTAAATGAGTTTGGCTTTCTGATCCTTCAGTTCCTAGACCTTTCACATGAAGTTTCACAGCTCTTTGGGACAGGTCATGAGTTCAAAGCACAGAAAAAGCCAACTGTCAGATTTGTTTAGGCAGCTGCAGCTTCCAGAGTTGTGAATGAAATGCTGAATTTAGCAGTATGCAAAGCAGGTAACGTGTCTTAAACAACTTTTTCTATAAGCTGTCATCAAATCACATCAGTCACAGCTTCTGGATAAGAAACTGTAGTGGTAAATCTCAGGTCTTGTTCCTTTTCCTCTTTACTTGTTTCCTTATGTTCTATTTAACAGTTTTCTTTTTTCTCTTTAAATGCTCATTGCTATTCAAAAAGCTAAAAACAAAAACAAAAAACCAAGCTGGCAGTGCATTTCACGTAGCTTAAAGATGTCCTTAACAAGTGCTGTTTTCTATTCATTTGCAATGTTTAATTTGTTGAAAGATTGTCAGATGCTAGACTTTAGAAAACATTAAGATGACATCATGACTTAAAAATAAACAAATACAAATTTCTGCCCTCTCCCTTGATGCTCCTTCCTGCCTCTGCTGTGTATCCTCTCTTTCCCAGAAGAGCAAATGCTAGCACATTTGCACGCTGAAGCGAGCCAGGGTACTGACTGGGCTGGAAAGTGACCTCTTCATTCCCCACTGCCTGTTGTGTTTAACCCGAATCCTTCCTCTGATCTGCTCCTGTGCCAGGCATAGGTGTTCTGCTGTTGAAGAAGGGGCAGCA
Organism: Mycteria americana; assembly: GCF_035582795.1. Classification (NCBI taxonomy): domain Eukaryota; kingdom Metazoa; phylum Chordata; class Aves; order Ciconiiformes; family Ciconiidae; genus Mycteria; species Mycteria americana. The sequence continues at coordinate 2,517,704 of NW_027445437.1, forward strand.
CAAAGGCCAGACCAAGTGGCCAGGGTAGAGGGAGGTGTGAGACAGCTCTACTCAGAGCAGTGTCGACTTATGTTGGTTTATAGTATCTGTCCAGCTGTGTGTTCATTTTAAGTAAATGAATGCATGTGAGTAAACAGTCTCAGATATCTAATCATTCGGATGAATACCTGCCTCACATTCAGGAGCGAGAACTTCGCTGGTACAGTTTAGTCTGACTCAGTCTGTCCCACTTTTAGAGTGGGCAGAGATGTCAGTAGTCTGTTCAGGAAAGGCAAAATTTTATCACTGAAATTTGTAACAAACTTCATTATTTCTTGGGTTTTTTTTTAAAATATATATTAAAAAAAAATCTGTTGCCACCTTCACAGTTCTTCTTTTTCTGTAGATAGAAGATTCATCCAGGATATTTTAGGATTAAGAAATTCTAGTATTTCTCACGGTTCATGAAAACAGCATTGCCCAAGTATGGATTGATAACTCAAAACTGGGAGGGTGTTATTCCCACCTATTTAGCATTAGAGAATCTTTTCTTTAAGAACCTCCGCATTTTTCAAGTATGCATAGCTAGTAGCGTTATGTGTAGATGTAGGTCCACCTATACCCATATGATCTTTTTGTTTCAGTTTTACATGTGACTGTCAATGTCCTGTGCAGTAAAATTGCTATCAAAATAATACTTTCTAGGCTCCGATTCCAGAAGTAACTGAGTGAGGTTTTATAATTGGCTTAAGCTAAGCTGAGTCCATGCTTCCTTTGAAAGTGAGGTCCTACCCCTCCCCTTATCCCAGGTGTGCGTTTCTTTTCCTCCCTATCTTCTGGGAACTTTTATATCTGAAAACTCTTACTTTGTAATTATTACTGCTGTTATTGCTATAGTGGTTTTTTCAGTCACATCTCCTGTTCGATCTGATTGACTAGCTGTGATGCAGGACTATGTGGCCAGAGGAGAAGGAGAGGATAGGCTAATGTCAGCAACAGACTTAGACCAGCTAAAACTGAAGGCAAAACTACATTCTTAGACATGGATTTAAGTGTCTAAGCATTGAATTAAGACTAAGGGCCAGACCTGCAGAAAAGCTTTAACATGAGATCCACAAACACGCCTAAGTGCTTCTGTGGATTCAAATGTTAGCAGTCAGTCTTAGTTTATTAATGCTCTGCAGTGTTGGGGTTAAGACTTTCATTTCACAGCCCTATAAGGTCCTTAGTTTTGCCTTTTAATCCTTCTTCTTCCATACAAACTTCTTTCTTCACATTGGCTTATGTCAGGCTCTATTTGATTCTGCCCCCACACTGCAAACTGCAAGCTTCAATGAATATCTGTTTTTTACTGCTTCTTGTAATAGGCTATTTTGCCAGTAAATATTAGGCAGCACAGTACATTAAGCAATTCAAAGTAGTATCAGCATTTCTTTTTAATCACAATGATGCTTTGTTTTCTTTTAAACCTTGGTGCTTAATGCTGAATTTAATTGCCATTTAAGTAGATGCATTTGTGTGCATCTAGTGATACAATAATCAATCCAACATGATGTCTTGTTTATTCTTACTTTATTTTCACCTTACTGCGCTATTTTATTTTCCAAGTAAATTAAGCATCTAATATAATGCCACTCAACTGCTGCTTATTCTGTAGCAACACTGTCACAAAATTGTTTTTTAAATTTAAAAAGCGTCTGAGAAATGTATTTGAGAGTGTCTGAATGTCTGAACGAAATGATTGGTAATCTGAATGTCTGTTGTTTATCCTTCCTTCAAGAAACCCCAGACTGGCATCCAGTTGACTGTGCTGCAGTCTTGAAAGGGAAGCATCGGAGCGCTTGAGTGTCCGGGTTTTACTCTTCCACCCATTTCCTCTCTTCAAGCAGAGGCACTGCTCCAGTTCTGCTTTCTGACATTATACCTGTATGAAGGTATTCTGTTTCTGCAGGGTGCTCTTCTCCCAGCTGGGTCCTTTCAACATAGAATCATAGAATTGTAGAATGGTTTGGTCTGGAAGGGACCTTTAAAGATCATCTAGTCCAACCCCCCTGCCATGGGCAGGGACATCTTTCACTAGACCGGGTTGCTCAGAGCCCCATCCAGCCTGGCCTTGAACACTTCCAGGGATGGGGCATCCACAACTGCTCTGGGCAACCTGTGCCCGTGTCTCACCACCCTCATCATAAAACATTTCTTCCTTATGTCCAGCCTAAACCTACCCTCTTTTGATTTAAAACTGTTGTTGCCCCTTGTCCTGTCACTACAGGCCCTGGTAAAAAGTCTCTCTCCAGCTGGCTTGTAAGCCCTCTTTGTATACTGAAAGGCTGCAAGAAGGTCTTCGTGGAGCCATCTCTTCTCCAGGCTGAACAACCCCAACTCTCTCAGCCTGTCCTCACAGGAGAGGTGTTCCAGCTCTCAGGTCATTTTTGTGGCCATGCTAGTTTATTCTGTAAAAGAAAGGTTACATTTGAATGTATTATTTGCGAGTACTGTGGAAACCACACTAGCATGCTTAAGGTTCCTGTAGCATGCAAGATTCCCTTCCTCAGATCTTGTGGGGTCCTTTAACATTTAGAGCTCCCGACAGATGTAGTATTCTTCTACTGGTACTGGGAAGGATCTAGCAGACTGTTGTCCCATACTGCTGTCATGGAGCCTTCCTCCACATCACCCCTCACTGACAGCTACTGTCTCCCTGCTGAAAGGAATTAAAGCACAGATTTGGAGGGTAGAAACCTGCAGCACAGCAACAGTGATAAGCAGCTGGAGTTGAGGTGAAAGCAGTGACCTCTTGTAGTGGCATGTTTTATATCTGAAAGGTGTCTGACATAGGGTGCTGTACGGCCTCTGGAATATCTCTACTTCCTTCTCCTTCTGAAAAGAGGAAGAGGGGTTGGGGGGGGAGATCTGGGGCCAGATTTGTCTATGCTGGCTGGTTCTGGCACGGTGGGCAAGACTTTCTCTAAGTGCAGATAAACTCTAACGGAAAATAGGTCTAGTGGTGGTTCTGCTTACTACTCTGTAGAGCTCAAGGTAACAGTTATAATGCCCCATAGCTGCAAATTCAATGTTCACTCTGCTTCATTGACCTTGGAAATTGGATCTGAATGGAGGCTGAAGCATTTGTGCAAACCTTTATGATAGTGTTTGATCTTTAGTGACCTGGTAATGAGAGGGGCCTGAAAAACTGGAGCAGGGTCAGTGTGCTATTCAGTATGGAAGGGTATGTAGTCAGTATGGAAGGGTATGCAGAGGGCAGGAGCATCTTCTTCATTAAGAATATCCAGGATGCAGGTGAGGGGCTCAGTGCCAGTGGCTGGAGCAGGGCTGCTGGTCACAGTCTGGGTGCCGGCTGTTGGGGACAGAGCGAGTGTCTGTATCTCCTCCGGACCCGCTGCGCGTGGGAGAGTACGTGTGGCATTCGCTAGCGTACCTCAAGCTGGACTAGCCAAGGAGTAGGAGGCCCTGGGTCCGGGCAAGGGTGTTAGATGAAGAGAGGGTCCATGACAGCATTTGGGGGGGACCCACAAGTGTGGGTTGCCTGAGACGAGTATACGAGCATCTGTTTGCAGCGAGCACCACAGTGGACCAGCTGGTGAGGAAGAGACCCATGGTGTGGGTAGGAGAGCTCGGGATCTGTGCAGGGGTATCAGATGGACAGAAGGGCCGTGCTGGTATCACTGCTGACACCATGCAGCTCGGTTTTATGGTTCAATAAAATTGGAACCACGTCTTCAAGATAATTCCTGTTCCCTTTCCTGTCAGCCTCAAGTAGTTAATTACAATGAGTCTCTTCTAAAACCCACAGCTCAACTTTTTTCTTGACTCTTGTTGTAAGTGAACTGCCACATGCATGCTCGTGAGCAGAAGTTGTATGCAAGCAAGTGGTTCTTGTCCATAGAAATGGGACAAAGCTGCAAGTTAAATTATCTTTAATGCTATGGTCAGTATTTAATTGCAGGTATTCAAACACTTTCAGTAGCTTGTTACAGTTACTAGGTTTTACTGAAAACACTTTCACTAGAAGTGTTTAGAGCTGCTATTGTTATCCAATTAAATGACGTTTTTGTACTGAAATTATATTTGGCTGTAAAATTATATTCCCATTAAATATGACATCTTCTTTTGCAGTGACCCGTATGTGAAACTTTCCTTGTATGTAGCAGATGAGAACAGAGAACTTGCTCTTGTGCAGACAAAAACTATTAAAAAGGTATGTATATACTCTTTTTTATTCTATTGTTTTGGAAATATTAAGAGTACTGGAACACAATTCTGTAAGAGAATACAACACTTATTTAAATTGTTGCACACGTATAGCAACTGAATAATGTATTTTTTTCAAACCAAAGTAAGAAAACGAGTGTATGCATCTTCAGTGTGCATGATCTTTTGACAGAAAAACAAAAGAGAAAAAAATCCTAATATGTTGCATATTTTTCTCTAAACTTTGGCTTATCGAATCTCATTACATCATTCACTGTTTCTTTAATTCAAGTCATATTTTAATGAAAGACATAGCTGAAATAAAGAACGAAGAAACTCTTTTAATTATCATTTATTTGACTTTTAGCAAAAATGATCATTCTTTAATGTTCCCTTTCAAAATTTCAATTTTCAAAATATTTTCCTAATATGGGAATTTAAAATAGCCAAATGACAGAAGATATGCTGTAAGAAAAGCCTGGAAATGCACTGAAAATGTTTTCATTTTTAATTAGAACCCAAATTTAATTTTATTTGGTTTCTTAATTTCATTCCACACACACAAAAATTCTACCAGGGATATTTGTCATCATTAGGGCCCTAAGAAATATTTCTTTTTATTTTTTTAATTTTTTTTTTAATTTAGTGGTAGTGATGGCAGAGAGGAAAAAAGTCATAACCTGTATGAAAAGTAAAGGAAAACCAATGAGTTGTCATTTTTATGAAGATATTCCGAATCAACAGTGATTCAACTGAAATTGTTATTGCAAAACAGAACAGTGAGGAAATTTTGATTCTTGAAAACACAAAATAGAATGATGCTGTTCTAAAATCAGAACATTAGGTGTCATGAGAAAACCAATGTGAAATCCTGGAAGCATAGAAGATTGAAGCAGAACTTTTCACAGGACCCAGGGTATCTTTGACGTTGGAAAGTAAAAGTAATTTTTACCAGATTTCCTGGTTAACCATTGGTACTTGTTTCATAATAGCATTTTTACATTCACTGACTCCTCCTAAATACATTCTTTATAGCCCATCTAGCTTAGTTTTATGTAAAGTTTTTAGACATTAAAATTTGTGAGAAAAATGTTAACTTTTCCAAAAAGGAGTACTTAGTTTGTTGCTATAGTAACAACATGGACTGTGGCATTTTTTGTTTCCTTAAATAGGTTCAAGATTTATCGCCAATTCCATACAAGTATGTGGGAGGTTTTCTTATGATACGCGTATCTTGTTTTTGTAGAGAGTGTGCTGCTTGTCATGCCGTTTCCTAGGACGTAATTGCATGGAATCACGTCCTGCCCTTGAAATCATATGAATGGAAAATGCATAGGCTCGATAGGTCATTTTCAGGCTACTATAAAATACCTGGCTATTATAGTTCTGGTATGATGTCAACTAACGTGTTCTTGCTGAAGTGTGAGATTGATTTTGGTTGTCTTATTATGAAATGGCAACATTCATGAGAAACTATTAAATCAGTACACCTGTGTCTGTGTACTGATAAATCTTTCTTACATTTTAAAGGGTAGATGAAAAGAATAAAATGAGTGTAGGTGAAGGTTTATTTTCTTATTTAAAAAATAATTTGGACCACTGTAGTAACTTTGGATCAATAGCAATACAGGCTCAGACTTTACCAGCTACTAAATGGGCAACTCCTTTCATCTGGAGAGAGCTCAGTGGAAGTCAGAGACATTTGAACAGTTGCACCCTACGAACAGTCTGTAAAGGACATTCGCTGTCATGGGCTTGCTTGCAAAATGTATGCTTCAAGAGTCCTGAAAAATAATGGCTTACTGAAAAATAACTGTCTAGGCAAGTCCAGTTCTTGTAATGCTTGTTTATTGTCTTAAAATAATATGGTGGCTTCTGCAGATGCCTGAGGATGGGAGGGAGATTTTCATCTTTCACCTTTCGCTTCAATGTAATGGAAGAATTTCAGTGTGAGGTGGTATGAGTCCAGACGGTCTAGATGTTGGAAGGGACCCCTGGAATCCTGAACTGTTCTGTAATGTTGTGACTAAAACTCAAGACAATTACGACAGCCGAGAGGATGTGAGGCAGGTTATGAAGGTACAACGATCCTTTGGCTTTCAAGAGAAATCCTTTGTAGCGAACCCATGAACTGGGGGGAAAGGAGATAGGAAGTGTGGTATGGATATAGGACTTTATTTTTTCCCCTTGCTTCTTAGGAAATAATGGTGATCACATCCAGAGTTTTATTCAATTTCTGATTTCTTTTTTTAATTAATTAATTTTTTAGATTAATTTTTGAATCTTATTAGAATAACATTGTCCTTATTTGAAAGGATGTTGCTGGTATAAAGGCATGATTACTAAAGACATGGTGTATTTGGCTCCTCCACATTTGAAATGTAATGGCTGTAGTGCGAAAAGTTTGGAGAGGTTGAAATGAGAGCATTGGATTGGAAATAAGGTTGTAACATTACTGCTGATCTGAAGCAATACTTACCAGCTTTGGATCCATGTGAAAGGAGAATAAGAAAGCTTCTGAGAAGACCACCATAAATAAAAAAAAAATGTAGTAAAGAAGCAAAAGTGTTGTATTGATTGTATCAAGGAAGAGATGGCTTTAGTGCTGCCCTAGGAAGGAAGAGGACAAGGATGACGGTTGCACAAGCACCCAGCTGTAGACGGAGGACTGAGGATGAGATGTTGATCATCATCTTCAGTGGTGGACTTGGCAGTGTTAAGTTTACGGTTGGACTTCATGATCTGAAAGGTCTTTTCCAACCTAAACAATTCTACGATTCTGTGATCTATTCCTGGGATTGCATCTCCCTTTTTTCACTGTTTCTTGTAACTGTCACTTAAAGCCTGGACTTTCTCTGTCATTTCCATAATAGTAATATTAACTCATCTATTGGAAAGTTCTAGTTAGTCATTTCTGGTTTGAATTGTTAAATTTTATCTCAAGATTTCTGCCTTCAAAGCAGTGTTCTTCCTGTGCAATTTGCAATCTCTGTTTATTTCATAAATAGCGAACATCATTAGTATATCTTGATTTTGAGTTAAAATCATTAACAAAAAAATATTGAGCAAAGTCAGTCTCGGGAGTGATTCTGAAAGACACTGCCAATTATCTCTTTCAGCTCTGTAACTCTTCCTTTAATATGGCAGCATCTAACCCTGCACTAGTTTTTTATTTTTCTCCTCATTTTTGCCTTTCTCAGTGTAACGGCTAACTTTCTGTGTGCGCTGTCTTGCAGGAAGTGCCTTCAAGAAGGCAGAAGGGACTGCAGTTTCCCCTTTTTATTCTCCTTTTACATTACCTGTGCAGTTGTCTGATACGTATCCTGCTGTAGAGCTGGAGCCTTATGAAGTGCTTGCTTACAGCCAAAGGGATTAAATGTACATTGTTTCCTTACTCTGAAAAAACTAGCGGAAAAATTTTGGATTCATCTGGTATGAACTAGCTATGTTGAATTTCTGAGGCTTTTTGTTTTGATTTACCTCCCTCCACGCATGTAATTATTCCAGCTGTAAAATTTGATTAATGCCTTGTGTTCTCTTTTGGAGCTGTGTTTTGAATGGCCTGCTAGAAATTCTCTGTTCTTCTTTCTGCAGTAGAAAAAGCTGTATTTGCTGTTTGCCGTCCTACGATCTTGTAAGATGCTTAGTATCTTTTTTTTAAATTCCGGCTACTAGCCTTGCGATTTCATGTGTCAATTCTTCTAAAAGTCTGGATGAAGGTTATCCAGTTTCCTCAATTTGACTGCGCTGTGCTCTGAAGACTTCACTTCTACGTCAGTTGTGACAACTTCTGTCTTCGCACCGATCCCTCTTAGCTATTCTGCCTTTCCCATATGTAATGCTAAACATAATTTCCCATACCTAAATATGCTTATTCTCCCCATTGAGCTTCATTGCTTAGCAGCGTCATTTTTTTCCGTGTTCTTGTTTTATTTATATGGTTGAAAAACCTTCTTTGTGTTTGTTCTAATATCCTGTGGCAGATCTAACTCAGCTTGACTCTTGGCAGTTCTTTATCTGTACAATACTTGCCCTTTTTAGGATGTAGCTCTTTTTGCTGAGGAGTCTCTTTGTTGTTGTTTCCCTGCTAATATCCTTTATGAAGTTATTCATGCATTTATTTCTGGAGCCTTTCTTTACAACAGTTTTTCTCCTTTGCAAGGATTCCAGTGTTTGTACTTTCTGACTTGACCTACTAATTATTTGACTTGTAAAGGTGGAAGAAATTTCTGCCGGTTACTCAGACTTTTACCAAAAATTGTGCTGCCTAATACATCAAATAGTTCCTCAAGTTTGGATTTGTGGTTAAGCAGCATTCAAAATTAATGCATTATGGATAGACAGTAGCGTCCTCAAATTAGTACGAGACCGTGCTTCATTTGGTAAATTACATGGAACCTCTCTTGCGCATAACAGCCGCATTTGATGAATACGAGTATTTTAAAAGTCACATTTTTTTTCTTATTACTTAATTTTTTTTTGCTGAATACATTTGTGCTCCTTAAGGCAAAAAAGCTGAAAGTTTCTCTCTGCCCCAACCCCTATCCCTACCCTTCACCTACACTTATTTTATTCTTTTCATCTACCGTTTACAATGGTCCTTTCTTTCATGAAATATTTTCCTGCTCTGTCATAAGATTGTTTAGGATAAACAGGTAAAACTTTTCTGGGTACAACTGTTAACCACCTGCATAGCTGTTCATATAGGTTTAGAGTTTGATCTTTTTTATACTAGTATTTCCTTTTCTCCTCCTTTTTTCCCCTAAATTTTTTAGAACAAGGTTTTCGAATTTCAGTATTTGATTTCATTGATAATTAGTTATATATACATTGGGTTGAGATTCAGCCCCAATTTAAAGGGGAAAGGAGGATGTACGGTTGTCAGCATGACATGATCATATGAGTGCATGTTGAGCTACGATTCGACTCCTGTATTTCCATTTTGTAGGGAAATGCAGTGTAGTCAGCCACTGTGTCATGGACTGGTAAATATATTGTATCTATATCGAGGAGTTCAGATAAACAGCCAAGATTCTCCTTCTCTGCCATAACAAAATATTGCTGGGTGTAGAGCCAATTTTTACTGTCAGCTCTTCTGGTAAATCTCTGCTATGTGAGAGAATGAGGGAATGATTTGGCCTGAAAACAAAACCATTGGACATGTTATACTTGTTTTTAAACTTCTCCAAATTTGAATTGCCCAAAATACTAATGTTTGTAGTTCTGATGTCTCTTTTATCAATTCATTATTTCATGCTTGAGTTCCCTTCAGATTGCAATCTATATGCATATTTTATTCTGGACGTTTTATTCAGGTTATTAAAACAAAATTAAAATCCTCCATAGGCTTGGCAGAGATTAGGGAGAGTATCATACCTATTCAAAGGAAATAACCTTTCCTTTTGTTCTTATTTTCTTTTTCTGTTTAATTTACAGTATAAAACTGTCCTTATTTTTGTAGCCCTAAAGTTGTCCTTGTGTTTAAAAACCACATTTTTTTTTTTCATCTGGGTTTAAATGAATCTTGAGAATGAAACGTCTCCTGATTTTATTTCTATAGGTTCTCAGTGATTTGCCCTTTACTCATAGAATCCTACTTATACTTAACATCTCTTTTAGGATCATCTGACTCAAATATCCTCCCACGTTTGGTTTACTCAGTAGAGAATTTCTAAATCATTTGATGGCAATTTTTTTTTCTTCCAATTTTTTTAATGACATGCTTTTTTCTCCTTTTTTTCCCTAGAAAATTGTCACTTGCATGCACATTTTGATGATTGCAAAATGGCAAACCTAAAGAAATTTTAGTATGTAAATATGTTTATTTCTTTTACAGACACTGAATCCAAAATGGAATGAAGAATTTTATTTTAGAGTAAGTTTCCCTTTACTTGCAATCATTATTATAACATGTACAATTAATCACATTGCATTTCATACAGTTGGGAAGAAGCTTATTTTTTATTTGTTGTTTGTATGTTTGCATTAAAAAAAAGCTTGTCCAGATGTAATTGCTCTTCTGTTTCTGTAGTGATGGAATGATCAGCAGAAATTGGCATAAGGTTAATTAGAAATGGACTGTTTCACAATTTGAGATTTTATTTAGAGTAAGTTTTGAGTTAATATATATGACAAATAAAAAATTCTTTTTACTTGAAAATGTCTTTTAGCAGAGCATGTTTGCTGTGGTTAAAATGTTAATGCAGTGGCAAATAATCAGAGTCATTTCCAACAGCTGTATGAAATTTAAGTTATGGCAAAAAAATAATGAAATACAAATGTAGAGAAGGAAGATAGAAAAAGTAATTTCTCTTGGCCTTTATGTTACTTGCCAAAAAGGTCAAAATATGTTTTGGGGTTTTTTTTGTAGTTTCATTTTAATCTTTCTAGATCTTGCTTAAAATGACAACCAAGTTATAGCTGAAACTGAGTGATCTTTATCAGAAAAAATAATTTTAAATGTTTGACAGTGGTAAAGGAGGGGTTAAAATAGTGATTATCAAAACCAACATAATATAAATGAGAAGGGCGATCACAACTTTGTTATTTAGTTGCTGAAAATATTTTTCCAAAGAATGACTTAATTTTAGTGCAGCTGTAGCTTTCACAAAAGAAGGTGAGGTAGAATTTCAGTGGTTTTTAAAATTTAATCTTAAACAGCTGCTTAAGAAAAGATGTCATTGTAGGCTATTAAAAATGGGTATCGTATCAAACGTCATTTATAGAGTCTTCGCAATTGACTGTCTTGCTAATAGGGTCTTTTAGATAGATCATTCCCACCAATGTAATTGTTAATACACAGGTTTTTGAGGTTTAAGTGGTATTTTTATTTTTAAACACGTACCAAATAGCTTTTCTAGGTTTTTGCAACTGGGTAATACATATCTAAAATCATCTTTATCTAGGGAAATATTTTGATTTTTGTAATGTACTCGGAGGGGAAAATATGGACTTACGCTTTTTTAAGTTACACAGAGTCCATAGGAACTGTCTTGGCGCTGAATTACAGCTGGGCCTAAGGTTTTCTATTGTCATCACAGTGGTTTCTGATGCTTGCACACCTCTCGTTTCAGAGGTGGCTCTACCATGGGATAACTTCAGCTACCTGCCTGTAAAAATGCAGAGTAATTTTAATACTGTAATTTTACTAGAAAGTCATTACCCTAGTAAGAGAGCATTTTATGGTGAAGTGTTCAAATGCCTTTGCTTCAGCACAGAGGACAAATTAGAGATTACCATCATGACCATTGCACAGGGAAGGGAAGCGAAAGGAAGTTTTCGACTGTTTATCTATCTGAAGAATTTCAAGCTCTCCTAAATTTTATCCCGACTGCATACGTGATTCAGAAGCGGGTGACCTCACCCTCCGTAAGCCATCTTTATGAGCACTTGTCTCATAAACATGCTGAGTTGTAAGGCAGACAGTAAGGAACCTGTGTTTTAAAGTGAAATGTATTTACTCAGGATTAAGCAAGCTTGTTATGTATATTTGTGCTTCTAATTTTAACTGATATTATTCAAGGTAGCTTTTTAATCATTTACTTTTCCCTGGAACAGAGAATACACAAAACTGCCTCAATTTGTGTTGCTTAAACTACAGATAAAGCTCTGTTAAAATATCTTGAAAATCCTAAACAATAATGCGAATATATAAAGTAATGCATTACCCTTTTTTGTGTGTCACAATTCTCTGATCTTCTCAAAACTGGGAAGTCCATCACTGCCCCAGAGAACTATCAGTCCATTGCAGAATATCGTTTCTAAATTTTCTTAATTAAACAAGTTGGACATAGTAACCTGGCTTACAAATTTTTTCTGAAAAAATGTATCAAATGGATCAAATACTATAGAACTTTTTTCTTGTTTAATAGCGGCTGTTTTGTCTTCCTGCCAGAGTTCTTTGGTTTTTTCCTTTTAGATATTGGCAGTCTTTCTGCTTAAATTTACTTAAATGTAAATAATTTTCTGGAGCTATATTTGCTGTTTTCAAGTGTTGGAGAGTCTTCTGCTGGGTTTTCCACAGGCACGTGTGATAAATGGGCTAGAAATGGTGAGCGATAGTCAGTCCAAAATATAGAGGATTGTGAAATTCTGAAAGAAATACAGTAAAACTCTTGCTCCCTACTTTTTAGTTGAGCTTTGCAGCTGTAGACAAAAAAAAATAATCTGGGAGCCCTGATAGTCTGTCCAGCCTGGGACTTGTTCCCAAAACACAGAGCTTGTTGCTTCGGCCGGGGCACCTTTCCTGAGACCAAGTTAGCTTTGCTGGTGTGCTCAAGGCAGCTGAAGCCCCCACGTCAGCCCTTCCTGGGTGCCGCACGTACTGGGGGTGACATGAGAGAGAAGCAGCCATGGTTTGCCCAGGGATGTCCTCTCCAAATTCCTCTTGGCTGTATGGCTGCATGCAGCTCGGTGGTATGCAGCAGCCATGCCTTTTCTCTTTGGAGCTTTCTGCAGTAAGAGAAAAACGGTAGCTGTCTTGCACTGAGCACAGTAAATGAGAGCTTTTCATGTTAACTGCTAGGCTATTTCTAGTTGCGGTAGGGTTTAGAAACAAAGTGTTCTAGTGCTCCAGTTTAAGTAAAACTAAAGATTTACATAAAACCTGTTAGTCCTGTTCTTTTTGCCTTGGTTTAATCACTGTATGAACTAGCACCCATATATTGTTATCATCAAGGTAATGAACTTAAAGTGACATTTTTTGAATTTTCTCATAGGTAAACCCAACCAATCATCGTCTCCTTTTTGAAGTCTTCGATGAAAACAGATTGGTGAGTGCTTGTCTTGATTGTGTTTTACTAATCACAAGGCTCCATGTAACACAGCTGATGAAAATACAGCACATCTTAAAGGTGTACTTTTATCTGTTGTTTACGTAAGTGTGCTAAGAAATGCAGCTAGAATCATAAAAAACATCTGCTTTTGGGACTAATAGTTAGAGCATTAAACACAAAAGTAGTACCCTGCTGGGTCAGACCAAAATGGTCCTCCTTAACCCAATATTCTGAAAACCTCATCGTATTCTTCCTTAGGCTTTTCCGGTGCAAACTGATGAAGTCCCAACCTTTTTAGTCACTGACAAAGCAGCTGCTTCATCCTCTGATCATTTTAGTGTCTCTTTCCTGTACCTTTTAATACTTCTGCATCCTTTTTTGGGATGTGGTTAGCAGAGCTGCACCTTGTGCTCAAGATGTGGGTGTATGAAGGTTTAAGGTAACGGCAAAACAATGCTCTCTGTTATGTTTTCAGTTCTCTGCTTCATAACGCCCAGCATATTGTTAGTGTGTTTAGCCTTGAACTTGATTTGTCTGATGCAGTAGCTCTTCTAGAGAAGTCTTCCAACACATCTTATTGCTGCTTGCTTTGTTATGATAAAGTAGAGAAGGTTTTCACATAGCCATACGTGGAGTAAGTGACGCTGTCGTTCTGAACATATTAGGGTAAATATGCCAGAGCAGTGGCGTACTGGGCAAACGACAGTTTGGGTTTTTTGTCTTCTGAAAATTGTTACGCCATCTCTTTGTTTATGAGATCAGGCATTACCTTTTCTTGGTTGGGTGCAGCACAGTCTCTACTAAACTTGTTTGTTGTGTGAAGATTAGGATCAGTGTTGTCAAGATCTTTTTGTTCAAAAAAACCCAATATGGAAACATCTGTCTTCAAAAAATATATCTTTTCCTCTGTCTTCCTATTAAATGTAGAGCAAAGGAAAACATACAAGCTGTAATCTTCTGGGGGAAAAAAAGGACTTACAGCCAAATGATTATGTCCTCCTTTAGGAGGAAGGAAATCGGTAAATCTGTGACAGTGTGTATTTAGAGTGGGCTGACTGTGAGCGTAGTTATTGACATATAATGATGATAATGACCACTTGCACCATTAAAACTGTCCTATACCTTTTGAACTTAAAGGAGATCATTGGTCAGTTCTTCCCAGCTTTAAGGTCCTCTTCCATCGCCAGCTGATGCAAACAACGCTGAAGCAGAAATCCTGTAACCGTAACTGCGAGGCAGAGCATGTAAGCCCGGGCTCAGGACTGTGCTGACACTACTGTGTGGCTTGCACGTCTCTTGGGGATGACTGGAATACGTTGGTGTTGGCATGGAGGACAAGGCTGAACTCGTGGAAGAGGCTTCGCTCTGGCCCGCAGAGGGCAGTGACGTGGATGGGGATGTCCGTGTGGACAGTGACAGGGCGGTGGTTCGGGAAAAAAATTCTATATGCAGTGACAGCTGAGAAATGACAGCTTTGGTACGCTCATTTCAGAGATGTTGCTTAAGATTTTTAAGTTTCTGCGTGCAGTACTGGCTGTACGCTGGCAGTTGCGGTACTTCTTTGTTGTTGAACCGTTTTCTGTTTGTTCTTCCTGTGATCCTACTTCTGTAGACAGTCTGCCCTTGGGCTCATAACCTCCTTGCAAAGGCAGCAACCTGTGGTTTAGGAGCCATTGTTTTCCTTTCAGAAGGTGTTCTGAGCTATTGACAAAGCGAGTACATTGGGGTTTTTAGAGTAGCAGATTTCCATCAGGTTATGTTTACAGAATGAGGAGGCATTGGACTGATTATTTTGGCTTTACCCTGAAATACTTACTGTCAGTACTTGCATGGTTTTTCTCGCAAGAACTTTGTTTCTTCTTTGTGTTCCCAAATTATCAAAGCACTTCCTGTCTTTGCAGTACGCCTTTTCCTTTATATCCCCTAGTCAAAATAGAGAGTATATGATGCAAGCTTCATCTGCGGTGCAAAGAGAGACTGTGGCCTTGGATAATATGTTTTATCTGAAAAAAAGATCCAATAATACCAACACCTGTGCTTCCACAAGGCAATCTACAGTACTGTTGCTGTGTAGAAGCGATTCATGTTTTTCATCTTGTTGGCTCATAGTCCACTTAAAACAATAAGGGATTGTGCTGTCTCTTGGCAGTTACATCGTTTTAAGCTTCCACTTCTCTCGTGATTGGTCATTTTCTGTCTTTTGAAAACAAGCTGCTTGCAAACAGAGGTTTAAATGTCTAGATAGAGTATTGACCCTCCACCTACAAGTTTTCAGAGCTGTTGATAAAACTTAGGCTTTCAAGTTGTCCTAAGGAACAAATGTCCATGTATTGAAAGGAGGCTACAGTTCTTGCTAAACAGAGTTTCTTTCCTAGTACGTGCTAACAAGTGCTATTGTGAGCACACTTCAAATGTGAGTATCCTCAGACCACTGAGCTTCTGCGTGGTAACAGAGCTGATTTAGGGTGTTTGTCTTACGTTTTGGTGTGTCCTGTCTGTCTGTTCTTCTTCTGAGGTCTTTTGGCTCTCAGAGCGCGTAACTGTATTCCATGCTGGCAATCACACTCGTGGTAATATTGCTAACTTTCTCGCTGGAGGCTGGCCAGCAATGGGCAGAGTTTCTGTACGGTGTTTAAGACAAATCGGTACAAACCGACATGCAACAGCCGTCTCCGGTTTTCACTCGCCTTTACTGCCTGGTAAAACTGAAAAAGAAACTTTGTCTCCTGCCATCTTGCACATTTCTGCTGTTTTTATTGTGTGAGAAATCTTTGCCATATGTACGATTGCTTTGTTGTAATTTTTAATTATTAAAAGGGACTGCGCAGGGTAGCGTAGGTTATGTTGCGTTCGTAGGGACAATGTAAAAGTTGTGGCTTTTTAAAGGCAAGAAGTTTGTTGCTTAATCATGTTATGAGCACAGTTAAAATTGAAAGCATAACCGTGCTATATTTATTCATGTTCTGCCATGATAGCCTAATGCTGTAACACACACCAAAATGTTAAGCTTGAAATAATTTTTCTCATTTGCATGTGGAGTTGACTTAAACTTTTAACGCTAAATCGAAGTGTTTTTGTTGTAGTTAAATTTGGTGCGTGTGCTTTATACAAATGTGCCTTGTGAATATGATGTGGTTTAGATTTATAGCAGTGCCGAGTGTGTTCGCTGCCTTAGTCAGCTGTGAGAGCTCTCCCGCTGGGGCCGCTCCTCTCTGATGGAAAAGGAGCAGCTGTGAAGGTGCTGTTTCAGGCTCTTGCTGGCATTAAAAAAAAAAAAAAAAAAAAAAAAAAAAAAAAAGAAAAAAAAAACAAAACCCCCACTAGCTTACATTGGAGAGGGGGAACCAGGCCACGTGACTCCCACCATCCTACCCTATGTCACAGTGTGTAGGAGCGCTGATTGCTCTTACCCAATCATGCCTGGAATGCTGCTTGCCACTTGGGCTATTTCTGCTATCTGTCGCTATCAGGGCTGCAGTGCTAACAGTTTGGCAGATGGGACACTTTTTCTTGGAGTTTATGTCTTTGGTTTTTAACTTCTGGCAGTGCCTGAATTGTTGCTGTTCTCCCTCTCCTTTTCTTCTCTCTGTAAAACCATGGCCCATCGGCTGCGGTTTCATTTTGGCTCTGGGCGAAGCAACACAGCCCCCGAATCGGAGATCCTCGACCGAGAGAGAGAAGATGACTTTTTCATGGCATTCCACACTTTGCCAAGAAGAAACAGTCCTCACGCTTTCTCCCGACACGGAGCAGATTATGGTGGTGGCGGCGATTTGCAAGAAGTGGGCTCCTTAAAAAGGAGTACATCCATGTTTATTCCCCAGCTGC
Source organism: Mycteria americana (assembly GCF_035582795.1). Classification (NCBI taxonomy): domain Eukaryota; kingdom Metazoa; phylum Chordata; class Aves; order Ciconiiformes; family Ciconiidae; genus Mycteria; species Mycteria americana. The sequence continues at coordinate 2,534,494 of NW_027445437.1, forward strand.
TGAACAGTATTGATGTGCGTCCAACGAGAAGCTCGTCAATGCAGATCTCTCTTCAGCGCAAAGCTGCGAACGGCTGCGCCGACGAGTGCGCAACCCTGGAATCTCCTGAGGAGACAGTTTCTTGTAAATTCTCAGACTTTAGGGAGCATTATGCATCCCCTGTTGAAAACCATTCTTCTCCGAGCAGTCCAGAGGTGACTCCTGAAAATTCTCCGCCCAGGCTGACGGAAGAGTTAGGGCAACAGATTAATGGAACTATTTGCTGTAATCGTAGAATATATTGTACTATTCCTTCTAATAACCAGAGTGAGGATGCTTCATCAGCTACCCAAGAAGATGAGGCAAATGAAGCAGCTTCAGGCTTAAACATAAGTGGTGTGAGGATTCAGCATCGGGCTTCAAGTGCAGACGTGCCTCAGGTTACTCTACTACCCTTTGGTACTGAGGCTCAAAGTAATGCTCCCACCCCTGAACCCCGGCGTTGGTCTTTGCAACATGTGCCAGATATGTCAGCAAATTCAGGGAAAAAGTTCTTTGTTTTCCAGTTACAGCAGCCGCAGACAAGTGGTACAGGTGCAGGAGGCGAATATAACTTTGGTTTTACTGGAACAAAAGGGGACCGATTGGTCAGGTATCCTCGGATACGGCTAGAAAGGAGTACTTCCTACCCTGTCCAGCCGCCAACAGAAGAAATTAGCCCCACAGATGATGGATTGAATTCAGAACTGCATGGAAACGGCAGGAATGGGTCAGAAATATCTAGAAGCAATTCAGTAGAGCGGATTCCTCAAGGGCAGGGATGCTTGTTTAAAATCAGACCAGATCAAAACACGAGGCAGCAGCACTTCAGAATTCTTGTCACCCGCGGTCCTGAAGAACAAAATCAGGCTGTTGGTAAAGAGGGTCGTGGCACCCCTGGTCCTACAACAGCCAGCACCGCGGTAAGTATGATGCTGAGTGTGCTATGCTAGTAAAATACAGAATTGCCATACAAAGGCTTCTAGACTTGAGGCAACAGAAGCACTTCTGTTGTTAGCGCTAGAATGTTCTGCGTGTCTCTGGAGCAAGCCACGGATCATCTCTATTTCTAATCTAGCATAACTTTGCTCTCAGTTATGATTACATCCAGTGTAATATTTTGAGATCCTAATGTCACACATGTTTCTTAATTCAGTGTTACGTCAGCTGGAAAGATTTTTAAAAATCAGAACATTCAAATGGCAAATTAAGTGTTCGTGTTAATTTAGTTGGCTGAGACGATGCTGCATGAAGAATTCTTCATGCACTCTGTTTTTAAAAACAAATACTTTGACACCTTCTAAGTATAATGTATACCATGTGTACTTCTATGGCATTTCAAAATGTGTATTGTAATGCAGTAGTGGCTAAGACTACAGAAATCTTACAATAATTCCAATCAAGATACTGACTTAGCAGATAAGGTACCAAAAGTTAGAAAAAAAAAAATCTTTCTTAAAGTGTTTTTTGGTTTGGTTTGGTTTTTTGCCTTCTGGAAATTAAAAACATGTCCTTTTTTTTTTGTGTGTGAGCCACAAGTCCTGATCAAACAACTGTACAAGTAGCTTGGCACAACCTAGTAAACTGTCTTGTTTGTATTTGTCTTGATTCTGCGTTAAGATGACAAAACTCATCTTCTCGTTTTTCTTTGTTATAATGGGAGAGGATCGATGTTTTATGGTTCTAAGCCACTTCTTAAAAGACCAAAGTAGGAATGAAACTTCAGGGTTTAGATTAGTCATTTGCTTAAATTGCTTTACTGTGCAATTTAACACTGCCCACTTGAGTTCCTAAGCTCAGTGATGCTGTATATAGAATAGTAAGCACTCTGTCTCCAGCTGTGAAAACAGATTCACTAGGAGAGATTTGGGTCTTGGTTCCTTGCGTGCTCTCGTTCTCCTGCGCTTTCGTTCAGTGAAATGTAGCACAGAAAGACAGCTGCTCACTGCAGCAAGGCCGTACGATGACTCTGCAGCTTTCCTATGAAAAAAGCTAATAGTCTCCAAGTTATTCCAGTATAATCTTCTTTTTAGCTCTTCAGTGGACATTGTGAGTAGAAAATCACAAAGTATCCCTAAGCTTTTATTTCAAAAAAGTTAATTAATTTAAAAAAAAAATCCCTTGCCAGTGCAGGTTTCATTTCAGTCTCTATAAGCTAGCAGTTTTAAGTAGTGCATAGTAGCTTTCCTGCTGGCCTGAGAACATTTCAGCAGGAAAATTTGGAATGCAGAAACCTCACTGATTTTTCTTCTTCATTTGACTTTCATGTATGCAGTACAGTATGTTAAGTGTTCTCATACTAAAATGAATCTAAATCTCATACTAAAAATGAAATGGGAAAAAAAAGTATGTCTGATTTTCCCTTTCCTATTTATTATCCCTTGTTCCTTTCCAATAATAGCTGTTCATGGAGAACCACCATAACCAATTATATAAGTAGCTATAGCATATCAGAGGCTTGCAGATCTGTGCAGCTTGCAGAGATGTGCCCCAGTGTCTCTGCAGCAGTTCTCATTTTCCTAAAGGATCTACCCCCCAGAGTCACTTCTTTGATCTTCGCTGTAGTAATGATTCACATAGCTAAGACATACTTCAGTGTTTCCAGAGGAGAATTATGAAATTTGTTCCGATGTGCTCTTAGTTTTAGTTGCCATGTGAAATCAATTTAGTCAGCCGTGAAGCATGGCAGTCAGAGAGGCACTCAGTCCAAATGGTACTTGCATTCTTTAGTGCAAAAAGTTTCAAAAATAGAGAATTAATTGAAACGTAAAACTTTTTTGTGGTGTTTTCTCATATTTGTAGTAAGCCCAGAAACATTGTGGGTAGAGGTGGTTGGCTAGGCAAGGTGCCATAGGAAGTGTGGGGGATGAAGGCATTTTGGTGAAAGTTTTGCTTTATTTTGTCTGCATATAAAACATTCTTTAGTAAGGTGTCATTTTTAATCTATGCCACAGAAGCTTGCTTGGAGGACCTATGATGCTAAGTAAGGGCGTGCCTGAAAATATTTGTTCTATTAAGCTGAGGGGAAAAGTTGCCATGTTTTATAGTTGTTAGCTTAAAAAAAAAAATATTCTAGGCTCTTCCAGTTAAACAAGTTTGTATGTATTTGATTGATATAGGGCATGGGCCTGGGGCTGTGAGCAGCAGCTGCTACAGCCTTATTTATCTTGAGTGAAAACATTCAAGCGGGCGTCTGCAGTCCTACTGCTACCAAGTGTTTATGACCTTTCAAATATCTTCTGTTTTAGACAGAAGCCTTTTGGGGCAAGCAGGATGTATTTCATTACAAGTCATTATAAAATATTAAGTAAAGTATGAGCTTATGTGCAATTGTGAAAAATTTTATTTGGAAGCCTTGTTACAAATTCTTGTGACTACTATGGTATTTTATATGTAATGCAATAGGCTACTGCTAAGTGTGTATATATGCTGTGGCATATGACAAATACTCACATTGTTTATCATTTGGGGTCTGTGAGTGCATAGCTGTATTTGTGGGAAACACTTCAAAAATCTCATGTCTTGGACAACTGTTTCAGAGACCTGACAAAGGCATCTTTGTTGTGATAAAAATACAGAGTGCCCTAACAAAATGTTGTAGTAGTAGTATTGAATTATATTTAGTTAACAAACAGAAATGGCAACTCTTGACTCTGCAAGTCTGTACTTCTCACAACTTGGCTTTTATTCTCCTTTCTTAGAAATAATTTCAGCATAAATACTGTTGTGAAAGTACAGAGAATCTACTTATGCTCCTAAGATATCAGCTGGGATTGGGGCATGTAAACCAAAAAGAGCAAGCTAGGATAAACGCAGTTCAGCAGTCACAAAGGGCCAAAATTCTGTGTTGCACGGTGCCCGGAAGACTTGAATGTGGGCACCCAAGACGTGTGCCTCATTCAGGCTGGTGCCGTGTGGCAAACCAGCGACTGATTGCCTAACCTCTAGCTGAGACACCGTCTTTGGCAAAATTTACTTTATATGAAAGTGGAAGAGGGATTGGGTGAACACGTGCCATGCATGTGATGGCTTTCATATGGACTCTATGGGAAGTGGTTAAAAAGTTCATCTGAAGAGTGTGGAACTCAATGGAATTAAGGAACTAGAAGTGCTGCTCCTCTGCTGCTGCCTCTCCCAAAGGCTGAAACGTCCACTTCCCTGCCTTACTCTGCCCTTTGTTGGAGGTCATTCAAAACTTCAGGCCTCTGTTGATACCCTGAATTTTGCTGGGGAAAGGGATACCAGTTCCATTGTTTTAATGGCAATGCTGTCATGGGAGACCTCTGCCTGTCACGGAGGCAATGGACTTCAGATGTGTCAGGGGTGAGCTTGCTTTGATCAGGAATAATTTTTATCACCTAGAGCAGAGCCAACTACTGTTAATAAAGCTGTGTATGGGAAAGGCAGAGTTGTTTGCTAGAATCCTCCTACAAAATTATGTAATTGTCAGTTGCCAATTACTGACTGCAATGCAGATGAGGAAAAATCTTAACTCTTATTCAGAATAATATAATAAAGTATTCTAATGCATTATTATATTACGACATATAGTACAATGGATTTTGAGAGTTTTTTTTTTCTAGAGGGGATGAATGCTCCTCTTAGTTCTTCCGTGCCACTTGACTTTCTTCTTAGTTTCAGTGATACCTCTTCAGCGTAAAAAGTGGTAACCCCTGGTAACCCCTTCTTACCTTAGTGACCTCCTCTGTTTTGGAATAGGTTTCTCTGAGGGCAGAACTTTGCAAAGAATAGGTAGCAGTCCACTCAGAAAATTGGCTACTAGGCAGGTTTAAAACCTTGAACCATCCTCTTTTATATCCCACTAGGAGACCTATGAGTTGAATCTGTTTAATCATATTGGGGATTATTTTTTTGTGGGTTTGACCTAAGAGAAAGCAGGTCAGTGAGACTGCCGGTTGGTTTAGAGGAACTGCTGATGAAGATTTTCTGGGGTTCAACAGTGTTACTAAAATAGTATCTAATGTTAAATTGTGTGCATAAAAGATGCACATTTCTGCTCTATCTAGGATTAGAAATGTATATCTAAAGAATTCAGTACTTCTGTAGACCTTCCTTACACAGTGAAACCCTACTACAATATTTCTATCTTAGTTGGACTGTGAATTAGTATCAGATATATAGGAATCAGATATATAGGAACTTGTGTTCAGAAATGCATACAAATTCTCCATGCAGAAAAGTATATATAGCTGACCTATCAGCTGTATATATTGACAGCAATTTGTCAGAAAAGGGATATATTATCAAATAAAAGGGAAAAAATGCCGATTACAACTTGCCTTATAGATTGGTGTTTACTATTATCCTGGTTTTGGTCAAAAGCTCTTGACACACCATGCTCCAAGACATTCATAGACTATGATATGGAAGTCTTGGAATAGCTTTTTTTGTGGCTGGGGGGGGGGCGTGTCAAATGAGGGAAAGACATTTTTATTCAATTTTACATATTGGAAAAAATATAATACATTTAAATAAAAAATAAAGCCTACTTAAGGGATGACCAACATTGTGCTTTTTTTAGCTTGAATATTTATTCTGTAGGCAGTCTCACAAATTATACAGTTTTCAATAACAAGTGTCTGCTTTAATGCTACTATGCCATCTTTATATTTCTATATATCATTGCCCCAGCATTGTGGATCACTGTTGTCTTAATGGATGTAGTTTTCTGTGCACAGTGATATTCAAGGAAGAAACATCTGAATCCCCGTCAGCTAGTTAAGCCTTCATTGCAGGAAGCAAAAGAAAGTGAAATAAATGTCATTGTAATCCTTTGAAGATGAGGGATTTGTAGAGGAGCTTCCGTTGGCCACATCTTCAGGCCGTATTTCTACCATAGTATTTATTTTCCTTATCCACTTGTTTCAGATTTCTAGTCTGTCTTGGATTCAGTGGGTTGGAAAAGAAGAGTTCCTTGACTAGCAATTGCACCCTGTGACCTGACCTAGCTCTGATGAACAAGTAGCAATTGTCTGTACTTGCCCTGTGTTAAGCCTTAATTTATAAGGCATGTACCACTGTATGAGAATTAAAAAGGGCAGTGGAGGAATAACATTGTTCTGTATTTTTACCAGTGTGATTTGCAAAGTAAGAGACATATTTTGGTTAGTGTGAAATTCAATTCTGGATTGAATTTTCTGGTTTTTTACTTTTGTACATAAACTGATCCATTTGATTAAAAAAAAAAAGAAAAAAAATCCTTCAGTGTTTCAGTGTAAACTATGGCAAAGTCTGAAAGTCTCTTCCCTGAGATGGTACTGAGGCACCAAATGGTTTATGTATTGCTGATCAGCACAAGAAAAACTGATGGAAATCTTTAAAGATGAAACAAAATGAAAAGGGATTCTTGCCCCCCCCCCCATTGAAAGACTTATGTGTTTCAGGTTAGTTAATGCAGTCTACAGAGAGAGATATTAATTTTCTCTTTTAGCATTGCTCTTCTTGCCCACTCCTGTGGTCATTCCCCAGCCTGTCCTTGACACAGTATTCGGCACTTAACTTAATCATCATGACAAATTATGATTTGTCATCTTTAACTAGCCCCCATGCTGATACTTTCTTAGGACTTGAGTTGGTACAGGGAATGGTGGTGCTTTTGAATTGGAAAAGAGGTTTAATTGCTTCTCTTACGATTTCTGAACCAAACCTAAATGTCTGAGAACTCCAAAGAATAAGTAGCCAAAAATGGGACAAATCCTGTTCCTAAGGAACTGATATATAACTGTTTATCTGCCTGTCCTGTTTTCATGTGGATGATGAAGTATACTAGAACCAGCAGTCGCTCCATGAAGATCTAACGTGCAGAGTGAAAACTCACTTGGCATTAGAGACTTTCCTTCTGTCTGTCTGTTCATCTGTCCATGCAGGCGTAGCAGCAATTACCTGTGCAGAAAGTTAAAATTGGCGCATTCACGCTTCTGGTGTTTGGTGTGTGATGCTTATGGCCGAGCCATGCTGAACTGTTTCTGCATCTTCCATTTCAGAAGCAATTACTGAGTGCGGTACAGCATTCTAAATGGTGCAAAACAAAAGAAGTCAAATTGTTAACAGTTTATTTGCTAGCCTTCGTTATACCAGGAGCGTATTCTTGAAAATTTAGAGGTCTTCTAAAATGGATAAAAGCTCTATCAGAAGCAAGTATTTCTTCCCAGGTGTCTTTAAGGACAGCTGAATCAGTACAGCTCGCCTGCACACGGCCATTAGTAGACAAACGGTGGGGCAAGTGTTCTGCACCTTTAAAAGGCTGCTGCTCTTCCAGTGCTGCACAGCGCTGATGCTACACAACGATTTGATCTTTTATATTGCACATGTCTAAGTTTGGAGACCTACTTCAGGGATTGCTGTCTGGACTCTAATAGGCATTTCTAGAACATAATTCATGTCACCCTTAGCTAGATGTTTAAAATAGCTCAAATGAATAGTGCTATGAATTTCCTGTCTCTCCACTTGCTATACAAGGAGTGCAGATGACTATCTGGAAAGCCTCTGTTCTGTGCAGATAAGGACTTTGTTGACATCTGCAGGTAGAGGTGATGAATTCCATCCCTCAAGTCTTCTTAGGTTTTCTGTCAAGGACAACATCACTTCTCCTTCCCTCCTCTCTCCTCAACAAAACTCCATCTAGGTTGTACTGAAAGAAAGGTATCTCCCTGGCCACGGTAGACTGTGCCTAGAGGTTACCATTCTTCTCATTCTTTTCTGTTCAGGGATCTGCCATAGGCTACAGCCCACTTCGGGCCTTTCCTTCATGTGTGCCCCTGCCCAAAATCACCTGGCCCCCTTCTTAATGAGCCCTTCCGTCAGCTTGCACATCTCTTCTTAAAAGACCTTCCTGTCCTGGAAGGGGCAGACTGTCGTGTTCAAACATGTGCAGACCAAGAAGCTAGTTTTACAAGAAGGAAAGTACCAAGGAGCAGACTGATTTTGGTTTTTTTTCTTTTCTTTCCTTTTTTTTTTTTTTTTTTTCCACATGAGTGGAGGACAAATAGCACATTGCAAGTAGTGTGAATTAGCTTGCAGAATCAAGAAATCCATACATAATTTTTAGTCAAGTCTTCAGAGAGTCAAGAATTGGCAGTGCTGCCTTTACCCTATCCCTACGCATTCTCAAAGTTCCCTGGGAAACGATTCTGGATTTTATTAGACTTCATTGTTAGGTGTTTTTCTCCTTGAGAGCTGTGTCTTTTGGTATTTTGCTGTAAAGAAACGAGAACAAAACTTTGAGCAGAAGAGCTGCAAATAACATCAGATTTTTTAATAGCAGTAATAAACTATTTGCTCCTGCATGGAAAAATTGTATGCTGAGTTTCAGTACACAGTGATCTCTTTAAAGCTGAGTTTTTAAGGTCCTCAATTTATAATGGAAATGCTGACACAGTCTTGACACTGAAGGTGCTAGCCAGAGCAGCTCTGGTATAGATCTAGCCACAGAAACTTACAGATAATACACCAGATACAGAGTCTTGATTGCTTTTTGTACTATTTAGGTGTTTTCCTATTTGAGAAAAGCTGTCAAGTAATAAAGAATTTAGGAATGTGCACATTTTATGACTGTTCTAGTTCAAAAAGCTGTCCTAAATCCAAATCTATCCCATTTACTTAGTTTCCAGATTAAATCTCATTGTAAAATGTATTACTGCATACATTCATCTAAAATCTGGTGCTTTTACCTGTTTTTTCATCTAACAGGGTGGCATTGGCAGCTTCCAAAAGTCAGCAATTATGTACAGAAAAATACATTAATAAAATCAGCAGTATGACCATGCAGGTTTCTGTCTCCAAAAAGAATGAATAAATAAACAGGAAAAAACTCATCTTCTCTCTCTTTAAATCCTCTGATATTATAAACCTAGCAAAATGCTGGGCTGTGTCTTATATATGTGGGAAAAGCTAATTCTAGAGTTAAAGGCCCAGGCATTATCATTCCCAAAATACCATTCCGGTTTCTAGGTCTGTCGTGTGCGGACTCCTCAAGCCATGGGGCGAGGGGGGTACAGGGTGTTGGAGTAAAAGCCAAAAGAAAAATTTGCTTCTGATCGGATGAGTTGTGCAAATAGAATACATACCGCACTCTATGCTGTGGTGTAAATTCGGAGGTTTTCCGTCGCTTTGGTAGAAAGCTGCGTCTTCCCTCTCATCCTAGGTTGAAAAGAATAACCTCCTGGGTGACTAGCATTTCCAGGCTGTGTTTTATGTACTCTAGAAAAGAATAAGAGACTATAAACTGTGTTATAAGGTGGGATTTTTATCTTCAGTAAAAGAGAGATTCAGATATAAATTTCTATGACCTGACTGGCCTTCTTTTCAGTTACTTGTTGAAGTCTTACATTCTTAATCCTACTATGTAAAGAGTTGGGGTTTTTTTAATGGCAAAGAATAATATATAATCACTGTTTATAATAAATAAGGCAACAGGAGCCTACTTATTCAGCATTAACTTTAGTATTCAACAGATTGTGGGACACACACACAAGCATAAAACTCTGAAGTATGGTGTTTTAAATGTTTTTATTATTGGAAGCAAGCTACTTTAAAAAGGAAGGTATTCATCAAACATTGAAAATCCTTTCAAACAAGACAATAGAGGCTGATAATAATCCTTCTTGAGAAAGTTATAGCCTAAGTTTTACCTCAAGTGAGTGTTTAAAGCAGTTTATGTAACTAAAAAAAAAGTTTTTCTGCTTTTAAAATGTATTTCTAATCTACATCCTGTAAATAAAAACCACAGGATATCAAGATGTGGGAATAGCAATATTATTTGAGGGATTATGTTAAATCACAATTATTTAAAATATTTTCATGTTGCTAAAGAAAACTTAAAGCACTGTTGTCAAAGCTAAGAATTATGTCCATTACATTTTGCACATATCATCCTGGATAGTGGAAAAACTCCTCTCATTTAAGTTTTGTACATTTTAGCAATAATACATTTATCTTTTAGTACTTAGTGTTGTAAAGACTTTAAATTACAAATATGCTAACTGTTTAGTTATTTAAAATCTGCTTCAAGCATGATTTTATATTCACAGAATCATGTTACCACAGGACATTTCTTTGCTTCAAATTCCGTGAAAGCGGAATGAAACTTTATTGTTGAAAAGTTGAGCAGAATCTCCTTCAGCTTACGCACACACAGTCTTGCGCTCTCTCTCCGAAGATCTGAGAGTGGAGGCTGCTGTAGTTGCTGTATTACTAACACTTCATTATTTTTAGAAACTCTATCAGAGAGTGCTTGCCAGCACACTGAATTATTATAAACACAAGTGAACTATACTTGTTGGGAAATGATTGCGGTATATTTGGTGATGCAGCTTGCAGTTAGGTACCAGTGTGTTTATTCACATTCAGCTTTTCAGAATTCAGTAACCCGTAATACGAGTTTCTAGCCCTAGACAGATTCATGAAGGTTTTTTTAAATATTTGACATTTTAAGGTGTAGGATTGCAAGAGATCCTCTACAAGGCACGCTAATCAAGCTACAGAGTAACTCTGAAAGATTTTATTTATTTATATAGTTTACAGTACTTGTGACATTATCAGCTTTCCCGATTCACTTCCAGGCTTGCGAAACGTCCTTTCTGATGTCGGGAGCACTTTGCACTGCCGTGTGACTCGCTCTCGGCCGCGCTGTGGAGTGAGTCAGAGGAACAGGCTGAGATAAAACCTACCAAATATAAATGAGAAACTAGCTGGGTGAAAGAGAGGGGTAGGAATTGCTTCCTGTAGAGAACTAATCATAACCACCATAAACTAAAATGTTTAGTGAAGATAGCAAAGCTGTCTGTGCCTGATCAATTGCTGGGTCGATGGGCCGAGGCCAATTGTATGAGGTTCAACAAGGCTCAGTGCTGGGTCCTGCACTTGGGCCACAGCAACCCCATGCAACGCTACAGGTTGGGGAAGAGTGGCTGGAAAGCTGCCCAGCAGAGAAGGACCTGGGGGTGTTGGTTGACAGCCGGCTGAATATGAGCCAGCAGTGTGCCCAGGTGGCCAAGAAGGCCAATGGCATCCTGGCTTGTGTCAGAAACAGTGTGGCCAGCAGGAGCAGGGCAGTGACCGTGCCCCTGGACTGGGCACTGGTGAGGCCGCACCTCGAATACTGTGTTCAGTGCTGGGCCCCTCACTCCCAGAGAGACATTGAGGGGCTGGAGCGTGTCCAGAGAAGGGCAACGGAGCTGGGGAAGGGTCTGGAGCACAAGGCTGATGGGGAGCGGCTGAAGGACCTGGGGTTGTTCAGCCTGGAGAAAAGGAGGCTGAGGGGAGACCTCATCGCTGTCACCAGCTACCTGAAAGGAGGTTCTAGCGAGGTGGGGGTCGGTCTCTTCTCCCAAGTAGCAAGCCATAGGACGAGAGGAAATGACCTCAAGTTGCACCAGGGGAGGTTTAGATTGGATATTAGGAAAAACTTCTTCACGGAAAGGGTTGTCCAGCACTGGAACAGGCTGCCCAGGGAAGTGGTGGACTCATCGTCCCTGGAGGTATTTAAAGGCCGTTTGGCTGAGGTGCTTAGGGACATGGTGTAGTGGTGGGCTTGGCGGAGCTAGGTTAATGGTTGGACTTGATGGTCTTAAAGGTCTTTTCCAACCTAAACAATTCTAGGATTCTGTGATCTTCTAGGAGGTTCAACTCACTTGTGTTTGTCACGCACATGTGTTGAAGATTCAGACAGCAATATAAGATTTTGTCTGGTTTGTATGACTTGAAGGTATGTGGCTAAATCTTGACCACTCTGAAGTTGTTAGGAATCCTGCCATTGACTTCAGTATGATTGAAGCTGCATTCGTGAACTTCCTTTTACTACTCTGTTCTTACATTTAGCCATAGTAATACCAAAGATTTCAGCTTAATAGCCCTTCTTAAGGTAGATGGAAGCTGCTCAGACTGGCTGCTCAGAGGTCATTTTCACCATAGGTACGGTCCACACGTAAATGTTACTCTACCTGTAAACAGTCTGCTAGAGTGTGGGACAAAATCCCAAACCACAATTGCAATGCAGCCGTTCCAGCCCAAGTCCTGTTCGAGGCATAGCAGCAAACAAAATCCTTTTTAACAGGATAAGGGCAGGCAGAGAGGGGAGACGGACAATTTGGGACAGATACAAGCTTTGCTGAAACAATACTCCTTCAAAGTACAGTATTACCTGTTGCCACTAGGAAAGCTTGCCAGTCAGCACAGCTTCACTGCAGAATTTATTTGCTCAGCGACAAGTCTGTAGGTCTCAATTTACTATATATATATATATCAGTCTGTTCTCTCTTGGCAGGTGAGCATATAGAAATTTCTAACATCTTCAAAAGTGGTAGCAGGTCCTCCAGTCCTCGAGATTATGTCTGTCAGCTTCTGTGATTATCAGTCTTTCTGAGTCATTGGAAGAATTTTAAATTCTCACATATTTTAAAGTAAAACAAATATTTTGCTTTGTTCATATATTGGCAACATACTGCAGATTGTCTGCTTTGTCTCCTACTCTATGTTATCATTCAGCTCTGGGGAAAAAAGGAAAAAAAAAAACCAAAACACTCTGAACTGTAAATTGAGCTTTCTTTGAACATACTTTTCTGTGGGAAAGATTCAGTAAATGAATGCTACTGAGTGAAGGAAATGTGCTGAAGACAGTTGTTCATCTAAAAGGACAATCTGTACTCTCAATAAAAGGTTGCTTCTATTTGCATAGCAACCATCAGGGAAGAAAAAATGTTTTGAAGGAGACATGCAAATCTGTCTGCATTTTCCTGGTGTTACTCAGGCTGATACACCTTTGAAAAGGCAGACTTTGCTGTTTCTTTGACAGTGAGATACTAATGTACTTAATTGCTTATTTTATTGATTTACATTCAGAAATATGTTGAAGATTTTCTCCTGATCCCAGAATGAACGGTATTATGGCATTATGGTTCAAGTAAGCACCTCAAAGATAGGCTTTTTATTTTAAGATTAGTCTTCTGATTCTGAATTTTGGGAAACAATCTAATGCCAACTCTGTGATTACTTTCATCTCTTAACATATGTCCATTGAATAGTCTATCTCTCTCCTTGTTTCTGACATTGCTGCCCTTTTGCTCTCCAGTCAGTCGTGTGCAGTCACACGTAGAGAACTAAAAAAGAACAAGTAAAATGAGGAATATTAGGAATTATAATGGAAGTAGAGTTTAAAACATAATTAATTATCAGTTTGGGTGTAATCTGGGGCCTAAATATGCTTTTGTGAGTAAATTCTGGAAATAAAAATTTCATAATGAAATAAATTATATTTCCATTTTCAAACGATTACCGTTTCTTTGAAGTGAGACTCTATACTAGCAACTTCTGAACATTTTTAGTAGTACATGAAGTATGAAATGCAAAAAAAGCAGCTAGAATTCAGTGCTTAAAGCCAAAACCAAAGGGGTTTTCAGAAATCAGTTAATTTGTGGTGACATTATTTGAGATCTACTACGTGTTTTTAATTTACTGTATTCAAATGTTTGAATGTAACTGAGCAAGTGAAATACAATTTTTTGTTCTGTGCAGATGTGGGCTTTGTGGGTAATGATACAGTAGCCGAGTATGGGAAAGCCTTACAGTAACTGTTTAGATGTGGGAAACGGGTCTTAAATAGATTTGGGTTTGTCTGACATCAGCATTTTAAAATATTTTTTTTGGCCTTGCAACATCCACCCTAATGCAAAATCTGAAGTGAAAGCAAACCTTGCCTGCTTTATATTTAATGAGAGAACTGAAAATAAAACTGTGTCTTACTGTTGCCATCCCCACAGTAAACCTTGTGGCGGTTTTGTCTTAGGGAATTAGCACTGCATTGTGCTGGTTTTTTGATATTTAGTTTTCTGTTAACATAGGAGAAATTTAAAAAAGGGGGTAGAAGAAGGATGTCTGTAGAGAATTTGGTTGCTCTCCCTATATAGACTTGTAAATACTGTGAATTTGGTACAATTAACTAACTGCCCAACTTTGCAGTGTGTATCTGTACATAAAAATGTAAAATATTTTAATTTTCCATTAAATAGACACATCTTTGTCCACAGGAGGACCTGATATCTTTGAAGTTTATCAATCCTGCCTAATTTTTTCCTGATACTAAAAACTGGATGTTATTACAATACACATCTAATTTATTACTTATTTGGAGTTACGGCGTATAATCTTACCTTAAATAGTTCCTCTATCATAAAGCTAGGAGCACGCGGAAGCCGGGAAGGCAGTTAAACTCTCTGACTGTGGGGTATGCGAGGAGGTATGTCCCTGTTGGAAAGCGTTACGCAGGAGAACAACGCCTTCCTTTCCTGTAGGAAATCCCATGTCTGTGAGTACTGTTTGCAAAACACACTTTGTCTCTGGGAGCTTGCGTGTGACCTGTTCCCTGCACGACTCCAAGATACGTGATTCTTTTTTTTGTTTTTTAAAAATCTGTTACGATCAGCATTAGTTACTGATTTAGTTGTTCTGTGACCCACCATGCGCTGCCCTGATCCTGTTCGGTAAAGGGCAGGAGCTGAGGACCTGCGAGGTGACAGAGCAGCAATTGCTGGTGGAGAAAACGCTCACAGGCGAGTTTACCCTGCTGTTCCGGGCAGCAGTTCTGCGGAAACTGCCTCTCCTGTCCCCAAATTGCGAAGCTGTCTGCCTGCTTTTCGGGTTTGTTTTTGTCTTGAGCAGTGAGTTACAGCAATGCTGGACTGGGCAGGTGACATCAGTTGGATTTCTTGTGTCGGGTGCCAGCCAAAACAGATGCGGGAAGAGGAGGGAGAAAAGAATTTGGAGTTGTCAGTTTGCAGCGCCAGCTCCATTCTCCATGGAGCTGATGTGTGTGTTTGCCTTGTGTTGTGTTCCCTTCCACAGCAAATGCAGTCTCCTTCAAATGAGTTTCTGTGAGCTTGGAGCTGGAGAGAACTCTTTCTTGCCTTTGTTATGTTCCTGAATTTTACGGGGATTAGCATTTCTGACGAAACATTTGCAGCAAATATTTCTGGAGTTCTGGCCTTCCTGCTTTTTGTTATAATCAGATTTTAAATATATAAGCATCAACTCATAGTGCAGAATTTCAGGATACAAACAAAATAGATTGGTAGCTGATTTTAAAGAAAATGTGCACAACATGAAACAAACTTTTCAAGGTTTTTTCACCATGTTCTTTATTTTTCACCTTGAGAGATTATATTACCAGTTACCCTACTGTTTTTTTTTCCTGACTGAAATTGAAATGAGTAATTACCCACCATAAAGACCTTGCAGTAAATATTATTGACTGATCTACGTGAACTAGAAACTATTGTTTTCTTGAAGAATTAATTAAACAAAACTTCACATTATTCTAAGTTGAATTTTCATAACTTCCTAAATTCCATCAAAACAAGTTATGTTAGAGGAAAACAATCGTTGATCAAATGAACTAGTTAAAATCAGTATGTTTTTGGTTTCCTGTCATAAGGTATGAGCTAGGGTAAGAATATAGATTGTTTGGAGGGTTTCTTTTGTATCAGCTTGTGAAGTCTTCAGAAGGTCACTTCTGAGGAATAGTCTGGCAGTAGCATAATTCATCAAACAATCCAAAGTATAAAGTAAGACACTGCATTCTTCCTCTGTGCCACATACAATCCCAGTGGAAAAGGGGCTCCTGAACAAGTGCTTGTAGGGAAGCATGGGCATGTCCATTTCAGAACTGGAAAGGTGAAAGACCAGTATGTCAACATAATCTTGGCTATCCCTTCTGTTACGAACAAACGTGTTATTTCTAACCTTTAAAATTGAGCAGGTCTCAAGGTTCTTTGTCTTGGCAAGAAGAGAAGTGGTTGAATATGTATTGGTGTAAATGATCATTCATTTAAAGAAATTAAGAAGACTAGTTAACCGTCTGCTAATGAGCATTTCAATGGCCTGAACCTAAAGTAGTTTTCTGTTCCTCTCTGGTCGGTGCATAGCCACGTTTCCCCTCAGTGCCCTAATAAATAACAGGTATAGTGCATTCTTGTGTCAGATGAACTTGGCATTTAGAATTCTTACAATGTATTTTGTTTTTTTCCCTTAACATTAGGAAAGTCACTAAAGCAAAAAAGTCAGTACATCAAATATTGCCAAGTCTAATGCCTTCTTGAACATAAGTGCTACTCAGATCAGATGGTTGACAGAACATACTTAGTCTCTTTGGAAAATTTCGGCTGAATGAATGTCAGCACGCTTTCTCTGATTCTGTTACTGCTATCTTATTTCTCTGCCTCCTGATGCTTTCAGGACTTTTTTTTTTTTTCTTTGTCACTGTTCTCTTTTGTTTAACCTCAGTCTGCGAGTCTTCTGTCAGCCACATACCTAAAGTACTGCATCACTGTCCAAGATAAACATGTTGATGGGCCCTAATGTAATAATACTTAGAGTAGGTGCTTAATGTGACTTCTGCTCCCTCTCATCCCTGGCAATTTAGAGGACACTCACACATCATTTAGGAGGAACAGAATTTGCAAAGTACTGCTGGAGCTCTAGCATGTAATTTTTAAACAAAAGCCTGATCCTGTAGTTTTAGTAGGAGGCTGACTTTGACTGCAGTTTTCTAGAATGTTGCTAATAAAGATGCACCTTCAGTTTCTCCAGCCTAAGAGAGAATTCAGCTTTGAGGTGAAGGAGCTGTAATTTTGGTAGCTGGACATAACCGATAGGATCTCAGCGGGAATTGTAGCTTGTATAAATGTTAGTTGTTGTTCGCCTGCCCATACGGCCAAGTATTTTATTAAGAGTTCACAAGGGGTCAGATAAACATTTAGTGGCTTTCAAAAACTGTCCCTGGTCATTTGAGTACGTTGTGTTATGTGGTCAAGTTACAGTGAATTTCAAAGCACCGTGGGGATTACTGGTCTTTCAGACTGCCTTGAACTGTTTATAGTGGCTTATGCCCAAGTGTATAGCGTGTTTAAGGAGAGTATGAAATAGCAGAAATTAGTCTGTCTACTGAATGGAAAATTGGGGACTTTTATTTCGCCTTGAGTCATGTTTTGTTATATTTTACTGCTACTTTGAAGTTAGTATGGCAGTGTACATATTGAGGAAAATGAATTCAGGAATACGGTTTGGTAATAAAGGAATATTACATCAGTGTAATGATGTGTGCGTGATGGGTGACTAAAAATATGATTGTTCTTCAAGAACTTTTTTTGCACCATTGAAATGGTTCTTTGCTGCAGAGTTGTTTGCTTGAAAGTTATTCTAATTTAGATGGATAAAGCCAGTAAGTTTGACCAGAAATTGTGGAAGAAGAGGTGCAGAGAGAAGAATCAGTAGTTAGAAAATTTACAAAGTACACCGTTTTGCTTGCTCACGCATGTGTATGCAGAATATATATACATTATGCCTTATGGAACTGATGCCCTACTAATCCCTCTATTTTCTGAGCTCTTTATTAAAATAGCAATTCCATTTTTGACGGATTTTAAGAGAAATAAATTATGAATTCTGGATTTTTTCAGTTTTGTGCATGTTCAGTTCCCACAGAAATCACAGTCTTAGCATGTTTCAAAGGCAGCTGCATTCCAACAGGCTCTAAACCTCTCCATGATTTCCGCCTGTCAAATCTTAGTGTATGGGCAAGACAACACAGGAAAAGATTGCTGCCATACTTTTCGGTTGCCTTCTTCAAGAAGCAGCAGGAGGCAAAAGTTAACGTTTTAAGAGACGGTGATGTGCATTTTTAACTTTTTTTGCTATCCTATTGCTATTCTTTCAGCATGGTTGCAAGAGTTGCATACATTCTGCATCTTGAGCTCTTACATCTTTCAGATCTCAGTTGCTGCAATTCTCCAGGATATATGATAAGCATTGGAATAGCTTTAGAGGCAATATAAATCCTCCTAGCACAGTAGAGCATTTATACTCTTTTCAGTACTTGGCTTTGCTGAGGGTTGTATTTCTTAACTGCTTTCTGCCAAGAAAGCGCATATATAGAAAAATTGGTCATGATAGATGTGTAGTGAAATCCAAAAGTCTGAATAAAGGGCTGAATTGCTGTCGATGAGGAAGAGGAACAGAAAAAGCAGGACATCTCTCAGCAAAAGAAAAGGGTAGGACAAGTAGATGATGCATGAAGAGGAGAAAAGAAGACATGGTAATAGAGCCAGTAAAAGCTCTGTGTCATTTGAATGGTTCATAGTGTCTGCAACACAAGGCAATATTAATGAACAATTTGCCAGCTAATTATCCTCTCTTTAATCTGCTTAATGTTGTATGCCATAGCAGAGTTTCTCAAGCCTACCTCACTTGCTTACCAGTATTAGCAGAAATAGTTCCCAGCTACAGTTATACTTCACTTCAGAAATCCATTTGCTGTAGTTTTGTGAATTACTGGTTTTTGAAGGTGAGCTGTGTGAGCAGCAGTACTTCATAGGAATAATTCTGAAAGGAGGTAAAATATACGTTTGCTAATACACAAGGAGTGACTTTAAATAAAACAGACCCTTCTGTGGGGAAGATCCTAGAATTCATGTGCTGGGAGTGCAAGGTCCTGCAATTATGGCAGCTAACTTTAAGCACCTAACTGACTGAGAAATGTGGTTACTGGAGGCTTTTGTCCGTCATCGTTAGAGGTCTGAGCAGATCTAAAAATCTGTAATCTGGCTGAATTGCATCTCTTCACTGACAGAGGGAGCTGAAGGCAGCTGCCCTGCTGTGTTGGAGGTCCAAGTCAGCTAGAACGAAACTTGACCTAGGTTCTCAGTCTTTTAGACCTTTGCCAGCCTGCATATCGGAAAGAAAAAATGCATTTCTCTGACCATTAATTGGACCACGTTGGATCCCACAATGATAGGATCTGATACTTTCCATTTAACTGTATTTCACAAGTTTTTGTGAAATGTCATAACTGTTTAGTCATTTTCTGCACATGGTCGCAAAAAAGGTTGTTGGTGTCTTCTGTGTCCCACACTGCGGTGATTTATCAGCATTTTTCTACAGTATAAACTTGGAATTTCAAGGTCATACCCCACCTAGATGACTAGTTACAGATACAAGTAGCTTTGGTAGGTTGTGTGTCAGTTCACAAATACGGTGTGCTGTAGTGTGCTTCTGTGCATCCTCCCCAGGGTCTGCCCTCTCCCAGGAAAGAAGCAATGCTAAATACGAGTCTGAGCAAATGAAGAATTTTGGGGCCTCTGTGAAAGTTCCAAGTAGTAAAGTGCAGCTGTTTGTGCTTTGGAGAGACACCAGCCTCTCTTCCTTGGAACAGTCCTCTGTTGTAAGCCTGGCTTCATTTTGCTCTCTGACTTTACCAAGTTAGCCTCTCATCTAAAATTTTTCAGCTTTGAATATAATTGTTTTCTAAATTGTGTACCTTTTTATACACAAAACCATAGAATGTGAATAAAGTTTTCTCTGTCAGATGTGAGGGATAGTGATTCCTTAGTGAATCCTTCTGTTCAGTCTCAAACATATTCACAGTATGAAAAGCACTTTTGCCTCTATTCCCCATACCAGTGACAATACTTATTTAATTTTAGAAAGACAGCAGACATACAACTTTGAGAGCAAAAAGTATTGGGGCAGTCAGTAAAAGCTTTTAGAGCTGTGACAGTATTAATGGAAAGAATAAGGGTAGGATAACGGTATATTGCTAAGATACCTTCCTCAATGTTTGATTCTTCATATCTTGAAACACCCAAGAATTTCAAGCACACTTTAGCAAACTGTTCTTGAAGAGGTCTCTAAGTCTGAGTAGTATGCTTTTGGAAATTTAGTAATTCCTCAGCTATTAAGAGATGTGCACGTGTTTGTGTGATATACCAATTGCTGGAGCACCGCGTTTACTCTATGTACTTCACTTCTGCTTCATAAAACAAATGTGTCTGTTTTGAAGAGCAACCTTTTCCAAACCTGACATGGAGAGAGAATGTTGCTTTCCTCCGTTATTTTCTGACTCTCTACCTCAGGTAAGGAAGGCTTGAGGACTTGCAGCAGAGGGGAAGGATCACCTCCCTCAACCTGCTGGCAGTGCTCTGCCTAAGGCCGCCCAGGAGGCTGTTGGCCGCCTTTGCCGTGAGGACGCAGCACTGGCTCTGGTCAGCCCGGTGTCCGCCAGGACCCCCGGTCCTTCTCTGCAGGGCAGCTTTCCAGCCTTGTCTGGGGAGTGGGTTATTCCTCCACAGGTCAGGACTTGGCATTTCCCTTTGTTGAACTTCACGAGATTCCTCTCTAGCTATTTCTCCAGCTTGTCCAGGTTCCTCTGAAGGGCAGCACAACCACCTGGTCTGTCAGCTGCTCCTCCTAGTTTTGCATCATCTGCAAACTTGCTGAGGGTGCATTCTGTCCCATCCAGGTCACTAATTAAGTTGTTAAACGCTATAGGACCCAGTATTGATGCCTAGGGTGTACCACTATTGACTGGCCTCCAGCTGGGGGATGGCCTGAAATTTTGACTGCTTGCATTGCTTTCATGTCCCAGTGAAATTAAAAAGGTTTGACTTGCACAAAGTGGGTTATAGCACCATGTCCTACTGCTGCTAAGATATATAGATACCTTGATTTAAAATATAGTCATCAATTAATTAGGTATATATGCAAGATTGTGTAACTTGATGTTACTTCCTGTAACTCTGTTAAGAAAAAAGGGGGTTTCAGCAAGAGTTCTTTGGAAAACTGCTCTTACAGTACTGCCCTTTTCATAAATGTGACAAAACCAGCGTGAAGTAAATTGGCTTACATTGTTACATGGTTTTGCAAATTAACTATCAAAATGCGATACCTGTACATGCAGTCTGGTGATTTTTGAATAGATGAACTGGTCTGGACAAGTTAGATATTCCTTTAGGGCTGTGCTACTCCCCTTACTGCAGCTAACTGTTACGGGGATCCTCTTTTAGCATCATGTGCTGAAATTATTGATATAGATCGGAGAGGTCAGGTTTTTCTATTATGTCACAGAGCAGATTATTGTACAAAATTGCCCCACCAGCTTACGGCTCTTACTGTTCCTTCTGCATTAGTGGCTTCTTCTAATGCTGAAAGACGGAGAGACATTTGTGCCATCTTTTTTCAACCATGGAAACTTAGGTTAAAAGAAAAACGGCAGTGAAATGTCACTAACATGTTAAGTGTATTCCATAATACAGCTGTGGTTGTCCAGCTGAACTCTTATTGGTGAATACTTATGTTTTGCCATGAGAAACCTATACAGGCCTTTCCTTCAGGAGTGGAGAAGGGTATAAACAAAACAAAAGCTGGTAGGAATGACTTCAAATCAAGACATAAATAAGGCTCTAGGAACTTACTGGTAACGGTTCTATTTTTTGCCATATTTTTGTCTTCCCTTTTGCAATTACAGATGAGTTTCTGTCATCAAGAACATACAACTCTCTCAGCATTATGATTCCAGTAATGGCTCCGTCTGTGTGATGATTCCCCATCCTAATTTTAATGAGAAGCCATAAACTTATGGCTTCACTTGTTCATTTTAATTTGTCACTAGCGTGATTTCAGCTCTTGGGATGCAAGTGAAATCAGCTCATGCACAATATTTTGAATATTTTGGAACTTACTGGTGCTTACTTGATTACCACATTGTGAATCTGTAGTCCATTTCAGTGTTGTCTTCTCACTGTGCCTCGCTGTTCTTTCTTGAAGAGTTATAATGAAACTTCATAAGAAGATTATTTCATTTTTGTTCTGAGATTTTTTTTTTTTTTTTTTTCAATAATTCCTTCATTTCTTACGGAACAAGGGACAGGAACATTCCTAACACATTTGATTTGTTCTAGACTTTCTACCTGGTCTTTCACTTATGCACATTGATTCTGTTCCTATTTTCCAAATCCTCTCACAACTCAGGCCTGTTTTAAGGATCTCTCGGGCATCAACTCCCTCCCCCTGCCAAGGCTGCTCCTGTACTTATTCCCCGGTTGGTCTGTTCAATCTCTAAAGAACAAGGGATTCTCTCTTTTCAGAGGCTGTTCGTGATGCAGTAATACTAACAATAGCAGGTACTCGCTCTTGTCGTACGTCACGGATACAGCCTTTTATAACTGTGAGCCATGCTAGAGCGAGGAAATAGAAGTCTGTTCCCAGCACTCCTGTGTGTCATGCATTTAATTATAATAGGGATCTAAATAGGAAGCCATTTTATTATAATGATTGGAATCAATCTTTAACTTGCTGTCTTTTCCCTGGCATCGTCCAGAGTTTTTTTGGATGTTACTCACATTTCAGGAATGCATCAGATCTTGGCATAGGTGCTCAGTGTTTTTTAGTATGCTTAAATAAGCAGTGGCAACACAAGAGAAATATTTTAGAATTTAAATAATTTATGCTTATGTATAACGGCTTGCTTAATCCATTTAAGTCAGGATCTAGTTGTCGTGGTTGTCCATGCTTGCTAGGAAATAAACTTTTTTCACTCAGCTGTGACAATTTTGGAGTACTACTGCCTCATCTCTGAAATGGCAACTTAAACATGATGTGTTTTATTTCTAGTTTCATTCGTGAAGGGCCTCTGTCTGCACGTTACACGTTTTTATCTTGTCAAAGATCATTAGTCTTGAGCAAGCATGCGCAAATGTATGTAATGTCCTGGGAACCAATTGTGCAGTGTCTCGTCATTAAGTATGCTTAATGGATGGAAATGATACCAGAGGGTTTACAGTAATTAAGCCTTAAAGGAAAAGTCTTAACATGTGATAGATCTGGTTGGATGAGAATAAATTAATTTTGATGTGCAGCAGTATTCTAGGGGGTATCATTAATACATACAAATCTACTGGAGTCTGCTCATGTACCTGATGTACCCTGTTTTTAATTTACTGTTTCCAAGTTGTTACCAAGCATTGTAAATTGACAAATGTCAAAAAGCTAGCCTGTAGGTGGAAGGCATTGTTCACATTAATGTGTCCCCACAACACACTTGCCTTTGCGTTGAGAAAAAAGTATGATGGAAAAGAAAATACAACTGATGCTTTTGTTGTATTAAGTTTCTGTGAACACTCTTAGAGGAGCAGTAAGTATTTATTTATTTTTGTACAAATGAGTAACAGAAGATAACTGTTTTGGAAATAAAAGTAGTCTTTGTATTTTGCTCTACTTTCACTTAGAGATTTGGAATAGGAAAAACCACTGCCACCAGAATTTATTCTATTTTATTCCATGGTTAAATTGTATGCCTTACAGTTGAACACAAACACTGAATAACTTTATATTACTATTAGGTAGTAAATTCTGTTCCCAAATCAAAATTTCATGTAGAGCATCTATCAGCAGAGCTATTGGTAAAAATCAATTAAAAATAGAAAATACCAAGTCAAAAAAAATTTTATATATTCAACAACAAAACTTAAGTTTGCAACGTGAAATATTTTTTCTAAAATATTTTGCTTTCTAGAAAGAATTACTGAAACATCTTTTTTTTTTTTTTTGGTAAAAATCTTGATTGTTTTATGTCACAAAAAGACATAGTGAAAAAATAGATTAAAAATTAAAAATCCAGCATTCAGATATTTTGGTTGAAAAATGGAAGATACTATTTACAGCCTTAAAGAATCTGACAGAAGCAACTCAATAAATCACGTATGCTGTGACGTCACCTGTTATTAGTTAGGAAATAGACTGATTAGGGGTACTGATATCCTGAATGTCGTGAACAACACGTTGGGTCAGGCATTAAAAAAAGAAATCAGAAATGTAGGATGAAGGTAATTTTGCCAAACTTCAATACCTAGAGACTAGGCATTTTGTGATCCTTGTGGTCAAGGATCTGGGTTTGGTCAGCAGAAAAAGCCACCCCCTGTTTGTTCTGGGCACCTGCCGCAGCGTAGGGCCGATCCCAAGCCTTTGGGCTCATCAGCTTGTTCTACAGAAACACAAAGCTTGCAGTATTTATTTAGGAGTTAAATTTTCTAGTTGCATCCTTACT
The DNA here is from genome assembly GCF_035582795.1 of Mycteria americana. NCBI lineage: Eukaryota > Metazoa > Chordata > Aves > Ciconiiformes > Ciconiidae > Mycteria > Mycteria americana. Next base: position 2,558,399 of record NW_027445437.1, read on the forward strand.
ATACTGGGGAAGTTAGTAACTCTCTTTTTTCTGTTGGGCATAGCCGATTTGCAACCTGCATATGAATAATTAGTATCCCTTAGTTGTGATCACCATACGTGATAGAACTAGGAGTAAAAGCCAAATGATTTGTGCATTTTATGTGTCAGCTTCTCTACCATCATTTTCAGTCACTCACTGCACTTCTGCTCTCGTGCCCTGCACTGCGCAACAGAGAGGCTGCCTCTTCTTTCTGCTCTGTTCCATCTAAGAAGAGTGTGCTTAATAGTGATTAGAAAGAGGAGCAAGCCTGTTAAGCGCCAGGGACGTCAGCGAATGCGATGGGCTGGCTGGCGGTACCAGAAGTTGGTTTCTGGTGTGTTTTGTGCCATAGTGCAAAGCAATGCTTAGCATTCCTTCACAGTGCAGCGAGGGGGAAGGAACGCTTTTTTTTATATGTTTAAGAAAGATGCAGTCAAATTGTATGTACTGAAGGTACTGCCTAAAAAAGTTTTAGTCAGTTAAACGTTTGAGTTGTCACTGCCCACTTGTGCCTTCTCTCTGTCTGGCATGAAGTCAAGCGATTGCGGGCTCGAGGCTTACAGGAAAGAGAAGAGCACAGTACGGACTCCTTGAAGATGCAAGGTGCTAAGAGTACCTTTTTTGTGAATTCGTACCTAACACAGATAAGGCAGTCAGATTTGTGAAATCTGGAGAGGATGTTAATAAGGAATCTCAGTATTTGGAGGGGCTGGAAACAGACAGGGTATCTCTGGTTTGCTGCTGAAATAGCTCCCTGTGAAGGCAGCGCTGGTAATGAGAAAAACATTTTACAGTGCAATGCCTTTCCAAATACGAAAGCGGTTAGTAAGGGCTGATGTAACTACTGCTCCATGTTGGTTGTGCTTTTAAGAACGCTGAGTTTTATGAATATTTATCTATTTTGTCAGTATTTGGAATACAATTTAAAATGCCACCTTTTAAATAAAAGTTCTAATAATTAATTCCAGTAGTAATAAACTATAATTAGTTCTAATCTAATGATTTCTAATCTGATAATTTTAGTGTTAACTATTCCTCCTCTTGCTTTTAGTTCCTACTTTGTCATGTCTTAAGTGCAGAAACAAAGCACAAGTTCTGTATGCAAGAAGCTTAGCTAGCTTACTTTCGTAATAATGCAGTTTTAAGAAAAGCTTGGTACAGGAATAATTTTACAAGGAAGAACTTCCATTTGGTCTAAAATGCAGAATCAGTGACAGTTTTTTTTTTTAAACTACTTTTGTCGTGATTGTGGTAGGAAGGAGAGACTGCAAGTGCAGTTAGCCAAATCAGCTAATTAGACTGGTATATGAGGTTTCCGCCTTAACTGAAACCAGAGTTTAAGGTTCTGTCGTACAAATTGGTGACTGTGTTTGAAATACACAGTCGGGTATTGCCACAGAAGTGATCTTGGAATTAATGTCTTGTTAAATGAGATTTTTCAGTAAAACTTTTGCAAATTCTGGGGAGAATGACTTTTTGTTTTCTTATATATTATTCTAAAGTGATAACCATGTTTAATTTCAGCTCAGATTTTAAGATATGACTGTTCAAACCTTTAATTGGTTAGAACGTTTTTGATTAAGAATAGATTAGTAAAAATCTTTGTGGCCAGGTTGCATAGATTAACTGCAAAAGTATAGTAAGTTGCCATTATTATCAAATGGAGAAATGGAATTTTAGTTATGCTTGGGAACTAGGAAGTACTGATTAAAATATTTTACTTAAGAAAGGAGAGGTTACACTGGCAACTGACAGAATTCCTTTAAGTTTATATAAATGAAAAGAGTTTTGTTGCAGTTTGGTTAGTAAGAAGAGAGAAAATTTTCTGAAACTTGCCAACTAAGAATTTAATTTTGGTATTCCTTTCATCAAACGATAAATTAATATAATAAAATTATCACTGTAGCTTTATTCATGCGAATGAGATGAAGGAGTTGATATGCCTTAGGTGTAGAAAGACATCTGTGATGGCTAATTAGTATTTTAAGATTATAGTCAAAAGCAGTTAAAGATGAATGTGCTTTGTTTCAGTTAATAAAATCATGTTTTGCTGCTAGTTTTCAAAACAATAATTAAAAATACTTACATGAACACAAATCCTCCTTTGCTTTTTGGGGTCCCTTTCATTTTTAAAGCCTGCAGTAGAAGTAAGGTTCAGTGTTTTCCCCATTCAGGTACCTTAGGATAAAGCTAAGGGCTCTAGGAGTTAGGAGACAAACTAAGGAAACTGGAGATCTAATTGTATCTGTGGGGCGAAGGGTATGTGGGTGGCTTAGTTTGTCACGTCTTCTGTTGTTTTCTTTAAAGACATTCCCCTGTTGAGGAGGAAAAAATGATTGATTTTTATTGTGTTATCTGTAAAAATATTTTTGATGCAACAATGGCCTCCTATATTAGAATAATTGCTCTTATAAAATGAATGCTGGTTTTGTTCATAAAGTAACAAAATCAGGATTTTGCTACATTGTTACATCACTGTAATGTGTTTCTCTGTTTGCTAATTAAGGGGGGAAAAGAGCTCTCTCTATCAAGGTAAAATGTGTGATTTCATGTAGTTTTATCTAAAGGTAGCAGGTATTTTCTGCTATTTGGTTGGTATTTTTCTTTTTGGTACATGTAACTCTGTTGTATTTATGCTGTGAAAATGTAGTGGTATATAAGTGAGACAGCCTTTAAAACTCTTGGAACGGTTTCCCTGGCACTTGGCAGTGACGGTACATCGTATCTCAAGTGCGGGGCTTAAGTAATACATCAGTAAAATTTGCTTAATTCTTGCTTGCTTTTAGGCTTTGTATTCTAACAATTTGGCTGCTGAATTTGCTCAGTGGGTTTTTTAAAGCCTTATGGGTTTTTTTGCCAGGTTGGTTTATTTTGCCAGTTTCTCCCAGCTTAAACTGTGCCATTAGCTTTCGGCTTTTAGAAACCATCAGCTTAAAGCTTGGTTGTATGTCCCCAAAGCCTCGTGTACTTCCGCACCTTCAGGGGATGATTTACACTGACATACTGATCATTCTTTGCAGCTAAGGCTGCCAGTGTTAAAATTGTCCCATAATGATAATAGCCCCCAGCCTTGTTTGGTTACGGGACAGGCCACATCGCTGCAGTGGATTGCACTGCGTGACTTTCTCGCTCCCCCAGTGCCAGGAGCTCCTGGTGTTAGGCATGAAAGAAAGATGGGGAGCTAAATAACAGAAAATAAAGATTTGACCCACAGGCACTCACAGGACATGAGATCTGGGTTTATAATAAAACACGTTGTAATTTTTATTATCTAGCTCTGTTTGCAGCTTGAAGGTCTCGCATTCGCATGCCTCCAGTGCAGCCCAGCTGGAGTTGATGAGTACAGTGCAGAAGTGTGCGCACACACACAATTCTGCAGTCTTTTCCATTCATTTACCTCTCCATCCCATACATTTGTGATGGAGCACTGCTGGGAGAGGATGATCTCAGAACGGTTTAATATAACACACCCTTTCTCATCACCAGACCCTGGAAGTGCGGCCATCACATCACTGCCTGCACGGGTACCTATGTTGTGGTCCAGAGCCACCAAATGATGTTCGCATGAGTGTCCTTCACACAACCATTCTTGTCACATGAGGTATTACCCACTAGTATTGCAATGATTCAAAAAGTTTGGAAATAACATAGCTTTAATTTATTTAGAATAAATTTAAATATAAGGTGGCTCTGATCCTCAGACTGTTTCTGCCAATCAGCCCTGGCTAGTCCAGACCCTAATAATTTAGGCACGTGGTTGTGCACTGAAACATGGTGCGGGGCATTTGCAGTCTGAGAAGAGCGTGGACTTTGAGTATTTTACTTTAAGCAGAAGCTGCAGGGATTTAAAAAACAGTAAAATTTACTAGAGGGATCGTGTCAGCCAGCTCTGAAATCAAGCAATATCTGGGTTGGAATGTGGCATCTGTTTAAACAGTGCACAGAAATAGTACACAACAATTTTTAGGTCAGGAAGCTGGGAACATCATGATCAACTGAAAATGCCAAGGGAATCGTAGGTGGGTGGAGTGTTATTACCCAGTCTGGTACTTGGCCAGGGAATGAAAACATCTCTGAAAACCTCTGTGGGGTTGTTGATAACCAACCACAGCTGATCAGCACTCACCTCCACATCACAGGGGGGTGTCGACATGCAGCAATACAGACTCTGTTCTATCTTTTAATTCTTTTTCTTTTCGCATCTTCCCTGTCTCTGTGTCCACTACTTCAGTTTCACGTACAAATGTTGATGAGACGTGATTCCAGTGGTTTGCAGGTGTTGCAGGTTCCCAGGCCAAGGCGACCAACAGCACGTTTTCACACAAGAGCGTTCAGTGGGAACCCATCTGTGATCGTTCCCAACACCCGTCTGTCCTACCCCTCCTGCTCTGGCTCCTGCCTCTGTGCTGTACCGTCCATCCTCCTCACTTATGCCAGTGAAATTATTAGTAGAGTCACTTAGCGAACTAGATCAGGCAATTAATGTTCTGTTTTTAAAGCCAGCTTAATTTCTTGATCTAGTTCATGCGAGCCCAGTGGGAGGTGCAAGATACTACAGTGCCAGGGAGGAAACAAGCAGAAAGCATGGGATCAGGAATGACTTGATCTGCTTTTGTCACTAAATGCTAATTGTAATGATTGTAAATGAGGATTTCATTGCATGGATTTGAACTCTTACATCAGTCAATCCTTTATCTACGTTATTTTCTTATGTTTACTTAGTAAATGACTGGATGCGGCTGTTGGTATGCTACTTTTACAATACCATGTGAATACCTGACTCACGCTGTTTCGCAATCAGATGTCTGCGTTGATACCATAACAACATGTAGGTGTTTGAGGTACTACATAGCAAGTGATAGCTTGTAAACCACTCAAAGTATCCTGGCTGTTGACTTTTTAGATTCATGTCACTGACATGAATTCACTGACATGGAAATAAAGTCTTAAGATCTGCAAGAGTGAGTTGTGCAGTTGGCATAACTAAGTACATATTTATCAAGTTTTGCTGCATAGCCAAAATGCCTTTTTTTTACTGCTGTTTGGACACTAAAATTTTCAGGTGCTTACAGAAGTTCGTGCTACATTACTTGTGATCGGTTTTAACAAGATGGTATACTGTTCTTAGAAGCAGGGAAGGTTTTCAAAAGTACAAGACCCAGGGCTATTGAGACAGTTTTCAAAAGTACAAGACCCAGTTGTCGATGATGGAAGTGCATCTTAGGGGTCAGAAGATGTAACACAGGATTTTGCCAATTTGACCTATTAGTAAATTGCAGCATTAAAGTCTTTGCTTGGGAGGAGAATTGTGTATATTAGGAGTGTTTGTTTGTGTACACATACGGGGTTTTTTTAATAGTATTATTCTGTTGATTAGGATTTTTTTTCTTTTCAAGTTCCTCTAAGACATAGCAATTGAATGATAATGTGTTAACTTAGCATGCTCTGCTCCCAGACCTTACATGGAAATATATATGAATAATCATTATGAAGATGCAAGATGAAAATAAAAACATAAACCAGAAAGGTATTTGTGAAAATTCAGCAGGAAAGTGTATTTAAAAAAACACTAACAGGGAAATTGTCTACTAGAGGTTGCCTGACATACTTGAGTTCAGCAGTTAAGTTTGAAGTAGGTCTTGAGTGTCTGGAGCTGGAAGCCCCCGCATGAACACGGGTCCTAGGAGAGACCTGCATTGCACGCTGGGCCTTCTTGCAGTGCAGTTATGCCTGCAGCTGGTCAGACGTGACCATACCATCCTATCCAAACTAAATTAATTAAAAAAGAGGATTTTTTTTTCTAATTAGTACTCACTGAATCATTGAATGGGTGAGGTTAGAAGGGGCCTCTGGAGATTGTCTAGTCCACCCCCTGCTCAAATCCGGGTCGAACAGAGCAGGTTGCTGAGGGCCTTGTCCGATTGGGTTTGAGTATCTCCAATGATGGAAAATCCGCAGAGTCTTTAGGCAGTCTCTTCCAGTGTTTGACCAGCCTCCCAGTAAAGAAGTTGCGTCGTATGCTTAAATGGAATTTCCTGTGTTTCAATGTCTGCCTATTGCTGCTTGCCCTGTCGCCGGGCTCTGCCGAGTCTGGCTTAATCTTCTTTACTCCCCCAGTCAGATATTTATACACATAGCTAAAAAGCTGAATCCCTGTTGTCAATACCAGCTGCGGCAACCAGTTGTTGACCTACAAGATCTGCCCGCTCTTCCTGCAGATCCTTCAAATCATTCGTGCAACCTTTTGATGAAAGTCCTGACTGACCTGTTTTGTACCTCTGTTATTTTCTGCACTTCTAATTTCTATTTAAGCTGAAATAAAGCTAAGTGGACTTAAGCTATCTGTAGTAGTTACTCATATATGCTCAGCCATTACTCAGATCTTGTCTTACTTTGCAATGGTTACTGTAATATCCTGTTTTATCTTATAGTGAGTACTATATTTAGGCATACTTAAAGAATTAAGGTTAAATAATAAGTGTATATCTGAGGTAATATTTATCTTTTATTCGAGAACTGAAATAAGCAGATACTCCTGCAAGAACATGTCTTGTAAGAAAACATAAGGAGAGGAAGACTTTCATTGATACATGCTTATCTAGAATCTCACACATGCTGAGTAGTGTTCCAGTTTTACCTGGGATTTCCTTCTCCAAAGAGCGGCTTTATCTGCGTGACTCTTCTTCAAACAAATTAGTATGTCTCTCATTCTTGGAAGCTTATTAGAACCCTTCCTGAAGCGTTGTCTTTCTGAATTTGAGATTATTCTGTAATTTTGTTAAAAAATTAGCTGTCAACTATTAAGGGTCTGTAACACCTTAACTGTTACTATAGACACTTTACCTGCTGGAAAACAACAAACTTAAATGTTTGAAATTCAGATCAATACAATACTTTAGTCATACTTTTTCTTTTTAAATGCGACTCCCATTTTGCGTCAGTACCAAGTAAAATTGAGGTGTGTGTATACCATCCTAAATTTCAACTGAAGTTTCATGTTTTGTACCTAGATGTTGATGGATGCTTTCCTGTCTGTTCTTTTTACTAGATTAAGGGCTTTTAGGGTGCTATAACTTTATCCTAGGCTTTTCTTACTGGCTTTGCACCTTGGATATATATCGAGTTCCAGAGTGATTTTTACATGCATTTGGCTTGCGAGTGTCACCTTGTCACCTAAATCTTACATGCTGAACAGTTGTTTCACGTTGTAAGTTGTTTGGCACAAGTTAGAATTTTAAAGTAGTTCTGTTGGGTTTTTAAAGCTTTTTAAGTCACTGACTACAATAACACTTAATAGTAATGAAGTGTTTTCTCGTGCCATTGCCTTTCATGATAGCGATCTAATTTTGATCTTTCATGATACCGTAGGTAAAATACAGACAAACTTGATTACATAGTAAAATTATACATACACTTACTCTGTTCTAAATCTATTTTAAACTAGTATCTTCTTTTCTTCCAGCAGTTATTACTTACGCTACTTGTCCTTATCCTCCTCGACTGCACATATCTCCTTTTCTGTATTACCTTTCTAAATTAAAAGGAAAATCAGGTGCCTGCACTTTGCCACTCCTACTGCTCCAAACAACAGTACCTAATTCTGAGACTTATTTCCTTCTGGAAGTGAAAAGTAATTGTGAGTGTGCAAGTGTGAAGTCCAGTGCAATGGTTCCTTAAGGCAGAGTCCGTGTGTGCTGTGCCGAAGAGGAAGCAATTTGTTGACCTTGAAGTTTCCTGATGGTTTTTGGGAGGTGGGATGGGAGGGCATAGAAGGCATCAAGGAGGAGGTGAATCATTCTGTAATTGTTTTTTCTAAGCTTCTACTACTGTCGGTACTGGCTGGCTGAGATACACACAAGGGTTGAGTGGTTGACAGCGAAAATACTTCCTGCTGTTGGCCCTCACCATGCAACTTTAGTCCTTCTTGCAGTGGGGTGGCATACCTGTGTGCAATCTTTTCGGGTTTGCAGTTGGATTTTTGTGAGTTTGGGGCTAGAATAGGTGGTTAGGTTTTCTTCTGCTCGGGACTTCTGGGAACTTTGAGGGCCTGTGTTGAGTGGTTCTTGTACTGCATTTTATTAAATTTGCTCCTGACCATTTCAGTAGCTACTTGACTTACTGAATTTTTGGTGGTATTTTTTGAGGTGAATGATATTCAGTGATCGGTTTAACTTGCAGATTGAGCTGAAACATTTAACATTAGATTATATTTTAATATATTATTGACTTATTTGAATATTGAAGCAGGAGTGTCTCCCCTTATTTCCCTTACGTTGGACATCGCTTAAAACAAATGTATTGTGCTGGATGGGTTCCATGAGCCTCAACAGGTTAAGCATCGTTTTTTCCATTGTAATTTGCTGGATAGCTGAGATTTTGTCTGCACTTAGGATTTGGTGATAGCAACCAGGTTTCACTGTAATGTCTGTGTTGATGCAACAGGTAACTCTCACACACTCAAGAAAATTCAATGTACAGAATACCTGGCATACCTGATGTGTTTGAGCACAGAGAAGAGAAATGAAAGGATTCTTGCATTAGTACTACTTTTCTACAAGATCAATGCGTAAATAAACTAGATGGTTGGACAGATTTGGGTTTCCTAAATAGGCAGGATGTATTTATGTCTCTGCCAAAAAAATGGAAGTGATTACCTTTCATTTTGAGAGAGCAGGAAAATATGACAGTATCTGAAGTAGTGAGATTTTACATCCTTTGTAAAACTGAATAAATACCAGATTTTAAAAATAATGCTTGTTTGCTAACTCAATTAGTCAGGAGCTTTTTTTGTTACTTTCAAATATTGTTATTCTAAAGTGGGGTTTTCTCCTCCTTTAATTCCAAATTAAAATGGATGGTGAGGAATGCTTGTCAGTTTGCGATGTGGCATGCAAAATAAAAATAAAACTTTCTGGGAGTCTCTTCTTTACCAAGCAGATTAGTTCATCTTTTCACTGACTTTCTTCTCTTCAGAAGTAAATGTACTAAACCAATCAAACAAAACCCTTCTGGCAAGTGGTGGCTTGGAACAGAGGGTGGCAAAGCTTTTTAAAATTGCTCTGGAGTGTTAAAGGCTAAATAGGAAATTTTGGGATAGCTTTTGCTATACTTTGTCTTAGGATTTGCAGCAAGACTGTTACAAAGCATTTAAGATGTGCCTCTACCCCTCCCTGCTGTGTGCTTTTCCTATCTTATGTGGCCCACACAGAAACCACGTTACGGATAGCGCAGAATACATACTGAGAGAACAATGACATTTAAGCAGGGGTTGGCCCCTCCAAAAGGCAGTGCGTGCCTTGGTGCCCCTTTGTGCTCCGTCCCAGCTGCGCAACTCCTGCAGGGCCTGCCTGAGACGCTGCACGCAATCAAACCTGGTCGCAGACACAAAGAAATGGTCGCAGTCCGACCAGCGTGCAGTCGGGGAGCTGGCGGGGATCCTGCTGCTTGCAGCCTGGCAGTCGTGGATGCGGGCAGTGCGGCTCCAGGCGTTAGACAGCCGTGGGTGCTGCCGGGGCGTTCTGAGAGGAAGTCCTATGTTGGGAGTGACTATTTCTGACAGCTCCAGCTGGTCATTAAGGTTTTCGCATAAACCTGAAACAACAGCGCTGGCAGTCAGGATTTTGCTGGCAGCTGCAGTCTCTCTCCCGTGAACTAACTTTTCCTTCTGTTTACTGATTAAAAAAATTAAATAACTGCTTGCCTTTGTAAAATGTTATATAATGACCTGTAGAAAATGAAGGTTATAATGATACATGAAAGCATCATTTCCTAGCCAACAGCTCTGAAAAATAGTTCAGTAATTCTGACTGGTAAAATCTGTTTCAAGTTGTAGGTTGATAAGCATCTGCATCCTGTGTCTTTACTGTTGAGAGTGGATTACGCACTATCTGGGGAGGGGGGAAAGATCAGACAAGCAGGAATCAGCAGTGTGATATGTGACTAAACAGGCAAGCCTGTGGATCGGATATCAGCCCTTCTTATTTTAGTGAGAAGGAGGTTCTTGGAACAGACATCGTTATGATGAGAAATGTGAGAAATAAGGTACTGGAAATTCAATACATGATAGAGCAGGAAAAAGGTTCACATGGCTTGTGAGGTGATTTTCTGGAAGCAGGAAACCCCGAGATGAGAATGCCTAAAGATTAGAAATGTGGAGGCCTGCAAGACAAAATTCTGTTCACAGAACAAAAATGTCCTAAAATGCTAAATATGCATATACTAACCCACCTAAATCATTTTTCTTATAAATGTATGTGTATAGTCAAGTGTTGCATAAAGAGTCCGTTTCACAAGAACCTTAGTGTACTGGAAAGATGACCGTATTTGTGCTCGGAGTGGCTGAGGAAGTAAGCTTTTTAAACCGTCACTGCAGCTCACTGGCAGAGCCAGGCTAGAACTAAGGATTTTTCAGTTCCACTGTAAGCCACAGACAAACAGATTTTGTTGGTTCAGCTGCTTTTAAGGCTGGGTTTCCCTTTCTTCCTGGAAACCTGATCTGGGTAGAAGTGAAGACTTTTAACATCAGTCTGGAATTTGCACAGTTCTTACAGCCCAGTTTACCACTGTGGCTGCAGAGTGTCTGGAACTACCAGATAAAATCAGTTATTCAGTGTAGATGCAGCAGTTCTCATCATTCCTGGATATGTTAAAATCAGATAGATATGTGGTATACTTACAGCATGTCTACTTACAGAATATATCGCGTATCTCGGGCTTGGTACTTGCATGTAAGTCGCCTGTGTGTGTGTCTGTTGAGAAATACTGCGAGGGAACTTTGAAGACTTGTCTCTTTATGTCCCCACCGCCTGCACCAACCCATGGTGGGGTTTCCTCCCCAGGTCAGGCGCAGAGGAAGGACTCTCTTCCCCGCATATATAGTGAAACTGCATCCGTGTCTGGCCACAGTTGTGTTTCCACCCAACCTGAAAATTTTCCATGTCCGTGTTTTTCTTGAACGAAAAGGTGCATGAACAGATCTAGAAATAGGTATATATTTTCTTCTAAGTAGCTGATATTTAAGTAACTGTATTGAAGCAGGAGGTGGAAGGTACTTGGTATTTGCCAATATTAAGGGAGAAATATGTTAATTCTCTAAAAGCAGTGCATGCTACCAGGTTTTTCCAGTAGTTGCTAGGAAGAGGATCAATAGTCAAAATTCTGTAATGAAAAGTCTGTTAGCTATTTTTACTTAAATTTGGAAAAAACGCAGGCTCCTTGGTGCAGATATTCTTTTTGTGTTGTTCCATGGGCACATAGCACAGCAGTATGTGTCCATGCTTTGGGGATCACGGGACTTTATGCTATCTTTGTACTAGAAACAGAATTCTTATGATGTTATCATATAAAATATGAATTTTAATATTAAACTTAATGCTCTGCTATGAGAAATATGTAAACTTGGCTTTGGAGCAGCAGTATGCACTTCCTGGAATTCTGTGCATAGCGTAGTTATAAATAAGCAGCAGGTTATTTGGGAATCACTAGGGCTGATATCTGGTATCACAAACAGTATCTGGGAGAAATTGTTTTCCCTGACAGACAGTTGATTTTTGAAGAATGCAGTATGCTTTATTTTGAAAATTCATATCTTATTAATGAATACCAAGTATACATCAAGCACAGTGACCAGCTCACAGAGCAAACACGTATATGCTATTTAATTACTTTATACCTCGTCTGTTGCCAAAATTTCATTCCTTTCTGTTGAATTTCCAATTTAGATCAAAATGCTAGAATTCATCGTGTTTAGGTAAGATACTGAAATGTTTGATAAGCATAGGATTGTCAATATATGGTTTAAGTCTGGCTTTAAAATAAATTAATCTTAAAGGGAGTTATCTTTTATCTGTGCATGTGTCTATAGCATTGGGAACATTATATGACAGAATCACAGAATCGTATAGGTTGGAAAAGACCTTTAAGATCATCGAGTCCAACCACAAATCTAACACTGCCAAGCCCACCACTACACCATGTCCCTAAGCACCTCATCCAGACGGCTTTTAAATACCTCCAGGGATGGGGACTCCACCACTGCCCTGGGCAGCCTCTTCCAGTGCTGGACAACCCTTTCCGTGAAGAAATTCGTATATTCATATTCAATTAAATAAGCTTTTAAAAATCTTTAGAAAAGTATTCCTTTTGTTTTTCAAGCTCTTAATAAGCTACAAGAATCAGTGTTTTCTGCTTCATTGTTATGTTTTACTAACTTACTGTTATCTGATGTACAGCATCATGGTTACAGGGGAATTTGGGATGGAGTAGCTGCAAGAACAGAACCAACCCCATTCAATGACATAAATTTTAGATTTCCTGTATTAATAAAACCTGGGTGTTGCGAGTGGGTGGTGGTTTCTCATCTGAGGTTTCTGTTTGATGCCCTGCATGCGGGCACTCAGCAGAACAGGCCAGGGCAGCCCTGCCCCGGCTGTGCCTGGCCCCATGGTGGCCTGGAGGTGCCAGGGACATGGCCTGTGTCCTGCTCAGCAGCCCGCCTTTGCCGGGGCGGTTCCACTCGGGCTCAGCAGCCTGCACCGCCTGGGACCCGCATACGCACGCCCCACCAGGGCCTGTTTCCACTCTTCACTTCTTCCCAGCTCCCACGGCACCCCTCCAGTGGGCTCCAGTGGAGGGGCTCCAGCCGGTCTCTGTGACTTTCTCCTCGTGACGCAGGCTATTGGCAGTTTCCTGGGTTACTACCACCCTCCAGCCTCCCTCCCTGAGCGCCTGGCACGGCCGTGGGGCTGCTATGGTGCGTCTGCGTTTCCCGATTCCTCTCCTGCTCGTGCCACAGCCTGGGAGCCGGGCAGACGCCACGCAGGCTCCTTCGGCAGAGCTTTCCGCTTGGCCTCCCCACGGCAAGGATCTCTGGTCTCGCTGCTCCGGCCTCATCTGGTCACTGAGAGACGAGCAGATGCGGCCCGGGCCTCATTTTGTCTGCGTGATGCTTTTGGGTAGGTCTCCTCGTGACAGCTGTCCATATGGCCACGTCACTTGGTTACCCTGTGTTTAGAACATCCTGTGTATTTTTGATTTATGAAGAAGTATCTGCAGTCAAACAATTTGTTTCAGGGTTGGCCGTGTTTCAGGCCAAAATTATCGTAAGATGAAACGTTTCCTCAATCGTGGGTGGATTGTGAAAGAAATAATAAGCACTGGTGGGAATCGAGAGTGTAGAGACAGCAGCGTGACATCCCTGCTATCCCTCTTTTGATCCCTTCTGTGAGGACCCTGTGTCCGCCTCAGGAGAGCTTTTGCAGCCCTGAGGGGAGGCGCTCGGTTAAACTCCGAGGGGTGCAGAGCAGGAGGGGGCTCCTCCTGGTGAGGGGTGGGAGGAACGACCCCCTGGTGCCCCGCGGTGCAGCTTGTCACCTCCGCGGGGGCTCAGAAGCTGCCCGATTCCTCTGGGGATCTGGTTGCACGAAGGGAGGCTTGGGACTGTCTTCCCACAGCCTCTCCCTTCAACAAGAAATCGCCTGGGGCTCCTCAGTGGGTTTGCGGACTTCCTGGGTTGTTGGTTTTTTCGCCATGTTTTTAATGGCTTTCTTCACAGGAAGGAAGGAAGGAAGGAAGGAATCTTAATCCGAGTCGCTAGAACAGTGAATTGCTGTTATAAATGAGCAGATAGTGATCATAATCAATGAGTAGATCAGATTAGCTGCAAAGCTGACTTTCAGCACATCCACATCACTACCATGTGGGCAACCTCACACAGCGCTGAAGATGCTCTCCCTAGATACTGTCCAAAGTGGTACTGTGTGCGTCCAGTTAGGTTAAGTGCGAACATGTTGATGAAAATCTTATCAGAAAGGTGAACTGTTCACAAAGGAGAAATTGGAATATTTATCTGGTGTCTGCACAGCTGCTTCTGAATATTGTTGGTCCAGTCACTACTCCTCTTTACAGCACTTGAGAGCACCTGGGCCAGGCATCGCAGGCCAGTACACTGCTCCTCGGGGTCTTATTCTCATTATGAACTATATTTTGGTGGGAGCGTGTGACTTGATTCATTTCCAGTGTGTGAGTACTCTGTCACGTTCCAGGGTACTTTGTAATACCAGTAAGCTACTCAGATGCATAGCATTTTGAAGTAGTGCAGAGCTAAGAGACACAAAGGAATCTCTCCATGCAGTGCCTGACTATACTGTCTGTGCTTTTTATTGATTTTATTTCTGGGTTGCCCTCTATTACTTACCAGCAGGGAAGATCAACTGATCCATGTGTATGCGATTCCAACAGGGAGATGGCCTGCATTTTGGTTTGCACAGGGATGTGTTGAAGTGGGATGGATAGTAACAGCCACATTTTAAAGAAAAATCACCCCTGAGATTTAGATTAATTGACAATAAAAGGTACCAGTGCAACTCTGCTCTTCAGGTCACGCTGTTAATCATAAAAATCGTTAAATGCTGAAGTAACACCTGAGAAGTGCTCTAAAGTTATAATTTATTTAAAACAATCACAGTCCATTCAGTATGGAAATATTTTCAGCTAGAAATGTTATATCTAGTGTAATCACAGTCCATTCAGTACGGAAATATTTTCAGCTAGAAATGTTATATCTAGTGTAATCACAGTCCATTCAGTATGGAAATATTTTCAGCTAGAAATGTTATATCTAGTGTAATTGAATATATAGATTGAGCACACATTGTTTGGTGAGAAAATTGATGAGAGCTGTTTCTTTCTAGGCTTTATTGAGCTGTAAAGTAAGTGATAACAGTGCACATTTTCCCTCTCAAAGTTTATCCTTCATTTGTCCACCTCTGCTAATATTTCATGTTCCTTTTCTTTTGTCTGTCCTTGTAAGTGGATTGCTAGAAGTGAACTGAGATATCTTGTGTGAATTTTTAAGCTCTTTAAAGTGGTAGGTATAAATGGGTGATCAGGCCACTGCACGCAGTCCAGTCTGAGCATCTTCAAGAATCGCCGAGTATTGCAAAGATCAGATAGGTCTTTGAACTTCTAGACCTTGAAGGGCTCTGTTTATCCTTTCATCTTGGGTATGGGTATGGAATATAGTTCCAAAATGGGTATGGAATATAGTTGGTGGAGTTACAAATAAAGCTTCAAATACCCAGTAATAAAAGTATAGTTAGGTGGAGACCAGGTCCCACAGTCAGCTTGTCAGTGGTTACCTTCGTGGGAGATGGTGCCTTTGGATTGTTCACTCTGAGAGAAGATGGGGATCAAACAGACAGTGAAGAACACGCAGAAAAGTAGTGTTTATCACTTCTCTATGGACTTCACTGTGTGTAAGTGACTTTGTGATGGCGCTGCGTGGCCCCAGTGTTGGCATAGCCACATCCACATGCTTAACCTGAAGTGGCATATGACTGGTCAAGTCTTCAAGTGGGAGATACAGGATTACTCAAAAGGCTGGTTTTAAGGGTGTATAACTGTTCCTCACAAAGTAAGCATTCTGAATTAATGGAACAGCATTCTTAAAAAAAAAAAAAAAAAAGTTCTAATACTTTGGTTTTTGTTTGGCCAAGTGATTAAACAAATTTTCATTTTGGGGGAATAATGTTTACAATTCATGCAGTTCTATCTTCACCATTTGGATGTTGGGTTCCCCTCCCTTCCCTGTCAGATGTACGTATGAGGTTTTCCTTAAAAAAAAAAAAAAGAAGTCACCAAGTTTTGACATGAACATTTCAGTGACATGCTGAACAGTAATTTCACTCTGCTTTTTAATGGATGTGGCGACTAATTAATGGAAAGAGTAGATTATTACTTTGTGCTTGGAATTATGCATAGGGTGTCAGAGGAAACAGAATTTCATCAGTACTTAACATACACACCGTGGACTAAGGAGCCATTGTGGACTGTCACAGAAAATGCTCTGCTGAAATAAATAAATTATAACAACAGATAATGTGCAACAATAAAGGGGTAGAAACTGGTAGTTACTAAAATAATAGTACTCAACCATCTTTATTTTTGCTTCATTGTGACTGGATTGATGTGTATCATTTTTTGCTTTTCTGATGTAAAGATGACCTAAGAGGTAAAACTACTCCTTTTTCTGCCTTTTTTTTCTGTTTGACAGACTAGAGACGACTTCCTGGGTCAAGTGGATGTGCCTCTTAGTCACCTTCCGGTAAGCAGTGCTTTTGTCTCAGCACGCTCTTTTTTGTCGTCACCAGATGTGAAAAACCCTGATGTTATGTAGAATTTATTTCCATAAGTAGTCCAGTTAAATTTTCTTAAAACAAGCATTCCCAGCATAGCATTAGAGGCTTAAATGAAAAATGATATGGACAACAAAGCCCCACCATGCACAGGAATTGGGAGAGATGGTTCCCCTTGCAGGGACAAGGAGGACAGTTGTTCTCTGGTATCTGTTAAATTTCTCGACATCCAAGATTCACTTCTCATCCTGATTCTTTCTTAAAATGCTTGTCTGGCCTGAGTCAATTGATGAATGACATGTGGCCAATAGACTGGCTGTTTCTCCCCTTCCCGTTGGTGATTAGTGTCCTATTCGTCTTCTGGCTTCTTCCTTTTCATGATTTTCCCTTACAGTTGAAACAGTTGTATTCTCCCTTAGCAAACTCCATTTCCTGCAGAACTTTTGTTAAAATGTTGAAAAAACCCACATTTTTTGGAGTCCTATTTGTCTGTCTGATTTTCTGTCTAAATAATGTGCTGTTAGGGTTACGGGATAGTAGTTCTGTCTGGGAAAGTGGATAGTACATTTTGATACTGCTTCAAATCTTCTAAAGCCAACAGCCACAGACTGAAACCAGAGAAACTGCTGAACCAGCATGACAGGATCTTAAGAAGTTAAAAAATTCAGTTCTTCTGAAAATGTTATAAAATTGCTGACCTTAGTAGCAAATTTGAGTAAAATTATTGTATTTATTACTGATTGAAAGTAAACTTATCTGAAGGACCCCTAAGTAATAATGGGAATAGTGAGATATTCATAAGTGCCGTAGCACATACAACAACATTCGTTAGACATTATTGATAATAATGATTATACAAGCTGTGATATTGTCAGAGCATACATTATAGCTTTTAATATGCATACATATAACTTTTAATCTCTATATGTGTATAAATAGATTTTTTTTCTGTAAGAGGCATGTGGGTGCCTATTGCCCTTCCTATGGGATAGGGAAGTATGTATTTTGGATGTTTTCCCAATTTTAAACAGCTTAAATACATTATATGCAAAGAAATACGAATCAAATAACTTAGAAAAGCTGATATTGTGAGGGTTTTCTTCTATTTTTTTTTAAAGTTAGGATTTAAATACTTGGGTTAATGCCTGCTTTCAGTGTCGTTTATTTACAGATGTTTTCTGAAACACCAAACATATCATTGTACAGGTACCTCAGTTTGTTTTATACAGATAGGTAAAGTCTTAGTTACTGAGGTATGACAGCTTCACATCTGGCATCTCTGTTACGCGTAAGAGGTGAGCCGTGAGATGACTGGAGCGCATTAGCTGAGAGCTGCCGCACCACTGCGTCGGGCCAGCGTGTGCCTGGCGGGTTGCTCTTCCTCGCGTGTTATGAACTCTGGCTAGAGAGGGAGAGGTTACGTTCACGGTAGACACGCATACTGTGGATGCAAATCCAGGTTTTGTAGGTACTGCTGTCGCTGTCTCCTGGGTACCTAGTTCAGTGCGCGTTTCTGTAAGCAGTGGTGTCTGCTTGGGCAGACCCCTGCCGCTTATTCACACCCTCTTGTTGCCTGCTTAATTATGCTGGGTCTAATGCTCACGTGGTGATCTAGATCTGCGTTCCTCCTAACTAGGTAGTTTTGGATGGTTTATTTTTTAACTTGGGCTGTTTCCTTGGTCCAGTTTATGAAATGGCCATGCAAACAGCTGTGCTGGCTTTGGGGCAGGAATAATCTCCAGAGGGGAGACTCTTACAGTCAGCACCGCTGCTGAAAGACATACTCATGACTTCAATCAGTGACTTGCATTGCTGTTGGAAGTGGTGACGTAGAGGTGTGTTCTGCTGGTTTGCATCAGATGTGCATGGGAAGGGATGCACATCTGTGGTCAGAGAAACCTTTTGTGCAAAAAGACAGGTGGTATAGATAAGCCCAATTAAGCTTCATTTTAGCAGATTTGCTTCAGCAAATGCATGGAAAACCAAAAGGCTGCAATAACCATGTGGTAAATTCATTATTTTAGCAAACATTTAATTCTTTGCCAGCAGTAAGAGTTCTCATAGCAAAGAATTAAAAGTAATTGACATAGAGTTTGAATCATTTTATTGTCAACAATCAAATATTTGAGGTGTTTGATTTGAGGGTGGTAATGTTTTCTCTATTTGTTTTTGTTTCTTAATAAATGGAGGGATTCTAAGTGTAAAGCTTGTTCTGTGCTTCTATAAAGCTCCTGTTGTCTGGTTTCCTCCTGGCAGCCAGGATTCTGCATGGTCTTCACACAGCGAGGAAAATTCCAGCCTAAATTAAGTGGAATTTCTATTTACTATATAATCAAGGGTGGGGTTCTCCTCCGTGAATTCTATGAGCATAGAATTGATGTAGCACTGGCTGTCTGTAAATTATGATGTGAAACTCCATCTTCAGGTTTTTATGGATTGTGCATATAACCTGTCCGCAGAAGGATGCTCAACATACAGAGACTAGTGAATACCGTCCTGAACGTAATCATAGTCCAATAAAGACAGTGGCACAATTGGTACTGGCTCCAGTGCATTCAAGCTTTCACTGCCAGACTTCCAGTGAAAAAGTCTAAGCGAAAGGTCTGTGCCTCTGCTTTCAGTTGATGGGCCCTCGTCAAATCTGTTTCTGTTGGAAACTGCTGAAAAGGCTGAAGACGCTGTGCTGGGTTGGAGATGTAGGGATGCTGTACTGAAAAAACCAAATAACTAAAAATCAGGATTTTTTTAAATTACATCGGTGATGTTGGGTATTTCATGAGGACTTACTTTACACAGAGCCTGCCATCAAAGAAGGTGAAGTGATGGAACAAAGAGGGCCCATATGACAATCTAGTTGTATGAAGCTTGAAGTTAACCTCAGTTTGCGCCCATGGCAGATAAAGTCTATACATTGCTTAGAAACCTTACTTTACATGACACTAGGTGTATGTCTATAGTACTACCATCCCGTGCTGCAAAAGCCTCAGTCAAAACAATTTTCAAAGATAAGTAAAAGTGAATTCTTTATTTCTTGGGTAGATTTGCTTCAGTTTCAGTTTTTTCAGTATTGCTGTATGGTCGGTCTTCTTTTTCACTTAGTAGACAAAAACCCAAAATGAACTTTGCAGAACATGTTTGTGCCAAGAAAGCATTTCCTTTGTCTTTTTGTATTCATACTGTACTTCACCCGATGCTTCAAAGCTGAATTCAGTCACTGATGAAAGAACTGAAGTTAGAAGGTCACAAGGCAGAAAAAGCATGAAACCCTGCAGTTGTTTTTAATCTTCTCTGTAAATAGTAAAAAATACACTTTCTACTTCACAAAGTTTTCTACTAAATTCTACATATATGCATATATATGTATATCTTTATACAGTGATTGTTCTATGCTTGGTATAAGTGTTTTCTGATATTATATAATGTTTTGGATTACTAACATTGTCTGGATGTAGTTAATATTTTAAAAATGATGTACATGTTAATCTTACTTCCATGAACTGGGAGGGGTATTTTGTGTTTGAATGGGTGAACATGGGAATTATTGAAATTTTTGAAAATGTTTACATCGAAATAAGGTATCGATTTTAGCATGACTGTTGCTACTGTTGCTGTTTGTGCCTGAATTAGACTTCTTGCTATTGATGGCCGTTATTGTAGGCGGAAAATGGCTTTGTACTGACTTTCACAGTGACACTTATTTAGATATGTCTGTTATGGTTGATCTTGAGTCATAACGCTGTTGTTGGCTTATAAACTATAATAGTCGAAAAATATGATGGAACAAACTGAATTCGTGAGAACTGTATTCTCATGAAAAATGCATCATTCCATTCTCATATGAGCTGTATTGTGTAGTATTATTTTATCTGTACTTGTGTGTATATTTCCATTTACATGTATCCATATGCATCAGCATTATCTAAATAGCCTGTACATAACTATAGAAAAAGTCCTCCAGTGTTAAGCTACGTGTCCTGCAAAAAATGTGCTATGAAATATAAAATGATGAGGGATGTATTAGCGCATGCCTATTTTGCAGAGTCAGCTAGTGTTTTAAAGTTCCTTTTTAGTAAACATTATTTCTAATATTTAAAAATCATTGGCAAGATTTGAGATACAGCTATAGACATGTCACACACTTTCTGTGAGCTGTTTTGAGGAATTAGCACCTTTTTGTTTTCATTCCATATTCTGTAGGAAGAGAACAACTCTTCTCCTCTCACTGGGGACTTACGTGGAACATGAGCGTGCATATCTCTTTCTAGCTCATATTTGAGTGGAATGCTAAACTTTTTCAAATTGTTTTAAAGTCTTCTACTGTCTTTACATAGAAAATCCAAGATTGTAAAATTCCCTGGTTCAGCTACTTAACTGCCATTGAAGAATAAAATCCATTGTGCTAAAATGATGAAATTTTGCAGTCCAGAACTGCCCGTTTCCTCTAGGCTCACTAGAAAGTGAATGTGATTCCTGTACAAAATCCTTCCTCGCTCTCCATCTTCGCAGACACTTTCTGCAGCTCCAGAAGCCACTTTTTTCCCCAAAAATTCCCTCTGGGAAAACTCGCAATACGTATCTCAGAACGGTCGTTGTTTCTATAGCCGTAAGGTAGCAGCGTCTCCCCAGGGTGCTTACGCCCTGCCCCTGGGCGTGTTCTCATGCTCTGGTACAATTAGTTAGCTATATGCTTGTTCAGGTGCATGTACTAATTGGAGGCTCAGGGAAACATACTGTATATCTTTATGTTCTAATCGATATTTTCCTCATTCATCCTTCCAGTACCTTAATAAGAGACATCGTGGTGTATTTATTAACAAATGTTTGCTCTCTCATTCTAGCTGTGCTGCTGATTTGTTTGTCAAAATCCTCGTTTTCTCTAATACTGTCTAATTACTATCTACAAAATTTGGTTAAAATATATGGCTTCTTATTTTATGTACATTACTTACAGTTGAGTACTAAAAAGCAGTACTTATTAATCATGCATGCTTTGTCCTGTTGATTTGGTTAAAATCTACTATCTCTCTGAAGAAAATGGGAAGTCTGTGTCTCAGATTAAGTGGACACCCACTACAGGAAATGCCTTGCAGGATAAGAGTTCATGCAGTGAAAGTCTGTATGGTATTTGGTATAATACCTGAGATATAATGAGTTAGGATTGATTTTTAAATTCTTATTTATTGACTTTGAAATACAACAGGTAACAAACCTTGTAATGAATAATAGTCTGGGCGTTAAGATTATTCTGTATTTAGAAGTTTAGTTAAAGAATTGGACTTGAGAAGTATTCCTATTTAGGGATAGGGCTGGGAAGGGATTTACAGATAGAGTATCATTTTTTTAGTGGATGGCAGACAGGCGCAACATTCTGAGAAGCACCCACTAACTTTGTGCTCATTTTGAGAAAGTTTGGTGTTAATCCGAGGTACTAGATCTCTAGTCTTACTGGAGCGTGTATGATAATGTGCTTACTCCTTCAGTGTAACACAGCTCATGCTTCCAATTTTGTCAGCCCAAATCGTACGATCGATTAGAATAAAGTACCCCAAGCAATCAACAGATTGAGCATGTATATGGATTTCTGAGTCTCTTATTTACCTTGTCATTTTTAAATGCCTAGTTTTGTACCTATAGCGTCCATGTTCTCACAGACACGAAGGATGTAACTTATTTGATAAGAAAGCTGAAATTCTCATCTAATACAAAGTTTTCAGGATTGAAAGCTTATGAAACTTACAGTTACATGGAAATCAGAAGATGTAATCTGTCAGGCTGATAATATTACTTATGTACTTCATAAAGGATTTCAAAGTCTTAATTAGTTTTGAAAGTCTCAACTGCTTTGAAATGAAAAATGAAGGCCAACTGAGGAGGAGTTTTATTTCATCGCTTTCTAATGTGCAAAAAATACTGCTTCTAAATGGATGCAACGTTTTCTGACACTGCTGTTGGGTGACTGGAAAAAGTTGGAAGGGGTTTGTTTAGTTGGTCTTTTCCACCTTTTTCCGAGTTGTGACTGTTGTGTCCACGTACAAATGAGCCTTGGTGAGGCTGTCGCTGGTATTTGCAGTGACATCTCGTGGACTGCTTCTGCAGCTGTGCATTGACATCTAACGGTAACGCACGGGGAGGGCTCTGCCTGCTGTAACCTCGTTACTGAAACGTCTTCTCTAGCCTTTCTGCCGCATCTGCGATGTGAATGTTCTGTATATGTCTCTGTACTTGTGGGCAAGCCCTTTAATTTGCCATTTTCTTAAATGCTTATAGACTGAAGACCCAACCATGGAAAGGCCATACACATTTAAGGATTTCCTTCTCAGACCAAGAAGGTGAGGGAGAGGACCTTGGTATTTTAAAACATTTCCTACTTCAAAGTTTGTTATTTGCAGCTATTTAAGGGTTTTTGAATGAAATGTACCTCCTTGTGTTCTAGCCACAAATCTCGTGTAAAGGGTTTCTTGAGACTGAAGATGGCTTATATGCCTAAAAATGGTGGCCAAGAGGAAGAAAACAATGATCAAAGGGATGAGTCTGAGGTAAGGCGTAATGCTTGTGGAAACATTCAAGTTATTAGAGATTTAAGTATAATTGTGGAAAAAGTAGTACCTTTGAAAGATAAACCCTGGTAGCAGTGTTAGTAGCAGCTTACTCTCCTGGCCCCCCCCAGCATTCCCCCCCCCCCCCCGGTTTTTTCAACTATTTCAAGTATTTCAAAGTATTTCAGCTGCCACAATGAATTCTAAAGTTTGTCTGACTCAGTTTGTGAGCAAGTAGAAGTGGAAGTCATGCCAAGCAGAAGAATACAGAAAGTCTATGCAAGTAATTTATAAACATAATGGTACCTCTTCTTCAGAGGCCATTTCAAAATAGGTATTATAACATTTTTCTTTATTCCCTGGCAGCTTTGACTTTGCAGAGAATAAAGCTCATGCAAGCACAGCAGGTTTAAAGACTTCTCAGCACTCCTATCAGCCATCATCCATTTTAAGAATTAGCTGCAATTAGGGCTGACAGAGTGAACGTCAGCCCAGGTTTGCCTGCCTTACTAACAGTGTGCAGCAGTCATCTGTTATCTTGGGAAGGAGGGCTCTCATCCCAAGCCATACGTCTCTGAATTCAAAAGTTAGCAGTTGGTTCTCTTTGGCTTCTTGACTGGGAATCTGCACTTGGCCACCACTAGAATGAACGAGCAACCACCCAAATACGTTTGGGAATCCCTGTTGTAATAGACTGATGGGATTTTAGGGTTTTTGTCATTAAAGCGAGGTGCACACTGTAACCACAGAGCTTATTCTATTTCTATATGGTTTACATTTAAGTAATTTTGAACTTCTCTTTGAAAAAATTTCAGAATCTGCACCTATACACTAATGTAAGCAGCAATGAAATAACTTCTCTTTAAAGTGAACTTTAAAATTTTAAATTTTTCTCTCCCCCCCACCCCACCAAAGCATGGATGGGATGTGGTTGATTCCAGTGACTCCGCATCTCAACGTCAGGAGGAGTTACCACCTCCTCCGCTGCCTCCTGGGTGGGAAGAAAAGGTGGACAACCTGGGGCGGACTTACTACGTCAACCATAACAACAGGACTACTCAGTGGCATCGACCAAGTTTAATGTAAGTGGCAGTGTAGTGCAATGTTTTTTGTGGATGTGTGCAAAATTATTAATAAGTAGTGATTTTTTCCAACAAACATAACCATTTTGAATTTACAAATTCAAGGCTGGAAAAAGCCTTAAGCAAGACTTTTATCAAGCAGTTTATAAAGACACGCTGTTCTTTTCAGTAACAGATAAATTATTATTTTGGTGCTAACTGTGCTATGTATCTGGAACTATAGTTTATTCATGGAAAAATTTTCACAGATGTGCTACTAAATTGAGAACCAAAACCTGGAGGTCTTCAGTTAAAAAGGAAACTTTTTTTTTTTTTTTTTTTTTTTTTTTTTTTTTTAAAGAATGAGAAGACACTTCCCCACCCCCAGGAAACCACATATACACATAGGTATTCTGGGAAATTCTAGGAAATCTGAAGGGGTGGGAGGGAAGTCAGTGCATTGACAATGTACCTTAGAATATTGGGAGACAGATGTGGAATTTTTCAGTAAGTAATTTAACAGGAATAAATTACTTTCTTCTATAGAGACTGTTGGAAAGGTAAGGAAAAAAAAGTCAACTCTATTAAGTTTTAATTAAGTTAAACTGATTAACTTTGAGGAGATCCTTATTATTATTCAGTGTATAGACCGCATTATCTATTTACACTGATTGTGTTTACACGGAGTTCCTGCTCAAGCCTTCATTATATGTTTCTTACGATTAGATTTATAAAGCTGTGGCAAGCTTACATTTTAAAAAGTATGTATAATTGACAATGTTAAGAGTTATACTGAAATCATATATTAGGTAAACATCTTGCATTATTTTTATGTAGTAACTGTTCTTCCACTAGTGCTTATTACAACAGTAATGGTTATTCTTTCTTGAATATTCATAATCATAGCTAAATTACGCAAATATGTGTTGTCCTTATTTAAGGCACTATTTGTTCTTCTCTGATGCGTTTATCTTAGAACTGAGTTAAATTTCGTTCTGTATGTTTTGAACTATTTACTGTTGAACTATTTGGGTTATTTACTAAGCACTGTGTATTTTGTCAAGTAAATCTCATCAACGACTATCGTTATGGTTGGTAATGATCAGTAAGTGTCTATAAAAAAGCAGGTTTTATAAATTATTTGATTTAGCACCTCCTTGTAATCCGATTATGCTAAATGAATGAAGTAAAGAGTACGTGGATTCAGAAATGTTTGACTGGCAGATACCAAAAAGTAATCGTCACTAGAAAGCATCATCATCAGATGGGTGTATAAAATGAATGCCTCAGGGGTTTGCTTTTAGCTAGGTATCATCACAGGTGGTTTGGAAACAAATGCATAATTACTACTGATAAACTTTATGCATGACACCAGGCTTGGTGAAGAATGAAGACTTTAGAACGATGCTGTCTAGCCTTTAAATTCTGTGAATTTATGAAACTGCTAGGAGTGGGAGGTCTTGTGAGGTTGCAAGTAGGATACATAACCTCTCACTTTTAGGCCAGTAACTCAGATACTAAGTTGGTCATCAAGGAAAAACATTGAGTGCTGTGCCATCCATGTCTGCAGTAGGAACATGAGAGGAGTTAATTTCTCATAGTTCTTTAAAACGTGCAATGATAAAATGATTGCACAAAGAAGTTTTTCCTGAACATAACCATCTTTCAAAGTTACAGTCCCTCATCCTGAATGAGAGGATCAAATACAATACTCCCTTCTGACAACATCTGCCCATCGAGTACTGTAATAGAGATTTATCTCTAGCTGTGCATACCGAGAAGGCCCACAAGCCAGGGCGGTTTCCATTGAGGGAACTGGGGCGTTTTCCATTTCCACCACTGCTGGTGTGAGCCAAGCTAGCGGTTGCAGCCAGTTCAAAAAGTTATCCGTAGCACAACAGCTTGCATTTGCTTTGGCTGTCAAAAAAAGGAAAGCAATAGCTGACATAGACAGGGGCAAAGGTAAAATCTCGGTGTCAGGAATGATTCTGGTCAGTACAGGAAGGGATGAGTGATGGTGGGTTAGTGTATTTCAGTGTGGACTTCCATTTCTACTCGCCCAACTTTGATGTGTAAAGAATGTTAATTTCCATTGTTACGTGGCATCTGTGAAGTGCTTCCAGTTTGATTTACTTTGGCTTGAGGGATTAAACTCTCTCCTATTTATGAAGCATGACATATGCAAGGATACTGATTTTTATAATCAGAAGCATTAATGAGGTTTTGAAAGCAATGGACAAGGTAGGTGCTTTAGTTTAACATGCATTATTTTCTTGTTCTTTTCTCCTTCACATGCTTTCATTTCCCTACTATCCAGTGATGTGGGATCTGATTCAGATAACAACATCAGACAAATAAACCAAGAAGCAGCCCATAGGCGGTTCCGCTCTCGGAGACACATTAGTGAAGATTTGGAACCAGAGCCTATGGAGAGTGGAGACATTCCTGAGGTATGTAAAGGTCTTGGTTTTAAGAAGTTGCCTAAACTTCAAGCTGATGTGTTTCTCATTTGTAAGCTAATTACTATGCAACGTACATAGCAATGTTTTTACATGGTGTTTATGGAAATTGCCTAAGTACAATAGCAGTGACACAATAACAATCCTAAATAGAGCTATACTTTCAAGGGCCCATGCATTTGTGGGTGCCTGATAATGTATGCACAATATTAAATACTGTACAAATGCTGGGAGAAACATTTATAATTCCAAGCATTGCTTGTTATATATATACGTTGATAGAAACACTTTCAATATTCTGCTTTGAGTAATAGTGGAATAAGTCGTAAAAAGAAGGGAAACATACTGGCTGGAACTGCCATGTACTTCATTTTTCTTTAGTGTCTTGATTTAGAGGAAAGAGAAGCTGTTGGTTTTTTCCCAAAATAGTTGGTTTTAGTTCGAATTCTGAGATCTTATTAATCAGGGTGAGTGTTTGTTTCATTTGTAGCTAGACTAAATAAATTAAATTTGGTAGATGTTTGTAGGCCTAAGTGAGAGTTTGTGCAAAGCTCAAATCCCATTCAACTTTAAGGAATATTTTATTATGTGAATCACAGACAAAATTCTTTGTGAAAGCTAGTTTTGGTTCACTAAATGTTATTCAGAGCAACAAATAGATTGCTGAAACTATTGTTGCACTTGTGACCTGTTAATATTTGATTTGCAGAAACTAATGAGTCCTTTCTATTATGTGTTTTATTCTAAATTAAAATTAACAGTTGTTTCTTACAAGTTTTTAGTAAGAGTGCAGAATTAGTTACATTTTGAACAAAATTTCAAATAGAATTTATTTAATGAGAGCTCTTTTTAATGCATCTTTTCATCTACATTATTTTCTGTGTTGAATCGTAAAGCATTGTGTCATCATCAACATGAAGACCGTTTTGAAGTCAGTATGAAAACCATTTTTCCCTGCGACTGCTTCACACTGAGTGTTTGTTTGTGTGTTCTAGGGATTGGTTCATTTTCTTAAATATTAAGGCTGATTATCACACCTGTGTTTGCCACAGTGAGGTGGTCCCAGAGAAGGCAAAGGGAAAGAAGACTCCATCTGTCTTTATAAATCCTTAACGTAGTTTCTTCTCTTTTGGTAGCCTTGGGAAACCATTTCAGAGGAGGCAAGTGCAAGTGGAGATTCCTTAAGCTTGTCATTGCCACCTCCTGCATCTCCAGTATCCCGTACCAGTCCTCAGGAGCTATCTGAGGAACTGAGCAGAAGACTTCAGGTCACTCCTGATTCCAATGGGGAACAACTCAGTTCTTTGATTGTACGTGACATGCTGCTCTTTCTATATAAACCTCTATTGCTGTAATCTTCTGTTAGTTTGACCTAATCTGAATCATCTACATGGATGGGGAGTAATTGCTGGTCTCAGGAAAACCTGAGCATACAGTTAAAATTATCTTCCAAAAAATGCATCATAATTTCACCATTGAGCAAACTGCCTTAAACAACAGAATTCCTCAGTTTAGAGTTAATGTTTTCTTCTGTGTGAGTTTAACTTCAGACTCTGCTACTCTTATACCTTTAGTGAAACAAAATATGTAATCCTAGAGAGTATCAAGCTAAGAATTTCCAAAGGGAAGAGGAAAAACTGCTAATGATCTTTCAATCATCATCCATTTTACTACATGATAATTTTTCTCAAGTTCAGTATTTTAACTGTACTTATTTTAAAGCATGTGCTTTCTTATATTAGGATTTTATAAACCCCTCATAGTTTACTGGATTAACTATTATAAGACTAACGAAGGATTAGAATTGAAATTAGATAGTTCTGGTGAAATCCTCCACGAGTTTGTAAATGGCTAGTCTGGAAAAAAATTGTCTGTCACCATAAGAGTTTACTTGAGGTAAAACCAAAAAACGTTCTCTATATTTGTGTTATCCATTAGTTTGTCAGACTGATGATACCACAAAAAATAAGTATACTACACTTGCAAGTGGGGGAATGTCTTATGTCTCTTTGATTACGAAAAACAATTGTAGGTTTTAAACAGAACATCATGCTGTGATTTATTCTTTTTTTTTTTTTTTTTTTTTTTTTTTAATTCTTGGTATATGCCATCAAGGTACCTTTGCAATTCAAGAGATAAGAGATCGTATTTGCTCTTGTTCTGATTAAATAGAATCTTGATTAGGTACAAGTTTTTCACAAAGAACTTACGCAGTAGGTGGCTTATAATGATTTGAATGTTATCTGGAGGTTAGCAAATTATAGCTCTGATGGCTAAACATCTGCATAAAGGGTCACTTGTGCTTTTGTAGATAACTGCAGCTTTTAGTAGACCTTCACTTGGAGGGAAGGAGATTAATCAAATAGTTTCAGTGGCAGGATCAGGGCCTACATTTTTTTACACCAAAAATAATAAATAAATGGTATAGTTGCCAAGTTATCTTCATTAAAATAATTCAATAATTATATTCCTATACAAACTAGCTCTTTTATGAACCATTAAGTGATAACATCTTTCTTATCAGTGTAATAAAAATTACAATCAGACCACACTTGCAGAGTAAGAAATTGTCAGAGCATTTAAAATCTCTGTTACCATGCATTATCCAGTGTAAGAGGGTGTTGGGGTACTGAAAGTAACAGAAAAAAGCAGGCAGTGAAATGGCTCGGAGGTGCCTTGCTGAGGCACCCAGCGCTCCGCACGCAGAGCCTGAGCGGGTCGGCAGCGTCTAGTGCATAGCCCTAGCGTGTCTGTCAGGGCAGCCCCTGTCTCTGAACTGTGCTTCCCACAGCTCCGGCCTCTCCAGCCTGAGCCAGCACTTAAGTCTGAGCTGGTTCTGTGTGAATGAACAGTGCTTACCCTGGGCTAATAAATCCTCCCAGTTTGGAGGCTGGCAAGCACAGTACAGAGACGTCCAAGAGCTTCCTTTGGATTGAGCCAGGTAGGCAGGAAAAGTTTGGCACTTCAGCTGAACACAGGCTATAATCCATGTGCCTGGGTACGTCCACATGACGTTTCCTCTTGATCCAGATTCCCGAAGGCTTGTGAGATCAGCTTCATGACTTTGCACGGAGGAAGCTTGGATCCAGGGTTTTTCCCAAACCCACCAGCTCTAAACTGGCTTTACATAAAGCTGGCTCAGATCTGCAGGTTGTGGGCTGAAACTAGAAGCCCTGACAGTTGCGTTCCCCAACAGCGTGCCTAGGCTAGTACATCCAGCCTGACCCTTGGCTGTTTTACACAGAGACAGCTTCAATGTCTCTACGTCCATACGTAGTTAACCTACAACACAGCTAAGTTGCCAACAGATAGTTGAGGAGTGATTGTATGTGTGTTAAAGTATTTTGTCACTCTCCTCGTATATCTATGTAATGCCAGAAAACACTTCAGACTTGCTGGTCAATACATTTGTCAGACAAATCCTTTCACGTTAATCTTTAGCATAACATAGAAGCGAGGTGTAATTATGTCTTTTTTTCTATTTTTTTTTTTAAACACTGATCTTTTAACAGAATGTGCTCTCAGGACTGATGTTTTCAAGTAAGAGTTGGCATTTCTGATATGCCTCTCAAGTAGTTTGCTTCATGGTGTTGCTTTGTTATCTGTCAGTGGTACATAAGGGTGCCCATGTGAGTGGTTATAAAGAGGGTAGGTCATTTGCTTGTTTATTCGTGCATTCATACTCATACCATTAATACCCAGAAAAGGGTAATGCTAGTTACTCTTTGATTAAAGATGAGGTATCAATTATGCAAAATAATAAGTTTAAGAAGTACCCAAGGCTTGTTTCTGTACATGGAACTTACAACCTCAATCAAACTGCACAGAAAAGCTGTGTGAGAAAATGCATTTGAAGTGAAATGCTGTTTAGATGCTGATTGATTATATTAAATACTGTGGTTTATTGAATACTGGTCAGCCCTGAAGTGGTCAGGCAGTTGGACTGGGTGATCTTTGTGGGTCCCTTCCAACAGAAATACTCTATTCATGGCTTGCTTTGTTGCCAGCTCTCATGACTACAGTATTTGTATATTTTTTTCATTATTTGGGATTTCTCATGAGTAACAAAAAATGATTGCTGATGCCATGCCTAATACCTTCTAGATGTCTTGGTACCAGCTATGGGGATATTTCAAAATTACTTTAATACTGATGTATTTCTTATGTTGGACTACACCTTGTAGACCAGGTATTAATTCTGCAGGGCAATGGTTGCTAACTGATGTAGGCAGAACATTAGTTCCTTCTTAAATATAAAGAATATTAGCGTGGCATATTCGTTCCTTCTGAAACATTTTTTAACTGGATAGCAAAAGTCTTGTTATCAAGAAGTAAAAGCTGAAATTATCTTTGGAGGTCTTCCTTGTAATTTTGGGATCTGAAGAAGCCTCTGTGGCTGTGAGTCCCAAACACACCACTGTAGCAAGTGGAAAATGTAATTACTGATCCTTGTCACTTCTCAGGTGCTGAGATAACAGCACCTGAGATAATAGCACCCCTTATAATCTGAGCCTGTCCCATACGGAATGGACTTCGGTCACTTGACACCACAGTGCTTTATCACCTTATTTTTGATAAACCTCACAGGTTTGTGAGGAATTACATTTTAGTATCAAGCAGACATGCTAGCATATCTGCTTTTTTTAGGGCTTTTTTGTTTCCGATTCATGGTCATGAAGGATGTGTCTTGGGAATTTCAAAACTAGAAGGCAAAGAGGAAAATTAAAACTTGATTTTTTTTTTTTAAAGAAATACTGTAAGTTTTTAAGTAAATAAATTTTTAAGACTTTGAGATCTCATCCATAGTATTTGATTTTGGATTTATTCTTAATGCCTAATTTTTGTCAATAATGCATGCCATCTGTGAATGTCACCATGAAGTAATGAAAACCAAGGTGAAGCATGCACACCCTGAAGAGCCGTGTTACAGCTACAGTTTTTGTTGCAATGTCTGGTTTTGAGAGAAGTGTCATCTGCTTAATTTTCGTCTAAGAAACAATGTTCTTAGCTTAATTGTTCAGATTTTTTTTCCATCCCTCTTATAATTTTTTCTTGCTGGACAAATTGTCCTGCTTTTATGTTAACATTTCCCATCACTTACAAAATCATGTGGGACAGAGGATTTTTAATGTAAGTCGCCCTTTCTATTTGGCCTTTTCAAAGAAATTCATAGCAAATCACCTGATCCTCACCGAGTTCAAACCAGAATTCCTGTAGTCAGTATGTTGACCTGGGGTAATACTGCTGCATTCTGCCACTGTTTCTAGGATAGTAGGGAAAAAAAAAAATCACATCTTTTTCTATCAGAATTTGTTCATGTTGACATTTCTCCTTTAAAAAAATGAACGGCCCCTTTCAACAGAGAAATTGTATATACCCTACCTGGTAAAACAGAAGTAGATACTAATTGTTTACAGGAGATTTTGTTACAAAGAGGTTTGTACCTGCAAAACATAAGTAATCCGTCTAGTAATTGGGTATATTCTATTGTCCCTTTCTTTTGGTATTATTTATATTGTATTTATAGGTGCCCTAATGATCATTACAATGTAGATTTCTATCTCTAGCAGTTAGTTTGGTTTCGTATGAAATTTCTGGATTAACTCCAGCCAGCAAACTCCTGAGCACCTCTCTGCCATTTGTTAAACAGTAAACTTTAAAGCTGTTCTTAATGTTATTATTGAAGAGTAAGCTAACCATCATGTACGAAGATGCAAATTTGGAAATTTCTTAATATGCCAACAGATGAGCTCAGCAAGGCTCCTACTGTGGCTGTAATCCCAGTGAAAGTTCTGCAGAACTTGCTGCTTTCCCAGCCACAGGCTCAGGGGGCCGTAGGCACGAGAACCACGTAATCATCTCCTGCATAGGATTGGCATCCTCTCGTGCCCCTGTGCGAGTATCGAATATAGGGGTTAACTGGTGCAGTAAGCCGTATGTAGAAATTCGTTAACTCTCTAGCTTATTGATTTTCCAAGGACTACGTTGCCAGTATTCAGCCAGAAGTTTTACATTTGCCTTATACTGCTTATGCTCCCTCCAGGTTCTCTGAAACGTCTTCCAAAGAGACTTGAAAATACTTTATCAGAAGTTCCATGGCATTTTCACATCCCATTATGTCTGTAGTTAATCTTCCTCTTTACTGCTGATTCCACAACTGTTAATTTTCCTGCGTGATTTCCCAGATGGGATGGCCTATTCTCTTCGCTTAGATTAGGCCAATAAAACATTGTAACTTGGATGCTAAAGATGAGTACAAGATGTGTATCCAAGTACTTTCCTTTTCTCAGTTAATCTGAAACAGTCCAGGATGGAATGCTGAGAATTTAGATTTTTCATTGCTTGCCACATTTCTGTAGAAGCATTAAAACTAAAGACACTGCAACATAAGTATTTTTTTTTAGAGGTTTGGATTAAATGGGAGAAAAGTAAAATTACTGAATAAAAGCCCATATTTTAAGACACTTTAAGTTAAACATGTCTGTCTTTTTTATTTGTTTGTTTCCAGCAAAGAGATCCTTCTTCAAGATTAAGATCTTGCAGCGTGACAGACACAGTTGCTGAGCAGTCTCAATTATCCTTGGTAAACCAAAGCTAACTTCTATTTCTTTCTTTTTGTTTCAACATTCTCTGATTCTGAATAATATCTTTTCTTAGGTCAGTTCTAGTCAGATCTAGATCAGTAACCAGTATGGGCATATGACTATCCCAAATAGTAATGGATACCAAATTAATATTATCATGGTCAGCAACTCAAATGAGGACATTCAAGAGAGAGAACAGTGTTTTGAGACTGAGTGCATAGTCACACTAACGTCAGTTATCTAGCATAGAAATCTAGCGTACTGAACTGTAGGTATATAGTCAGTGGAGAGAGAAAATCCTCCAAGGGGTGTTTTCAGCTGGGGTAGGAGAGGGCAGTAGCACCATCTACACTTGGAACTGCAGCAGCCACAGGACTCTCCTATCAGGTATATTTTTGTGTCCCGTAAATTGATTTTACTTGGAATATATAAATCTGTATAACATTAAAAAAGACTGATGTTTTACCTAGTTGTAGTTAAAAGGAGCCTTTTTGCGATAGTCCTTGTACGATAGAACTGAATAGAACTGCATCTGTCGTAGCTTTTTAATCTGAGTGATTTAGGTAAGCAGCTTCTGCAATTTCATTTAAGTAGATTCTTCAAACAGGAAAAGATACAAAGATGGTTTTTAAAAAAAGATTCTCTTTCACATTGTAACCATGCACACCTTTGGTCTAATTGATAGAAAGTTCTACGTATTTTGTCCTACAACCCAAGTATGGGGATTGCAAAAGGTGGTAAGCTATAGAGAGACTACTTAAAATAGGATTGTGCAAGATACGCTTTTGAGTAAAACTGTTCAGATTTTCAAAATAGTTTAATATTTTTTTAAAATTATACTTTTCTTGCAGGAATTTTTTTCTGATTTTTTTATTAGAAATATATTACATATGAATCTACAAATAGCAAATCTGTATATCTGTTTAATGGAAATACTGGGTAAATATAGTATATCAATAAGTTTGTTATTAAAGCTGATGTCTCTCCTTTGCTTGTTCTTTCTGTTGCTATTTGGCAGACATTTACAATAACTTAGGTTTTTTCTCTTTAATTTTTTCACGTGTTCTAGAAGTCTTAGTATCTACATTTGCTGCTTAGAGATGCATGGAATAGCTGTTGTTCAAAGAACTGCTTCTGAAGTATTATCTGTCTCTTTCCTTTCTCTTCGGGGTAAACAGGGGTGTGGTTTCCGGTACAATTACACCTTAACTGTCCTCTCTCTCTACTAGACAAAGTTGTCTCCTAATGCAGTCTGTTCCAGAGGTGCTCTGCTTCTTTACTTAATATCACTTTATGGAGTCTGGGTTTCTTTAATTGATGTAGTCAGGTTGGGATTGGTGGTATGTCTATCACTTAATTATTGTAGAACACTCCTTTCATTAGCAGATGTTCAAAACAGCAGAATTGAAAGCATTGCTCGAAAACAAGGATGTTACCTGATCTTAACCATATTTAATCCTTACTAAGCTAATGAGAATTTACCTTCTAGCAACTAAATACATACTTTCTTTCTAAATACAGTGCTGTTCTTGACTGTATTAATCCTTACTGAAAATTCAAAGTACCAGTTCCATCTTTTTAATCTGACTTTTTCTGTGCACACATTGTATCCATTTTGGTTTTAAATACCATGTTTATGGGCAGAACATGCAAAACTGGGGGGGGAGTGGGGGAATAAGATCATGTTACATTTAGAGTAAATGTTCTTATTATTATCATTAGCAATACTGAACATAGAGAATCAGATGCAAGAACTCTTGAAATTGGTTCCGTTGGTGGTTTTGGTATGAGATTCTGACTTGGTTATCAGTGAGTGATGACTCAGTTTTTTTGCTATTATCTTAAACATTATTTCCATCTAATTGCTCTCTTTTAATAAATTTGAGTGTCTGTGATTCCTTACTGCTAAAGATGTGACAGTAATCAGTGACCTTCATCACTAAGTGTACTTATCTGTAACATTAATTATCATTTAACAGCAGAGTGGTCCATCTAGGAGAGCTCGTTCTTCAACTGTCACAGGTGGTGAGGAACCAACGGTAATAATACTCTTTATCAAGCACTATCTCTAAGTCAAATGTGGGTAGAGTTAGGTCTTGTGCAACGAGGAACTTTTTTTCACAAAGCAGCAGTGTGTTGAATGAAATACAGCCACTGAATCGATAGTTATATTTTTTTTGTTGTTGTTTCAAATTTTCTCAAAATTTCTCAAAACACTGCAATTTCAGTCAAATACTAGCATGTTTTAATGATGTGGATATGCCACTGAGTTTTAGCAAAGCTGTGCACTAAGGAAATACCACAGGCTTCTGAAAAATGAAAGATGAAATACCTAATTCTTTAAAAACTGATATTGAAAGATGAGACATCAAAACAGTATACATGTAGCTGTGTTTGTAGCTGCTTCTGTCTTTCCTTACTCTCCATTAGACTAATTCATTTTAAGAATTAAAGTTGATCTTAATTTGAGAACTGTGGAGGCACAGTGATATATCATAGAGCTCTTAATGGTCTTATTTAATGCCAGTTTTCATTTTCCAGTAGTTGTTCAGCAGTCCAGGGCTGAATTTTTACTTTGATTGTCCAGTAAAATTCTGGAAGTGCTTTTCTGAAAGTGTAATACAAGGAAAGTGGTTTTAATTTATATTGGACTTTGTCAGAAACATCCCATTCTTTTTTAACCTGATTAAATGTCCATCTGAAGCAAGTTATTTCATAGAAATCATTTTACAGTAACTATCATAAATAGCTTTTATGAATATACGTGCTCCTAGATAATTCGTTTCAGGGAAAGAAATATAATTTAGACTTGGTATGTTTCCTGTTTGTATGTGGTAATGTCAGATCTTAATTTGGGTGTTGATGCATCATTCTGTAATACTGTGTATATTTACTGTTTTTTGACTTTAGAATCAGAGGAGCATATTTGTATTTTGTTCCTGCAAATAGCAGATTTTTTTGTGTCCCTGCAAAACCAGCTTGACTTGTTAATCATTAGTTAAAATGCATGCTATATTGAACTGTAATGTAAAGAAGGTCTTTTGTTGGCAGAGCATCTTGTCTTGATTATACTTTTTAGGGCAAAATACTAATATTTTTCTGCAAATAACTGATTTCAAACTTTACTGACTCATAATTAATACAGCTATATCATAGATGTTTTACCTAATTATAGTGCAGCTTACTAATGGGACCCTACCCCCCCATTTCGGCTTCATTCAGCGTGCATTTATACTGTGACATCCAAATCTGCAGAGGCCTTAGGACTTAAATAGGATTCTTGCATTTAAATCCAAAAGCATTATTTTCAAAGGTTGCCATTCTCTGTGTCCTTCAGGCACCTACAGTTTCTAGTCATACAATCTGTCAATAGTAGGAGTTTCTAGATCACTTGAGTTTTGCTTGCAGAATCCCTGTGAAACCCCTCATTGGACTGGGACCCACAAGTTGGACATTCTTCAGCCTCAGTCCCTAAAGAAGCGTAATTCTGCAGGCATGCCGGGAGCATGCCTGGCACAGAGGCGGGGGGTGGACTGCACACAAATGCGATGCTGGGGCATCTTTAGAAGTGATGATGCCCGTTGTTATAACTGGCTTAGTGGAGTTACTTAAGAGCAACAAGCACAGAGGTCCGTGTCCTCCTGCGTATGAGATGATTTAAATCCACGTGGCTCTCGGGAATAGTCCCGGTGCAGGGCGCTCTGTCCTCTTGAATCTGTTTTGCAGTGAGAACGAAAGACGCGTTGCACTGGCAAGGGAGCGATAACTGTGCTTGGCCCTTCAGCCTGACGACCAATGCGCTCAGCAGCTGAGCCCCTTGGGGAACAGCGGTTACACCCCAGAGTGGCGTATCCTGATGGATTGCTCTGATTGCTGCTGCTTTGTGTCGGACTTGATATTACTGTCAGGGCCCCACCCTGTTTGTTTTAGAGCGTGACTAAAGTAGGAAAAACTGTGTTGATTTGTGGTTTGTCTTAGCAAGCTGTGGGGCCTGAGGAGGCTATTAAATGGCATATTCATGCCAACTAACGTTACCTGATTTTCCCCCCTGTGGGTCCGAGTCTAAGCATTTATATAGCTCATAAGAAATTGATACACTAAATATTGTGTATAACTGTAAAAATGTTACATCTGCCCTAGATACAGCGTGGCTGACTTTTTTGTATTGTCAGTGACAGAAGATGAGTACCTTTGTTACTCGAGTGTGTGTAATGAAGTAGGTGTTGATGATTGTAGATAAAGTGCATGTTTTGGTAAATATGTCTGTGGTTATTAAGCGCTTTGCTTGTCAGGATTTCTGTATTTTTTTTTAAGTTCCCCAAGGTTCTTTACCATTCCTCTGGTGTGAAGGCTGCATTGTAAAAACTAGGCTGAGCAAAACATGAGCAATGCATTATGTGTCTGAGCATCTCCATTCTCGTGACATTTTGTGCTTAACCATAATACTTTTTTTTCCCCCACTGTTTCTTGAAGACAGCTGTTAAAAAGTGTTCCCTTTTTGGGAAAAAGGCTCTGGATAAATCTCCCAGGTTTCTACTCTATGTGGTAGAGTATCTTTCACCCTGGTATCTAACATATGGAAAGGAGGTTGAAGGGCAAGCTCTGGTTTGCAGATTGCATTATGGGTTGCATTAACCCCCAACGAATGGAGAAAGGCTGCTGATAGCTGAATTTATTTTGATAGAGTGTTAAAGAGAAAGGAAAGATCAGGTGGTATAACTAGAGCATCTTCTTTCTGTTTCTGGAGCCTCACAGTCAAAGTTGATAATTTGCAGTTGATAATGCTGTCACATAGTGAATAGATTGTGCATTATTACAACTAACTGATTAAGTTTTTTAATTGCAAATCTCTGAATTATCCACACCTTATGTTTCCTCTGTATTGTAGACAATATTAATAGCCCGAATAGAGCAAACATGTAAGAATGTGTAGCAGTCATCCATTGGTCCAGAAAGCCTGCGAACCACTGTCAGGCCTCTCGATTTCTGCCAGACTAATCAGTTGCCTTAATTATCTAATTTTTAACTCAGACATTGTCTGTGGACTGTTTTCAGACCACTTACTGTGGCCATATTGACCACTGATTAATGGTGTGGAAACCATTAGAACAGTCTTGTAAATGGTAGTCTCCTTATCATTGCCTGCCAGCTCTGTGAACTAAGACGAGTGGAAAAATAGCATAGTCTTTCCAGCACTCGACTGTTTAGGAAAGAAATAAATCGGAGTCTCATAGTTTGTTTTAGTGGGTATTTTCTATTTCCCATGGTAGTACGTCAACTTTCTGACCCATTCAGTATCTTTTCTCATTTCCTTTCTTGATTATCTAGGCAGTTCTCCAGTTCTTTGTGTCAGCTATGCTCTTCTCGTGAAAAGCAAATACACTGACTTAAGCAAGAGTCCTAGGAAAGAGGTCTTAATATGAAGCAAGAACAAGAATTACAGTTACATTCTTTGCTCCAGCAAAGCAATTAGAGTGTAGAAAAAGAACGTATCCTCAATTTCAACAGGAGCCTTCAGAGGCCTAAAGAGAGTTAGGCCTCTGAAATTACAGAGAGTTAGGCCTCTGAATTACATTGCAAATTCTACTGTGCAATGTAATTCACGTCTTCAATCTTTGGGTAGCAATTTTCCACTGTATACATGTTTTTAAATGGAATGATCATGAAACACAAATCACTTTATAAGGACATGGAAAGAGTAACTTTTTTGCTTGCTTTATGGTTAGTGTGGTGACTAAAGCTAAAGGCCTAGAGACAGAGAGGCAGCTATCCAAGTAGCCTTCGTGTTGTGGCTTATTACTTCCCATGCTCTTGTGAGTCTGCAT
Source organism: Mycteria americana (assembly GCF_035582795.1). Taxonomy (NCBI): domain Eukaryota; kingdom Metazoa; phylum Chordata; class Aves; order Ciconiiformes; family Ciconiidae; genus Mycteria; species Mycteria americana. The sequence continues at coordinate 2,597,018 of NW_027445437.1, forward strand.
AGTACTCAAGGCATGGACAGTATATACTTGCGGAAAAGAAAATAGATTTTGTAGTCAGATGTAGAATACTTGCACTAAGGAATCTAAGTAGTAAAATAAGGAAAAACAGTGAAACTCTTAGAGTTGAAGATATTAATGAATGGATTGCAGGTATTGAACTGGAATCATACTTAGCCGTCTAAGTTTTACCGATCAATTTTGCATTCGTCCTGTTCATCCTATGTATGCTGGAAGTGGTTATAGGTTTTTCTTATACTGTCAGCCATAATGCAGTTGCTAATGATTTTTTTTTTTAAATCTGGCAAAAAAAGATTTCCTTTAAATTAATATAAATTCAATGTAATTAAAAATCTGTTTGTGATATTTCTCACATGACTTTAAATTTCAGTCCTTTTAAGCTTTTGCTACTCTTCCTTTTACTGTTTTGTGGCAAAAAAATTACAGCTGCTAGTGCAGCAAACTCTGGATTAATGCATCTTGCTAATTCCACTTCATTACAATTTTCTAGTTCACCACTTCAGGCATATATGTTTCTTAAATAGTGCTTGCATATATAATTTGATAGTGACTACTTCAGGTTTAAAATAAATTGGAGTATTAAAAGTACACAGCAATAGGATAGAAACAAATGTTTTATCAGGCTATGTTTTTAAAACAAAAAAAATGTTCAAGTATTGTTTATTATAGATAGCCATGACAGGTAAGAGGAAGAACATATCCTGAATTCCCAGGAGACCAATCTCAGTGTTTCTTTAAATGTTAAGGGCAGTAGTATGGTAAGGCAGGAATAACAGTTTTCCAGAATGTGTTGGATTTTTAGTTTAATTACAGGGATTAGAAATTTTTATGTTACATATAACTAGCTTTTTTCCATCAGAAGAATGGTCATCAGTGCAGTTGTCACTTTACCAGGAAGACTCCTTTCTAAAACTAGAAAGCTTAACAATTGGTTTCTAACCAATGTGAAGATATTTGATAATTTTCAAGGCTGATTCTTCTTGTGGTTTTATTTTAAGATCATACTAAAAAAGTTTAAAGAGTCTTCCTTAAACACCTTTAATCTCTTACTCACGTGCACTGCTTTGTATTCCAACATTCATTCCAAGCGCTCACGGAATTCAATTTGGATTCACCTAGTGAGAATTTAAGAGCTCGAATGTTAATACTTTGCAGGACTGAGTCTTCAGTCATTCATCTTTACCAAAAGCATTTGCCCATAGAGCTGACCTCCTCCTGCCTGCGCTTAGGCTGCTTGGATATGAATCAGCCCTGAAACAGAGGCCGTGTTTCTGATGGTCATCTCAGATGTGGGCAAAGTACTCAAAAAAGCAGAGGCACCTTCGCTGACTCTAAATTGTTGATACCATTACTGTGATACACACATGTCTCTGCCTACAGTGGTTTAACTCGGGCTCCCTAAGACTGGATGAAATAAAACCCCTGTCTCCCCCTAGTTCATTGGCTTACTCATTGTCTTGATGTGAGGCTGAGACATACGACTCTTTTCAGAGTCTGTGCTAGTGATCAGCTCTGCCCAGCACTTATTTTAGACTTCTAGTAAAAATATTGGGATTGATGCTAAAATCATACTGTTACTATGTGGTGCTGAATTTGTATTGAATTCCAAATTTGAAATTGTCTCTCAGTAGTTAAAGTGACTCCTGGTGTTAACAAAATGAGCAAAGACCGCACATGAAGTGACAGCAAGGTATCTAATGTTCTGCACAAAACTTCAGTCTGTGCGCTCTGTTTCTCCTTTATCTAGCACAGCAGCACATCTTCTCCATGAGATGCCCTGAAATTGCAGAGGTGAAAATGATACACCTTCATGTTTGATACGTGATAACATGCTTTCTGTGAAAGGACAGAATGAATGAAAGCATGACTGTACATCAGAATTCTTTCCATTTTGGGCTTACCACCTAAAAAAGGTTTTTTGGTGGTGTGGTTTTTTTTTTTTAACATAAAGAATACTGTTGTCTGAAATAAAGATATGCCTTTGACTTCTGCAGTAGGCAATTGCCTTAAATAGGTAGTCCTTTGTGAAGCGAATTGGATTAATGAGCATTGGAGTAATTTGACCCTTTGCTCCATTGGAGCAAAGGACAATTCATAGTATGCATAAGTTTCTTAGCCTTCTTCCTTTGTTACGTCCAGCAACTGTCTGTCGTCAGACATTTGGTGTTACAGTCAGTCTTTCTTCAAACCATGTTTTTACATGCAGCATCCTGCTTCTTTCAGGAGAGGTCTTATAAAAATGTCTTCTCTTTTCCAAGCAGTCTAAAAAGAGTTCATAGATCATCTTCTCGTAAGCAGGAGATTGTTGGGGGTGCAAGGGGCAGCAACCAGAGCTGCTTTCTGCATCTTGGACATTGATGCGAGTCCTTTCTCTAGCTCAGATGTCAGAACCATTGCTTCCCAATCTGAACATTGGCATTAACTATTACCTCAGCTCAAGAAGTTCCAGCGCTACAGAAAATTTGATGTTCAGGTGCAACAAGCGCAGTAAGTTTAGCAGTTCAAGTACAAGTTTTGTCTTTCTGTCTGCTGTGCTGCTTTGCAGTTCTACCTGTCAGCATTTAAACCTGAAATTCTTTAAGGACCAGTAAGTTCACATTTTACGTCCATAAGAAAAATGCCGTGTACGTTGCTACAGCCTGTTCAGGGGAAGCCATGATAAAAGCAGACTGCTAGATGAAGGCGTTTTGGTTTGTTCTCTTAGCACTACAAAGCTGCCTATTCCTAAAGGAATTAATGTTATTGGTGATGAATTAAAAGCATTGCACAAATTGGTAAGACAGGGCAGTTCAAGCACTGTTTTTTACTCTGTCACATGATGAAGACCTTTAGGTTTTGTCATCCTTCTGCTGTCAAGGCAGATGTTTTGAAAGAGTGAAGCAATCTCTAGCGTTACAGACTCCCGATAATTAATGTATGAAAGTATATTTTAATGTGATTAATAATTAAGCCAAATGCATATTGAACCAAAGATCTAGACATAGATACTGAAAAGCACCTTGCACGTGCCAAGTCTTTGATGCAATTATTAATACATGGGCTTCATTAGAGAGCAAAAATACTGCCCTGCAGAGTTTAGCAGTTTGCTTGTATCTGCTGTGAATGACAGAAATTCCCATATCTCTCTAGCTCTTAGTGTTTACATCAATTACTTGAGAAAAACACCTATCCTGAGCCTTCTGGTTTTTTGGTTTGCTTCACTGACAGCCAGGATACCTGTTCTGAATCAGTTATACAAGCACGTGTTGCCTTAAGAGGAGTCCCAAACTAGAGAGTGACTAAGCTTAATAAACATCCAGATTTATGTGGAGGGTATTGTCTAAAAACTGTAACTCTCTGGGCATCGTCCCCTTCTAAAGCACATACTCAGATGCAGACAGGGTCAGTGTTAAAAATTCTTTCTAGGCTATTTTTCTTCAAGAAGCTTTGCTGTTTGTGCTACAATGCCTCCCCCCCACCAAGTCCCAGGAAAAAATGTCCACTTGGTTTAAGCATTGAATATCTTCCTCACAGGAAGTACACAAGACAGCATCAGCAACACACAATAATCTAATTACTGTGTTGAATAATGACATAACTTGTTTAATGACAGTTAGTGCCTTTGGCACCGTTATCGTTATCTGTATATTTTCTTTAGAACAATGTCTTTCTTGTGCAACTTCTAGTAAAAAAGTCTTTTCACACCAAAGTTTGGGCTCCAGTTTGGGGTGTGTCTTGTGTCTTCAGGACAGCTAACCCTGAACACAGCATTTGTAACTGTAACAAAATGGTTGAACTTCAGGTTTTAAACCCACAATAGTTTCTTGCAACTGATTGAAGACACGCTGTGGTAAAGAAAAGAACAGAACTTGGGAGATTTGACTCGACTGCAGTTACTTCAGTTCTTACTTATCCATACTAATTAAAGGAAAAAACATCCACCTTTTTAAGGAAAAATCATTAAAACACAAAGTTCCTTTTTGTCATTATGTGTAATTGACAAATTAAAAAGTTTGAGGGCATATAAGCTTAGTTGTTTTCTGAACAAGATACCTGAGTCTGTGCAAAAGTGAATCAAAAGTTCTATTGTGAGGAAAAAATTATTTGACTCAAAGGTACAAGAAGAAGAGCTTATATTAAATGAAATCAGAAACTATATTTTTCGGTATATTTGTTGTGTTTAAGAATGTTGTGAGTTAACAAGTTTTTTGTTTTTTTTTTTAAACAACAGACTTATGAAATATTCTTTTTTTTTAGCTATTATAAAATAACAATACAGTAATTTCTTGCTTGAACAGCCTTCAGTGGCCTATGTACATACTACACCAGGCTTACCTTCAGGCTGGGAAGAAAGAAAGGATGCAAAGGGCCGTACGTATTATGTCAATCATAACAATCGAACCACAACATGGACACGGCCCATTATGCAGGTATGAAGATCTGTTACAACACCCAATTTAGAGAGCAAACACTTAGCATGTATTGAGTATAATGTCAGCTGAAGCAGCTCTTCAGAACTCTGACATTTAAAAAAAAAAATCCTAAGCATTGTCATGACAAGTCAGGATAATCATAAAAAATTGCAACGATTGGGATTTTTTTGTTACTTCTTTTAACTATATTAAGGTACAGATTAAGTTGATTGCTACAATGGAAGGAATTTACAGAGAGGTACATATGAACTAATAAAGGAGGCAAATGCATTCTTAGGATTGAATCTCAAAGTTGTGTTGATCTGTTAATAGTACCGTACGTTATTTGCCCTTCCAATGGAATTAAATTAAAAACTTGATCTTTAAGAAAGTATATTTAATATTTCATACTACTAATAAATAATTACATCATTTTTTAAGTGTCCTAACTCTGGATGAACTGTGTTTCTGACAACTTGCTAACGTGGTTTTGCTTCTGAAATAGCTTGCAGAAGATGGCATGGTTGGGTCGACAGCAAACAGCAGCAACCATTTAAGCGAACCCCAGATAAGACGGCCTCGTAGCCTCAGTTCACCCACAGTAACTCTGTCTGCTCCACTTGAGGTGAGAAACGCTGTTACGAGCAACGATCAGTTATGGCTGACTTCTCATTCATTGTAGCTTCTTATTTCCTTTTGGGTTATGCAGCACAGCCACTTTTCCCTGTTATTGATTTTGCCATAACATATTGCTGTTTTCTTTAGCAGTTTTCTGTCTGGATCTTGATATTGTACAACAGTATTACTTAACTTTCATGGTCATTGAATGATGTAATATGTATATAATTATTTAGTTTGGTCAGCTGAACCGTAATCTGTGTGCATGTCTGAAACATAATGTTGTTGTGGCTCCCTTCAAGTGCTCTGAATATATAAAATCAGAAATATTTTTTTAAGTTGAAACATTTATTGTGATGCTGATAACTTTGAAAATAATACATGCGATTGAGTTCGTCAAATCTTTGAGTTAAGGTACTGATTGCATTTTACATTCCTTGTCTTTCAAAAGGACATTTAATTTAAGTATCTTTAACAGAGTGCTGTTGAATGATGTTCACTGCAACATATCTGAAGAATAACTGAAGTGGCTTCTTAAGCAATCAAAGACAATGTGTGTTTTACTTCCGAAAGCATGATTAAAACTCTTGAATCAGTTGAACGTGGCTGTGTTGAGGAGAGTAAATTCTTTAAAATTTCTTCTTCAGGCTTAAAATATGACACCTTATTTTCCTTCTCTCTCACCTACTTGCGTCCCCTTTGCCCCTGCAAAAGTTTGCCATCAGTCAAGTGAAGACTGTAACATTTAGTTCATTTTCTGCATCGTTCTTCTTTGTTCCTTATACTGAAAAGTACTCAAACTATTGAGCAGATTGTTAAACAAAGGTAGGATTATTGGACAGATTGTAGTGAGGTGATTATAGTTCATATTGAAAATGAATTATCTCTACTTCTGTGTAATTCAGGTAAACCCCTTGACAATGAAATACTTAAAATTGCCCTTGCCATTGTTAATTTTGAAGACCAAATTTACTGTCCTTTAAATAAATTAAAAGATTCTGAATATCTTAAACTAAAACATGAAGGGCATTCCTCTCCCTACTGACATTTTAAACAGTTGAGCTGGCGGAAGTCACTGACTAAGCATCTGAAACTTGAGTTTCTCAGGGTGATAGCTTTTAAGGACAATAACCTATTCCATAGCTACAAAACCCGTATTCTCTTCACTTCAGAATATTGAGCTAATCAGTTTGGTGTTTCGTTTGTTCAATACTCAGAAACAACAAGGGTGCTGAAGAGCACAAACTTGTCATCTTATACCCACCTCTGAATTAATGTTTTTTTAAAAAAAGGTAAGGTGTAGACTTACAGATATTAAAATCTTAAAGGATACAACCATGAGGAAAAAAAATGAGTTCAACTTTTTGGAAGTTACTTCCTTTGTTTAAATAGTTAACTTCTTGTGAAATGTTTAATGTTTTTGTGTACAAGACATACGGAAAGCTTTTATTTAATGCAAGCTATTTCAAATGCCACTCTTGAACACTGTAATCTAACTGCATTTTCCATCCAAATGCAACTCAAAACAAGCCACAAATAAGGCTAGAATAATTTTGTAAATATCCATGCTGATGCCTCACTTTCAAAAATAATACTCAAAAAATAGTAATTAAATGTAGGCTAAGTTAGAGAATTGCCAAAATAAGCATGCATGGATTTACTGAATCTTAATAATTAGTAAAAACAAGAAGAAAACAGACTGTTATATCAGCTAATGAGAACATGTTTTTGGAAAGTAACTGAAAAGTACAAATGCAAACAAGATTTAAACATAAGTACTTAAGTCTTGTTTTCTGATTGTGATAGTCTGTATTTTCAAAGGTGAGTATATCTGGATCAAATTTTTCAAGCTGTTTAGGCATCTAAATGTGCAGTTTCCTAGGGAAATGGGAAAAAAAAAAAAAAAACCAAACACATCATGTAACTCCTGTTTTTAACCAATAGGCATTGATCAGTGAAGCAGTTTTGTGGCTGTGATCATTTATTTAAAAAGAAAAAAACCCCAAAAAACCAACAAATAACCTGTCCAAAATCTGTAATTGCAAACCTCCGTTTATTTTAGGAACTTGTTTTAAGTTCATATTTAAATGTTTTGTCTGAAGTTATATTTGAGAAATGCATTGAAAAGTGGGTAACATTGCCTCACGTTTAGGATACTCTCCTGTTGTAAAGTGAGATATATCACACCATGAAGCATGAGGCAATGCTTTTATTTTTTCCTTCGTAAAATGAAATATTCAGGGCAGCCGCAGTAAAATATATAATCAAATGTAAATACTGTGGACATTATCACTGCAGAGGGAAGTGGTAAAACACTGTGTCCTTCACAGAAAAAAGCTTGGTATGTTATCAGGAGCAGACTTTAGCTAAGTTCTAGGAAATCAGTCCCAGCACTTAATTCTAGTATGAGTTATATCTGGAATGAAAAACTACTTGCTGTGATACCAAGTTTTATTCATTTTACAGTATTGAGTGACATTTGTCAAAACTTAATATCTTTCATTTTCTTCAGGGTATCAAGGACTCCCCTGTGCGCAGAGCAGTGAAGGACACGCTTTCCAATCCACAGTCTCCACAGCCCTCACCTTACAACTCCCCTAAACCACAACACAAAGTTGCACAAAGCTTCCTTCCTCCTGGCTGGGAGATGCGAATAGCGCCCAATGGCAGGCCCTTCTTCATTGATCATAATACTAAAACTACTACGTGGGTAAGAGAAATTCTAGATAGTGAATTTTAAATCAGTTGCCATCTTTTAAATGTCTCTGTCTTTGTTTTCCTGCCTATATAGCCCCCTTTTTATTGTGGCATTTGTCTTGTCTTTAAGGAGGGATTTGTCAGCCTAACTTTTCATAGAACTGAGGTAGGAGTCTCACCGAATCCTCCACGCAGTCACGTACAGTGGCAGTAGACTTGAGTAGCTAATTTCATGAAATGACTGTAGTGCTGCCATTGCTGCACTCGGAGAAAGGAAACTTAATTGTTCACTTCCGCTTAGAGTTGGTGCATTTGTACATCGTATACCATGCAATAGTGCTTTGCATTTTGTATTTGACCTTTTTATACTTGACAAATCATTGCATACAAGTACTGTCCTTTAAATTCCCCAGATTTGACTTTGAGGCATACAGTGCAATGGAGATTTGGATTGTTGTTTAGTTTGAGACTGTCCGTAATTGTATTGTATTTCACTGTGACTAGTGCTGCTTTTTTATTAATATAATATATGTTCATATTCTTCAGTTAACAGAATCCTTTTTATTATTTGTTTTATGTCGTGAGGATCCATTTTTAAATAATTCTGCAACTTTGGTCAACAAATTGAAGAAATAAAATTACACTAGGAAAAAATGTCAAAGATGACCCAGCATTTCAAATCACCATTGAAATATGAGTTGCACATGAAATTGTTAGGCATTATTCTGATTCCCAGTTGCCACTAGTTACGTGACATATTTTTAATGGTGGTTCTTAATGGTGTTCCCAGGGGCATGTGGGTAAATTATGTGTGGGAAAAGTTCAAGCGTTTTTTTGTCTAGGTTTCTCTTTTGTGACCAATTTTACTTGCCCCTTTTTGCTTCATTTGGGCATTGATGTAGTAACACATGTGCATTAATAAACACTTAAGAAGCTCATTTTCATCCTTTTTGAGCCTTTTTGTGATAGGATGGCTTATTTCTCTCATGTTTTTAAGAGCCAAAAATGTGCATGTATATCTAAATGCCACTTATGGGAGTGCATGCATTCCTAAGAATACGGCTGTGTTTTTTGAAGCATATCTCTGGATAGAGGAGACTTAATGGAGTCAAAGTCTTACATCACCCTAACTAACTCTTAATATTTAAAAAAATCATTTCAATATGTGAATCCTAATAAAGTATGTGACACATCCAAATACTAAATGTTCTATCACTTTTATATGTTTTGTTTTATGTTTTATCCTCAAAAAAAGGAATAAAAGAATAACTGTAATGTAGGAAGATTTCTTTTCCAGATAATTCTGTGTTTGACTTGGTATGTAGATCTAACTTGATCTTTTGGATTTTACAGTTCTATATTTCTGTTACAGGAGGATCCACGACTGAAATTTCCAGTGCATTTGAGATCAAAAGCATCTTTGAACCCTAATGATTTGGGCCCTCTTCCTGTAAGTGATAATGTGTATGTATTTTAATATATACCTGCTATCTTACATGATCTGATGTATTACTGCAGTCATATATTGTATGTGGACACATATGTTTCTGTCATCACTTTTCTGAAGATATTAAAGCTATGTTTATATATAGCACCAAAAAGCTTTATCTGTGAGTCAGTCAGGCTCTTTGAAGCCAGCCCACAGTATTTCTGAAATGATTGCATGTTTCTTTGCTTGTCTAAAGCTTTGAGCTTTCAAGAAACTTACCTTGGTTTTATCTCTGACGATGTGCTTTTAGATAATTACCTGTTGCTGGAGGAGATTGTTCAAAGCGAGCTCTATTAACGCACCAGCATATATTGGCATTCAGAAATCTAAATAGATTTTGATTTTTCAATGAAACTTCCATATTCTGCAGAGAAAATTATCATTTTAATGTCAGAAGTTTTGTCACGCTTGTAACCAAAGTATAATATTGAATTCCAGCCACGTCAAACACAGAGCTTTGCTTTGTTTTTAAAAAGCTTCATCCGTAATGGCAGAGACTAGTCTATGCAAGCTAGCACTTTTTCTAAGGTGCTGATTTTTACATTGTAGTGTTAATTCAGCTTATTGCCTCATATATACTAAGCATACTTTTGAGAAATTGCCATTGAAATTGTACTTGCAACACTGGAAACCTTAGTGACAACGAGCCGCTAATTGTCACCAGCACTGTCAGTGCTCCAGCATGTATTCTGGACAAGCTGTTTGAAACAGCTGTGCCAGCAGAAGAGGCTACTGTCCCACCCTACAGGACATGTCAGGTTAAATTATTTTAGTTCTAAACAGTTTGAATAACAAGTCTTTAATCCTGTTCATTTTCATTGAGCTGGGTTACAGTTTACTTAGATGAACCACTCTGCCGGCAGACCAAAACGAGTGCTGCTTTTGGGCAAGAGTGGTGACAAATGCTACCTTTGGTGAGGGGCGATAACCTCTGTTACCACCTACGATCAGACACCCTCCTCTAAAACATCCTAAAATCTCACTGCCCTTGTCTTGATTAGCAAAAAGGTTTGCCTTGTATTTAAATCAAGCTAGGCCATTTGTCAGGCCCAGTGTCTTGAATCACCGATTAGACTGGAAATTCTGTGCAGTTGAATACAGGTGTTATGATGCTTTTCGTGGTTACAACACAGCAGTAATGCAGTTTGTCTTTAAGAAAACAGCTGTGGAAGTAGCTGTTCTTTTGCAGTTCTTCAGATACATCAAGCATGCATTAATCTTTGAGGACACATTGCTTAGATAGGAGGCAGTGCATGGGAGTAACTGAAGGGCCAATTTACAATTTATTCTGTTAATTGCAAGAGATAAAACATGCAGTGAAATCAGGATAGCCTAACATATATCACTGGAAATATATAATTACTAACAGATTTAAACTCAGTTAAACAATCCATTTTTGAGTGAGCTAAGAACGACCACAGAATTTTACAAGAGTTTCTCGGAAAAGATTGACATGAAATCATTTCTCATCTGTATTTTATAGAAGTCTGAAGCTCATGTAGAGCATGCAGGTGGAATGAGTGCTAGGCTGGACAGCATTGCCTATACTAACACTGTGCCATTTATTCTCCTTTCTATACTATAATAATTTGGAAGATGAGAAAAGGGAATGGATAAAAAGGGAAGAATTGAGTACTAGGCTAGACATTCTTGTCCCACTGTAATGGGATCCTGGCTCACATATTTACAGTAAATGGCCCACGTGTTTCAGAGGTAGAAGCAGAAACTCTCAAACCTAACCAGTGATGGACAATCTATTCTTTGTGATCATTTCCTCATAGTAGGAAGTGGCTATAAACGCTGATGCAAGAAGTTTCCACTTCCAAGCTTTAAAAAACTATTTACTGTATTGGATACAGTTACCTGTATAAATAGCCAGCTCTTTGACTCTTCCTAGATGTTTGGCCTTGACATAATGCATCTGTGATCATTTTGTGTTTGCTATCTCACAAGCATCTGTCAGACAATTTAAGTAGGTATGGATAATGTACTGCTTCATGCTGTGTGAGAGTGGTAGCATTTCACTTATTTTCTCTCTTTTTTTTTTTTTTTTTTTTTTATTTCCCAATTCCAGCCTGGTTGGGAGGAAAGAATACATTTGGATGGAAGAACGTTTTATATAGACCATAGTAAGTAAGCACTCAGGTACTACAGCAAATAGACAAAGGGAGGTAATAAATATTGAAGTGAAAGCTTTATAATTTTACTCTTCATTTAGGAAGCCAGGTGTTGATATGTGGAGACATTGATACCAGAGACTTAGTGCCCTCATACGGTACTGTATATTCACTGAAAGCTTGCTTTTAATTGGCTCATCAAGCTTTGTCCCTCTCTGACTTGTGAAGCATTAACATTTCTTCTTTGTGGTTTCTTTTGTTCTTGTTGATATTTTGGATTCGTTGTTGTTGTTGTTGATGATCCCATGGCTTATTTGCACTTAATAAATTAAAATATACACTAGGAATAGAAAATAAGATGAGAAAAGATCATATAGCCACACCTCCACATACAGGCAGTGGAGAAATTAGCACTGATAAGTACTCTTTCCTCTCCTTTAAGAAGGTCTTGTGGCAGTGCTGATTCTGATCTTATTTCCTATTTATAGCATGTTAAACTGCACCCAGCCCATTAATATTATTCAGTTCTGTTAGTGAAGTTCTAGTGTAAGTGATGTTTCATTGTAGACTTGTCTTATTACAGCATCTCAGAACTACTGTGTGAGTTTTTGTTGTTGTTTGAAAATAAAGTAGCCCAGAAAGGTTGGATTGTTTCTTTTTTTTTTTTTTTTTTTTTAAGACTTCAGCTGAACTTTTTAATGAAGTATTTCTGCTGATGGCATAATCTTCACAGAAACAGATAACTCACAAAACCATTAGAAGAGGGTACATATGCTATACAAAACAAAAACAAAGAATTAAAATCTTAAACTATTATACGTATTTGGTAGTACTATGTTTTTCCTTCAGTATCAGTAACAGACTCCTATACTTTCTGTAGTTGTATATATGATATTAAATCATTAAAAGACTGTCTCTAAAGTAATACGAATTTTGAAATGGTATAAATAGTTTTAAATAAAAATTAGAAATAATACACTTGTCAAGCACAAGATTAACCTGTTTTAAACATCAGTACAGAATTATTATTCTTCATACCTTCTGTAATTGCTTTTCCCAACAGATATCTGGAAACTTAAACGTTGCAAATTATTGTAAACTGCCGCCACTGAAGAGTCACAGAATAAAACTGTCTTGTTTAAAATACCTGTATAATTGTTGAGCCTCCCAACCTCCTTTAAAAAGTTTTAATTTTTCAGTCTCCTAAATCTACTTAAGCATGTGCTAGTCTCTAAAAGTAAATGGAATGTTGAAGTTGTAGGTTAATTAGAATTCCCCAAAGAATTTTTAATTGTTATAAAACTAAATTTATTTGCATCTGAAATCTCTCTAGTTCCTCTTTTGATCTGAGTATTTTTAGCTTTTTCTATAGCAGTTTTTACAAAAGTTTTGAGGGTTTTTTGCTGCTTGTGTCCAGCAAATATTTTTGGTCTCAATCCGGTGCCACACCACTACAATGACAATGGGCTCGAGGAGCAGAGGTGGTGCCAGTGCTATTACAGTGGACACGCTGCAGCTCCATCGTGATAACGTTGTGCTCAGTATTTAGGGAATGACTGCCAACAGCATTCAGTGCTCGCTGATTTGCCTTGAGCAATCTCAGTAGTAGCGTTTGTTTCCACAGTATCGATAAGGAGGTGCCGTGACATTTGACCATAATGGTGGGTTTGTGACAGAGCCTGCTGACTCTTACTTGTTTCATGACTAACGTGAGACCGTACGCTGAAATCGTGGGTGCGATCAGCTGTGCTCACCCTAAATATGCAAGTCTCAGTAGTCCATTACTGTGATAAACTGGCCATCATTTCAGTCATTTTCTGCTAAAGCGATTAGTTAAGATGCAACAAATGTAGTCAGTTTTGTTATTAGAATACAATATAAATGTTGAAAGTGTTAACAGATTCAGCTACTATTCATGTCCTGGTTTCCCAGACACATTTTGTAATTCTTCTGCATAATTATCCAACGCTGTTGTCCTATTTTTGAAATGTGTCTCTCATCCCTGAGAGAAACTGTAAAAAAGTCTAATGCAACCCGCACAGAAACCTCCTCTTGTGGAGCAATACAAACCGCTATTAAGCGTACCATATAAACTAGTAAAGCAAAGTACTGTTAAAATAATTTAGGTATTACTTGTAACATAGTAGCCTGAAAATATAATATTTTTAGATTTTAACTGTAAACAGTTCTAATTTCTGCAGCGGTCAATCTTTTAACAAAAAATACAGTCTCTAGTTCTCCATGATTAGTCCTTAGCTAGCTAAGCCAACATTATTTATGATCCATGAATAAAATAGTATTCTCTGTTCATTGTAGCGTGCATATACTTCTGTATTTCCTAGGAGCCTTACAGGAAAATATGATCTACCTGTTAGAAAGTATCACGAAGGAAGACACAAAGGTTTTCCAACCATATGCAGAATGGTTATCAGTGGTTCGCTGACAGAGGGATGGATATATTAAATGGGTTCCCCTCAAAGTCTGTCTTGGATCCACCATTCTTCGATATAGTCGTTAGTGATTTGAACAATGAATTAGGGGGAATGTACTCATTAGTTCAGCAGAAAACAACAGTGTAGGAGAAGTGAGAGGTGCTCACTGGAACAGGATGAGAATCAGAATGAGCCTGGAAAATTGCCGCTGTAGTGTGAAGTAAGATGCTGTTTAATAAGAATTGCAAAGTATTACTCAGAATGGGAATAATTAGCAGAATTTTGGTTGAAAAGGGTGTGAAAAATATCATCGACTGAACTCGAGTTAACTCATCCTGTGATGTATCAACAGGAGTGTCTTAAATAAGCCCTGAAGTAATCCTTCTAATCTCATGGTAATGAGATTGGTAATGTCTTGGCTATGATAATACTGTATCTAGCTTGAGGTCCTAGGCTTCAAGAAAATAGTGGACCACTTGGAAAGGGACCAGAGGAAACAGAGGAGAAGAGGGAATCCTCAGAGGCCCCAGAGCCCGATTTATGAGGAAAAGCAGAGTATTGTATTTGTGTGAAAACTCAAGAGACATGGTAGATTTTCAAAAATGTGCTACAAAAGGAATGAATTTGTGATCCGCATCCATTTTGGATAAGACAGAGAATCTTGAGCTACGATTCCAGGTAGAGTGGTTCAGGTTAGACCCTTCAAATTGTTGGAGCATTTAAGCCCTGGAATAGCATTTATAATATGAAGTCCCTGTCACTGTAATACTCTGAAAAAAATTTAGACAAAGATTTGTCAGTAACATCGTCATACACTCTTAAATATGTAGGGCAATAAGAAAGAATTGACAAACTTGCAGTCATTTCCAGTTCTGTTCTCTTTGATTTCATACAAAATGACCACCAAGATTGGTGGCTGTCAGTTTCAAGCAGGTAGAAGAAATGACTTGGTATAAAGCCAGTAAACGTTGTAGAGGGAAATTGGACTGAACAGGCTGAAGCACGATGGAAAGGGCCAGATTAGGCATCGTGCCTTTATGGCAGGCTCTGGTCTGTGGGTCTCATGTGGTTTCTGGAGCTGTCAAGCTAACAGCCTTCCTCCATAATTCCGATAAGCACTAAATAGACTTAATGTGTGAAGGGAAATAAAATAGTATTTTAATATTAAATTAACTGATCAAACTTCTTGAAATGTGCTTGTGATCTTTTTAAACTTCCTTCAGTTAACATTTAATGAATGTCACCTTTCAAATCCCAGTCCGTTTTAAAACTAGCTTGGGATGCTCAAAACTTACGGGTCTTTTCCAGCTGTAGAAACACGGAAAATACTTGTGTCTCAATACAAGTGGGTTTGGTTCTTCGCTTTTACCTATACTAGCCATAAAAACAACTTTCTTGAAACTTAAGTGTGTTTATTCCCAAACCTAGCAATTACAAAACTTAAAATCTGGACTACTGTCTTAACATACCGTTCATAAATCAAAGCAGTGCATGTAGCAGACAGATGTACTATTGTTACTACCCTTTCAGTGCAGGGAATGGCCGACTTAAGCCTTGCCCTTGCCGGTGGCATCTAGTTTGGTTTTTGGAGCATTGTCTTATTGTTGCAACATCATCATTTTGTTGTGATTCTGTTGTGTTCAGAATCTTGTGAGGAGCAGGTGTCTGGAGGCAGGGAGAGTTTCACTGTGGTCCTCTATAACCTTACCATATCACCCTCCTGGTGCTCTTAAAAGCTGTAGATGAAAAGAACTGGATTCTGTCGTGTTACTGCCAAAATCTCCTTTGGTCAAAACTGAATGATCTCTTATACCATAACTGTATAATTTTGCCTTCCTTAATGGTCCTATAACCTTTTCATTAAATCAGTGTCTAGGACATTTTTTTTAGAGAGATGTTATTCCCCCCAAATTTAAATACAGACTGTTTTTATAAGTATTACATTTTGGCTATCTTTATGCAAAATTTCAAAAAAGTGAACTTAGTCTGTCATTTGACAAAGTTTTTGGGTTCCTTTACCTTTCAGGCATGAAGTCTGTGTATTTCTAATACGAGTTGAATCCAAGTCCATGTTCTATTTGAACATGTTTACTACTACAGACGTTGAAATAAAAGCAGTGTAAATACACTGGATTCTGTTGTAGTTTTGCATTTTTGAATGAGTGTTTTCAACTAAACAGTGTGATGGGGTTTTGATGTAGATGGGTGAATGAAGCCTTTTCTAACCCTGAAATACTAAGTTGTGGAAATGGTAGGGAAAACAGTTGTAGGGAGAAAAAAACCAACATAAACTCACAGTGTGGTAACAGGGAGGTAATGATATCATTTCTTTTGTTATTTACAGATAATAAAATTACCCAGTGGGAAGACCCCAGGCTGCAGAACCCGGCAATTACTGGTCCAGTAAGTACAGCTGTGGTTTCTCCCCGTTACATGCTGTGACTCACGTACATTTGGTACAGGCAGGAGGCACTGCCGAGCAGCAGGTCATGCCTCTTCTCCAGATCAGGTCAGACCCTGCCTGATGAACAGACCAGGAAGCGGGACCTCTGCCTTGCAGTGCCTTTTGCTGACGGGCATGGGAGGCTCAGGTGCCAGCTTCTGTGAGTCTGCAAGGGCAGGGGGAGCCGTCGTGTGACAGCCTGCCAGGGTGCCCCAAAACTGATGCCTTGTCCCTGGCATTCAAATGGTTGTACCACTCTGTGGACCCTATTTTGTTTCGCACGAGCTGGAGTGCACTGGGGACTCTTCCAGCCTGCCGGCTGCCAGAGGACCAAAGCAGTAGTGGGCTAATTAGGAATCACTGGGACATTTGGAACTCCCGTGCTGTGCACACTATTCCCAGGTCAGACAATAGATTCGAGTTTGATGGGTTTGGAGGCTTTCCGAGCAGTAGGTACCTAGCTAGGGAGTTCTTCCAGTGGTACAGTATGATTCCTGTCTTGTAGCCATTAGCATGTGAAGTTGGCTTCTGCCTTGGAGTGTCTAAGAAACATTATTCATCAGTAGATATGGCAGTAAATCGCAGAATACCTCTGTTTCCGTGGGGAGGAAGAGGAGGCTTTTCAGAAGGATAGAGACTCATTTGTTTGGCTGGTTTTAATTTTTTATATTGTGTTATTTCTGAGTGACGCTCCGTCCATTCGGAAGCTGCATAGCTAAATAGTCTGAATGGTGTTTCACGCTCTGAAACACATGGAAGCCCATCAATTCTCATTTGGTCCATTCTCCTCCTGCAACGCGAGGCTTTCTGCACTAAGTGATGATGATGATGAATGTGGTTTCTGAACGAGATCCATTACTGATATGATCCCTGGCTGAAAAATAAATTTAAGATTTCAACATGGGTTTTGCTGTTGTATTTGCTGCTTATTGTGATGATGAAATTCCAGGACAAAAGTAGTAGAGTGATATCTTTACCTTATTTTTGACATCCAAACAGATGAATTGGGGGAAAAAATGTGATTTTAAATAAATTACATCTAAAATAATGTAAGTGTAAAATATTCTTCAGATTTTTTTCTTTCTCTACACTTCCTGATGTTATAAATTACTTAGTATGGAACAAACAGTATTAAATCTTTGCATCTTATCTTTTATTCCTCCATTGTGAAAATAGTATGTTTCTCTATCAAGCTATGATATAGACCGTGTCCGCTCTGAATTGTAAGTCAGAAGATCTTGGGAATTTCAGACCAAGTTCTTTGTGCTGAATCCTAGATTGTAAGGTTTTAGGGATGTGTGTAGGAGAAATGTTCGTATTTACCCATTATCTGGGTCATTGCTGACAACAGAATTTTACTGAACTGTGCTATTAATTTTTTGATTTCTGCATAATAAAATGCTGTTTCCACTTGATAAGGGAGCCTTGTGACTATGTGGATTCAGAGTGTCAAAAAGACAAAAATTTGGTCTGTCAGTTTTAAGAGACATAAAACTTACTGCAAATAAAACGAAGAGATTTCAGAATATCAGCCTTAGAAAAAATAAATACATGCTTTTACTTCAATATCAAATTTTCAAAACATCAAATATATGGAGTGATTCTTTGACCTTTTTATGCTGGTTTATGCCATTTTGTGGTATTCTGAGTGGTCAGACTTCCAACCCTACGATGTTTCCAGGTGCCAAGAATACCTTTTTATTTTGGGTAAATCCTCAGGATTTTTAAGGGTCTCAGGACACAGCAGATTAACTACTGCATGGTGTAATTCCAATTGCTCTTTTTATTAATAAGATTAATAATAATCACTTGTTTGAACATAATTGCTTTTGGAGTGATTTACCCATTTATCATGTATTTAATGCTTGAGATACTAATATACAGTATGCTATAGAAACTCTTAATGTTTGTTTTCCCAGAAATGTTAAGCATAAATGAGAAAGACTATCTGGGAACTTTTGTTTTGAGATAATAAGGGTCAATCCTGATCCCATTAAGTAAATAACAGTTATTTGTGTGTTTGTTTTGTTTGTTTTGTAAAGAGAAAGCAGGATCAAATCCATTTTACAGCCATATAAGCATTAAGGATTCATCTTAATGCTTTTAATAGTATTTTTGGTGCCATGACAAAAACAAAGAACTACTTAAATTGCATTTCAGGTTGCATTTAAACAGTGGAAACATGTTGAAATATTATTTAATGGCTGTAGTAAGGTCATATTATCATCAGAATAAAATGATTTGGGTTTGTTTTTTGTTTTTAATTTTTCATGTCTCATCATCCACAAGAGAAAACTCATATAGAAATATTTCCACCTCCCGCTGTCACCGACATCCAGTCATGAATCTACTTCAAGACCAGCCCATACCTTCCCTCCCCCAAACTCTCCGTCCTTACCCAGAAACTGAACTTGAACCAGAGCTTTGCCATTTGTGATTCAGCCTTCAGGGAACAGAGAATGTAACTTTTGCAGTCCTGTGGAATTCAAAATCATTCTTTTGCTCCCAGGAAATCACACTTCATTTGTTTAGCTAGCTGTTTTACTAGGTCTACTCTTTTATCTTGAAGGAACAGTAGAGCAAAGGAAAGTAAGGAGGTAGTTGGAAAATATTATGGTCAAGGCCAGGAAGCCTTTTCCCCCCCCCCCCCCCTCCTTTTTTCAAGGCTCTTTCCAACCCTGATTAAATTGATGTTGTATATAGTGTCAAAAACCAGAGAATTAAGAATTCTTAATGCTCAAAAAATTGTCAAAAAAACCACAGAGAACTAAGGAATCTTACTTAAATACATGGCAGTTATTTGTTAGAGCCGGACCTGTACCTGTCATAGTGTCACTTTTCCAGCCTATTCCTGTTCATTAGTTTAATTAACAACTTTGGTTTATGGCCGTTTCCTTTGAAGGCTGAATAACGTAGGTTGCAGTCACAGGCCTGGCAATCAGGAGTATGGATGGCTCTTACCAGTACTCCTGCTCGATGGCTGACGCACTTCAGTGCTTTTGTGTCTGGTACTACTTGGTACCTTAAAAGGCTTGGCCTTTTTGGGCGTTGGGTTGCATTTCCTGTCTGGTGCTAAGGCAAAGGAGTGTGAGGAGGACGAGCAGGTAGCGGAAAAGAACACTGTCATCTTACTGACTACTGTGATGGTCAGTGCGTGGCGTATGGGTTAACATCACCCATGGCAATCTTCTAGCTTAGCGCCAAATCCTTGCTTACCTATACAGTGTGGTAGCAGGAGAGAGAAGCACAGTGTTAAAAGAGAAATGTCTTTCAAAACTCTGAATGACAGAGCTCATGAGAACCTTTGTTGAACCTTGATTTGTGCGTGCCTGGAATCATCCTGAGAGGCCTTTCAGGTATCTGGAAATCCACGTAAATATTTCAGAGACCTGCGGCATTTGTTTACGTATGCCAGAAACCAATTTCCAGCTCTGCTGATTAATGTAATTCTACCAAACTTTGCTGTGCCTTTTTTTTTTTTTTTTAACTTCTAAAATTGTTCTGTTATGCTGCTGTTACCTAAAAATGTGGTCTCACTCACAAGCAGCTGCATTGAGTGAGTATTCAGATAAATATTACACAGTGACTTGTACTTGGTTCAAAAGAATGTTAATTTGTTTATGAAATGCTTTCATATTCTGGATTAAAGACATTATGAAGATGTATATTTTCATTAGAAGTAATTTACAAAATAGTTTTGATATAGTTTGATGATAGTTTGGTAACTATTAAGAATTAGATTCTTTCACGCTGGGCTGAAAAGAAAATTTCTAGCCATGGCCGTTCCCTTGCCTAGACAACTCTGCTGTGTATTGTGTCCTCCAGTTGTGTCCTGCACTTTTTGGAGGGCAAACAGTGTTTGTGTTAATGTCCTAGCTTTACTGGAGCCCCTTGCTCTTAGGCTCCTTTTCAAAACTCTCTGAATTTTGTGTCTTTTGAGTAGCACCTAACAATGCTTAGCACTTTCAGCTGTGCAGATCCATATTCTGTGGTAACACCAGTCATTTTTAAATACAGTATCATATGGCATGCTTGTTATTTCCTAATGAGACACACGGATGGCACCAGTACCTTCCAGATTTTTTTGTCTGTGTTACAAATTGGGTTTGCTCTTTTCTATTCCTAAAAGAAGAAAAAAAATTAGGGTAAGTAGTTGATAAACAGGAGAACTGGGTCAACAGTTTTCATACCTTTTAACTCAAATTACACAGAGAAATGGGAAAATTTTGGCTGCTGTACTTCATGCATGGTGGGTTTTATTAGATGACCTATGGCATACATATGTAGATAACATGTCTTTAAATTTCTTTTTTGTTTAAATAATGTTGGACTATCAAACTGCTAAATAGCTGGAATAATCTGTATTTATGATTCTCTCTCCGATAGGCAGTTCCATATTCCAGGGAGTTCAAACAGAAATATGACTATTTCCGGAAGAAGTTAAAGAAACCAGTGAGTAGGAACGTGCTGCTTTGTGTTGGAATGAGTTACGCTATGTCTGGGAGAAACAACAGGCTATCCCAAGCAGAGATACAGAATGCTATTGTGTCTTGCTATAACGCACTTGCCAATTTTTCTTGATTGTGCTACTCCTAAAGGGGTTAAGTAGGAACCAAAAAAATGAAGCAAAGTTTGAATTTGATTGATTTCTCAACAAAAACATTTAGAAATCTTTGACTCGCATTTTTCTATATGAATGCAAAATCAAAGTGGTGAGGCAGCAAGGAAGAAGCAGTGAGTCACTATTTCCCATTGCAACTCAGACTAATTGGTATGTGAGTTTACAAGCCTGTAGGTTGAAAAGAGGCTTGAGGATTGATATTTCTCCTTCATCTTCAACAGTGGGCTTGGAAGGGCAGAGCTGGAACAAGTTGGCAGAGCAGAGCCCACAGTTGTGCTGGATCTGGCACAAGCTTCTAGTGTTCTTGTTCTGTGAAAAAAAGTATTTTTGGTAACATCTTTAACATAAGAGAGCACTCAGTATTAGCTTGCATGTGGGATTGGCTCATAATTAATAGTAAACAGCCTTGGCAATGCCAACTATAATTTGAAGAGGGACTTGCCAATGTCTTTACCTGTTTATTGATAGCTCCTTGAATTTTCACCTCGAGTTTGACCAGTGATTGCACACAATAAGCACTTTAGTTGTGAGGAAAAAGCAAACCTGAACCAGCTGTTTCAAGTCAATTCTATCAGGAAAACTACACATGGCTGTAACAGTCATGTTTATCTGCTCATCCAGTCATCTTTCTACAGATGCTTAACGCAGTTCTCTTCTGTCTTTTCTGAATTTAGCTCCCTGGGCTAAATCATAATGGGCGTTAGCTCCCTCCTATTTAGACAAAACTTCTAAAACGCTTTGGCATCCCGACTCTCTTTTGTTTACATCTTTGCAATTCAGTGGTGGTGCGTGTATGGGATTGTAGGTGTTCTTGTTGTGAAACTGTTCTGGCCTTTACAGATATGCGAGTAAAGCGGTTGCATAAATCTTGTGCATTTGTTACCATTTTAAGCTAAAATGCCGTTAAAGTAGAGCACAGTAATATTAATTTCCTCTTTTTTTTTTGTTTTTTGTTACTTTTCTTGTTGTTTGCATGGTTTTGTCAAATATCGTAGCAATCTCTGAACCCCTATACTGGAACTTACCTAGTTCACCATATGCTATCAACCTGTAGACTCAGAGCGCACTGGAAAACAAAAATAAGAGGAAACTTTATACATTGGGTGTCTAATCTGTCATTTAGTTGTTACCACTGGTCAGTAATTTGCCTGAAGACTGATTTATTAAGACTAACAACTATAATATAATCTCCTTCCACATAGGCTGATATACCGAACAGATTTGAGATGAAGCTACACAGAAATAATATTTTTGAGGAGTCCTACAGAAGAATCATGTCTGTGAAGAGACCTGATGTACTAAAAGCCAGGCTCTGGATTGAATTTGAGTCAGAAAAAGGACTTGACTATGGAGGTGTGGCCAGAGAATGGTTTTTTCTCTTGTCCAAGGAGATGTTTAACCCTTATTATGGTCTCTTTGAATATTCAGCAACGTAAGTGTCCGTTAAAATATTTCCATTCATAAGGGATATACATTAGATTTTGCATAAGAGGCAAACTTACACTGGAAAGTAGTTAGATCATCCTTCATGGTGCATCAGTATGCGCTCTTATCAGTCAGATCTCTCTGTTCTGTACTATAATTGCTTACTTGCTTTTCAGAGAAACCTTCAAATTGTTGTTGAAATGTCATAAAACATTTTCATTATTAAGACAATATTCAGTGTTGCCTTGCTTGCAGCAAAACTACAATTTTTGAGGCTAGTAATAGTGAAAGGAGCGATGTCAGACAAAAGACACTTTTTATGCCCTCCCGTTACATTGTAAAGCACCTGCCGTCCAGAATTATAGTGCTCCTTCATAATTAGCTCATAAACCAGCTTCTCATTTACGTTTCAGTAGTTACACAGCAGTGGCTTTACCTAAGTTTAAATTTGGTTTTGTCCAATTTTAAAATCTTTGAGCAATCCATTAGTGTAAATGAGAGAGCAAGTCTCTTGCTTAAGTACATTTGTTTTAATATCCTGTATGTAATTCCACATTGTGTACTTAGCTACAGTGAGGATGGAGTTCTTAATTGCAGGCAGTAGGTTTGATGTTTTTATGTCAATATCAAGCTCTCTCCTTTAATAACTGTTGAATAGATTGTAAAGTAGACGAACAAAGACTGCACAATGAGAGTTTTCTCGCATTTGTGTCTCGGAAAAGACACGTTCTGCTGTTGAAGGGAAACACAACTTAAACAACATTGACTAGCGCAGAATGCCTGTGTGTGAATAGAGTTCACTGGATAAACATTTTTTTTTTACAAATATTTCCACTTATGGGATATAGGTCACTGTAGATATTTTAAATATAATGTTATTTCATTTTAGGTTCAGAAATCTAACTCGTTATTTTAAGAACTAAGAAAAAAATCTACTTAAAACCCCCGTATCTTTCTTCACAGATTAAGAATATAATGCAAACTAAAAATAGTGCTTTTACACTAATGTCTTATTGCAACGCACACGTTCACACGACTCTTAATGCTTTGTCACCCAGTTAAAAGATCTTAGTCCTTTGACGGCTTTTTCCAGTATCCTGGGGGTTAGGCGTATTTCCGAGATGTTCTCTAGTATGTGCAGTTTAAAATGCTAGTAAGAACATGTTCTTTATCCTAGGACGGTTGGACCATGGGCCTATACTTAATTCCTCTTCAGTACCTTCAGATATTTCAAGAACTAAAAGCAACTACTGCAAAAGAGAATCCTAAAATTTTAAGCCTTGAAATTTGGCTGGAAAGAGTGAATAATCAAGCCCAGCAAAAGGCAGAAGAGAGAACTTAGCTGAAATTCTCATTCCACTGAAGCCGATGGCAAAATTTTACTGTTTTCAATGATGCCAGGCTTTTATCCTTTGAAGAGGTTAGCAGAGCCCTCTTACACTTGCCACAGTGGAATCCTGTTACTCACAAGCAGGAGTTTTAGTTACCTTTGTGAAACAAATCATTATGGTCGTAGCAAGACAGTTTCGATTAGGTCAGCCTACCCGCAGTCTGTCAGATACTTCTGTTGAGGAACACATGGATAAATTACATTATTACACTCTTGCAAAACTGAACAGGAAATGGCCCTAAGTGTAAATTATTTATTAACATATCTGAATATCTGGTTATTTAAAGACTTGGTTATTTAGATATTTTTTTTCTTTCCCCAAAAAAGGGACAACTATACACTTCAGATTAATCCTAATTCAGGTCTTTGTAACGAAGATCATCTGTCGTATTTCACATTCATTGGTCGGGTTGCTGGTCTGGCAGTATATCATGGGAAGCTATTGGATGGTGAGTTATTACGCTGTATGGCTACGCTACTGTTACTGGATTTTTATTAAATGAAATAAATCACTTCAGGACTTCATATGCTTTAGAGTGTAGTATTTCTGGAGACAGAGTCTGAGAGAAAGTAATGGAACTGGAGCTACTGGAAATTGCATTCCTGATACGAATGGTGATTCAAACGTTATAGTGTCTTACTCAACAAATACGTTTCGTATAAAGTTTTATTCCTTTCTTCACTCGTGTTAAAACTACAGAATCAGCATTGCTAAATAATCACTATCCCTAAAGGAAAATCACTAAATTTATATCAGCCATTTCCATGCAAACCTGCAGCCAAAGCAGTTGTGTGGGTGTCGACTGTGGCATATTTTGATCTGTAAAATTATTACTGAATAATTTAATGAGAAAATATGATTTCTGCTGAACTTTGAAATCCCACAATAAGCAAGCGAGCAAACATTATAAACTGACTATATTTTATTTAGCAATAGTGCGGCACATTAGAAGAGGAAGCTCACCATCCTGTTTTTCTAGCATCTTTGAGAGAAGAATAGCAATTTTAAAGGGATTAGGGTACCTTGAACTCAATTCCCCATCTTTTGTGTCTCTCCACCATTAATGTTATGGTGTTTAATGGCATATGGTAATTAATGGCATCATTCTTGTAATTGAAAAATTGGACTTTCTGTGCCTAAATAAGAAATGAGTCTGCTGCGTTAACTTGAGCAGTTACAGCGCTGTTACTTTCAGGAGGTTTCTTTCTTGCTGGCACCCTGGGGAATATCACGGTGTATTATCCTTGAGCAGTCATATCTTTATGTAAGGTGAAAATGCAGAACAGTGGAGGTAACACTCTTCCCTCTCTTTTAGGCTTCTTCATCAGACCTTTTTACAAGATGATGCTGGGGAAACCAATAACTCTGAAGGACATGGAGTCGGTGGTAAGATAACATTTTAAGTCCTATCAGCATTAGCAGTTACGTGGTTTTTTCCTCTGGGGAAATAAGAGCTAACAATTCCAGTAAACTTGCATGGTGGAAAACGCAAGGTCATAGTTGCAACAACTTCAGAAAGATATGTACCTACTTTTTTAATAAAACAAATTTTCCCTGCTAGGACAGCTGTTTCAGTACCAGTGCGCTAACAGCGGTGAGAGGGACAAGGGAAGAGACATGAATAGGCCAGTAAGAAACGCAACATAAGATGTCTAATTATACTTTCAGATTTTCTACTGGGTCAGCTTTCTCCCTGTCACAAGGAGCACCACCACCAAGCCCTACAGCTTTCTTGTCATGCTGTGGAGCAGGAAGAGTGGGATGCAAGGGCTTAGTTCTGACCTGGAAACACGGGAAGTTGCCCACAGTGCTGGAAGGAGAGGGGGTTGCCAAATGATAAACAGTTCTCTCCAAAATTTACTTAATGAATGCAGCACAACTTATGCCCTTTTATCTGTTTTGGTGTCGTTCCCGGCACTTCCTCTACTTTCACACCTTCAACATTAATGGCAATCAAGTACTTTTGTGTCTGGCACTCCCTGGGAGAAAAACGAATTGTTTCACAAGTTAGTAATCTCTAACTTTGTATTGTAAAATGAAGGACAACAGTAAATAGGGTCCCACAGATGCCCAATCTAGATGCGTAGCGTACCAGTATTGAAACAGAGTGCATTTCAGATACGTACAATAGCTAAATACAACTGGTTTCCATTAAGTTAGCAGGATGATACTTGTTTTTGTCTTTTGAACCTTTTGAGGGCTGTCCAGCTTTTCCACTGCTATGGACTTTGGAGAACCTTGGAGCTGTTGCTTTGCCCCTTTCCAATGTCTTCCTCTGTTACCCGTTACACAGAACAGTTCATCTGGGTACGAGTGCTCCAGATTGCCTCTGCAGGGGCAGGACTGGCCGCTCGCATCCTGCGCTTCCCTAAGACTGTCTTCAACAGCAAAGTCAGTTGAGTCACAAGCCCAGCACGGAGGCAAGATTACAGAAGATGAGATGGCTTGAGCTCAAGTACAAGCTTAAAACAACCTCATGAGATACCTATCCAGAAGGATCTTGCAAGGAAGTTCAGGCTCTTGTATTCCTACAAGTAGCTGGGAAACCTTTTCCTCTTATTCTTGGCTCTGCAATAGCTGTCCTTGGTCTTGTCAAAAGTATACTCGGGATGAGAAGAATAAAACGCAGTTTATTCTTTTTGATGCTTTAGAGTTTTACAGACTTTCAGTTACTGACGTAAACGCTGGTTCAACTGCTTAATCTCTCCAGCTCCCACTGTCTCATAGTCACCAAATTTTGGCAGGTCGTTCTTCTCTTGAAGCATCCATGTTCAAAAATAATAATGTTTTAACTTTATTTTGAAATGAAATTTTTTGGCGCTCTTGCTTGGAAGTATTTAGCAATAGCTCCATATGCCTTTTTTTTTTCTTTCTCTTTTTTGGGGGGTCAATCTTTAATTATGAACCTAATACATGATGAAGATACAACACTTCTAGGAAATCAGAGGGGTCTTTTATTCAACAAACCTCAAGGCTTTTAATAATAACAATGCAATCAGTTATTGTATAATATATCCTCGATATAATGAAGTGGTATATAAATTGTGTGAAAAGACTGTACAGTTTTATCAAGAAGACATTTTCTAACCAATTATTTCACACTGCTATATACATATTTACCAAATAGATAAGTAGAGTCAATTTATTGTGTTGTATAATAATGCAATTACAAGTCAATTAAGAAAAGTTACATGAATCTAAAAATATAGCGTGTAAGAAAAATACATATGAATAAAGTAATCCATCTTACCCTGCTCTACAGTAGCTGTGCAAATAAATGAGTTCTCATCTTTCCAGTCCCTCTGGAGTTCTAGTTTTAGATGGTTTTATTTGTTCAATTTAAAGTTAAACTATACATTTAATGTTCACATTTTCAAACTTTGTTTAATTATGATCTGCTGCAGGATAGCGAATACTACAACTCTTTGAAGTGGATCCTGGAAAATGACCCGACAGAGTTGGATCTCATGTTTTGCATAGATGAGGAAAACTTTGGACAGGTATGTAAATGTTATCCCAAAAGTGTGTATTTCCATCTTCTTCTTGGTTATTGCCGAAAAGTAATTAAATACTGAGCAGTATCTCTTGGTTGTGAACTTGCTCAGGACTGTTGAAGGTTAATGATGAGTGCAGGCAGACTATGAATATTAACCTCTCTTTCTTCCTGAACTGTCTAAGACTGGGGCTGCCAAAGAAGGAAACGATGTTCCTGTCAGTGAGCAATATGGCATCGTCGTGAAAAGCAGTACTTGAAGCTGAGTAAAATACTTGCCATGAGGAGTAGTGAAGGTGTTACGCAGTCCGTCTTAGAAAGTAGTCTCAGCTTGGGACTGTTTGGGGTTTTATAGGTTGAAGATGTTCTCAAAGGACAAAGTAAGCGGTAGAATTATGATCAGTGAAGTGCTTTGTTTATAGTGTCTTTTATATAATGCAGGCAGGTAATACAACAAAAGCAAGCACGCCTGTTTTAAAAAGGGTCACAATCTGTGGATAACTTTCTCCGTTACAAATGAAAAATGTTAGATACATGTTTAACAACTGAGAAGTGAGTAGGTGGGAATATAATTCATCAGCTGAAGTCGTAACTCATTTTATCAGTAGAAGCTGTAAGAACAGTTTATGGTACAGTTTGTCTTGGATTTACAGTCGGTCTTTACAGAGAATCCTATTAAAACAAACTTCAGAGATCTGTGTCAGTTTCTGGATGGAAATAACTTGGATGCAGATAAACATCTTCAATATAAGTATATGTGTTAAATTTAATTTGAGGACGTAAAGGCAAATAAATCATGAGTTTACTTACATGAGCTTGGAACTTACTTGCCTACCATGATTGGGGTGCTTTTATTTATTTACAAGCTATGGAGCTGAACCATTTTGTAATGCATGCACACGAGTAATGACTAAAACATACTGGTTTTGTACAATATTGGGACTTCATAATACCTACCTGTGTCTCAAATTAATTTGCTTATAGGCTTTTATGCCCTTTCTTAGTGTCTTTACTTTGTTTAACTCTTAGACTTCAATAGCTTGGCTCCAGGTACCACTGGTACTGTGGACCACGGTGCCTTTTTTAAAAGCTGACTTCAAGATTTCAAAACGTGCACACGATGTACTGTCAGGAACATTCTGATCCCCCTCTCAGCGCTTATTACATTTTTCCTGGAGCAACATAAATTTATTGGTTACATGGAAAATTAGGGAGAACATTAAAGCCACAGGATGAAAAGTTTTTGTAATACACTGGGTTGTTCGTTGGTAATTTTCATTATCTTCTGTTCTGTAATGATTTAGCTTCAAATTATTGATAGCCTTTCACTGCCAGCTTTCAGTTCTGCTGGCAGAAGTTTGTTGTGTGGCTCAAAGCATAAATCAGCTTACTTGGAGATACTTTCTGCTCTTCTCCCAACTCTTTAATACCTCAGATAGCTAATTCTGGCATTGTCAGCAAGACTGATTTTTGTTTAATTTACAGTAGATGCATCTGATTCCAGAAGAGATGAATCTTCTATATGCCATTCTTCAGCAGACCAGCACTGTGTAGGCAAGAAGCAGATCACTGCTAAGTGTGGCACATAATTAAAGGCGTGTTTATGCTGTCGGGGAAACTTTACAAACTGGTGTTAAAAATAGCTGCAGCTTGAGGCTTACTGGTTCATTTCTTAGTTTACCTTTTTACTAAATCTCTCCCTGTGTTGTTTCTCTATATCAGGGGTGCAAAGCAATTAATGGCATTTATTATTTCTTTTGTCTTGAACATGACATTTTACCATGTTCTTACAGTATGTGGGGATTTTTAGGGAAGTTCCCCTGATATAATTGTAAGAGTACATGAGGCAGGCTTTGTCCTCTTCAGAGGAATATATGGGGGGGGGGGGATAAAGGCATCAAAACCATCTGTCTTACTGTTCTTGACATTTCTACTCACCTTCTTACCCCCAGAGATTTTCTTCATAACGTGGCAGGTATTTATAGGTTTTGGAGAGTCACGTCTTTGTTGATGTAGGAATCCACAGGACGCTGCTGCAGCCGTGCAGGTGTTACGGTTCTCTGCTCTGATTATGCCTTAGCTCAAGTTGGAGGGACCCATAATGAGTAACCGACTTCATGTGCTCATTTAGTGCCCAGCTTATTAACAGAAATAACAGTTCTTCTTCTAATTATCGTAATGTAAACTCGAGGTGTTGAGCTGGTATCAGGCTTCCTGTAGCTCAGAGGGAAAAGGCAGTTTTGGCTAGCTCTACAGCAGTAGTGACAAATGAATTTGAAGTTCTCTTGGCTAACTTCTGTTTCAACTTACATAAAAGCTCACGGAGTTACAGGCAAATGCCAATAGTAGTAGATACCATAATATTGTTTCCATCATACTGCTGATGAGATGCAAAATTGGCAGGACAAACTTTATCGAGGAAAAGCTTGAATAAGCTCAGTGGTACAAGGACAGGATGTGTGCTATAGTGAGGAGGAATTTATCTAGCTAGAGATTGAAACACCTTATCAGTCCAAATGCGTATAGGATGCTTTCCAGCAATGCAGAAGTTGTGGCAAATACTGACTACATTGGCTTTTTCTGCACGTACCACTGGCCATTGCCAGCACTGTGGGGACACTAGAAGTCAAGGGTCCCTGACTCGCTTTGGCACTTGGTTTGCCTCATCTACTGCTAAACTGCTGAAACTTTATAAAAGTGCCCTTGGGAACCCAAGTCGGAGATGATGCTGCTTCCACAAGGACATTGTGTATGTAAGAGGGAGATGTTTGCATTGCTATAAACTTCCGTAACGATTTATACTTCATTTATCACCAAAACCTTTTCTGGAGTTAGAGAAAAACAAGAAACCTCTAATAAATCTTATCTTCTTATTGCCCTTCCTTACTTAATAACCAAAAATACGGTTTCGGTAGTTCTCAGGAGTCAGTAAGAAATACAAAGTAGACATTTTCAACATACAGAGGATGGAGAGCTATCTTCAAAAAGCAGAGAAAGAAAAGGTCTGTATTTCTCCTAAGTTCTTAATGGCTCTGGAATGCTACTTCTCATTTCTTAAAACCAATGTATTTGGTGGGGAGGTGGGGAGGAAGAAACAAGCACCGAGCAGCCTTCTGTTTGTGCCATCCTGTCTGTGATCTTCGTAACTGTATCCTGGTCAGCTTTGACTGTATAGCAGACCTTTTCCGTATTAGTTCTGGACTGTCTTCCCTGGTCTTTATGGAGCGAACAAATGACTGTTTCAGAGGTGTGTAGGTTCCCTATTAATTACTTTTCCTTAATAGTATAGTCATCTTTTCTTTCCCATACAGTATAGGTACATTTATTCAAATAGACCTGGTGTTCTGTTTTTCTCCTCTTGAAGCATTCAGTGTTAATCCAGTCCTGAAAAGAGCTTTCCAGCCTCCTCCTTTCACAGCTCCATTTATTAGCTAGTGAATTTACTGTCTTACTGTTACTCAGCCACAACGTCCGATTTATTAAAGATTAGTAACAGCTTTAAAAATAGGCTCGGTTGAATGTGGGTGCAGAGAGTCACGTCTTGGTTGCTTCCACTGGAACCATGGTTTTGAAGTGATGGAACAAGTTGACTGGGACAGAGCGATGACTTGCAAGTAACAAAAGACTTGACTTTCCTTCTCTCCCACCCAAGCGCGCACGCTTTACAAGAGATTAATCTGGCCTTGTGCCTATGCTGTATGTAAACACCAGGATCTGCAGTCAGAAAAACGCTTCTTCATAGCTGCAGCTATGGAGCGTACGGCTTGGTAGTGTTTTGTGTGGGCACAAACTGACAAAAGCTACCAACTTCTAGCTTTCCTGGTACCTACCCAGCTTTAATTCTGTGAATTCCTACTGAGAAATCGCTTTCTTCAGAAATAAATACATTGCTTGGACTTGCTGTAGTTTCTTGTGAACTGTAATGAATTTGGTTCTTTCAATCTCACACCCCACGGTGACACCATCCTTAGCAAATTTGTGCTTAACCATTTTGTAATCTGTTTTTCTACTTTAGTTTTTTGGCCTTCTAATGAAACAGTTTCTCTGTGGATTTTAGGTAATCTTTTTTTTTCCCAAGCATTTTGAAAAATTAGAAGGCTTTTTTCTACCCTTATTAAAATGGAATATATGTTCTCTTTACCCCAATGAACCTGCTGTTCAGGACTAAAAGTTTGCTGTTGAATGGTTTGCTCACTTGCTAATGACAAGAATTCGTTCTTATAAGTGATCGTATAATAATTTGTTCCTAATAATGCCATCTTTAAATGTGGAATGTTTTGATGTCTCACTAGCTATTATGGCATAGTAATTTTCTGATCCTACTTGTAAAACGCTGCTCAAGGAGAGTGGATTTTGTGAGAAATGTGTCCTGAAATAATGTCATGTTGTGGTTTTTTTGTTTGTTTGTTTTGAAATACAGACATATCAAGTTGACCTGAAGCCAAATGGGTCCGAAATCATGGTAACAAATGAAAACAAAAGGGAATATATAGAGTAAGTATACATTTATGGAATTTATCCTGAGTGTAAGAAAGCACAGTTGCACCTGTCTTAGTATTCACCCTACTGCTATTACTGCAGTTCGTACTACAACAGATCCTCAGAGATCCTTTGAAAAGAAAATCTGATTGTTAACACAGTTTGTTTACACCCTAATCCTTAGAAAGTTTGAATTGTAACCTTGACTGTTCTTTGAATTACGCTAACCAGGGGAGCCTGTGACGCGATAGGAGGCTCTTTTCTTGATGGGTGGGCATGAGGCACATGGAGGAAGGGATGGGATTGCTCTGAATGACAGACATCTGCATCTAAGTGACTCAGTGAAAAGAAAGGGCACCTCTTGGATGCAATGCTTGGCACGTTAAAGTGGACCTGTGCATTTTGCCCAGTTTCATGCCTGCTTCTGTCTGTTGCCTGAGCGCCTCGGGTAACCTGCTCTGCTTTGTAGTCTCCAAAGCAGTGGTGACGTTCCAGCCTAGGATTTACAGCTTTTCCTGATGAACTGCTAGGTCGCAGAACACAAATCAAGAATGAGGGCAGATCTGAGTGCTGAACTGGATCTAGAAAAAAGAATGAAAATAGGATGTCTGTATAATTTACCAAGTTCGTGTTTGCTTGCCATTGTGGTTTTCATTTGAGAAAGAACTCAGGAACTCTGTAAATGTTTAAGCACTCCTCTGAGAGGAGAACTTTGTACGTCTTTGATCTCATTTGCAATGTTGTGTTACAGTGATTTGGCTGTAATGGTGGAAAAATAAGAATTTTTTGTTTTGTTTTCAAATGCAAAATATTAGACATCATAAACTTTTTTTATCTCCATCATCTCAATACACTGCAGAAACAAAAAGCTCTTTGAAAATGTGTGGGCCAAAATTCAGAACTGAGTTGGGTTTACATCTAGATAATTCTTTCATGGCTAGCCACGGTATTTTTATACCGTTAGAATCAATACTTGTGTGCTCTCATGTGGAAATGATTAATGCAACTTCAAGTTTTTCAAATATTTTTCCCCAGAATTCCATTATAATAGAACTATTCTAGTTGTTACACTTAAAAAAAAAAAAAAAAAGACAACAAAAACCCCACCAAACTGCAGGTGTAGTCACAAATGTAATTTTCTTTTTGCCTCTGTGTCTTAACACCCAAATGATGCATTCTCAAGCATACGTAGTGCTGACCTGATGTCATGTAGCCAGTGAAGAACCATTGTCTAATAGAAAATCTGGTGGTTTGCTTGCATTATTTTATGTAATGTTTATTGCAGGAACGAAGGAAAATAGACTAACTAAATAGCTGCTAATTAAAAATCAACGTTATTTCTGTAAGCATTATGAGAAAATCACACTAGGAATTTTCTAGTAACCGTCAGATGAACAGTATCCAATGCTGTAATGCCTCCTTTGAAAATTCAGTTTACATAACACTGGCCAATATAAGAACAAAAATAGAGTAAATTAAATTAACTGCTCGGTTTTCCTGAAATCCCCACGTAGGAAACGTGCTTCTCCAAGGTGCGGCTCGAAGCACCTAAGTTAAAATGAGCCAGAAAGTGCTCGCCAGCGTGGCCACCATCCCGTTATCCTTCTCTGCTGGTTACACGGACCAGATCCATGATGTCCGTGCCAGTGTTGCTATCAAAAATTGGCCAAATCTAAACAGGCTGTTCAGGTTTAATTTTAAGCTTCCTCTGTTTCTCTGCCTACCAGAATGTAAAATAATAAATTCAACTATACTTGCTGGCATTTTTAATTAGTGCCTCTTCAAAGGGGAGAAAACATTATAATTGCTATACTCATGCAAATTAGGAATGAAACGTGCTTCAGTAGGAGAGGAAGTGGATTTCCAAAGCAGCATTCTAGAACCTGTGAGGTATTTCTGCTGTAGGTGGTTTGCACTGAAACACAAGCCTTTTCCTTTGATATTGCAGTTCTTGTTCATCTCTCTATTTATAGGCAGGCTGTTATATGTAATTGCATCTATCCTCAAATTTTGTGGACTTTGTAGGGAATTGTCAATTACTCAGAGCTCTGGAAGAATAAAATGTCTAGTCATTAGGTACCTAATACTAACGGTAATACATCACCCAGAGTCTAGACTACAGCCCCATTTAGACAGAAAGAAAGCATAGTAAAGAATTTGTAGGCTGTTTCAGTCCACAGGCAAGCCTTTTTGCCGTGTTCATCCTTGAGTTGATCTCCATAGGAACAAAACGGTTAGTGTCATCTCGTCTGATAGCGTTACATTAAAAAATTCTTGGTGATGCAGAAAAGTCGTAGCTCTAAACATGGAAGTGTATGTGTAGAGCTTGTATTGCATGCTAAAGGGAAAATATTCATACTAAACTTGTTCATAGTCACGGATTTTTTTTCAACGTTTTGATTAGTCACACAAGATAAATTTGAACAATTAATAAAAAGCTGCTCAGTCTCCTTAAGAGTGTGGTTGGGGTGACTGAAGTTGTAAATGAGAAACTGAAACCGTTAGGGTTGCTAAAATCTCTAGACACAGAGTTTGTGGTTTTCTAATGCGCGTGCTGATGTGTTTTTGTTTATCTGCTATAGCCTGGTCATCCAGTGGAGGTTTGTAAACAGAGTTCAGAAACAAATGAATGCTTTTTTGGAGGTAAGGTTCTTTAGCTGCTTTTTTTTTTGCCCCAAATACTTTTTTTTTTTTTTTTTAATGCAGACTTCTTGTACATCAGCGTCTGCACTAAGGGAATGGGGAGCTTTGCATAACTGCCCAAGTTCTGGAATGCGTATGTTTTATGATTTCACAGTTTTACCTTGTATAAGAATCTATGATCTTTCCCTTATGAGAATAAGGTCATTCTCTTTCAAGCTTAAATTATTTGAGCTTGAAATAATTTAGTGATTAATTTTTTAAATTAGGGACTCATACTTCAGCAACTGTGTATTTAATTTTCTAAACCCTTCTTTGTCCTCTGTCATTCACTTAGCTTCCCTGAAGCCAAAGATCCTGTTAGATAAAAACTTAATTTTATGTGGTATGAGAATTTTAACTTTGCTTTGCTTTCTCTTAGGGATTCACAGAACTTCTTCCTATTGATCTGATTAAAATTTTTGATGAAAATGAACTAGAGGTGAGTTTGTTTAACTGACGTCCAGAGAGAGCAGATCAGTAACGCCCATCACAAAAAGATGCGTTATGTTCTAGGCTCATCAGTCATCGCTTACTCATCGTAAGTGAATTTGCAGACAAAGATGCTTTGCTTATAGTGGGAAATGAGATTTTCCTCCCAAATTAATAAATCTCTTGATCACACAAAAGCACCAAAAAACGTAATTATTCAGTGAGGTGGTTGAGAGTGTGCATACAAAAGCACGTAAGGAGCTTACTGGATTAATGCCATTATGCCTATACCAGCCATATTTTAAGCAAAATGCCATAAAAGATGCTGTCACACAAAGCATACGTATGTCAGTGTACAGCGTTTCTCCAGTAAAAGGAGGTATTGAGAACTCTCCTGAAGAGAAGCTCAACTCTCCTTTGCGTTTGCATTTATATTTGCACTGCTTAGCTGTTTAAAAGGTCAGACAACAGAGGGAAAGCGTAGCCGTGTTTTTCTGACAAAGCGTACAGGATAACACCATACTATCTTCAAGTAACGCCGTAACAATTTACTTCCATTTGTAGTTACTGATGTGTGGCCTTGGCGATGTCGATGTTAATGACTGGAGACAACATACAATCTACAAAAATGGTTACTGCCCAAATCATCCCGTTATCCAGTGGTTCTGGAAGGTAATCTTGTTTACCGCATTTGGCTTCTCTGGCTATTCCTGAAAGTGGAAGCTCCTGTATTGCTTTGTGGAGTCCGTTATGAAATCGTTTTTCTTCACGAAAACTGCTGAAGAACACACCTGTACGTGTTGGAAATGACAGCTTTAGAGCTCTACTCATTAGAGACTATACTGGAGATGGACCCGAGATGGGAAGTCTGGACCTTTGGTTTTATCTAAAGTGTCTTGCAGTGTTTGTGAAGCAGAATACTTGTATGAACAGTATATGTCCCCTGAAAAACTGCTAAAATACTTTTTCCCATAATAGCCGTAGATTTTTCAAAGGGGTGTGTGGTTTTCTTAAAAATACCGGAATCTTACAGCTTCGTGTATGCACTTCAAACTTTGTTTCTTATGTCATTTTCATGACCGTGGGTGGTATACATGAAGACGGTGTACTTGTACCAGTCCAAGGGGCGATGTGGTCCCAAAAGGCCTGTCTCGGGTCCTGCTGTAGTGCAGCACTGGCCTGATGTTCTGTGAGCCTTGGCAGGCCGCCTGCCTGATCATTAAGGCTTTTCCGTCATCTCTGCTTCTGCCCCAGACATATTTACAAATGTGGTGCCCCGTACCGCCGGGCAGGTACAGGTTGCTGATCCCACCGATAGCAAAGCCACCTCGTGTGGGCGAAAAGCCCTTGTAGGTCCCAGCTGCTGCCAGAGCAAGGTCTCCTTGGGGCCTACTGACAGCTGGGAAAGGATGCTCTTACTTCATCGGAGAGAACCTGGTGTGTGACCTGTATGGCATCTCCGAGTTGTCTGTCTGTTGCAGTCTAGTATAGATCATTTACTCAGGTTTTGTTCTGGTTTTTAACAATGATATCTGCAGCTGTGAAGGCGGCAAGACAGTGACGGTGTGTCTTTGTCAACAGGCCGTTTTACTGATGGACGCTGAAAAGCGGATTCGATTACTGCAGTTTGTTACCGGGACGTCACGCGTGCCTATGAACGGATTTGCTGAACTTTACGGTGAGCTTCCTTTCGACTGCCTGCAGGTTACACTCCCCTCTAGAATGGCTGTACGGCCCGCTTCCAAACAGAGGCGAGAAAACCAGGGCACGACTGAAATTTAGTCATGGCCACCCTTTGACCCCATGTAAGAATTCTCCTTCTGCTCCATTCTCCAAGAGCACCGGAGAATGCGGGGGCACACTGAGGAGGAGTACAGGTTTGTACATCATGAGTGTTACGTAGGCGCTCTCCTAGCTCCCCCGGAAAAAATTTTGGCTGTCAACAGGAATCCCATTCACGTCACACGAAGAAGAAGAGAACGCACATTTAACCAAGCACTTCAATTTTTCTGTGTTAAGGGCTGAGCTTACTACTTTTGCATTATACGTACTCTACGCAAAGGGTGTTAGATAAACTTCACAAGCTAAGTGGACTTGGAAATAAATAACTGCATTCCTATTCCCTTTAATGTAGCTTTAATTAAGAGTTTGTACAGGGTATTTTGTACCAGTTGAAAAATCTAGCCTACAATTTATGCAGACATTTAATTTTAAAAATAATATTTGGGTAGTGTCCAGCAATTTATATTGCATATCCTTTTCATTTTCAACCAGGTTCAAATGGTCCTCAGCTGTTTACAATAGAGCAATGGGGAAGTCCTGATAAACTGCCCAGAGCTCACACATGGTAAGTCATAAAAGCGTAAAATTATACAGCTTTTCTATGTTGTTACACTGCCAAGGAAGGGGGAAACTGATGACTGTGCTTCTCTCTAGCACATTTTAGCTCTGGATCATACAGCTTTTTATAAAATGGGATACTCTGAAACCTACACACACGTGTGTGTAGGTGTGTATGTAAAAGGCAAAGAACAGTTAGCGTTTGCCTGCTGACACGCAGCTGCACAACATAACAGGCTGAATTCCGGGAGGTAGCAGGGCTCAGCTTCAGTCCCGTGCCATTGCTGCTTACGGTTCCTAATCAGCGCCGTTTGCCTTCTCGTGGATGCGTGAAAGGCTGCGTTACTAGAGTAAGTAGGTGTAGGTGTTCTGCAGTAAATGAATCCAAAATAAACTCTTCCCATCATAGCCTTTCTGATAAAGGCTTTTTAATGCTGTTTTCTTGTATTCCCAGTAACCCTTTCAACACAGGACTTTTCTTCTAGTAACCACATGCATGTTAAAATGTGTGTTAGAAGAGAGAGCTTTTCCCCATTTTATTTTATATGCCATTTGAAGAAATTGCTACCCATGTACACCAGATGTTAACTATCATAGTTGAAGCTGCATAGTAGCTGCAAAGTGCTTTAAGCGCTGGCCCGTTAAACTGACATTCTTACAAAATGGAAGTAATTTGAATCCCTTCTGCTAGAAGACTTTTCCCCATATCAAGTACCTAAGAATCCGCTCACGTAAGGTATGTGCAACACGATCCAAATCGGAGCAGGTGAAGCACAGCACAGAGACTGTACTGCACGCTTCAATGGTGTGCTGGATGTGGGAGTGGGATTCTCAGTGCCTGCTGGGGAAAGTCCCAGGATCTTACAGATTGTCATCACGTCCGTCCTGCTGGCTGAGCGTCCTGTTCAGCTTGCAGTCCTTTCCACTGCTAACACCTAATGGTGCCCCGGTGCCTTTTGCGTTCAGAAAACTTTATAATCCTCCCTACACTTCCCTGGGAGATGACAAGCAAACATTACAGGTAAGGGTACGTAGTTACAGAGAAGTCCAGTGACTCCTCGGCGATACTGCAGAGTAGTGGCAAAGGCAGGGTGGGAGCAGCTCTCTGTTGTGTGGTTCCTGTCCAACTGGGGTAGGAACAAACAGCAAGAGGAGTTACATCTTAGGCTTTAGTGGTTTTTCTGTGAAAGTTAAAAACATCAGCTTGGTTCTCTTCTGTTCTCTCAGTCTGAAGGCTTTGAAAAGTAGAGGATAGGCCATAAACTGTCCAAGAGAGACCTAAGGGCAGCAGGAGTTTAACAGGGCATACTGGAAGGAAAAATGGTGCCTTGCCTTGTAAGGCTAATACGCTTCATTGCCGCCTTTTGTATGTCAGAAATGTATCGCCTCTTCCTCTTTCCTTGTGGAAAACTAAGAAATTGAAGGCTATCCATGAGTTGGAAAAGCAAGACGACCATTTGTACAAATAGGGCTTGATGCCTTTTTTTTCCTTGGTGCTGTGATTCTATTTCAGGTATCACCACACTGCAGGCAGCTTTTCCTCTCACCACCATTTTCCCTTTCTCATTTTCCATGCTACATAAAGGCCATAAATTGTCAGGCAGTTCACTAAAAATGTGAGCTCATAGTCCAGCTGACATAATTTAATCCTAATTTATAGAATTTCCAAATGGTGAAAGCATTCAATACAAATCTTGTCTTGCTCTGTTGCACATCAAGAATATGGCTTTTTTAAGGTAACTTGAATTGTGCTGTAGAGGAAAATTAATTTTTGGAACATTAGTACAGAATGGTGATCTTTACGTAAAGATGATCATTCTATAGAATAAAAAGTCTTATTTGAAGAAAAAAAAACCACAACCCACAACAACACAACCCAAACATGCTCCAAAATCAACCCCTCCTCTTTACATTTCAGTTATCTGTTAGACTTTACAGGACCTTTTCAAGACCTTCCTTTGGCTGTGTCGCCTTCTTTTCCCCAGAGGGTAGCGAGGCTGTCCTTCAGAGCATCTCTGCCGAGTGAGGAAACCAGCCTTTGGACAAAGATGAAATGTGTTCAGTCAACTAAATCTGGGGGGACTGTTGGTCTTTCCCCTTTCCTAAGTGGTTTTTAACCAGCTCCGACTTTGAAGAGGAAGGAGGCACCCAGCTACTTCTGAAAACTCACACTGGTACAGCAGGGCTGGGGGCAGGAGCACCAGCGAGGCTTGCAAAGGACGCTGTGGCCGTTGCCCCATTTGGGCAGCAAGAGACTTCCTCTGTTAAGGCCCCCGAGTTATTTAACGTTTTCTATTCCTTCAAAATCATGTATTTTTCAATGGGTTATTAAATGATTCTTTTCCTTCTACATTTCAGCTTTAATCGCCTAGACTTACCTCTTTATGAATCTTTTGAAGATTTGCGAGAGAAGCTACTTATGGCCGTTGAAAATGCTCAAGGATTTGAAGGAGTGGATTAAAGCGTCGACCTTTTTCCCCCCTTCAAGCAGGTTCTGCTTGCACTTTTGCATTTGCCTGACGGACTCTGAGTGACTGTGGCGGAACAGTTGCACAGCGTTGGTTCATGGAGCAAACCCTTCGGCGGTGCAGTCGCCTGAATCCAGACATTTGAACTGTGATCTGGGGGCGGCTTTTCTGGTGTTTCCACAGCAGATTACCAACTGCTTAACGTGAACTCTGAGCACATTTCAGCAGGACTTACTCTATTTATGTTGTGCCTCTGTAGGCAAAGCCCTTAATAAATATTTTACATAATTTCTAATGACAATGAATGGAATTAATCATTTTACAGGTATAGTATTACAACTCATGTTTACTTTTTAATTGATTTAGACATTTTCCGATCTTATTTCATTTCATTACAATTAAATATCACGTACTTGGAAAAATGAGCATTTTTCTTAATTTCATACTAGACTTGATGCCAGTGTCATTTTTTTCAAAGCACATCTTGAGCCTTGTGTTCCCAAACCATTAAGAAAGCAGGAGAAAGCTACGCTGGAAAGTTCCTCTACCTGGGCTGTACACGGAGAGCAACTCTTCTCAGTGAGCACATAAATATTTTTCTGTATCCAGAAGTATGGACTGGATGTTGCATTTTTGTATAAATATTAGAATAGTTACAAGTCAAGGGAGAATCATAACATAGCATGCCAAATCTCATGTTCAGTAAAGAAATTGCCTCATTATTGGTAATACTTACATGTACTATCAAGCGTTTTGGGGTAGGGTTGGCATTAATCACTTTAGGAAAATATGCTTAACCCTGTTGTCACCTTTGTACAGTGATTCTTTTATTATTATCCTTTCCTCTCTACTGTTTGCAACGGAGGCATTTTGAATGAAACCTGGCACTATGCGATTTGGCACTATGGAAAACAGGTCTGTTTTGTCTCCTCTTTGGATGCATTTGCTAATGATACCTAAATAACAATGGGTTTTGTTTGTTTCTAACTGCACCAACTCTAAAGGCACTTTATGTAACACATGGAAGTCATATCTGTTTTTATCATAAACATTAATGTGATTATATTCCTTCTCACCGCACATGTCTTTCTGGTGCAATATCTATCAGTTGTGAATTTGGCTGCTGCTGATGTATAAAAGAAAAAAAACAAACAGATGTAGAGCTGAGCCTGCAGACATGTTCCTCAGCAACTGTTTTTGTGATTTATTTTTTACTTAATCACAAAGATTTATTTAATATACACTGCTATCTAATCAATTTTGTTACCTATGACATGTTGCATGCTTAAACTATAATGTCTGAGTTGCATCTCTTTTGTGACGGATTAAACGTGAAAGATTTGTATTTGATCCACTGCAGTGAAATGGTTACAGGACTACTAGAGCAGGGCTGAGGGTACAGCTTCAGCAATTTCACATTCGGTTTTGCCAGTTCTGCCCGCATACTTACCTGTATATAGGCTTGTTCCCCAAGAACCCATTTAATGCTTATGAAGCAAGATGAGACCGCATGCCAAAACAAAATTTTACCTGGTTGCCAACAGCTTTTCTAGCCCTGCCCCTACCCCCTCCCCAACACCCGCTGGCAAGTACAGTCTGTGTCCAAGAAGGAACAGCCACACTGCAGAAACTGTAATACAGTAACGCTGGAAAGCCGCCTGAATGCCAGCGACGTTCATAGTAACATTCAGCAAAGGCTTGTGTGCTAGCAAAAACCTGAAGCGCTAAATAGACATGAGGGAGGTTATTTTGTTATTTGAACACAGGTTACAATTCATTTTCTGTTAAGTTTCCTGACATTCCTTTCTGACCTTTTACATTTGATGAGTGAGCTTGAACATGAGAAAGGGACTCGTTCAAGTAGACAGAGAATCACTGTGCTGATCCTGTAGCTGGGGGAAGGTGGAAAGAAGGCAGTAAATCCAGGTACTTCCACTGACCTTTGGTACGTTAGCAACAGCTGGTGCTAAGAGGGACTCCCTTGAGGGAAGTGTCATACTCCAAAATTTGTTTTCTTTCTGTCTTAACCTGGAGGATTCTTGGTGCAGTTGGAGGCTCCGTTTGTGTCCAGGGCCACGTATCAGAACTTTAAGAACTCCCAAGAGACTTTTTTGCTTGTGAAACTGAAATGGACCTCGTGTAGACAAAGGCTGTGGCCCAGCAGTAGTGCAGCTGAGGCAGAACCAGAAGTCAGATTGTGTTTAAGAATCTGCCACTTCTCTTGTGATCTTGCTTTGGTCCCTTCCTTCCCCTCACCCTCAGCTTCTAAAACAGGTTTACTAATACCTGTCTACATCAAAGCCCTTTCAGCCATCTAGAATTAGATAGTGACATCTGACTGGAAATTTGTTGTTTGGATTCTTTTTCTTTTTTTTTTTTTAAAGAAAATTTAGAATGACTTGGCTTACCCTCTTTTCAGATCTACTCACCTCAGAAACTGACAGACACTCCAAAAGCATTCGCTAGCTATTAAAATGGCGAGGTGAATTCCACTGTATGAATTGTAATTAATGTGCATTTGGACAGTTGTGGTTTACTTTAGAGCAGGGGTTTTCATTTTTAGGACACAGTTTGATACTAAAAGAAAGCCCTTGACTCCCCCAGGGTATGCCATTTGAGCACATGAAGAGACCTGAGCTAACTCGGGCAGCATTGATGGAGCCCAGCATGCAGTGCCCTGACAGACCCATATAGCTCATCCCAAAACTTGTGCAATTTTGACTTTCTTGTGACTAATGCGAATGGCTAAATAAATGCTGTTTGTGCTTCCTGTGCCCTAGACACTGCAGCCACAGCTCTCGCCTGCATTGCAAACCTACCGTCACTGTGGAGCCAGTGCAGTACAATGCACAGCTGAGTTAGCTTTGTTTTGGAACCAGTTTGTTCAATGCTCCATGCAGGCCTTACCCCCAACAGCCCAGGTGAACATAGCAGTACGCCAGCTCATTACTTTTTGTTACCCAAGTTAGCAAGGCTACAAGGCCACAGCACTGTTTTGCCTTTACAGGTGCCCTACAGCTCCCTTCCTTCACTATGGAAGTGACACTATCCTTTTCTCGTTGGGGTCCACAAGTAACACAGAGTCAGCGTTCACAAGTGAGCAAAGGGAATTGCTCAGCCCAGTCCCTTTGCTGGGGGTACCAGAAGCCCTCCCCTTAGCTAGAACTATCAGGCTGTTACTGACAGGCTTGGCATCATGCTAGTTACAGGGGTGTAAGCCCCTGCTAAAACATACTATACTCATGCAACTCAGATTTTATTATTGGTGGCTATGCTGATGGCTAAACCCTCGGGCAGATACACCCCACAGCCAAAAAGTTAAGATCTTCGCCGCTATGACAAAAGCTGGGAAGTTACCTTCAGTTTTGCAATAGACTACATGAGGCTGGGTAAACGGCCTTAGCTGTGCAAAGCAGCAGCTGCAGAGGAAATGGATTTTCTTCTGCAGGGCTCTTTACATAAAGCCCTAGTGCTGTTACTGAGATCCTGAGCTGGATTCCAGACTTTCCATCAAGGAGCCCTTCTGGAGCTCCTGAAGCTACACTTGAAGGACTCCATCTAGGAAAAAAGGTAGCTCTGTGTCATTTACTTAAAACATCTAAACCACAAAGCAGCTAATGCTCCAGTGGGATTGTACCCCGTAGTACTGTGCCTTTCTTAACACAGTCCACTCCCATATACCAGCAGGTTAGTCCACCACACCATGGCTCAACACTACTTTAAAAGGTTCTAGTCAGCTACTTTTGGTTAATAAATGGTAATCATGAAGGTGGTACCTAAACCATTACTTGTTTGTTCTTAAGAAGCCTTAGGGCAAATAATGCATAAAAATTTTAGTCACAATACAGAATATGGGATCTGCTGTCACCTCCTGTTCTCATTAAGGCTTACAGATCCTTGCCTTGGAAGTATGGTGTACATGAACTACAACCCAGTTGCATCAACTCCTGCTTGCATGCCTAGCTGCTGGAAACTGCTGCTTTTTATCTCTCAGTCCAAAAGTAGAAAAAAAAACTACAACAAAAACCCCCACCTGTTACCACAAAATTCACCTTCTTTCTGTCTCTCACACTGACCTCTCCCTCTTGTGAATTCTGAGTGAAAGGACCACAAGCGCCATGCTAGCATGACACAGGTGCTGATAAATTAGCAAGAGGATGCTGCTGTAAGTACTAAGCGCACAGCTAGCGCCTGTCCTGCACCCCGAGGGACGCACTGCAGTTGTGGTGTGCTCAGCCCTGTCCGACTGGTAATCATGACTGCAGCGTTCAGCCATGCTCTGTTCCCGGCCTGTAAAGTCCCGAAGCATTTTACATGATGCTAAAGGGACAGGAATCACAACCACTAGGGAGCCAGGGAGGGGAAGCTGGATAGTTAGACTGCACTTTTAAGAGTTAAAATTAAGTGATCATACCCATGTGATTGCAAGGGCTAATTATCAGTATGTATAGTAGAAAAAGGGTAGATTACCAGATTGGA
Organism: Mycteria americana; assembly: GCF_035582795.1. Taxonomy (NCBI): domain Eukaryota; kingdom Metazoa; phylum Chordata; class Aves; order Ciconiiformes; family Ciconiidae; genus Mycteria; species Mycteria americana. The sequence goes on from NW_027445437.1 coordinate 2,641,030, forward strand.
CATCTTAAATGTACATTAATTTTCTTACCTTTTTATTAAAAGCTTTTCCTTTTGTGTGAAAAATTACAACAGCAAAGAAAAAAACCTACAGTCTTCACCCATCTGTTATGATGTTGCACTAAGAAGTAATGCGTGTTTGAAATGCATGGGAAGCTTTAGCACTGGAATCTAACCATATTAATGTTACCTACCCATCGGGTCTGGCACAGCGTGCCTAGAACCCCCTTAGACACCACCGCCACCAGCACAGACCAGACTTGGTCACCTGTCCATCAATACACACTCCTAACACTCTCTGTTGTCCACATTTATCCTCCACTTACATGTTACATTTCTCCTTTTCTGTATTATTTTCACAGACATTGCTTTTTTTTCCTGGATTTTTTTACTGTCTAGCTGTGAAGCCATACACAGTGTGCATCCACATACAACAGTACACATTGCATTTTTATACATTAAGCCGTTCTGTTGGATTTAGAGGCACGTGAACCGTCTGTCTCCATGGCAGGTTTGCCACAGCCACGCAGTAGCGCATAGGTTATGATTCTCAAAACCCAAATGGAAAACTCCAGAAGATGATGTTGCCATCTTCTCTGTTTGTGAACATAAATTATAAATCAAATTTAAAACTGAGATTATTAATATTTCCAAACATGCAAAAGTGTCAAACATTCCAGATTAAATTCACCCTGTTTAATAATTTCTTTTAGAAAATCACCTCATACTAGAAGGCTATTCAAAGTTATGCTAAACTACCTTAAAATAGATTTTCAGAGTACTACTTATAAATAATGCTCATTTTCACAATTAATACAGCTTTAAACTGTGGTTAGATTTGATACACTGTGGGGAAAGGATTTGGTTATGGACAAAAGTCATTTTTTCCATTTATTTTCTGAGGAGCAGCGAAAGAAATTGTAGTTTGTTTTCCTGACAGCAAGAGCTCAATGTGACAAAATGAAGTTGTTGTAATGAAATGATGCAACTTAATTAAATATTTAATAAATAATTACAGAAACTACAGCATTTTATACTTCAAATACATTTTTTTGTCTAAGTGAAGCTTTGTTTTGTTTTGTTAAAAACCAATGCCTTAAGGTCACAATTTGCCAGAAGGCTTTCCCAACCTGCAATGTGGCTGGGGGAGCCCATGTGCAGTCACATCTGTACCCACTTTATTTTTAAGTGATTAAACACTCCACCCACATATCTCAGCTTCTGTAAAAGTGGTTCCCGACTTTGTCCCCATGATCCTCACTGCCTTCATGAAACAGGAACATGTATAAAGTTTTCAGCTGAATAAGAATGTATCCTGGAAAAAGTTTACAGCAGATGCTGGTCCCTGGTGCACAGCCACCCCAGAAGGCACGGTTCAAGGTAGCCATTCTCTATAAGGATCTGAGCAATTAATACAAGGTTAACGATCAGGCAGTGCTCTAAAGAAGTGTCATGAGAGAAAATACAAAAATGGCACCTCTCCCAACTTCATATTGGTGTCCCCCCTGTCCCGTCATCATTGCCAGTAGAAGAACTGTAGTACTCCAGACTTCCATGAGAAGTGCGTTCCTGAATGACCCAATTCTGCAGCGACCGTACAAAGCAGCACACTTGCAAGCTTCCTGCTTAGGCCACACTTGGAACAAGTGTGGATGTTCTATCATTTTTAATTGCATATTTTCTATGCTTACCGCAGAACTTTCTGCAGCCCACAATAATGGACAGACTACATACAAAACACCCTACTTGCAACAAACCAGACAAAGTTCAGTTTAACAATGCACGTCTACGCCTTGGTAAATTTATTTTGATTTTCAGTGGTACAATTCTGACATTGTAGTACTGAGAACAACTTATTGACAGCAGTGGAACTAATGTTGCCTTTCATGTTAATCAGTGTGAACACCTAACTTAAAAAAAAACCACAAAACAAGAACCAACACCACCACCAAACCTAACCAAAAAAACAACCCACCCCACCACAAGTCATATTTTGGCTTAACAGCTCACTTCAGGAACACAGTACCTTCCTCCTCAGCCAGTATCATTGCTTAAGAGAGTTGCAGATGGACAGAATTACCCATTAGTCTTAAATACTGAATTAGTACGTAACAAATTGTCTCCTGGCTTTTGAGCTTCACATAACGCACAGCCTACGTGCAGCATCGATCTGACTTGCGCTAATACACATCAAGGTCACATAGCATACTCCTGCAGCTACCTTCAGCTGCTATTTGCTGAAGAAAAAGAAAAAAAGAAAGAAAAAGACGTACCACCACACCCCCCCATCCACTTAAGCAAGTGTCCAGGAGTCCAGGAACTGGAAGAAGAACAAGGGCAGCCAAGGCAACGAGGCAAAAAAAGAAATCTCTTAATACGACCCAGAAATGCCACCCGCCATCAGAAGTACTGTTCACCTCATCAGTAGAGGTGAATACCTGTTGTGAATCAAGTTACTAGGAGCTCGCTAGTGCTGCCATACAACTTCTTAAAGACACCACACTCCTAGACAACTCGGCCTGTTAAGCTTTGGAACAGAGTTATTTCTGCACGTGTGTGCAGTGTTGTGGTACATCATCTCCACTTACAATTGCAGGATGGCTGACTCTGCTTTATTAATTAACGCACCAGTTCAGCTGTATACACTCTGTTCAGCTGCATAACACCACAGAGCAGCAACTACTTTACTTTGCATAAACTTTATTTGTGCCTATCTGTATTTTCCTCCCTTGGGCACTGATTTCTGAAAGGGCGCCCAGCCCATCTCCCCTTTCTTCAAGCCACCACCTCTTCCTAAGCTAGAGCAGCAGGCAACGTGTTTCAAAGTCAATTCTGTCAGCTAGCAGTGCAGCCTCCCTTGTGCTGGAGCTAACTCGGCTGCATGGTTAATGTACTCCCTCCATGAGCAAACACCTTTGTACTGTGAAGTGACAAACTGTGCAATGCAGAAACATACAATTAACTGGCACTCTTTACAACAAAAGTTTAAAAACAAACAAAACACACCTCCGCATACATCTCTTCCAGCAATACCTACATGTGTGTTAATGCTCTGGCATAGTTATGTCCAGTAGGTTTCCAAAAAAAAACCAAACACCACTGCAGTTCCATTTGTGTTTCTAATTGGAAGTGAAAAATAAATTGTGGCAGGGTAGCGTTCTAAGTTGTTAAAGAACGTCTGTGCAAATCCTTACTATATGCTGTTTGTATACAGCTAGTAAGGTTTTGTTGCCCTTGAGAAACAAGCAAACCAACCAACGTGTCAATATATTCAAATCCGAAATCGATACCTGTGCATCAACACCACCCTGCAGCCGCCCGCAGGAGACGCTGCAGTAACCGCGTTAGCAGCGAATGCATTCGCATTCCCAGCCCTGAAACTTGGTTGCTTCCTACCCTGACATTTCCCACTCCTGACAAGGGGGGGGGGGGAAAAAAAAAAAAAAAATCAAAAGTCCTACACTATCCAAATTAATTCCCTTTCTTTTTTAAGCTTGCTGTCATTAATAAAAACAACCATATCAGCTCAAATTAAAGGTCCAGCTGGACAAGCATCTGATTTGCAGATTCTGCCAGAACAGCTTAAGAGCAGGGCAAGTAGTAGTGCTTCTAGCAAACGCACTTTCAAACGCGAGTGACACGCTGCTCAAGGATCTGCTACAGTGGCAATGGCTTCATTTTCTTTGCACATAAATAGGCATGTAGTTTATTTTTTTTTTTTTTAAATAGTTTCTGGTGTCATGGGAAATTCTAGTATTTACAGCTGCTTGAGCACAGTGTCTATGATCATTTTCAGTGTGAAGGAGTATCTCCCTTTGTTTTCAACTGGACACCTCTTATCTAACACACATTCATCCTTGTGTTCCATAGAGACCTCTACACCCTGCTTGCTGTCTCTGTGTATGTAGTCCAGAGGGCTCTGGTTTCCTTTGCTTGCCACCGCTTCCAATCTGGAAGGCTGTCAGAGCAACACCTCCTACAAACTCGCATGGACATCAACACAGGCTCTTACGCTCACCTGTGCCTCACACAATGTCTCTCAAAGAGGGTTGGCTATAGGCCCATGGCAAGAAAGCCTGACGCCAGTGGCCTCTGGAGCTGGTTTCCTCACATGAAAACTACTGCTAGCAGTGGTTCAGGACCCAACCAAGGGGAGGTCAAACCGACAAGAAGTACAGTCATGTCACTGGCAACAACCTGAACAGCAAGTCCATCAACTCTGCAGGCTGGCAAAGACCTTCTGGTAACACTTGGAATTGCCTACTGCAATTCTGGTACAAAACAGCTTCCAGGGCATAGCTAGAGGAAAAAAAAAGGACATGGGAGCGCCCAAGACAGCATCAGGCACCCACTGCCGCTGCAGTGTTAACACTTCATGCCTTGTGCTTGGCTATGTTCACCTGCTGGTGAGCGGAACGGCAGGGCAGACAGACCTTGCAACAAGTATATGCTAATGCCCAGAAATTCATTATGTATATTAGGGCATTCATTAGGTAGGGATAACACAGAGCAATTGTGCATGTGAGAATTACAGTTATTGTTGAAGACTTATAGAATCATTAAGGGTGGAAAAGACCTCTAAGATCATCTAGTCCAACCGTAATAGTATATAACTTAGTTATAACTGTATTTAAGGAGTACTTGGGCATTGAAAACCTACTGGCAATCCCAAAAGGCTGAAATGCCTTCAAAAAGTCTGGCCCACATCCTCTTCTCAAAGCCAACCTCTTCTCCGCTTCAGCAATCTTCAGTGTTTTAAATCCAGCTGAATGACAAGCTGAATTTCATGCTTTTCTTTCATTCCAAGGTTGACTCTACATAAAACCCACTATCATTTACATTCCTACGTAATACTGTCATGAGAAAGGCACCCAGGGTTTGCTATGGCAACCCAACAGGAAACGCTCCTGTTTCAAACATCTCCAATAGAAGGATCACAAAGATAAATAATATCTTGATGATTACCATTGATTATTTTCCCCAGCTTTTGATTGAGAGCCTTGTTCAAATTCAATTTATTCTTGCTCAAATGCATCTGCTGTTTTCACCCAACTTTCTGCCGTTTGCTGCGAGTGTTTCATTAGCTTGACAGATTAAGCCTAAGTTTAAAGTGCAATACCATATAAACTTAAGATATATTCATTACAAATATAGAAATCTATTATCTTTTACCCTGAATGTCATACCTCAACCTTATCAATGCAAGGTGTTTTTTAAACTTCTATGCATTTTCCTCTCTTTGATAGTTCTCTATCAGTAGTGTATAACAATGCAACCACTTTAAAATTTTATGCCTGTAGCTCATTTTCTCAAATTCAAATATTTTCAACTTTAAGTGTTGCAATAATTTGCCTGAATGTTTTTGCTAATAACCTAGAAGCCAGTTGAACATCTATCATCTCCAGTAAGTTATACTGTGAAAGCAAAGAGGAAGGCAATAGCCACCTTACTAGTAGCTGGATTTTCCACTGGCTAAGCCCAGATCCACCAGGGCATGCAGGTGTCTAGCTCTCCCCGAGATCTGATACCAACACCTGAACAGGAGACAGACACATGGTAGGTTTGCAGGTCTGAACATTCAGGAAGCCGAAGACTTTGCAAAGAAATTATCTGATGATGTGTGATGGCTGTTCAGTCAATTGCCATTGACTTTGCTGAAGCCAAGGAAGCCTGGTTTCTGAGTTAGGTCCCAGAAACAAGGCTCTGGGAATATAAAAAAGGGAATTACTTCTATTCACAGGGAGAACCATCAAGTTAACCATGCAAGTTTAAATTTAATTTTTGCCTAGCTTTTAGATGCTCCGACCTGATATAATTGAAATCATCCTTCAGTCTATCCTTTGAGCAAAGGAGGTGATTCTCCCCCCCCCTCCACTCCAGTAAAACCCCGCTTGGAGCACTGCATCCAGCTCTGGGGTCCCATGCCCAAGAAAGACATGGGCCTGTTAAAGCAGGTCCAGAGGAGGGCCGCAAAAACGATCTGAGAGCTGGAACACCTCTCCTATGGAGAAAGGCTGAAAGAGTTGGGGTTGTTCAGCCTGGAGAAGAGACGGGTCCAGGGAGACCTTCTTCAGCCTTTCAGTATATAAAGGGGCTTATAAGAAAGACAGAGAGAGACTTCTTACCAGGGCCTGTAGCGACAGGACAAGGGGCAACAGTTTTGAACTGAAAGAGGGCAGGTTTAGAAAGGACATAAGGAAGAAATGTTTTATGATGAGGGTGGTGAGGCACTGGAACAGGTTTCCCAAAGACGCTGTGGATGCCTCATCCCTGGAAGTGTTCAAGGCCAGGTTGGACGGGGCTCTGAGCAACCTGGTCTAGTGGAAGGTGTCCCTGCCCACAGCAGGGGGGTCAGACTAGATGATCTTTAAGGTCTCTTCCAACCCAAACCATTCTGTGAGTCTATGGCTCTATGACTTGAACACAGTGAGCTTGATCTTGTGGAGTGCTGAATGCACTCACTCTCAGCTAACAAAAAAATTTAGCCATAATGCACATTTACACAGCTATTGAGTAATAACCACTACCTCAAACTAGCGCAAATAACTCAGGTAGCAAAGTCACAGTAACATGTGCAAAGATATGAACATAACATTTGTACTCTGGTTTCCAGGTTTTTTTACTATTTAGTTAGTCTTGCCAGCTTAAACTAGCACAGATGCAATTGCACAAGTTACAAACACAACTTTTGCTGCCTATGTGCAGAAACAGGTGGGACAAGCCCGAGGCTTCCACTTGTTCTGCTAATTTGGCCTAATTACATGCTCTATTTTGTCACTTTTTAGGCTCACTATGTACTGCTGTGTTTGTGGATATGTACACATCTCTACACCATAGAGGTTTTCTGTACAGACTTCAGAGCTTTCCTCCAAGTTGTGGTAAACTCAATTTTCATTCTACAGACCTCTGTCACTACTGGATTAGCTAGAGGACACGACCTCCCTGTGAAATCAGATTTTAAACAACAGGTAAACTTTGAACCTTGGACTAAAGTTAAAGAATAACCAAGACGGACACTAGTTCAATACTTGGCAAATATTAGTCGCATGCAGTGGACAGACACTTCTCTGCTGTACCTCTAAATATTTTGATATGCTGATGCAGAACATATCTGCAGTTTTAAGGGTTTCTTTACACAGAACAGAAGCCACAAAACAGTTTGAAGCAGCTAGAGGTTAATATTTCATGCAAGTCTAGGAATTTCCTTCCTCTGCAGTCTATCTAGAGTTCAGGGAATTGAGGGCTACTTGTTCCCACAACTGACAACATTTCTCTCTACCATCCCAGTAATTTCCTTTGCTCCAGTGCTTTACTTCTGTGAACAGCTTTTAAGAAAATTATCAAGTTTTAAGCAGTTCTACTTCCTAATCAAGCATGCAGATGGTTCACTGTCTCTGATTATTTAATAATAATGTAAATAGAAATTGTGATTACATGTTATCTCAATGGCTTGTTACAACATACACATCTTGGACTAAATATTTCCCAATTGTGCCCCTAGGTTTTTTTTTTTTTTTAGAAAAAAGAAAAAAATAGGAGCATGCAGTCCAAATTATTAATTCTTCCCCCTTGCCCCTTTATAAAAGACTTTGTTATTTGATAGCGAGGCAGGAAACATCTCCTTGTCACTCCTCTCTGCCTGTTATTTGTAACAACAGTACTGACCGCAATACAAGAGTTTGCGGATCATCCAATATTTGGGGAGAATTAACCCCCCAAGACAGAAAGGCAGGTAGTGTTACATTACAAGGAGGCAGCCCAAGACAAATCAAAGTGTTCCTCAGAAACCTAGATTTGACAAATGCTCTCTCGGCCTACACGTGGGCAGTGGCCCTGTACCAGAAGAATACAAACCGGCACAGTTGAAGTGCAGGTGCAAAGGCTTATGCTTATCTGCTGTTCACAACTACAGTTTGGCAGCATACTGGCATAGAGAAGAACTGGTAAGAACTCCAGTAAGATTAAAAAAATGCAACTGTCTTCAGATTTTTTTGGACCCTGAATTCTCAGAATAATGGAGAAGCTGATGCACTGTTTGCTAAGACCACCCTTTATGGTGAACTCTCACCAGCACTGTACTTCCCTCAGGGGCTTTTAGAACAGAGAAATTGATCAGGACTTAAATGTAGAGACAAATACTGAAGAGAGCCAGTATCAGTTCTAAACCAGAAGTTTGGACCAGAATTTGAATCTCCCCCAATGTGGATTCCTGGAAGCAAGATTTTGCTTCATCTCTAACTTAGATGAAAAACAAATGAAAAAATACCCCTGCTTCCCAAGGAGACCCCTTCTCCTTAGAGTTGTTAACAGTTGCTTTTGTGTCTAGCCTCTCCCAGGTCTTGAATACAGGAGCCAGAAAACTCAGATCAGATCCAGTTCCCAAACCTCTGGCCTCCAATGCTTTTACAGAGCACATCAAACCCCTGAAATACAGCTTGGGGATACATACCCAATATATACGGATAATTTTACCATAAACAATTATAGTTTTGTGAAGTATACCTTCATCATCTCAATTTCTGCTTATTCTTACTACAAAGTTATGATTTGTTGCATGGCAAAACACAGTCTTCTAACAGTACAAGTAGCTCAGTATTTTTTGTTATTTTTCTGGTGATAAAAGCATAATTTTTCACCCCCAGTAGTTGCATGGAGCAGTAAGCACAGAGTCAGGCTTGGCTCTGAGCAATACCCATGAGAACATTCCTTCCAACTTCATTACAAAGATCCATTTTCTTAACGTTACCTTAACACAGCTTTCACTTGGCTCTACAAGAAAATAAAGGGATGAAGAAACCATGCTACATCCACTCCTAAGCTTCTTTTAGCTCTTGTTCCCCAAGTCGGAACATATTGCATTCCTTACTCTTGCTCCTTTGTTCACAGGACAGATAACTATCAAAACCAAGCCTATCATTAATATCTAAACTCACAAAAACAAAGAATGGATGGAAGCAATTCAAAGCACTTCAGAGGACAGTTATAATATATTCACCCCAGTTTAAGAAGCAACGGTTTCGTACATTTTGTATTGAATGACAGTTCGATCTACAGCAACTTCTATGGGAATATTTCTGGTATGGACCCACGCATCTTTTGCCCAGAAAAAAGAAACCAGGCAACATAAGACAGTACTGGGGTGTGGGGAACGAAGGAAGAATTAGCCAGGCTACTAGTGTAAGTAGCAGTCCACATCAAGCTGCTAGGGAAAGAAACTACTAGGGAAACAACTTTCAAGGGAAACAAACACAGCCTTCAGGGGAATCAGAGGTCTTCCTATACCTCCTGTATGCACAAATAAGTGTTACCTAAGAAAATCCAGAACATTTTAAAACTTAACAATATCTAATAACACAGAATACCAGGATGAGTGGCATTTAATAGAGAGAACTGAGACTCATTTGACTGTCACAGCAACTTCAAGTTAATCTGCAGAAAGAATTGTCATCAGGTTTTCCTGTTGGAGTTCCTAATTAAAAAAAAAAAAAGCTTTTTTTTCCTTGCCTCTAAGGCCAATGTATATATGCACATATATACCCCTACCACCTTTTATCTGTGCCACTGGCATCTGTTTAAATAGCTTTGTTTGAGCACATCTGTCCATATCCTGAAGGACAGGAGTCCAACGACCAAACAGTCAGTTCATCTGGTCATCTACCGAGTAGCCTGTTTGTTCTTGGCTATCATTTTCTGTTGGCAGCCCAAAAGCAGGGGCAGGAAGGGAACAACACCCAAAAAACTCAGCCAGGGATTCAGCAAAGCCTTTCACATTGTGAAGCATGAATTATTTCCTAAAATACATTGAAAAGCCTACTATAGATCCTTGAGAAACTCCTAGAGACAAAACTGACAACTACTGCCTCCATTTTGTTTTCTCTCCTATAGCTTGATGTTTGGTTATATGAAGACTTCCCCTTTCACCTCCTGGCAGCTTCAGTTCTTTAAGCATTTGTTAGATTTCTAGCAAACACAAAAAGCCCCATATCATGCAGATTTCCCTTCTCTGAATGCCATGGCGTCCTTCAGATTTGGGATGCATGATTTTTTCTATACAAAAGCATTCCAACTCTTTCCCAGTATGATACTTTTTTCCCCACTAATTTTACACATTTTTATAGTCCGTCAGACGTGACATAAGCTAGGTACATGCATTCATTCATGAGGAGTAGCTAACAATGAAAAAAGTCTTTAAATCTAAACTGTCACACCACCAGTTTTAATAGGCCAAGCAAATGAACTTCTTAAAATGGTCATGCATGGAACACAAGGATTGAAAAATTTGTCCTTAAAGTAGCTGAATTAAAAAAACAGAGAAAATGTTGATTTTTAGTAAAAAATAAGGAGTTAATCCAATACCCATCACTTCTAATTTGCAATACTTCAATAGGTGCTGGATCAGAGAATTCAAATAAGCAATACATAGTACCCTTCGCTGGTCTGTGCCTAATCTCCTCCCGTTCTCCTCATGCTCCCAACCATAGTATCTGAAAGCTGGATTAAAAACCCCCAAAACTTCATGCAAATAAAATAAAAAATAATTTTAAATAACATTTAAAAAGCAAGCTTTTTTAATTTTAATTCAAACTGCAATATTCATGCCAGCTTTCAAGAGTTAAATAAAAATGCAGGTACAAATTAAATAGAAACTTTTTTAGGTTTGACATTTCCAGTTGAGTTGAAATATTTTGTCAAATTATGTGTTTCAGGAAAATTTTATTTGAAGAAAGCCTCACTCTCTGGGGCAGAGGCAATTCAGTCAGTTCTCGCAAACCTGTGGTTGACACTACCTGACTTAGGGATAACTATGTCCCATGCTCCTTCTCACAGATGAAGTCATTCATCTTTATGCTTTTCAGCAAAATCCTTTAATTCATACAATAACTGCCTGTTGCAATAGTACATCCTAGGTGAAATCAAGGCCCTATGGAAATCATCAGGAATTCTTCTGCCAGTAGTGCTGCCATGGTTTTCCTCGGAACATTCACCCATTTCTGTCACAACCAAGGTCACAACATTGGTTACAATTCTCTCACACTCCACACGCTCTGCTGCAGCGCAGCCAGGTCCTGACAAGGAGCCTCGGGTCGGTCCCTCAGAGTCCCTGGCACTTCCCCGTTTCATTTCCTGAGTGCTTCTGCAGTACCTCGTACTCTGTTAAACCTGTTACTCCCAAAGAATCACTGTAAACCACAGCAGCACAGATGGGTTTGAAAAAAATGCCTGGACAGCCCAAGACATTCCCCCCAGCCTTGGAATTTTACAAATAACAAATTGTAGAAGTTTGGAAGTCCTGCAGTTCATCCTGGAAAGGAGCATACTGGTTTTGATTGGGACAGAGTTAATTTTCTTCACAGTACCTACTACAGGGCTATGTTTTGGATTTGTGCTGAAAACAGGGTTGATAACACAGGGATGTTTTCATTATTGCTGAGCAGTGCTTAACCAGAGTCAAGGCCCCAGGTGCAGAATCCAGCACTTGGACTTGTTCCATTTCACAGAATCGTATAGGTTGGAAAAGACCTTTAAGATCGAGTCCAACCATAAGCCTAACACTACCAAGCCCACCACCACACCATGTCCCTAAGCACCTCATCCAAACGGCTTTTAAATACCTCCAGGGATGGGGACTCCACCACTGCCCTGGGCAGCCTGTTGCAATGCTGGACAACCCTTTCCGTGAAGGAAAATTTCCCAATATCCAGTCTAAACCTCCCTGGCGCAACTGGAGGCCATTTCCTCTCACCCTATCACTTGTTACCTGGGAAAAGAGACCGACCCCACCTCTCTACAGCCTCCTTTCAGGTCGTTGTAGAGAGCAATGAGGTCTCCCCTCAGCCTCCTTTTCTCCAGGCTGAACAAGCCCAGGGCCCTCAGCCGCTCCCCATCAGCCTTGTGCTCCAGACCCTTCCCCAGCTCCATTGCCCTTCTCTGGACACGCTCCAGCCCCTCAATGTCTCTCTGGAAGTGAGGGGCCCAGCACTGAACACAGCATTCAAGGTGCAGCCTCACCAGTGCCCAGTCCAGGGGCACGATCACTGCCCTGCTCCTGCTGGCCACACGACTTCTGATACAAGCCAGGATGCCATTGGCCTTCTTGGCCACCTGGGCACACTGCTGGCTCATATTCAGCCGGCTGTCAACCAACACCCCCAGGTCCTTCTCTGCTGGGCAGCTTTCCAGCCACTCTTCCCCAAGCCTGTAGCATTGCATGGGGTTGCTGTGGCCCAAGCGCAGGACCTTGCACTTGGCCTTGTTAAACCTCATACAATTGACCTCGGCCCATCCAGCCAGCCTGTCCAGGTCCCTCTGCAGAGCCTGCCTACCCTCCAGCAGATCAACACTCCCACACAACTTGATGTCGTCTGCAAACTTACTGAGGGTGCACCCAATCCCTTCGTCCAGATCATTGATAGAGATGTTAAACAAAACTGGCCCCAACACAGAGCCCTAGGTAACACCACTGGTGACCGGCCGCCAACCGGAGTAAACTCCATTCACCACCACTCTTTGGGCCCGGCCATCCAGCCAGTTCTTTACCCAGCAAAGGGTACACCCATCCACGTCACGAGCAGCCAGTTTCTCCAGGAGAATGCTGTGGGAAACCGTGTCAAAGGCTTTACTGAAGTCTAGATAGACAACATCCACAGCCTTTCCCTCATCCACTAGGCGGGTCACCTTGTCATAGAAGGAGATCAGGTTGGACAGGCAGAACCTGCCTTTCCTGAACCCATGCTGGCTGGGCTTGAACCCTTGGTTATCCTCTACATGCCATGTGATAGCACTCAGGATGATCTGCTCCATCAGCTTTCCTGGTACCGAGGTCAGGCTGACAGGCCTGTAGTTCCCCAGGTCCTCCTTCCGGCCCTTCTTGTAGATGGGTGTCACATTTGCTAATCTCCAGTCAACTGGGACCTCCCCAGTTAGCCAGGACTGCTGGTAAATGATGGAAAGGGGCTTGGTGAACACTTCTGCCAGTTCCTTCAGTACTCTCAGGTGGATCTCATCAGGCCCCATAGACTTGTGAGCGTCCAAGTGGTGTAGCAGGTCACTCACCATTTCCCCCTGGATTATGGGGGCTCCATTCTGGTCCCCATCCCTATCTTCTGACTCAGGGGGCTGGGTACCCAGAGAACAATTGGCCCTGCTATTAAAGACTGAGGCAAAGAAGGCAGTAAGTACCTTGGCCTTTTCCTCATCCTTGGTCACTGTGTTCCTTCCCCTGTCTTCTAGAGGCTGGAGATTCTCCTTAGCTCTCCTTTTGCTGCTAATGTATCTGAAGAAGTATTTTTTGTTGTCTTTTACAGCAGCAGCCAGATTGAGCTCTAGCTTGGCTTTGGCCCTTCTAATTTTCTCCCTGCACAACCTTGCTACACCTTTGTAGTCCTCTTGACTTACCTGCCCCTTCTTCCAGAGGTTGTAGACTCTCCTCTTTTTCCCGAGTTCTAGCCAGAGCTCTCTATTCAGCCAGGCCAGTCTTCTTCCCTGCTGGCTCATCTTTCAGCACCTGGGGACAGCCCACTCTTGTGCCTTTAGGACTTCCCCCTTAAAGAATGTCCAGCCTTCCTGCACTCCTTTGCCCATTAGGGCTGCCTCCCAGGGGACTCTCTCGACCAGTCTCCTAAACAGGCCAAAGTCTGCCCTCCGGAAGTCTAAGGCAGCAGTTCTGCTGACTCCCCTCCTCGCTTCTCCAAGTATCAAAAACTGTATCATTTTGTGATCACTCTGCCCAAGACAGCCTCCAACCATCACATGGCTCACAAGTCCTTCTCTGTTCGTGAACAACAGGTCCAGCGGGGCACCTTCCCTCGTTGGCTCACTCACCAGCTGCGTCAGGAAGTTATCTGCCACACGTTCCAGGAACCTCCTGGACTGTTTCCTCTCTGCTGTATTGTATTTCCAGCAGACATCCGGCAGGTTGAAGTCCCCCACAAGAACAAGGGCTAGCGATCGTGAGGCTTCTCCCAGCTGCTTATAGAATAGTTCATCTGTCTCCTCATCCTGGTTGGGTGGTCTGTAACAGACTCCCACCACAATATCTGCCTTGTTGGCCTTCCCCCTGATTCTTACCCATAGACACTCCACCCTATCATCGAGCTCTAAACCATCCAGACACTCCCTGACATACAGGGCTACCCCACTGCCTCTCCTGCCTTGCCTATCCCTCCTGAAGAGTTTAGAGCCATCCATCGCCACACTCCAGTTGTGCAAGTCATCCCACCATGTTTCCGTGATGGCAACCATATCATAGTTTTCCTGGTGTACAATGGCTTCCAGCTCCTCCTGCTTATTGCCCATGCTGCGTGCATTGGTGTAGAGGCATTTCAGCTGGGCTGTCACCCGTGTCTCCTTCATAGAAGAACACCCCTTGTGTGCTTTGAGGGGTTTCACTGGCATTTCCCTCTTGGCTCCTATTGCCTCAGTATCCCCTAGCTCAACTCTGTTCGACTTCAGCTGTGCCCCAGCGTACCCTGCACATCTCAGAGACACAGGCTGAGAGCACACTTGCTGGCACCCGCTCCCTCTAACCATGGCACATTGTCCCTCAGCTTCCCTTGGGCAAGCCTGATATTACTCCCCTCCTCCTTCGAGTCTAGTTTAAAGCTCTGTCAACGAGCCTTGCAAGCTCCTGAGCAAAGATTCTCTTTCCCCTTTGAGAAAGATGAATCCCATCAGACGCCAGCAAGCCTGGTGCTGTGTAGACTATCCCATTATCAAAAAACCCAAAACCATGGTGATGACACCAGCCACGGGGCCATGAGTTAGATTGGGTACCTCTGTTCCATCTAGTGTCACTGCCCACACCTGGAAGGAGAGAGGAGAAAATAACCTGTGCTCCAGAGTCCCTTACTAGCCATCCCAAGGCCCTGAAGTCTCTTTTGATTGCCCTAGGACTTGGCGTTGCAGCTTCATCGCCCCCCACGTGGAAGAGCAGTAGAGGGTAATAGTCCAAGGGCCGTACCAGGCTAGGGAGCATCCTCGTGATATCCTTCACCCGGGCCCCGGGGAGGCAGCAGACTTCCCTAAGAGGAGGGTCTGTCCGGCATATTGGACCCTCAGTTCCCCTTAGAAGGGAGTTGCCCACAACTATAACCCATCTTCTCTTCCTCGTGGAGGTGGTGTTGATACGAGAGGTACGCTTCTCTGACCTAGGCAACACCTCTGGTGTAGATGGACTGTCATCCCCATCCTCCATTGACTGGCCTTCCACCTCCAGGGCCTCATACCTGTTGTACAGAGGCACCTGGGGAGGCAAGGTGGGCAAGGAGGACGTTTGCCTGCCGCCACGAGCATGGACTTGCCTCCATTCACTCTTTTCCTCCGAGCTGCTGCCTTCAGCCCGGGGGGGGGGGGGGGGGGGGGATAAATGATCCCCTTGATTGTGGGTTCTTACTGGTGGCTGCTGCTGCTCCTGTTCCTGTCTCAGGGGAGGCAGAGCATGGCACCACCAGTCTGTCTCTTTTTCTCAGCCTCCCTGATGCTCCTTAACCTTTCTACCTCCTCCCATAGCTCTGCCACCATGCAGAGCAAATCATCCACCTGGTCACACCTCACACAGCTGTCCTCACAGCTGCCATCGGTGAACAGCGAGAGGCCCTGGCACTCCCTGCAGCCTGAGACCTGGGTGGCTGCATGTTTTCGTGGGAGCTCCATCTGGGTAGCCACATCCACTCTGGCAAGCACAGAGGGCATCGCTTTCTGCCAGGTGAATACCATAGCTGAGTTTCTTCTGAAAGGATGAGGACTACCAAATGAACACACCTCTGGAGCTGGTAGGGTGACTTCGCCTTCCCTACATGCCCTGCCTGCACCAACTGCTGCGCAAACTTCATGCCATTGATGATTGCCTAATGCTCCAATCTAGATCCCTCTGCAAGGCCTCTTGTTCCTTGAGACAGTCAACAGCACCTCCCAGTTTAGTATCATCAGCAAGCTTGCTAATGCTGCATTCAAGTCCTGCATCCAGATCATTGATAAAAACGTTGAACAGCACTGGCCCTAGGATTGAGCCCTGAGGAACACTGCTGGCAAACCACAGCTCTGTAATCTTCCCACGAAGCTTGACCTAGCTTACAGAGATCATCCAAGAGGAGCTCCCTGTTCAGCCAAGCTGGTTGTCTGCTCCACTTCCTTGACTTTCGACACAATGGGATTGCCTGCTCCTGTGCAGGGTTCTTAAAAACAAACAAACAACAAACAAAACCACCAAACCAAACCCACAAAAGGTGGTTCTTAAAAACTGACCAACACTCATGGACCCCTAAGCCCTCAAAAGCAGTTTCTCTGGGGACATTGCTAACTAGCTCCCTGTGTAGCTTAAAGTTTGCTCTCTTGAAATCCAGGGTAGCAACTCTGCTGACCTTTTTTCTCATTACACCAAAAATTTTAAACTCTACCATTTCATGATCACTGCAGCCGAGACAGCCACCTACCATCACACCTCCCAAGAGTCCCCCTCTATTCACAAACAAGTCGAGGAGGGAACCTTTGGCTCCCTGACTTCTTGCGACGAGAAATTATCTTCAACAAACTTCAGGAATTTCCCAGACTTGCTTGTCACAGCAGTATGGTACTTGCGTCTGGTTGAGTTACTCACCAATCCTAAATTAAAAATGGGACTTTATATTCCACTAGCATTTAAAAATTGTGAAACAAACTGAATCTTGCTACACAAACCACTTAGTTTCATGAATCGCCCCAGAGCGTTTGTTCATTTACCTGAAGTTAAAACAGAGCACTGGCTTACTGCTTACAGAGGGCCGATAAGAATGATTAATATTTAACATTCTCAAGTTCACATATGTGAAATAGCTCCAACAAGCTATCCATGAGAATATCACACCTTAATTCACCAGTCACACTGAACACACATGTGTTTTCCCCAGCAGAAGGCATGTTTCCCAACATTAAAATGTACATTCCTCTCCGCATCAGTGACCACACAGTATTAAAGCACAGCTCAGTTTAGCACCTTGTCAGTCTGCTGAGAGAGTCCAAGCATCAGTTACAACCTCTTTTATCCCAGAGGCACCAAAGAACAGCACTGTGCTGGCAAAACCTCACAGCCTCTAACAGCTGTACCAGGAGAACAGGCTCCTAGGGACCAACCCGGCTGACAAGCATTGAAACTGCAATGAATCCTTCTAGAGAACAGACCTTGTCAAACGCACCCTGAGAAACGAAGCCCTGTCACAAGGGTAAACAACAGTTCAGACTGACAAATCCTAGAGAAATAATACCCACAGTAATAATCAAATCTACAAGCAGGCTTGCGCTTGATAGGTGTCAGACTGAGTAATCTTTAACAAAGCCAAACTCGGCAGAAAGGGTTCGTTCTGACCCCAGAGCAGCACATGCAGTCTGCGGCTTTGGCACAGCAGATACAAGTGCCACCTTTGTACAGCACCATGCCTACCACACAACATGAAGGGCGGCTGCATAACACAGACAGTAGGATAGCGTTCTAATGTAAGTTGGAAAAATTTCAGCTAATATCTGGAGGAAATAACCCACTTTCCACTGGGGATAAAGACTAGTATATATGATGTCTTGTTTTTTCCAGTCATAATAAACTTCCTCAGAAGAAAAAACAAGTTTTCAGGAGTATTCTAGGAACAGCAGGTGAGTTCTAAATTTCATTTCATACAGAATTTATCCTGCAACCATAAAATTTAAAACAATTTTTTTTTTACTTGGTAAGCAGAGAGAATAGTCTCTGAATCCCTGAATAAGCCTTGAAAGTAAATAATGTTGAAGTGACTGCAAATTGTATAGTTTAAGAGTCTTCACTCAGACATGAAAATTAACTTTTACTTGATCTTTATATGAACTCAGGCCTATCTTCTAGCTAATAAAAATAACAATTAATTCACTGAGATTACTAAAACAAGAATTGCATGTGTTGACTTGATTTCCAATACAACAGAAAAATAACAAGAGGTTGGCAAGTGTTGTTTTATTTTAGTGCCATTAGAAAGTTTTAGCTTTTAAAATAAGTAAATAAAAAACCTGAAAAACCGCACCACAGAAAATTCAGGCTTCTTCAACTCCTCTAAACATATATTTTTTTTAAAAGTTCACATAACGTAGAGAAAATTGTACCTTAGATATATGCTTTGTGTTCTGAGAAATAATAGCAGGATGATATCAATGATTCAGCAAAAGAGGGGTGTCATATTGCATTATGGGGACTACATGGTGGCTATGAAATACAATCCCTATACAGACTATTATAGACTAATACAGCAGATAACTTGGTCCAACAAAGTTACTGAAACATCTCAGCAGTATCTCTAAATAAAAATGTTTTCAAGACGTAGATATTTAAGGTAGGTTTTTGTTGCAAACCAAACAGAATTCTCCTCCCTCCTCCCCCACTTTGTGGTTTTTTCCTTTTAAAAAAAGCTCACCTCTTTCACTAGTGGATCTTCATTTCTCCATTTCAAAAAAAAAAAAAAAGGAAATGAGTTTAACAAGCAAGCTAGTTCCTCTTTCAAACACCAATACCAATGCAATGAGGTATTAAGAAGCGAAGCACAGAAAAAAAGGAAGTCTCAAATTCATTTTTAACTGTATTCTGAACACAACATTGTATAACCTGGAAAACTGGTGAGGTCATGGCAATAAATGTAAAGCGCTGGTAATCTGAATTGGTATGTGATTACATAGGCAGCTAATTCCTATTATTTCCATCAAATTCCTAATAGCTTAAAAAAAAGCTAGATGTTTTTCTTAAAGAGCTCATGCATTCAATCACTTATCTCCCCTCCCCACCCAACGAGACCATGAGAAACTATTCCCTTTTACACCAAGCTCAAGCTCCTTCCTTTGAAGGCAAGCCCACATTTGCACAGAGTCACATATCAATGGTGTATTAGAAGAATATGCACAAGGAACAACCATATTATTGAATGTTTTTGTTTTCATGGCAGATATTTCATGGTGAGGTAGCGGATAGGATGTTCTTCACTCTCAAACACCAGCAAAAGCATGCCCTGAAGCTTTGTTGAGAATACTCACTTAAAAAAAATTTAAAAATTCCAGAGTTGTCGGGCACTACACCAAAAAAGCATTTACATATGCTATCACCCATTCCTACTGGACAGGGTAACAAGCCCACGAGGTTAACCGTTACACCGATACCACTGCCCTGCCAGACGAGTCTCATGATCCACAGGGTAGCATGACGTACCTCAGGACTCCAAGCGGGCCCTGCCCTTTGTTATGAATCTACTCTGCCTCAGTAAGAGTGATGCTCAGCCACCTGACACACCCTTAAATACTGCTCTTCAAAACACTGTATGGGCTGTAATAGCTCCTCAGCAAAGCTCATCTAAGTCTAGCCTCTTCCTCAGCTTCACAACATACCAGACCACATTTTGACCGAGGATCCCTTGACACCTGCATGAGATCTGGCATTCTGTAGCTATCCTCCAACCTTTCAGTAAAAGGTCTCCAGTCAAGGAGGACTCATGAACAAGGGAGAAGATGACCTCTTGCCTTGACTACTGGGATGCCAGTATCAACATTTCCTGTTTCACATACAGTCAAGTTCTTCTATCAATGCATTTGCTGCAGATGCTAGCATAAACATCAAGTGGGTATTTAGTAAGGCCTAGACCTTCTAAATTGCTGTGAGATGAATGCCTTAGCCTAGTCCATCAACACTGTCCTTGGGGTTACACCTCAGCAAAATATTTTTGGGAGCTCTGTGCCACACTACTTACTTAGTAGACTGCAAACCCACCAATTCCCAAGAGCTGATTTTGAAAAGGCCCTGTTGTTCTGTCCTCAACAACCTCACCCAGAAAGCCTCCCTCCCATTCAGAACACAAAAACCGCAGAAGTGGCAGGGACCCAGACGCTATCACACTTGCCCAGGCCAAAACACAAGTTTTCTGGTGATTTACTTCTGATCCAGCTCATTTCCCATACATGTCCATTCTATAAAAGGCATCAAATCTAATACATGCCAAGGGAACAACACATCCTATTTTAATTGCTGAGTACTGGAACCTCAGAGTCATCCCATTACAACCAAATATTAGAACTCTACTTACTTGTCAGTTGTAAGCTTACTCACTCCAGCCAAGTCAGTCCAGAAGAGCAGTCACAAGAACTCCAGAGCTGTTACTATCCAGGAAGTTTAACACCCAGTACAATAGGTAAGCTTCTCCAATTTAACAAAGACTATTCTGAAGACCTAACCACACCAAGTAGCACTTTACAGACTCAAGAGTCTCTATAAAGGTCCCTGAGCCACCCTCACACCTGATCTCAATGAAGACTTACTCATTTCCTGCTTGTCTGAACATCTGTGTAACTCCCAAACCCTGTTTCTACAGCCTGTAAAGTAGGTTCCTCTTGAATATTTTTCTTAAATAATGTTGCAATTGTCAGTGCTAGGCTGGGAGTTGCTACTGCTTCATTTTATCTTGAGCTCAAGATCCATATTTCACTCACCTGTTGTTGCTATGTGCAAGTTATCTGCACCATGTAAACTGCTCATAGTTATCACTGGCCAGTTAACAAATGCTATAGCCGTTCAGGCTTCCAACTGAAAAACAGCTTCTGCTTACTGAAAGAAAATCCTTTCCATAGCATTAACAAATAAACTTTTCTCGTTGAAAGAGGAAGAGAGCTCTTCAATTCTTACAGGACCAGCTGCCTTCCTTTTCTCTCTGCTTTAGTCCTCTCTTTTCACTGTAGAAATCTCTTTCAACACATAAAGAGAAGGTATGATGCCCAATGCTCAGCACCTGCATTACTCTAAGCAAATAAAGACCAGCTGCACCTGAGAGGCCCACACCCTCCCCTACAGACACATTCTGTTGACAGAACAGTGCTTACCCGTAGGAAAAGAAACAGATTCACTTTCCCTGAGGCCTTGAAATCACGATTTTATGAAAACTACTTCAGTTCAGCAGAGCTATGGCATCCAGGACTGGAACAACCATGTGAAATTCAATTTCATGCTGCATAGGATAGGAAATGAGTTAGTAAACTATCTAATTAGACTAAATACGGTATCTGTGTAAAGTTTACATTTAGCATGGAAAGTGTCTGCAATGTCACATAAAACACTTCATGACTAATTTTTTTTTATTTTGTCACTACTCTTTGTCTCCAAAACATTGATATTATTTTTCTGTTGAACTGGGGGAATTTGGTACACCCTACCAAACTGTATTTACGTAGCCTTATCTTGGCTACTTCTTGGCTTTTATGTTATGCACTTCTAGTACACAGGCCAGCTGTAGGGAATTCTTTATCCAGTCACCATTTGGCCAGAGCCAGGTCAAACTGGCAGAGGAAGAATAGGTTGAAGTTTCAACATGGAGTTATAAAAAACATTAACTTCATGATTTTGTCCAGATGCCAAACCAATTTTTAAGTCTGCAATTTTTATCAAAAGAGCAAAAATAATAAAAAGTGTGTGAAAGTCTATGCTGAATGCTTTTTAATTGCATAAGATGAAAGGTTTCACCTGAAGCACACGCAGAGGCAGGGGAAAAGTACATTGTGGCTACACACGCCTAGAATGAATGTCACCAATGACTGAGAAGTTTAAATAAATAACGATTAATTATAGTTGGCTACAGCAAGCAAAAGGTACTGAGCACCCTTTCCACCCTAATTCTGATGCTCTTTACCACAGTCTTTTCACTAACGGCTTCGGTGCTGGCCGCTGGGGTTGAATGCACCTGTGCAATGCTTCATCCCCGCAGGCGGTCTGACCTTTCCTTCCAGAAAGGGACATTCTGGTTTCAGGTGCTCGGGCCAGGCTGGCAGGGACGGCTCCGCAGCCACAGCCCCGCCGCGCTGCCGGCCCGGCCTCCAGCAGCACTCACCACGTCCTCTGCGCACGAGCAGCAAGCGGGCGCCAACAGGCCCGAAGCGCCCGTGGCGAGACAGCGCCCAAGGGAACAGCCCACACGCCAAGAGAGAACAGGCAGCTCCTCAGCAGAGGCCCCGGACCCCGAGCCCCACCCCTTCTAGAAGGTTCTGCCGCCCCGCCTGGGCCCCGCCCCGCTCAGGCAGCGCCGCTGTCCCCAGAGGCCGGAGGCGGGGCGGGGTCCCGGCTGGCAGGGGATGCTGCTCCTCACGGAGAGAAGGCTGGGGCCTCTGCGCCATGCGTGTGCGGCGCTCTGTCTTTTTTGAGGTGATTAGACTGGCGATTAACAGATTTCGGGCCACTAAAGTCTCTTAAGTTCTGAGAAGAGGATTGAAACAGTTTTTTTACTTGCAGATATAAAAAATTAATAAAGTTGCTTATCCTCGTCTGCATCAGAGACTTTCATGTTGTGCTTTGTCTACTCTGTTTTATGTGCAGCTCACGTGGCGTTAAAGACAAGGTAGCGGATGCTCACCTCAAATCCGCTGCGGCGCATTGATTGCATCACGGCTGCTGCGTGTGGTAAATCCTGCCGGTGAAGCTCTGGACACCCGTGCTGAGTGTAAAGCTAGCATGCAGATACCTGATACTTGAATACATATGAGCAGAAGTTAGTAAGGTATTAAAGTAAATTAATCTGTAGTAATTAATCTGTAAAAGGAGGCAGCAAATGCTGAGTGGGGTTTTTTGCCTTTTCTGAGGTAGGTGGCACAGGCCACGGCTGAACAAAGGTTTGATTTACTGTGGCGATTCCTGGAGATAATAATCCTACTGGGACTTGGACTCCAGAATGATTTAGGGCAATAGTCTTGAAATGACTAGCCTTTATTTACTGTTCTAAGGTTAAACTTTCTGTCCCCCACGCGTGCGGCATGTCAGTACCTAATGCGGTACGGAGAGACTGAAGTAATGGGCAAGAGAGAGGCTGTGATACACACTTCTCTGATCAGAGAATCATTTATGGCATATTGACTAAATTCCATGCATTTAGTGGCTGCCAGACAAAAATAAATCACCGTACAGCAGCATAGCGAAGTGATATTCACTGACCCACATTCAGAAAAATACTGTATATAATGTGGGGGCAGGGCAGGCTCACGGCCACGCCACTCGGTGCTCGCAGCCGGCTGTATGTGGAGAGGGTGGCCTGTCGACCTCCTGGTAAAACGTAGGAAGGAAAGGCAGTTACAAAAACCTTACGTGCTTTGTAAATGTCCATTAGTAAGTAGTTTATTTTGCTGTGGTTTGTGATTTATAGGATTAATGCTTTGCCTGAAATGTGTAGGCTGCAGCAGTGGTTGACAGGAAGAAGGAAGCTCTGTGCCTTTGATAACCGCTGATGGACAGTTAATTTCTCAGGCTAATGGAAGCAGTATAGCTGACCTGGGCAAAAGACTTGGAGCTAAGGAGCCAAATAACAGTGTTTGCAGAGGGAGTAGTTTTCTTGGGGGGTGGCGAGGTCCCCTCCAGGGACAGGTAAATATAAGTTTTAGCTGTTAGCCATCTGCTTACATCAAAATCGCTTAAATCCTATCCACAACCATTTTGCCGGGGAGACAGAAATTTCACGGACGGTACATTGTTAGTCAGACTTTACACCCTTAATCTGAAGATAATCCTCAACGTGTGTTCTTTGTGTCAGATGTGTCAGATGGTGAATCATTACAGGGAATGCCAGGATGATCCAGAACTGATGTAATGAGTTTGATGATTGGGAAACTCAAATCAATTTCGTTTACTGAGCCCCAGCAGAAATCAGAAGAGATCATGGTTTCCAGGTTAAATACCTTTGCTCTACTTTATACTGCTCTAAGTTAATCTTTCTCTATCTAGTAGTCAGAATGACCAGAACAGGTAATCTTTAACCACTAGCCATTGACTTACAAGGGTCACAGCATTTTCCCTTCTGTGATCTCAGTTGTCCTAGCATTACATATGCCTCACCTTTGTCTATTATATTGTGGTATTAGCACTGGTAAATGTGCTTCCTTCAACGTTGGTGAAGGTTGGTGCCCCTTGAATACTGTAGTAATCTGGGATAAATACCAGCTTTGCCCACTTTGAGCCCAAGAATTCCTGTAGCAATTTCCTCTCAAAAATTACATGGTCATATCCTAAACTGCTGTAAGTCAGCATAGATTCACTGAAATTAATAGGTCATAGCAAAGGGATACATTCAGTTACATTGTTGGATATGTGTCAGTTTTCTCCATAAAAGGATCCGGCCTAAATCTTTGACCCACATTTGTCTGTCTGTAAGTTTTAAACCGAGTCAGCCATGCCCACAGCTGGTGGATTGTAACAGGATTTTTCCATAGATGAAATAGCCAACCCCAAATCAGTTTAAGAGTATTGATTATATGCTCATTAAAGATAGAGCTGGAGTAAAGCCATAAAAATACAACTCCAGTTCTCATATGGGACTGGCCATTAGTGCAACAGTTCTGAGGCTGGAATCTAGGGAAGGAAAATTGTTAAATATCGGGGTTCCAGAGGACTGCAGAACTGGAGTCTCCCTGGACTGGTGCCTCAGTAGTTCCTTTTTAAACCTCTGTACCTTATAGCATCAGATTTTTCAGATCAGAATCTTTTGCTCTAACTCCCTCCTCAACTGAGGGTCTAGTTTCCCACCTCCCTCAAAAGTGCAACTGGCTTTAACCTGAGGTCTGTGGTAAATTAGCTGGGTAACATTAGGCCATCCAAATGAGGAAGAGAAAGCTCTTCCCAATCCACTCGCTTCTCCCCACTTACTCTACATGTGCACCACGATCTTCCTCTGTGTTATTCTTCTTTTCATATAAAGTTCATACTGTTCTGATTTTAAGTGTAGAGAAAAAAAAAGAACGAGAATTGATTCAGGTGAGCCTCTTCCATGTCATGTAAATGAACCCTGATTTGAAAGTCTCCAGTTTGAACTGAATGGTGAAACTGGCTTTTGAAATCTACTCTAAATAAACAAAGTAACTGTGTTTTTTAAGCTTTTTCAAACAGGCTTTCTAAATGAGCTTTGTTGAACACGTAATGTATTTATAATCAACATTAACCAGCTGCAAGGAAGGTTTATTCTTCCAAAGTGATTTATACCACTCACAAACCCTTGTAGGCCCATATCATTTTGAAACAGAATAAAACAATTCTCCTAATACACTAGTGAGATGTTCATGCACAGAATATTTAACCCCTTTTTTGCCAAAATTGTTGTTCTTAATTGAAGAATTTCATAATTAAGGTACTGCAGAGCAAAGCCATAGGTTCTTACTGTTTGTTAAATCTTCCCAGTGTGAAAAACTTCCTAACGTAGCCCTATTTTTGCCCCTGTGGTAAGTTATTATTCCTTCAGTTTTGGAGTTAGTCTTTCACTCTTTCCACATAGAAAAGGCTCCATTCCTCAGATTTCTATTTCACTCTTTGTATCCTCCACATTTTATATAGGAAAAATGGTAGGAAAAAACTCTTGTATGGATCAAATTTCGCCCTTTGTATAGTGACACCTTAGTCAACAGGAGCCATGCACAGAAAGTGGAATCACAGAATCACAGAATAATTTAGGTTGGAAGGGACCTTTGGAGGTCACAGGACTCAGTCCTCTGCTCTGAGCAGTGCCAACTTCAAAGTTAGATTGAACTTCAAAGTTAGATAATTTTGCTTGGGGTCATATCTACATATTTTCAAGGGAAGAATTTGGCCCTCAGATGAATGTGCAATGTGTATTGCATTATTTGTCCTTGTGTCACCTTTACTAACATTTAAACAAACCAGTTCCCTTTTTTTTTTCAGGAATTTCCAAATAATTTGGCATTTAATTTCAAAGAATTGGATCCAAACCAGTCTGCAACAGTAATGAATGTTGCAATGCTGTTTCAGACTCTCACCAGTGGCTCCATGTGTAGTGGGCAGTTCACTTCACTTACAATTGCAGATTGCCATTTTGAGGAAAACAGCTTTTTTCCAGAAACACAACCCCAGAAATACCAAGTGTTTCCTCCGTAAGTAGCACATTTTAGTCTTTCTCTGCTGTTTTTGGACAACATGTGGCATTTTGATGTTTTTTTTTATTTGAGGTTTTTTGCCCTCTTTTTATGATTAAGCAAATTGTCAGATACCTTCTGTAGATTTAAAACGCACATCCATATTTTCAGAATGGCATATAGAGTTTGCACACAGGATTCTGTACAGGTAATTTTTAAATAAATATTTTCCCCAAACCTTGTCCTACTATTATGGGCACTGGTACTACTATGAACTAGTACTACTACTACTAGTAGTAATTCTGTCATTATACTGTGTGCACGTACAAGTCCCAAATGAGAGACTTTTCACCAAAAAACAAGCAGTATCAAGACCAAATGAAAAGCAGTCCCCGCTTCAGGAGGGTTTTCTGAACAGACTGAGAGCAGAAGGTAACACAAAGGTTGAGAGCACCATCGAAAAGCCCTAACCACTGGGACTCTAAACAAAGAAAATAGCTGTAACTGGGGGTATATTTTCCCTAATATTACAGGAAGGCTATCAGTAGTAACAATCATGGCACAGTCAGGCCCCACTGTGCAAGATGTCTGCATACACAAAGAATATAGAGACATACAATGCTGTAGGTGCTATCCTGATCTTTCAGAAGTTAGTGGAAATGTTTCTTTTGACTTTTTGATCCTGGTTTTGTCTGACGTTTAATGATCAGCCAGATAGTGATTCACTCCAGAATTTCCCCAGTCATCTTCCTGTTAATGTCTTTATAAGGATAAAAAGTGAGACTATACCAGTACATCCAAGGGGCTGCGTAGCCAGCCGAAATTGATGCGTAGCCATGGTCTCCCTTCTTGTGCAGCACTGGAAGTTAGGTAGCACAGATTACTGGCACTTTTAACCTAAAAGCAAGTGACTAGGATTGCGTTATACAAAACTCTTCATTTCACTGTGTTTCTCCAATACCCAGTCATATAGCACAGAATATGAAAGCTAAAACTCAGGCATGTGCTCTTTTTCTTTTCCTGTCTCATTTAATTCTCTGCTTCCCTACTAAATGTCACCTGTGAGCATTATTAATTTGTGCTTTGTGCTAATTAAAATCTTTTTCTTTAACAAAACTGGAAAAGAGTACAGTGAAGCAGTCGGATCATCTACATTAGGCAACTAACATTGCTTTTACAACTAAGGTTATAAAAATGTGTCATTAAATCCCTGAGAATTATAAATTCTGGAGTTTTTCATAAGGGGAAAAAACTGTTCTTGAACTGTATATGTAGTGATAAGACTGCTAATAACCTATAAATATAGCTTCATTATTGCATAAAAAGCACAGTTCAGTGCCTTCTTTTATTCACGACTGCTGACATTATTATTTGTATTACTGGTGTATCTGAGACGAGCTACACTGTGATTAGAAAACAGCATTTTAGGAAACAGCATTTTAGGAAACAGTAGGAGATAGTTCTTGCCATGACAAATTTGCAGTCCAAATACATGGCAACCTAAAGGAGAAAAGGCATGCCATAAATTGGTAAAGATGAGGATGTTCTAGTGGCTTTGTAGTTCAGGGTTTTTTCCATTACACAGTATTGTATGATGTGTTTGAATCGCTTATGTGCAGGACCCTTCTCACAAAAGCAGAGCTCTGTTTCTTAGAGCTCATCTATATTGGCCTGTTTCATCTCACCCTGGCAGTAGTGAGGGGAGGCATCTTAACAAGGACAGAAGTTGCATTTGTGTTCTATCAAAGGTCTAGTTATGCTAAAGCCGGAAAACAAGGAGAGTGCAAGACACGGAATTTTTTCCAGATTTGATTTTGCAGTGGTTTTCTGCTGCTGGATGAACACATCCAGCCAAAACCAGTAAAGTGACCTGGTTCCTCACTTTTGTGAGGTATTATATTGAAAACTTTGCTTTTTTTTAAAAAACACACATTACTTTTACTTAAGACTGTTACAAAATACTTATGTTCTAATGGAATAGAAGCATGGTAATGGAAGTAAGCAATGAAATACTAATTAGTTAGCTATCAGGAAGGTTATTGTACTGAAGGTGTGACTTTAATTTATGTTTAGAGAAATCTCAGGTTCAAATCCCATACTAGCCTTCACAAAAAATGTGAAATTTATCATGCCCTAAATCTGGGGGTTTATGCAATGGTCTAATTGTTGATTATCAGGATGAGGTCCTGAAACGTGTGTTTAATTCCTGGTTTTGCCATTGGTGTTCAGATAGGCTCAACTGAAGTCAGACTTTTTCCCCCATCTCCTAGGTGTGCTGGAAAGTAAAACCTATTAAAAATGTGACAGGCTCTTTGAGAGTTCCGAAAATTCCTGTGCAGAAAAGACAGTAAATAAAAATAAAACATGAAAAAAAGATCAGTGAGACCCAGCAGTGAACAGTAAGATTAGCACTGTGACCTGAGGAATTGATGAAATCAGTCTCGCTGGACGAAGTAAGCAATTAATATGAAGACAGAGTAAACACTCTTCATCTCAGGGTTAAGCAACAGGCAGCTGAAAAAACCCTATATTTTGCCTTTTTCCCTACCCACATATGCTCTCTCTAAAGGGACAGAGAAAATTGAGATTTCAGAGCTTTTTTTCCATTCCTTAGTCTGTTTGACTAAAGGTGACTCTGGCTCTGTGCAGTGAGGGCCATCTCCCTCCCCCAGATCAATATTTTAATATGACTTATCAGAAAGAGAATGAATTGTTTACTTTAAAACCTCAGGATCCCATAAAGGGCGAGAGAAAGGTGTCCACTGGAAACAGAGGCTTTCAACAGCTGACCACTGCTGGGAACTCATTGAAGAAAACCAAGACCTCCAAAGATCCGAATACAGTGATATTCAGCAAAATGTCGTGCAAGAGAATCTGACAAGCCCTAACGACACACCAGAGGATCATTTGCCAGTTGTGTCAGATGGTAAGTGCCTTTCCGTGCTTGATTCATGTGGGGAAAAGGAAATGCTAAAACGTACTAACACAAATAAAATAGTGCAAGTGAATTTTGAATACTAAGCACTTCAGAATACCAAAGTATCCACAAATGCCGTAGCCTGTCTGGGTAATTTAACAGGATTTAATGTCTTTAACATAGTGATCTCCGCCTGCACTTTTAAAGAGATCAGGCTTTTATTAGTGTCAGGCAGCAAGCCACCCTAAATGTTTATTGTTTAAAAAAAAGGGGGTGGCAGGGAAGCTGACTGTAAGCGTGGTTAGACTTCACCAGGGTTACAGGAATGCTTCCAAGTCCGGATATACAAAAAGGACAGGTTCTGTGATCCATATTCAGATACTTCTTGAAAAACCCTCTTGTTCTTCGCAATGACCTACTCAACTGGAACATTCTAATAATATTCGTTATACAAATGTCTAGCAGAAGAGAAGCAAAAAGTGGATTTTTTTTTCTCTGATGTTTATACTTCGCTTTCGCCCTGTACTGTCCGGTAACTTGCCCATTGTTTCAGGGTTTTTTGCTCCATTGGAGTACTAAAAACTAGTGGCCATTTCTCTTTCTTTCATACCTTTTGTCTTGGAAATATTCCTGTGGAATTGCTGGAAGCTTCCATGTAGTTGTGGAACTGTAAAACTGCCTGCTTGCAGCTGCATCATTTGCCTGGCTATCTACTACCATATAGGTTTCACAGTGAAGTGTAGAGGCACTTCGGCCAGGGCTCTACTGCTCTTTGCACTGTATCTGCCAGCGATTGTTGGGCTTTTCCTCAGAGACCTTAATTAGAATAAGATCTTGCCTGACCTTTCTTCTCTGCTGCAGAGAAAGCTGAGTCAATGTGTATGAGGAAAGGTAAGGGGAAAAAACACTAATATTGTGATGAATTAGAAAGCAAAGTCCAGTACTTATGTTCCTTTGGCATTAATTTCTCATTATCACCAGCTAGAGCGTAGGCACGTTTATTAAAAATAGCCTTGTGGACCTCAGGTCTACAACTGCAAGCTGCATCCTGACTAGACAGAATGTGCTCTGGGTGTGACTGTGTATTTGTCATCATTCATTAAAAAAACTCAGTGCCGTTTTGATGCACAGGGTGTGTTGCAGTTCCTTTCCTTCTTGCAGAGATGTCTCCTTTGTAGCTGTGATTGCACAGTGGCCTGACCTGTGGATCTGCAAATCTGCCTGACAGTTCTGTGTATTCGTTCAAATGCACAACTCTTTCCCAGTACAGCATGTACAGACTCAGAACACAGACAAAATCAGTGCAAGATGAAAAGCACTTGGAAAAGTTTCAGCCCTGCCCAAGCATTTACAGGCTTGCGTCCTTGACAAGGATGGCAATGACAGAGCAGTTGTAATAATCACATTTGAAAAACAAAATTGTCTGTCCTGGTAACCAGCCAGTGAAGGTTCATTTCTCTGCTATTTACCAGCCAAGGGCCACTCAGAACTCAACTCATACTGCCAGTTCATGCTTTCACTGAGGTTTGATTGTATGTACTTGCAAATCAGTAGCTGAAGTGGTCCAGAGCTCCAGTGAGTCTGCACTGACCGATCAACACTGGTTGAACTAGATTACATGTAAGAAAAAGATCCAGAAAAGACAGAAAGTTGGATCAAAAGGTGAGGATTGCAGAGGAAATAACGTGTTACACTGCGCAGAGTGTGCTGGTGGTTCAGGTGTATTCAGTACATGTAGGCAGCCAGCTAGTTTGTGTGTGTTAGTGTCTCCTCTCTGCTGGCACTTCAACTTTTCATGCTGTAGAATAGTGAGCTAAATAGCCCCACCTGATGATCTGCATATTAACATCTGTATTTGGGAGCCCTGTGCCCTTATCCTTAATCATTTCCTGTTACAGCTCCTTCCACTGTCTCAATCCAGGGCTGCTGTTTCTGCAGTAGCCCTCAACCTGCATCTCATCTGGAGAGCAGATTCTTTTCTGGATCATTTCCTTCGGAGAGCCATGTTCTACTCCCCACAAGCCCCAGTGCTTCAGCTGACCTAGTGGTAGTTGCCCATACAGAATCTCTTATTTTGGGGCACGCAGAGCTGCACTTTTCAGAAATTGCAGCATGCCCTGATTCAAGCTAGGGACTGCCTCTCCTTCTTACAAAAGCTGGTATTTAAAATGGCGACCACTTGGTCTCAACAAGTAGAGAAACATGATTTTCCTCTATAGCTGTACTACATTCAGCATACATACCTCAAACGTTTAGATTTTACAAACAGCTGATGACAGAGATTTGTGCCTCTCTCTCGTTTCTCAGCTGGAATGCACGATGGGAGTGCTGACAGCAGACTGAGAATAAAGTAGAGGCATTACGGCTATTAATGTGTGGGAGTGACGCATCACTAGGGCAGTGAATTAGGGAAGATAACAAATGAGATTGACAGGAAGGCTAAGCCCACAGGAGGAGTTCTCTGGGGATCTGAGTCTGCCTTTTGAACGCTTTGACTTGCTTAACAGTCTTTTGCTAAAACGCAACCAGAGCCAGAAGACTATTGGAGAGTCTAGTTTCATTACATATGGGTAGCACATGCTCCTGAATGTGTAAAAATGGGAATGCATTTACTGAGCTTAAAAATAAATGAGATGGATAGTTTAAAAGCATTCTAGCAAGATGTTCTGTCCTCATCTCTCAGCACAAAAAGACAACTCCATCCCCTGCCATGGTGCTTCTAACCAGTCCATACAGCATTCTTTTTTGAGTCAGAAAGTTCAAGTTTCCAGCAGCTACAAAAAACATTTTGGTACTCAGCACATACAAAATCTACCCAAATTCATGCAAAATGGAATATTAATGTTTAACGTACTCTGCTCTCCTTGAAAGATTTTTACCAATTCCAGGGGAATAAAGGAATTCCACTCTGTGGTCTGTCTCTTTTTTTTTTTCCTTTCTTTAAGTTAGCAGACTTCATTACAGTTATTGATTAGTTACTAGTATTATTTTGTTATTCCTATTAATGAACATTCACTAGCTGGCTTGCACTTTCACAAAGCTACATTCTATCTGCATGGGTCAGTGTTTCTTCCAGTTAATATCCAATATGATCTTGCACAGATGATCACACTAGTTGACAGTCTTTATAGACTGAGGAAAAAGCAGATACCTGGAAGAGTAAAGTACAAAGGCCACTCCTATTCACCCAAGCTCTGGTTTCTAATCTCCCCTCTTCCCTGTGCTCCTTTCTCTGTTTTCTCTGCTTTCTCTGCTTCTCTGCAGCATTCAGATGTGATGATGGCACATAACTGAATTTCCATGGCTTTACAAATCCCTGTGCATCATGTGACCCTCAGCTACCCTTTGTGTGCTCTTAGTCCACTCCTGACGAACAGGATCTTTTACGGGATTTTTTTATACTCACTGAGGATGTGCAGAAATGTTATAGACTTGCAGGCTGAACAAGCACAGAAACACACTCCATCATATTAAACCAAAAAAACTGTCCTGGGAAGAAAAGAAACACCACAGTCGTGTATGTTAGTTACACTGCTTAATTCACTGTTGTGTAGGTGTTGACGTGTCATAGAAGAACTTGCCTTGAATAAAACAGGTGAAGTGAGACTAGGAGTACAGACCAACTTGGTAAGTGGGCTAGCTCTAAAATGCTGGGAAAAGCAAGTATATGGAAAACAAATATAATCTTTAGCATCGTGATTCCTCAGATCTAACATAGCTCTATAAAAGTCAGGTGCTTATTCTGAGCTGTCTCCATCAATAAGAGAAAGACACAGGTCCTTGCAGAGAATGATTCATCCCTCCCTTCATAAATTTGTCTCTTAGGGCAGGATCAATTACTTTCTCAAGGTGCCTGTCCATCTCCTTTGCCTGTAAAGGCACGCTTAAAGCTACTTAGCTTTTAGATAACTACAGCTAGCTGAGAAAAAATACTCACCTCAAAGAAATTGTGAATCCTGTCTCCCACTTCCGTGGTGAGAATCCTGATGTACCACTTATCAACACGCACAAACATGGTCTTTTCTCTGTGTTTTGCAGATCTTTGAAGCCCCCATGCTGAAGTCTGCAATGCGTGCATATTACTCCTTCCGTGGACTAATGATCTACTACTACCAGAGCTGTGGAGTGTGACAATGGTGTTTGTGTCCAGTCTATCAAACGCCATTATCACACTAAATAGCTACTGGTAGACCAGACATCAATTCAGAAAAGTACGTGAACTGTAGCAATACGTTTTCCCACTGTGCTGAGGAATAAATAACCTTTTTACACATATGCCAGGATGACTCTACTCTTTCTTTTATAAGCAAACCCACCATAATATGTGGGAAATACAGACTCTGCTACATGCACTTCAAGATTCCCATTGTAAAGCACACGAGTCATCTTAAGGAATCGTCATTATAATGTCATCATTAGGAATGTGGATTTCATTGGAATCAATGGGGTTGTAATTACCTCTGAAAAACAAGGCTAGCTTGGGATTTTCTTTTTCCTGTTGGATTGACCATGACAATAGAATACTGAAGCCAATTAGCTGACGTAGTCAAACTCTGGCTCTTATTTTGGCATCAAATTAAAACATACATTTGGAACATTAATTGACTGATATGCTCATGACATTTTCCAAACAGAACACTTTCCAAAATTCTGATAAAAAGCTATTATGTCTAACTTGAAACATAATTTATTCAGGTTCCAAATGCTTTCAGCTTTGTTCCCTTCCATGTCACAACTGTATGTATGATTTGAGCACCACGCGCAAGTCCATTGTCTTATATTCTAAACCTACTGTTTTGGGAAGAGTCACAATTTCCTCATAGAAATTCTTCTGAAACTATTTTAAAGAATAGGAGCCATCTGTAGGAACTTCCAAAGGGCTTATTGAAAGCCAGGCACCACCACTGCACTGAGAAGCCTAAATCCCACTGAATAATCCAAGATTTAGGCTCACAGAATGTTGCGCTCTGATTTGCAATGAGAGTGGTAACCCTAATATTCATCAGTATGTCCCAAACTCCACCCTTCCTCTGACTTCTAGTGCTAAGTAACCAGGCACGCATAATGAATAGGAAGCTTCCTATGGCTGTGATGTGTGGAGTGCTGCTGGAAGAAAGCATAGATGGATATGTGAAATTTATCATTTATAGATTATACTGTGTTTCCATTTGCAACCAATTTTAGTACACAGTGTTTCCCAACAGAACATCTTCAATGAGTTACTTAATTTTATTCCCTAAACCATGGTTTCTTCCATAAGTTACTGCCATGGAACAGTCATTAGCAATGCATACTGCTGAAAATTAATGGAAGAACTAGTGTTGTATATTAAAATGGAGTTCCAGTCTACATATTTTTAAAAGAATTCTCAGCACTTCAAATTATAATAACACAACAGGTCTTCACAGAGGAGCCCAGAATAGGTTTCCTAAACCTTATATGTATCTTAATCACTCTTTGCATTCACAATTTTCTTTTGTGACCAACTGCTCTGAAACCTGCACAGAGGTATCTGACACAGCAATAAAAGGTGACTGAATGGAGAGTAATCCAGTAGCCTCCTGATAAACTAGCGCAGAACAGCTCTTGCAAAGGGAAGAAGATAACGCTTACTACCTACAGGAAGAAGAAAGACTTTTCGGTGCTTTTTTTCCTCTTCCAATCCTGCTGTCCCAAATAAACATCAGGCACGGTGACAGGGAAGGGGAAGGAGCAGGGGCAATGGTAGAGGAGGTGGAGGAGAGGTGGGAGTGCAACAGTGGACGTGTGAGCACAAGGACAAAGCAAGTGGTGCGGGAAGCCAAGACCTTGCGCACAGCACCAGCTACGCAGCCAGTCATTCACCTGTTCAATTCGTCCCCTTTTTCTTGAACCCCTTTCTCCAACTGGGAGGATAGAGGAGAACATCACCTGTGCTCCCAATCCCTTTAACATCGTTCCGAGGGACATAAAGTCTCTTTTGAGAGGCTTGTGCCAGATGCGTATCCACTGCTGTCTCACTGCCCTGACATCGTCCTTCCAGTATATATTGCACCCGTTGGCCTCCTCTTCCCTGGTCCAGTTTTGCTTTCAGGAACAATAAATCTTAATCTTGACTACCAGATAAAGCATGAATGGATGGACAGAAATATTCTGATGTTATTCCTCCCTTCTGATGTTTCCTACGTTACACAGGAAGCTCATTCAAACACATTTCTGTAGCAGCAGTACCAGCCTTTTGGTGTGTGCCACAAAGGCTTTCTGCTCGGTCCTGATGACGGGTCCATCCCTGTTATGCCACTTGATATGGACCTGTCACATCACCGAACTGTAGCTGTGATACAGTGTGCAGCCACGTACATGGCACAAATCCAGCCACAGCAAACAAGCAGCTCTCATCACCCGATCCCGTGTGCACCCCTATCACAAGACCAAATGCACATCTACTGTGTGTTTGGGGCAACGTGAACATGGTTCATGTGGTAAGCGAGCTTTCAGTTGTACAGAAAGAAAAAGGCTGCAGGTCCTTTGTGAAAAAGGTAGAAAGGGAAAGGTGAGGGCTGGGCTGCCCCGTAGCATAAGGCTCAGTCCTATCTTTTGTCTGAAAGGAGCAGATAATGAATTAGAAAGACTGATGTAGTGGACCAGATCCAAAACATCTGGCACAGACTGAGCATCTATAAGGCCACTAAGCATTAACGCTAACAAGGGACGTTGTTCTGCCACCACTGCAGAACAAGCAGCCTCGGTCATCCATAAACACAGCCAGAAGCCAGCAGCAACAGAAAGGCTCCCAAAGCCAGTATTCTCCTGCCGTCCAAGACTCAGTAAATCACAGCAATTTCACACCCACAATATTTTACGGCAGACTCACAGTGAAATCAGCAGAGCTGCAGATCATTATGGCTTGTTTTTCAAAAGGTCTTTGCTGAGAACAAGCTTCTAGCTGAGGGAATCTTTGTGCAGGTAAGTTGGGGGTGGGGGTGGGCAAGAGCGCTGGAACTCCTTTCTCTTTTCTCTGGCTTTGCAGGAGGAAAGAAAAATGACCTTGTCTGCAAGGCCCTCTGTGTAATGTTTTCACAGCAGCTACTTTTCTTCTCAACCTTCGATTGAGCGAGAAATGAAGAAAGTCCCTTCCCTCCCTCACCACACCTGCCGTGCTTTCTAGGGAGCCTGTACCAGTCTTGCTTGCCCTTCTCCTGATTACTGGCACTGCGGTTTTTCTTATTTGAAGAACACCTTATGCTATTTCTCTCCTCCCACTCAGTAAGCCTCATATGCTGCTTGCCTGAGCACAATATCCGTATCATCAAGAGAAAGAGTTGGAGATTAGGTCTGTCCTTTTAGACTAGCTCTACGATTTGCAATGTCATCACAGCTTATTCCACATCATTCATTCTTTTAGAGATGCAAAACATGAATCACCACTGCTGCTGGTGGTGGAATGGCAGTACAGGCTCCCCAGCTTCTACTTGTAATGTTATTAAAGGAAACTCATTTCAAATATTCAGTCAAACATCCATGTGGGCAAACAGTTCCTAACCTTCCCCTGGTGCTCTGTGGCAGGACAGCAGTGTAGATTAATTCTCTTTCCCTATTACTTTCTTACTACTGTGCTCTTAAAACTCAAAAATGAAGTTATTTACTGAGGCTTTTATTGTAGAGCAACATGACCTTTACAACACCCACACAAGTATTAGATACACTGAAGTTTGGAGAGAAAAAAAAAAGAAATTAAGGCCTAATGGGGCTGCATCCCTGCAGTTCACTGTTAGATTATGTGAGGTTAAGCTGAGGGAGTTATACTGAAAAGTTTCTCCGATAAGAACTGCATACAAATTTCTTGCTATGTGGTATAGGGAATGGACTGGGAAACATACTGCCTGTTTTCCAGTGGGGTCCTCCATCTTACATCTCCTTGAAGTGGATAAATATTCAAGGCACAGCCTTGAAAACACATCAGCTGCCTTCTGAAGTTGCATTCTCCAGAGACCTGGGGCCAAGCAATTTGTAAAGCAGGTGTATGCATAAGGACTGGGAACATGTGTCACAGCGCTGCAATGACCTATTCATCCAAGACTAGTCAGCCATAGAGTCAAATCCTGAAACTTAGCAGTCTGGCTTTTTTCATTTGGAAACTTGAAATGAAGAATAATCTCATTTCTATGGCAAGGATCTATCTTCCCACACAGGTTAAAAAATGCTGCAGACATTTTGGTTAAAAGTTTCTCAATTTTCCAGTTTTAGAGAAAATTCTTCTGCACTCCAGATATATCTCCCCACATTTCAGGACCAGGCTGACTGTTTTCTATACCCGCTGACTTTCTCCTTGTGAGCGAGACTGTTATTTAAGATCTAAAGCTGGAACTAGAGTCTGCAGCTGATTCTCAGCAACTGCGCACTGGTCTTCAAAAGTGCAAGCTCTCTTCTTGAATCCGCGGAGGGTTGATGTACTCCCGATTCATCCATTGCTACCATCGAGCACTTATGAACATTCAGGTGACATGTTCAAATGTACTCAAGGTTCTATTTCAAAAGGGACTGAGGAGGCCAGTTTCCACTGAGCAATACAGTTCCAAGGATCACAGACACAGTAAAAGGATCAACTTAAGAGTTATGTGCCTAATATTTTGTGGATAAGGACCTATACACTGAAATTCCTTAGGTCTTTTTGAAAAACATTACCACCAGAGCTCAGATGTTTTTTAAAGCACTTAAAAACTGTGAAAGAACAGGTAGAATTATCACTTTATCTATAGGGACACATACATCTAAAACCTCAATACCTATAGGCCATTCACAGGACTAATTACTTTTGAACAAGAAGAAACATCCTGTAGAAGCTTTATTGACTCCATTCTCGAGTGTTTTATCATTGTTAGTCTGTGTAATAGAATTTAAATCACAAAGCATTAGTGCTTCAGCCTAAACCACAGTGGTGCCCTATGAAAAGCATAACATTTTAAAATTGCTATCAGGACACAGTGCAATTCATTCATTTCTGTGTGCTTAAGAATATGTATTAATATAATAACGCAACTGCTAGCAGCAAGAATTAGCCTCCAAGTGCTCCTTGAGAAAATGGGTTCCAGTTTCTGCTTTGCTGATGTCTCTGCCGAGATTAGAATACGTATTTATTTGACTTGCTCACAAAACCCATGCTTTGGTTCCCTTATGTAAAAGGCAAAAAGCAAACTTTGGCTCAGATTAAAAGCAGTCTGTAAAACAGGTAGCTGTTTCCCCCATTCATCTCAATGGGCCATTAAATCTAGAGCTCAATGAGAATACTGTTTACCCTACTGATAATTATTATTTCACTGCTTATGATTTTGCAGACATCCACTTGATGCATATTGGCAACACAGGTACACCAAGGTAAAACCATAGTTCTACTAGGTGAATCTTTCTTCTGCCACTGAAGTCAACCGACACAAACAGGACCAAACTTTCTTTTTCCAGTCTGATTTCTTGGTCTAGACCTTTGTATGAAGTTGAGTTTAGATGCACTCAGCTTTCATTCTTTTTCAGATAGCCAGGAAATACTTCCTGATACAGGGTATATAGGTATTTTCTGTAACAGCAAGAATAAGGTGGGAAGAGTGGCTAGTTATCAGTCTACGAAGAACAGCAATTATTAGCAAAGTCTTTTTAAAAAAAATCTGACATGAAAATTGAGACACGGGCAGACAAACAGTCTGTTAATCATCATTTCCCACCAGTTTTTAACATGCACACTGGAGCTCTCTCTGTGTCACTGTCAGACTATCTAAATTTTAAACTCACTATATCATGACCCAGAAACATCAGTAAGGAATTGAGGATGTTTTTGAGAGGGGCCTGCATAGACAAGGTATTCCTGCCACAGAGTTCCTACCTGTCAAACAAGACGGACAGGAGGGCAAAACAGACAGCTCAGCAAGTGTGAAAGAGGATGGGGCAACAAGGAAACAAATCAAAGGCAAAGACTCAATTCTCTACTTCCCTTAGATACACCAAAGAGCAATCATCTGAGCACCACCACAGAGCACGGTTTTAAAACTTGTCAAGACGGCTTTAACCTGAGGTAATCACTCAAGCATTTTCTACTTTTGGTAGCTATTAATACATAATTATTTCAATGTAATTGCACATGTAGCTGAACTCAAGGGCAATGACTGAATTTTAACAGGATCATGTGACATTATTATAATTGAGGCTTTTGTTCTATTAGAGAAAAATGAGTGCTTTAAGCCAGTGTATTGCCAGGTTTTCCTATTATCATCAGTTAGACCTTCCACTGACAGAAAGTCAGGAATTGTGACTCACACAGCGTTGTAATACATCAGCAATGTAATATGTCTATTAACAAACAAAACACGTTCAATAAACTCTTGAGCAGTGGAAAAGCATCCATTTTAGCTGGATGTATGTCTATTTAATCCAAATATGATGGCTTGTTATTATTGGCTTGTTATTATATAATGCTCCATGTACACATTTACTCTGCAAGATCAATAGTAAGAAAATGAAAATGAGCTTTTGAGTACAGATGTCAAGTCTAGTTGAAAGATGAATGAAAAACATCAAATCCATCAAAAGAGAAATATAACCAGAATGTGGCCTGAGTCCTTAATTAATGCTCCATCAGTGGGCTTGGAAGACAGTTCCCCACAGAGGAGAACATTCTAAAAGATTCACTTACGCTCACTGCCAGGGGACAAGAATGTCATCATCTTTTCTTTAGAAGGCAACACAGAGCACAGAGCCTTTCATTGTATTGTGTTCCATGGACATGTGGAGCATAAACATCCTCATTCAGATCTGTGGTTTCTGCTGTGTTTATTTTGGCCAACAGGTGTAAACATTTTCTCCAAGTTTTTGATTAATGAATGAGGACAAAAGTTATGACTCAGTCCTGAAAACAACTGCAGGGATGGAACTATGGTCACAGATGGGTGCTCCGAGAATCCATCTGAGCTTAGTCACTTGCAGGATCGAGACCTCCATCTTTCCAGACAAGGATAATATTCATTGTCTCTGTGCTGTCATCAGTACTGAACACAGCAGGTAAATGCAATAAGGTGATGTTTTTACACAGGCATGAAATATCAACGAAACGAATTCTCTGAAGTTGTGGGGGTGGGAGAGTGTTGGTTTCCCAAAACCCTGTCTCTTCGAGATCAGAAATATCAGGAAGCTGAACACTTCAGAGGGGAAATGGAAGCAAAGATGCTACATGACACTATCATACTTGGTGTTTCTTGAACGACCAGAAACGACTTTAGAACGCTAGGGAACCACTCTTCAGCTCCTACATGACAGATAACAAGAGTACCTTAGGTAAAGCAAGGGTGGCCCACAAACGTGCACACGTACACAAATGCAGCATCTGGATCAGGCAAGAACCCCCAAGTGAGCCTTCTCTATTTATAGCAGTGCATGAGGGAATTCAAGTTCAGTGGCCGTACCAGGCCTCACTTCTTTTATACAGGCTTCTTACATTGTCCCTTGGCTTTGATGAGCAAGCAGCCTCATAACTGGGGTGTGTTACATCGCCCAGCACACTACTGACACTCATGGCTACAGAAGAACTGGAAAGACCTGTGGTGAACTCTCCTTCCCATATTGGCACTCGCCATTGATGGAAAGCTGTCAGGAGCAGAGCTGTTGTTGAGACCCTCTCCCATCACCACAGAGGGGGAAAGGGCTACTCAGCTAGGCCCACTGACACACAGCGCTGGCCTCACCGCACAGTCCCCCAGGCTGGGTGGCCAGCTTCATGCTAACTGCCTGGCACTGACATTCTTGCCCCGACTGACCCAATGGTTCCAGGTGCAACATGACAGAGTGCCCGATGTGCCCCATTCCAACATCTTCTCTTCCCCACCAAAGCTAGCCAGAACCACAAGCAGCAATAAGCATCAACAGAGTACAGAATTCCAGGCTCAAATAAATGATGCCCTGATGATTGCCAGGTGGCAGCGGAAAGTGGCTTGCTGCCATCCCCATGGTGAGGTGCGCTGCCTGGCCATGCACAGCGTCTCGTTCTCTCACACGCACCGACTTCCTTTTGGCTGAGCGAGAGATGTGGGTAAACTCGGACTGGTTCCTGGTTTGAACAACGGAGACACCAGAACAGCGGGACCTCCCTGGGAAAACCTCTTCCCTACAGCACCACCGGTATCAAGACGACCATCTGCCTCATCTGTGTGACGTCCCCCTCTGCCTGCTGTGTTTGATAACGCCTTCAGAACTCCTGCACTGTGTACTTTTCTACCTCAATTCTCTTGTGATAGTCCAGATTCTCTGCAGTAGCACAGCATTGTCATTCACCTTTATTTTGAAATGAATGGCTTCCCACCCTCAGTACGTTGTAATTGTTTTGTCAAGGTTTAATTCTCAGTGTTTTGACCCAGATTTCAGTCACACTCAAAGTTTTCACCTTTGGCATTTTCTGTTTAAAAACTCATCTTTCAAATAGTCTTTCATACATTTAATTTTACGTGGACTACAATACCATCCTAATTTCTGCAATACCATTTTGTAGTTGGTCTCCTACAGCAGAAAACTATTAAAAACCCCAATGCTTCAGAACGACTCTGGAGAACTTCATCCCATGTCACAGTAGGAATTTAAAATCAGGATGTCCATTCTGGCACTTTGCTTCCTTTTCCCTCAATGGAGAGACATACGCACTTTTTTGGCATGTTTAATCTAACCTATTTCAGATGTTTGTTTTTCAGATGACCTGCACTTTGCTCTAAATTGCATTGAGAAGACCTCCATTAGCCATAAAGGGAGCCCAGGATGACAAGCCTAGATGTTGCATCTACATTGCAGTCAGATGAGCTTCTGTCCCTAGTATCAGCTAGTCCACAACAGTTTCTCTCTTATTTGGCACCCACTGCTTATCAATACAAAGCAGAACCTAGTCTGAAATCACTTTTATCTTCCGTAGCACTGATGGGACTCTTACGCACAGGTATTGGTTTCTGGCACCACCTGTTATTCAGTAATCACACAGGGATAAGAAGTCTGACAATGTTCGGTGTTTGTATCCTGTGTTAGGCATTGCAGGTTGGGTTTTCAACCGCCACCTCCAGTAAACTTGTTGCAGTCCTCTGACATGCATAGTTCCCTCCTCTGGCTGCAAATCTCCACATAAGCTACGCTTAAGTTAATGGAGCACAGTATCTTTTTTCAGTTCTGGCCCTGCCTAGGCATTTTGGATAAATCATGACTCTTCAGCAGACAGGTACTGGCCCAGGGCACCTGCCATGTTCCTTCGAAAAACAACTCCATGCTACACAGAAAAGTCATTGTACTTATTCTAGTTGAAAATGCTGCAAGGTACTGAAATACCTTCCATATGTAATGGTTTATGTCAGATGGTAGCTGTTTGGCAACATGCAGACTCCAAACCTCTATCCTACAATAGGATCGGTGCAAGCACAACAGTACTG
The DNA here is from genome assembly GCF_035582795.1 of Mycteria americana. NCBI lineage: Eukaryota > Metazoa > Chordata > Aves > Ciconiiformes > Ciconiidae > Mycteria > Mycteria americana. Next base: position 2,683,225 of record NW_027445437.1, read on the forward strand.
TGCCATGGGGTTCACTGCAGATTCAAGGAAGCTTGCATGGAAAGCAAGGAATTCTACGGAGAATCACACAAGTTGCTCATCTTTAAGCTGATGACATCACTTTGTGAGGACCTTAAAGATGCTAGCTAGTTTTGTGGGGGGCAGAAGACAGATATGTCCAATCATGAATGGCTTTGTCATGTATTAAAAGACATGTAAGTGGGAGAAAAAAACTACAAGACTAGGATTACAGTAGGATTACAATATGCAAAAATCTGGGAAAGGAAACAATTTTTCTATAGCAGCCTGAGCAACAATACTGTGCAAAACTTTTACTAAGTGGCATCTTAAATATTTTGATGTTTATGTAGCAGCTGAACCCACAGGGTCACAGGCACAGACACATAGAACGCAAGATGTTCCAGTGACCTGTGGTGCACTCAATGTCCGAGACTCAAAATGTGCAGATACCAGTACATAGAAGGGTTGTAAAATAATCCAGGCAGATAGCTTAGTTTGTCTTCAAAACCTTGCCCTGGTGTTAAATCTCAGGTACCAAGACCATAGAATCAGCTCCTTTCTTTGTTGCTGGCATCAGCATCAGGATGACTTCCAAATAATGTCCTAAGGCAAAAGACTAAAGCTATGCCCCCACCAGGTCATCGGTGCCTATCACTACTACATATCCTCGGGAGGAGTTTTCACAAGATGGGACAGTGCAACTCAGTGCTCTGAAGAAATGAAGTCTCTAGGTTCTCTTGCTTTCTTGGGCACTGTTTTCTTTATAGTCGATGAGTTTGGTAGATTTTTGATTTTCATGGATGTTGCTTTCCTCTGTTTTTGATGAGTGGTTCGGAGAGATTTCAGCCCCAGCATCTCACAGTACTTATTGCACTGGTGGAGGGCTCTGAACTGCTCAATGAAGGAAATCGAGCAGTTGCCTTTAAAACCTTTGTATCTGTAGCGACAAAGAAAGAAAAAAGCCAAATGGGATTTCAAGATTCATTTTCAGCACAGGGAGGCAGAGTATGACTGTAGGCAACTTTCAAGGCAACTTGAAAACATTAAGCAAGTCTCTTCCACCCATGCTGTTTGGAGAAGCACTAACTCTGTCACAGAAAATCAACCTGAGCCATTGAGAGGTGAAGGAAACCAGGCAATAAGTAGTGACAGAAGAGGGAAAAGGGTTAAAGAGGCATAGTTCTGTGGTCTGTGTCCTGGCTAGTATTTTTCATTTCATTTAGTTGGGAATATAATTGTTTGCTGGCTAACTTTGTCTCAGTAATAGATAAATGAAATCCATTTTTCATCATTCTCTGTAACAGTTCTTTTGACTATCATGAAAAGACAAGGTTGCCACAGGAGGTATTGTCAGAACCAGAAGCTGTTTTCATCCAAACATGTACGTAACTTCTGTGCTATGCTCCTCCCTCCCCCAGGCTTGACTGCAAGATCTCAAGGAGCCAAGCCTCTTGGGGAAGGAGGATGTAAGGAGCATTCCTGAGGAAGGCAGTCTCGTCCAGCCTTCACAGTTCCCAAGCCACCACTGCATCTCCCACTGCTACCTCTCCCTTCTTCAGTAGGCTAGCAAAGCCGGGGAGTAGGCAGAGCATGTACCTCCCTCTTCTCCTCACCCTGCCACTGGTTGCTGACATTCCTTCTGGTGCCTGCTTTTTAAGCTTCATCAGCTTTTATAAAAGGTGCACCTGCTTTTTAAAGGAGTAATTTTTGGTCAAATTACCAGGATGGAGAAGGGAGAAGAAAGGCCAGGCTGCTCCTCTCCTTTTTTTGGTAACCTTAATAAGTGCATGTTCTACCCTATTCTCTTGGTTCACTGGACATACAATGTCCTCAGATGTGAACTGTGAGTTATCACTGCACGAAAAACAAACAAACAAGATTTAGCACTGAAATGAACACAACATGCTCATTGCACAGCATTCCAGAGAGCTTCTTTCCTCATGCAGATTGCATAGTGCTAAAGAAAACACTGTTGCTCTGAGAAGGGCAAACACTTTCTGACAGATAAGCACCTTTATTGCAACACAGTCTGCTAAATTTTCTTCTACAAAAGAATGGTGCCAGTGGTGAAAATACAAAAAAATACCTTGCAACAAAAGGGGATGATATCTGCCTCCATTTATATCTAACTGTCCTATTTTGCATCTCTAGTGTTCCTCTACAGAGAAGAAACAGAAAAGTTGAAACCTCAGGCTGACTGCTTTCCTAGCACCAGTAATTCCACACTAGGAGGAAAGACATTTCTTTGGTGGATAAAGCAAATCTGAAAGTTTCTCTAGTATATCTAAAAGGTAATATTTATTGCTTATTCAAGCATATACCAAAATGGTAATGTATATTGGCAGTCCCCCTTACAGCCAAAATAAGTCATCTATACATTTTGCTGCTGCTTTTAAATACTGTCACAACTGCCTACCCACGAAGGATGGATCCCAAATGATTTCAGACAAGCTATTGCAGCCACGATGATGAAGCCTTTGCCTATAATTGTAAGGTGAACAGCAGACCTTAATCTTCTAAGGAATGAAATTGTTGCTGGTGGTTAGCTTCAATGAGAAAAATTGGAGTTCAACTTTCTCATCATAAGTATTTAGGAGTCCTTTTTGTCTTCTCATACCAATATTTTATTTTCAGATTCTTCTTTGAATGTGAAATATATATTTCAATGAAATAGAGCTCCAAGTGTATTTTACCATTATTTGTCATGTGAAGCTCTTCATACCAGACGAGGTTATCCTCTAAGTTAAACAGGCAGTAAGCCTGCCTGCTCTAGAGAAACCACTCAGCTAGCTTGCTATAAACAGCCAGATGAATCTCCAGGGGTTAAGAATTTTTTTTTCCTCTCCTCTCCAAGTAAGTTATGTGTTTGTTTACCCAAAGGGAGTTTCAGAGGAGTGCCATTGTTACTTCAGGACTATACCCTGGAGCTCAGCAAGAGACTGAACTGTTCTCTCGCCCCTTTCGAGAAATAATAGACTTGCGACTCTATACTTGAGCTCCTTTACTAGAGCCACCAGGTGTATGCTCCAGACATACCAGCAGAACATAAGTTCCACAGGCAAACACGCCTGTGCTCAGCAAGAAAATCTCTTTATATCAGGCATTGATCCTGACTCCAGAAACTAGCTGAAGCAGAGCAATGCACTGCCAGCAAAGAGCAATAACTTAGACCGAAATATTTTGATTAATTTATCGTGAATATTCAATTAACCATTGAGTCTTTCCAGAGAGTGCCAGTGGCAACGACAGCTGTTAGAGCATCCTCCGCTGTCATGGTGTGTCACTGCTGGATGCTGCATCAGTGCGTGTAACACAGATGCAGCTGCCAACGTCTGAGGAGATAATGAGGCTCTGTGCAGACAGCCTTTGGGTAGCATCTGCTTACTCTGGTATCTGAAATTCTCCATTTCTGCTGCAAGACTGGTTGAGAGGCTTCATTTCTCCTGCACTTTGTGTAGGTGTAACCTCCAGGGCTATCAGTTAAATGAGAAGTTTCACTGCACTGAATGCTGGCTATTTGAATTCGTGGCTGCAAAATGACCGTGCACTCTTTCTCTTCACCTTGCTTTCTTTTTTTCCCTAGGTAGCCATGGCAGCTAAAGAAAATTTCTTAATGTGTTTTTCTCATGCTATAAAATTCTGATAATACCCATTTCTTTGTGGAAATAATCTTGGAAAGAAAAAGTTGAGCTAAAAAAAATCCACTTTTCTCATGAAGTAAATAGAAGTCTGTCTAAATGGCTTTCCTATCTGTATTTGGTATTTGTCACTTTCTGTATGTCTTTGAAGGAACATCTAAACAAAGAGCAAAACCAGCAGCATTTGCTCAGACGATACTATGAGCAAGAGACACTTTAAATGAACAATTGAATGCTCTGCTAACTAACTTTACCTTTAGAAGTCAACAAATGCCAGAAATATTTGCAGTATAAAAGCATAAATATCTTGTGATATTTATATTAAAAAGACGTGATTGGTTTTATTTTACTAGCTTTGCTCCTAAATCAAGCCATCCTCATTTCTCTTCTTGTAAAATAATAGGTTTGCGTTTGATCTTGTGGCTACAGATGTGGCCTATGTAATACTCCTTGTCCATTTTGGAAGTTGAGAGGCATGAATGAGCCTAGTTTGGCTCTGCAGTGTGCAGACAGCCCCAGGTCTTATAGCGGGCCATAGGAAAACTAATCTACAAATGTGAGACCAAAGTTTTGCATCTGAGCTCTCCCAGCTGTTTGCTGTTTGTTAGTCGCTGCTTTCACAGAGCCCCCCTTGTGTGCTTCCAGACGGCATCATTTGTTCTGGACAGACCTAATGACCATAGCTCTGTTGTAATTTGGCAGAACTTGTGATCTTAATTCAAACCATTCTGTGCTGTTATAGCTGCTTGTATGTGTAAGTGGGGGAAGGTCTCCATTAGTGAATGGCTTCTAAATTGTACAGTCCGTACTGCACTCGTATGTTTTGTGTTCAATAACACCAAACTATTGACCGTTCCAAGCCATGAAAAATATGAAGCTGTTATTTTGCACAGCATGCGCTATTAATTCACTGACTGTATCAGATGACTGATACAGAAAACCCGGACAGAATTCCATCTCCCAAACTTGACAGCTGGGGGCTGGCCCAAACCAAATGTTCCTTAAACCCGAAGGGGGAATGTTGGATTTGTCCCCAGGCTTAAACTCCCCAATGCCTCTTGTTGCCATGTTGAGTAAAACTAAATTTGTCAATGCCCTGAAACCAGACGGACTTTCAGATCCACACTGGGCAAACAGCACTGCTGTTAATCATCATGACCGTGGGTCACTGTGTTCCTGATTACTTCATCTTTCTGTTTACCATTCTCGGATCAATACCTGGGCACTTGTGTACAGCTCCTACACTGGCTCACTGTTTGCACTTAGAAGCCAGTCGCTGTGTTGCATTATTTTTGTTTACGTTCGCCAAAGAATCTACTAAGCGACTTATTTAGAGGGTCGATTGCCTGACTCTGGTGCGCCCCAGTGGCTACATTAAAAATACTTCCCAGGCTTTTCGGTTTCTAGTTAGGCTTCGCCCTCTACTGACAGAACTGCATTGCAGCTACTCCAGCGCATTGCTTTGGGTTCCCTTGATTGCCAATTCACTGGTAAAACAGACATAGAAAGGGTGAAAGATCAGAATTACTTTGAAGAGCGTTAATTGTTGAAAACATCAATCTCTCCACAGCCTCTACAGGAAGGAGGGGAAAGATAAAGACAAAGGATACATAAACGCTCATCCAGAAATGTTTGTTCAGACTTGGAATATGAGTCTGCACCCCCCAAAAAATCATTAACAGCAATGAGCAATGCTGAATATAGGTACAAAATTTTAATATATGCTGCTTATTGTGCTTGGTTTACAAGAAACACTGAGGGATGAATAATGGCCATGAATAATTCGTGACAGTTGCCATATTGGCTTTTGCAAATTCATCAATAACAGTTTGTACTGTGACATAGATTATTTGAAAGCTTGATTATCCTACGAGCATGGCGGGGGTGGGGGAGATGGTTTTTTTTTTTTTCCCCTGATCACAAGTTTAATCTTAGAGTGAAATGAGGATTGTATTTAATTTACATTCCAACCAGGAACAATATGAATGTTTTTCCATTCATCAAGGATCACAGAAGCATTTCCCAAGGATATTTTGGTTTGCCTTGATGTGACTGGCCCAGGCTTAGAAGAATTGGAGGCAGAGGACCTGTCTGTGATCAGTGAGGTCACTACCTCTGCAAAGAGTGGTTGAGGAAACTATGGGAATTTCTATAGGCAATTACACCAAAAAGTCAGCTTTGTATCTTCTCTAACAATAGAGTTAAAATCATAACAGTATCATACTATATTTTTTAGTTAAGTAGGACTATGTATGTTCTCCCCAACATGTGAGATAGACAATCTCTCATCGGCATGGCTGCACGCTACCAAAAGCAGCAATAGCCAGCAATACAGATGAATTCTGTGTACTTGTTTGTTTTCCTCATCCAGGCTCGCGGAATTAAAAATCAAACTGCAGATATTAATGCAGAGGTGTCCTTTCTGGGAAAGGAGCATGAAAGAAAAATACAGGACCAGGAAAAATCTCTTGTCTTGTAGCAATATCATTAGCTAAATGACAAACAAAATGATACTCAACATTTTAAGAGGTTGTTCATGAAGGGAAATTATATTCCCTTATATATGACTAAGGTGATCCTTACTACAGCTTGCATTGCATATTCATTTTCTCACTTCACCTTCCTCTTCCCTAGCCCAACATGGGTTTTTATAGGAGTAATTTCCCATAGTGAGCTGGACAACAACATCCATTAAACCATTTCTATAAATCTTCTGATTCTAGAGAACAGTGTTGCCTCAATAAAATTTTTATGACTTCTTTGTTTTATAACAGGATGATGCAACTTCATTTCAACTGATTTCACTTTGGATCCACAGCTGAAAGAGTAAATCAATGTAAGTTTTGAATGGATGCCAGCCTGCAAATGTTAAGGATTTTCCCAGAATATTCTGGGGTCAAATTTTTAATAATTTAAAAGATACTGTGAGGTTTTTTTCCTGTACCACAGGTATGTAGACAAGCTCTAGTTTAGCATAAAGACTGAATACATGTGTTTGGATCTGCTTTTTACTATCAGTTTCTCAAAAAAGAATATGTATTTAAAGCATTGGTCACAGGCATTTACCCCTGTCCCCTTTCCCTTTCCAGCAGCCAGCTGATTTGAATGACTGCCTATACGGCCTGTTTCTATCAATGGCTCTTTTGGCCTGTGGTATAAGTAGAAGCTTTAATTAACAGAAACTTAAGAGAAGTGGAAGAAAGTTAGAACATTAAAGGCCTATATCTTTACACACATGCTTAAGTCTCCCAAAAAGACCTGAAGCCATTGCAAAACTACTAGGAAATAGGCCTCTCTAAATATTATGAACAGATCTTTTGTTATAGCTCAGAATTACTGCTTTTGAGAGAGAAAGGAAAGAGATACCATCAAATCCCTTAACACATTTCCTTTTTTATCAGATAAGCAGCCTATACAAAGCTAAACAGACATCTTCCCTCCACCCATGCAGCTGACAAGAACACAGGCTCAAGAAAAGCTTACCGTCACTGCCTGCTATAGGAAGAAAAACTAACTCAGAGTTCTAAACTGTGAAAAGAGTCTTTATAAAAGCTTGTGTCATAAATACATATTCTAAAGCTTTGGCACTTTTGCTGGCTGCAAGAGGGATTTCAGCTGTCTCCCCTCATGCAGTCCCTGCAAATTCCTTGCAAAAAGGGCAACACAAACTTCAGCCCCTTTCAGGGCATCTCCTTCCCTAGTTGCCACAGTACTGTGGTAGATAGCCTCTCTTCTTCCAGTGGAAGAGTAGGAGGGGAGAGGGGTCACTTTGACTATCGGCAGCAGGATCTAGTAATAGGGCTAGACAGGTATAAGCGCTTGTATTTGCATTTGCTGGGGCAGGTGCTAAAGAGTGCAAGCCCAGCTGGAGCTCTGGCTCCAACAGCATGCTGGGGTTTGAGGTATTTCCTCCACGCCCAGACGCTCTGGACAGCACAAACACCAGGTCCTTCATTGTACCCCAGGCTGGAGCCAGTGTTGGCCCTGCATTTTCAGCCCTACCTTCCTCCAGCTGAGGCACCACCAAGTAAAGTGCCTTACTTGCTTGTAAGTCACCAGAGACCTGGATTTCACTCTTGAAATGCCCTTTGAATAAGCCTATTTTAAGGGAGGCATGAAGGAAAAGCAAAGCCCAACCTACAGTGTAGCCCCATCCTTTTAGAACAAAATAAATGTGTTTCCCTTACAGGCAAGTTCCCATAAATATGAACAAAAAGAAGTTAAAAGAGTCACATGAGGATTTTTTTCTTCCAAAGTTAAAGCAAGAATAAATTTCCAGTGCACCCTCCCCAAACACATTTACACTGTGAAGAGATTGATGTGTAAAGCAAAACCATGCTGTTGAGAAATACTTTTTCACTCACCCTTTGGCCAATGTTGCTATGCCGACGTCAGTTAACTTCATTCCTACACCTACAAGGCATCAAGGAAAGAGAGAGCTTATGTTACACTAGAATTTCTAGGAATACCTTCAGATTCAAGACCACCATATATAGAGGCGTTAAGTATTATTTATTGATTCATGTTTTTAATTTTAATTATTTGTCACCATTTTTTAAAACATTTTAAAGTACCCCAGTTAAAAATAGGATATTTGTGCTCTGATCACTAGCAATTTCTAGAAGTCCATCTCACACCGGTAGTTTACAGATAGCAAGGTGATAAATAGAGCGTAACTTGTTTCCTGTGCTAGACAGTCAGTGGGGGGGAAGGAGGGGTTACACTTTGATGACAGCATTTTAAGAAACATACAAAATCTTTGCGTATGCACCTGCCCTGAGATGAGTATATTTATTTATGGGTTTTGTGGTTTTGATGCCTTGCAAACTTGGACTACAATGTTTATCAGTAGGAATTGTATATTTGCTTTGCTAATCAAATAACAATGGGTCAGTCAACCTTATTTTTGCTTTTTGGGTGAGAGATCCAAAATCTCTTTCTTACTGAGTATTTCCAAAAACTTGGGGTTCTTAACCTGTCCCTTTGTTGACCTGTTTATAGGCAAAATCCAGTCCTGTAGTGTGCAATTTTTTCTGTGCAGCAAAATGATGGTCTCAAGACCATTTTCCTTGGAGAATACCCTCAGAAATCTCAATTGGTATGCCTGAAAAATGCAGCCTAGATACTCAAATGAGAAGATGATCAGAGAGGAAGGATGTTCCTCTTCAACAGCAGCAGGTATATTGTCCTTTGTGGCAGCAATCATTATGGAGGCTCAGATACCATTTCTGCTGTTGTGCTTCCCTCAGGCTAGGATTTTGTTCTTTCTTCTCCCTTTAAATTACTTCAGGGGTCTTGTTTAGATGTGTTGTTGCTAATTTTCCTGCCTTCTCTTGTTAAAGAATATGGGATATTTTCTAAGATCCCACCTTTTTTTGGTTTTCTTTAACAAGGGTCTGTCTGCCTTTGTTTCAAATACGTCTATGCATACTGTGTTGGGTTCAGGCCCCGCATTTCAGCAGTTAGGAGGAGTCACACGCATAGGAGCATAAGGGCAGCGTTTAGTAAATGTGAGGAGGGCATTTCTTCACCATTCTTTTTTTGAAGGAACATGTTTCTTCAAACCTAGCCAGGACCTGAATGTGGAGCATTCCCCTGTTCAGAGATTGTTGGTAAGTATTTAAATACAAGAAAAAGTGAAGGACTAAGATGTTATTAACAACTTAACTCTTTAATTCACAAGACATTTCATTAACAGGTGAGACAGGGGAGGTGAGACAATAAGCCAGGCTTGACTCATATTGAGTGTCCTCATTTACTAAGGGAACATGTGGAAGAAAACTCTCCCGTTAAGAGTGCAAGATTTGGTTTTTCTTTTCCAAACTGTCTTCTTACAAAAACATAAGCTAGGTAAAAATTCCCTTTCTCTGCTGATTAGATAAACTTCATAATACTGTACAGGTTAATACATGTTTGCCCCTGCTGCCACAGTAGGCAATTAATTAATGTCTTTCTGTTCCCTAGGGTAACACACACACAAACAAACACAGTGCACTTAAAAGAGGCTGGAAAATAAAATATCCTAACTCTCTCTCCTATCTTTTATTCTGATCTGCATGAGATGCTGTATAAAACAGGCACAGGGCCAGGGTACTGTCCGCATCTGGAGAAGACTCTGCCCATCACAAGGTTATGGAAGGAGCACATTCAGCATTGCCAATAGGACACAGAAAGCCAAGAATAACATTGCTCAGAAATAAGTCTCTGGAAGTTCTGCAGTTACGGGGATTGACTGTGAGTGGTCACCAGTCTATATCATGGGAAAGCTGTTTTATTGCCCCCACTCAGACAACTCACCTTGCAGGTCAGTGACAAGCAAGCTCCCATTGGTCTTCTCATACACCCAGTGCTGGAAGGTACAACACTTCTGGCCAGCCTCTGAGTCTCTTCTCAGGAAATTTACTTCCTTGCCATCCCTGACAGAGTATTTCACAAATTCACCAACCAGCTCCTCCTCCACTGTCGCGTAGGGGATGTTATTAGCAGGGCGATGAACAAGAAAAATAGGAATGATCCTGAAATCAAGGGATAAAAACTAATAAAATCCAGAGAGTTCTGTCAATGAAGGAGTAAGAAACAGACAAAGTGGCCAGTGACCTCACAGAGTGAATGAACAGCTACCAAGTCTAAACCAAGCCAGGAGACATCTGGATAAGATTTGGATCTCCAGGTAGCTCTAGAACATAATCACATTATCCTCTGTGCTTATTTCTTTGTATTATTTACTCAGATGTAAACTTTTTCAAAGCATACTTTCTAATGTTGCCCTACTACATCCCAAACCCTAAACCCTGCACAATAAAGTGTGCTTGCTTATTTTGGAGTATCACTGCTTTAGCTGCTCAGTCTGACTGATACATGATTCAGTCTTTTTGAGGTGTTAAGCACCCACAAATTTGATCCACTCCAGAAAGTGCTTTGCCCAAGACCAGTGGAAGTGGAGGATTTCTCAGACTAGACTTCTAAAACCTGACACATCCCAATTTAGCAAACACTTTTGATAATGAAAACACAAAGCAAGTACTTTACTAAAAAGTAAGAGGAAACAAGAAAGTCTCTGGAAAGACCATCAGATGCTCAAGACAAGTTGGCCCAAGTGAAAATCTAGAATCTGAAGACTCTTGGGCTTTGGCAAAGTTTGGATCCAGGTCAGAAAACTTCAGCTAGTTTTGTACGAAGTTTTCAGGAAATTGCAAACTTGACAAAATTTGCCTCATTTTATTCATTTAGAAATTGAGTTAGTTTAGCCAGAAAGACTTACAAAGTTTTGTAGGAATACACGCTAGGTCCATTTATACCTAAAGATGCACCATGCCAAAAACTCACATCCAATATCGAGTAAGATTTTGCTTGGGGTTTCATGGTCTTCCCAGAGAGAAAGACTGAATGTGAAGTGAGAATGACAATAGTCTGGAAGGAAGTATCTGTCTCACTGGCAACATGACCTTCTTGGTTACTGTCCTGGTTTCAGCTGAGACAGAGTTAATTTTCTTTATAGTGGCTGGTATGGGGCTATGTTTTGGATTTGTGCTGAAAACAGCGTTGATAACACAGAGATGTTTTAGTTGTTGCTGCACTGGTCAAGGACTTTTCAGCTTCCCATGCTCTGCCAGGTGCACGAGAAGTTGGGAGGGGACACGGCCAGGACAGTTGATCCAAACTGACCAAAGGGCTATTCCATACCATATGATGTCATGCTCAGTATATAAAGCTGGGGAAGAAGAAGGAAGGGGGGGACATTCGGAGTGATGGCGTTTGTCTTCCCAAGTAACCATTACACGTGATGGAGCCCTGCTTTCCTGGAGATGGCTGAACTCCTGCCTGCCCATGGGAAGGAGTGAATGAATTCCTTGCTTTACTTTGCTTGCGTGCGCGGCTTTTGTTTTCCCTATTAAACTGTCTTTATCTCAACCCACGAGTTTTCTCCTGTTTACTCTTCTGATTCTCTCCCCCATCCCACCGGGGGGAGTGAGCGAGCGGCTGCGTGGTGCTTAGTTGCTGGCTGGGGCTAAACCATGACAGTTACCAAAGTTCCTGCTGTCTGGAAAGTAGTGTTCTACCTCACAGATAGTCATCTTCTGTTTGTACTTAGGCTGGAAAAACTCAGCATTCTTGTTAGGCAGCATTCTGATACTACAGTATAAATCTCCAAAATTAAAACCTTAGAGTAAGCAAAAAAGTGCCTTTAGTGTATATTGGAGTGAAATTTAATACTGCTCTGAGATAAGGTCATTTTGGAAAGCCATTCAGCTGGAGCTGGTAACAGAACATAACCATATTCTATCAGCTAGCTCACAAGAGCTCCTAGCAGTATCTCAGAACAAATGGGGGAAATGACTGTCACCACAAAACAGGTTTCCAGTTACTTGCTTTCTTAGAAACAGTCTTATCTCTTAGAGTAACACTGCCAAAGGGGTGGTATAGTTGCTTCCAAACATACTTGTACTGGATTCTGGCAATGGCAGAATCGTGACTGTACATATGTGCTCTATATACATTGAAAGGAGGTCTAGAAGAATTAGTCATGGGACGGAGAACCACAGGTAACCAGAGCACTTCTGTATAAGTCTTCCAGTCCTAGTCCACAATGAAGCCTTATTGACACGATTAATTTATTTGTTGTGATATTTTACCCTTATTGTTATAGCACATGCAGTTAAACGGGTACAAATGGCCTTCATACCAGTAGTCATTCTCCTTCTAAGGAACAATCGCTGCAACTGTAGGCACTTGTCTAGTTCTAACCTACTCATTCAAGGAATGATACCAGCTTAACTCTACCAGTATCATTAAAGCGAACAACTTTTATTAGTATATAAGGCTCCATATAGTTTCATATTACTGCACACTGAAAGGAAAATAAATGGGTTAGTGGTTAATAGAAGTGTTAATACTGCTCCACTGTGGAAGTATCATAAGTAACCTCAAGACCACAGAATCTCTCTCTCCCCCCCTGCTGCCCTTTTATAAATGTCTTGCTGCCAGGCCACTGACTATTATAGGGCAGTGCTTTCTCTATCCTTTCCCCAGCCTTCTCTTACAGTCAAATGTGCACAGATAGGCTAAGGCTGTAGCTTTAAAGCTAACTCTGGAGAACGTGGACAACTTTTCTCTTGCTCTATTTCTCTTATAAAATGTTGCAAGGAATATACCCTCTTTTAAATGCAAGTCTGGTCTGACAAGGGCTGGCTAGAAGAAAGGAATCTAGCCTTAGAATTTTGAAATTAAAAGGCAAACCAAAAGCATACGCACATCATCTCTTTTTGCTGCTATCTTCCAGCCAATTGTTTAGAATAAAGCACCAGATCTGAACCTTCTATGTGCCTGTTATTTGCACCAGACTTCTAGTTTTCATAGGGTACATGCTCTTTCTCTCATATCTCTCTCATATGCATCTCTCTCTCAAATTAGAGTTTATATCCTGTGCCTAGAGAAATCTCTCAAACACACATTTTACCAAGAGCAATATATTTCTAGAAAAGAAGCTGACTTGCACGTATATTTTCCCTAAAAGATTTCACTGCCATCTCCATCAATATTGCTAATCCTGAAAAGATTGCTATAAGGAATCATTCCACAGGCTGTGTTTTAAGTGGTCCTTTTTTTCAGGGAATCAGTGCAGCTGAGCAGATCTTGTGTCATCTAAACTGAGATGGAGATTTAGCCTGCTGTCAAGCATGTAGGTCTTATCATTGAAGCAAGGCAGACGGAATTTCAACCATCCATCACAAATTCAACTCTACACAGTAGCCTGACACTGGAACAGCAAATCCTTTGAAAAAGATCTATTACCAAATCCTTACAGTGCCACTTCCCAGCCCCAGAGGCAGAGGTGAACCTGTATGGAGCTACTGGTCTGATGTCCACATATTCAGGAAATGGAAAACTTCTGATATGAACTAAACCAGTCTTTGGGAAAACCTAGCATCAGAGTTGAGCTTTCTGGCTTAAGCCTCTCTTTACATAGAAAACCCGCCTAAGGAGTGACTTCATACCAGCTTCAGAATGATCATGGTTTCTCTCAAGATTTCATTTTTAATGGAAAGTTGGGAGGCCTGACTTATCCCCTACTGCTGTAACTCGATGATACTAGTAGTATCACCTACTGGTGTTAATTCACTAACATGAATAATTTCCTCTAAATTTATATCAAAATCATGCCTTTTGCCTGCTATTTACTGTCTTTACTCCTTATTATCCTCCTCTAATGGGAATGGAATCTCTCTCACCACCTTGATACTCAGTATTATTTAGGTCATGACTCCAGCTGTAACACTGTTCTCAGGATTCCTCTTTCTTCTTCTTTAGTAATTACTCCTAGCAGTCAGTGGGCAGCTGTGGCACAGAACAATATATATACGTATATGTGTATATGTATATAAATGTATATATACTCACTCTGGTACTTCCCCAAAGCCTTCCAAGGGTTCAGCTTCAGCTGCATATATCTTCGCATACTCTCTTGCCGTATTTTGGACATAGCATTCCTATATTACAAACAGATATGCCTATGGAATATTACTCAAAACATTTAACAGATCATCTGTTTGAATATTTGCAAGACAGCTTTTCCCCACAATTCTTGCTTACAAAGGACAGGGGAAGCTTACCTGCAGTGCTAGTTTGTAGTTCTTTTGAACTAGATCATCCTTACTCTTGGTCCCATATGTGATAGCATTGTGCACTTTGAGAACACAGGGGTGGCCAGGACTGAACACTGGCACGAGGCCTTGCATCACTTTACTTCGGAAGGCTTTCCGGTGCATGCCTTCACCAAAGTGAAGCTCTTCTGTAGCTATTATTCCATGCAGGTTCCCACCAAAATAGCTGTCACTGATGAAATCTTCTCTGAACATGAGCTGCATGAATTCAATTTCTTCCACACCTAAAACACAACACCACTTTGTTCTGCACAACATCCTTCTGCAGTCACATGGAAAGGGGTGGACATGGGAGAACAAATGCATCTCTCCACAGAGTATTAAAGAAAATGCTCAATGGACAGAGAATACATGGCCTCACTTGTGTTAATATGGGGTCACTTGTGTTAATATGGGGTTGAGACCCTGCTCCTCTAAATGTAGCTTTTTGCCTGTACCATCTAAAGCCACCATGGAGAAAGGTGGCAGTTCAGGTTCATAAGGAGAGAATACAGAGTGTAGCAAACAAAAAATAGAGATAAAGACCACAAAAGCTGTCTTCAAAACTATTAGGGGAGTTGTGAACTGGCGCTTCAAATGAATACAAAGTAAGTCAAGCTGACTGAGAACTGAAGAGGCATTGAGGGAATACAGAGATCCTGCCAATTCTGCTGTTTTGGGAAGACAGAGTCAGTAATAAAGCTAATGTGAAGCAGTGTATGCAGATATGAATTTAAAAGTAGAACACAGTTCTGTGCCCAGTGTGCTCACAGCACATTCTTCTGAAGCTAGCCTGTCTTTTCAGAAAAGCCAGAAGCTGCTGGTACAACCAGAGCTTGTTTTAGCTTTCAGCTTGGAATCTTTTCAGAGAAAGATTCTGCCAAGGTGTTTGTAGAGGCACTCTGCTGAAAGAGGTCTCAGTCTTTATCTAATACGACCATGACGGAAACATGCCTTTCCTAGTACCAACCACATTCACTACATCAGCTCCAGTGCTGCAGACTGGCATGTTGAAGTGTTTATTTCTTTCCAGTCTGGCAAGACCAGCTTAAAAACAGGTTCATTAGCAAAAGTAGAAGAAAATAACAAGATTTTTATTTCATAAGTGATTTTGAATAAGAGCCACATTTCTATAAATTACCATGTCAGTTTCAATCAAAAAGCAAATACATCAGTTTTAGTGATCTTTATATTCAGGAGAAATTGGTACAATAATATTTCTCTTATGCCTCCACCTGTGGATTTTGAAGGTACCAGTAGCATAAGAATGTGTTCCTAAGTTCGTTACAGCTGAAATCAAGCAGGATTATGGATTTCACCCTTTTATTGTATTCACTGGAATACAAAGGAAAAAAAAATAAAGGGGAAAAAGAAGTGGTTAAGGTTAAGCACTGAGAGAAACTAAAACATTCTAACTGCACTTCCAGTCTCTCTAATCACAACATTTCAAGGAACATCAGTGGAAAAGATAAACAGGAGAACAAAAGGTCTATACTACGCAGCAATGAAGTCCTTCCAGCTCCCTTTGTCGTTATCTCCGGTTTAGACTCTGTACACTATTGCCTCTCTTTGAAGCACAGAGGAAACAGTGCACATGTAAAGCTAGAATTAGAAGGCTCCTTAACTCCACCTAAAATTCTCTGTTGATCAAAAGTTATATGGTGCTGTTACATGAAAAGTCCTGTCTTCATTTTAACAAGGAACTAAATGTTTAATTTTATTCTTCTAGAAAAAGAAAGAAAAATCAATTGGCCAAATGAAGTACTTGATTAGTACAGTGTGCTCAGAAATTATAAACCAATTTGCAATGCACTGTCTATCTTTAGCTGCAGCACAGCAAGACATATGCCAAGTGTGATTAAACACAAGTAACATATGGGGAAAGCATTCCAAATCTTCATGCCCATCTTTCTCTTGGAGCAAAGTTACATAGCAGGTGACTTGCAAAGACCATGTGTTCAAACACCCCTGGCAAGTTTTTCTGCCAAAAGAGCTTTCAGTACTCTGTGTGTGTCTGTGTCTCTGTACGATGCGATGCAACGCTATTTCACCGTTTACTGTATGTGAAGTGCTAGTGCATCAAGCTAACAAGAAGTTACACAGTCAAGTTCAAATCAACAGTTTGTCACAGCGGGTACTCCATCACCCTGCACAACCATTCCATCCTACATGAGGGTATTCCACCTACAAAACTCCCATGAATTACAGGGAATTTTATCTTTGATGGTGCAGCAAAGGTGAGTGCAAAAAGGAAAAGACAGCTAGCAAAAACACAATACTGATTCAATGGCTTTGAGGGATTCCCATAGTTTCCGATGGGATAACCGTCAAAATGTCTCAGCCTGCTTACATTTTTCCATCCTTCGTTCTGCTTGGAAATCAGAAGGAACAAAGATTTGAGCACATATTCAAGCAGATGTGTGTACTTACCTTCACAATTCTGAAAACTTGAGAGATGTTCCAATACTACAAGGAAACAAAGAAATGGATTTTGTAGCAAAAAAAATACGACTGAAAACTGCCACTTTCATTATTACTAATTAAAATTATAAACTGGGATTTACCTTCGGAAGTCAGATTAAACTCAGCAGTCACCTTTCCATACGTATTATTCAAGCAGCAATAATACATTCCCTGGTCTTTGTTACTGGCTTTAGCTATTGCCAAAGAGACGGGAGAGTCATCCTGGGCACTGGAACAGAGTATGTTAATTTTCAACATTAATACTTTTAAAAGATCTTTCCTGATTATTCCATGTATCTCTCCTCCTGTCCCTGGAATTTCTGTCCCTCACTGCAAAGACTGATTCAAATCTGATGCAAGTAGACAAAATATTTTATTTACCCTACTTAGAAGCATTCAGTCTATTATGTGTTTCACAATAGATGATCCTACTATGGTCTGAGAGAAAAGTACCTCAATCAAATCGAAAAATAATTAAATCACATCAAAAGGCATTCTAATATTCCTGTCAATATCATGGCCAAATATATAAAGTATGAACATATAAAAGGTCCAAATGTTGCCTGCTGTTCCTCAGTATGGACTCCTCACTCAGCTTTCTCTGTTCCTTTGCTTTTTTCAAGCAAGATGTTTACTCTCTGATCTCTGTGTATTCAATTTCACAAATGGATCAAAGGCAGAGTTTATTAACGGGGTGCAATGACATGCAGATGCAGTTACGGTACTTGCAGACCCAAGCTGGCTCTGGCAGCAATAAAACCACACTGGAACAGCGCTACGCCTGAGTGAAAAGTCCTCTTAGACCATGAAGGTTCTCACACGTACCACGGTGGACATCCACGGAGGTATGTATCAGCAAACCAGATAATCTATGCAGGGATCGTGGAGACCTGGCTAGTATGCTTTAAAGCTTTTGTGAAATGAATTACTGAAGGTGTGCACAGTTTTGTTGGCAGCATGAAGTTTCATATTGTTTTGGCACACTGGAAAACATATTTATCCAACCATAGTTTTTACATTAAATTACTTAGCATATATTAATATTACTAGCGATGTGTATTTTTCAATACACGTTTCCATGTGTTGACAGGTTATAAAAATTTAAAGATTTGTTGCCTAATTTCCTGTAAATGCCCCCTATTGAAAGTAAAAGCCACGATGTACCAAACAATCCAGATTATGTATTTCTGCAGATTGATGTATATTTCCAAAAGAGGAAACAGTGCTTGGGTACACACAAACCAATTACTTGGATTGTGATTGTGGTGGAAGGGAGACTTCCACTGACCCCTACTGAACATTTTTGAAGTAAAAATTGTAATTAGAATCTCTCCTACTCTAAATCTCTGTTATATATTTCACTTCCATTCCAACATTTTGAAATATATTTACCCTACGAAGTTAAAATTATTTTCTTTTATCACATATTTTACTTGTTATCACCGCAAAAACTGATAAATTCGATATCTCTGCACTGTTTATTTGTTAAAACACTGCAAAATTATTTAGCAGATAATGATATGTACTAATATTACAATGGATATTGTAATACAGTAATCAAAATCAGTATAGTTAAAACAACAAGAATCAGAATGATATGGGAAGTTTAACCAATTTATGCAACTTTTTATCTCCCCTTAAAAGAACATCTTAGAAGATGTCTTCCTACAAAACTTTTTCATTTTCGCAGAATTGTGCATTCTGATGGAACAGAATGTTTGCTTTGGGTAATGCTAATTTTGTATTTTTGAAACATTCTAAACAGATTTTAAGAGCTATGTGGTAAGAACGTCATTACTGCTACGGAAGAAAATAACTCGTTTCATAAACATGGAGTTTTAAGAAAAGCCGGAAAAGATCCTGATAAAGGACTTGGGAAGCTTTTATTTCCACCCTTCTCATTGCACTGCCTCTAGTCACTCAGAGTCAGGTTAACTGGGTTGACGGGAGAGATCATTCTTCCTTAAATGCAAGTCCCATTGTTTAATCCAATCAGCATCAAGTTCCATTCGATACCGAATATGAAGTTCAAAGTAAAACCATAGACTCACAGCGTGGTTTGGGTTGGAAGGGACCTTCAAGGATCACTTAGTCCAACCCCCCTGCCGTGGGCAGGGACATCTTTCACTAGATCAGGTTGCTCAAAGCCCCACCCAACATGACCTTCAACACTTCCAATGATGGGGCATCCACAGCTTCTCTGGGAAACCTGTTCCAGTGCCTCACCACCCTCATCACAAATTTCTTCCTTACGTCCATTCTAAACCTGCCCTCTTTCAGTTTAAAACCGTTGCCCCTTGTCCTGTCACTACAGACCCTAGTAAGAAGTCTCTCTCCTTCTTTCTTATAAGCCCCCTTTAAATACTGAAAGGCTGCAAGGTCTCCCCAAAGCCATCTCTCCTCCAGGCTGAACAACCCCAACTCTCTCAGCCTTTCTTCACTGGAGAGGTGTTCCAGCCCTCAGATCATTCCCATGGCCTCCTCTGGGCCTGCTCTAATAGGTCCACGTCTTTCTTGGGCTGGGGACCCCAGAGCTGGATGCAGTACTCCAGGTGGGGTCTCATGAGAGCAGAGTAGAGGAGGAGAATCACTTCCCTTGACCTGCTGCCCACACTTCTGATGCAGCCCAGGATATGATTGGCTTTTGGGGCTGTAAGTGCGCATTGCCGGCTCACATCCTATTTTTTGTGCACTAGTATCCCAAGTCCTTCTCTGCAGGGCTGCTCTCAATCCATTCATCCCCCAGTGTGTATTCCTACTGCAAAATAATCACATCAAGCTCTACATCACATGTTAGTTGTTTCAGCAATTTACTTCCACCACACAAGGACACAGAGCTTCCCACATATTAATCAAGAGTGTTTATGTTGTTTGGCTGGGTGCTGAGGTTCAAACTTCATTTGATCTTTTACAGTACTTGAAAGTTGGATGAGACTGGTTAAGAACAGGCTGAAAAGAATTACTGGTGATGGAATGCAAACTATGACCAATATTAATGCACTGTGTGAAGACATGCTTCTTAGTTACCGTGTTTAAACTTATTTTTTGCACCTATCATACTAATCCTCTTAACAAGTACAACAGTAAATCACTGGCGTATTTTCCCAAAAGCTATTCAGAAACTACCGGTCCTTCAGAAACATCCACTCACCTTCTCTGCAGTCGAGCTAGTAACTTGGAATCTTTAGTCCATGTAATGGTGGAGTCACCATGAATGTCACCAAATTGACAGCATAGCTTAACATTTCCAGAGTAGTCAGGGAACAACTCTGCTTGGATTTTCTTCAGCAGCTTGGGAGCTTGAAACAGAAGAGCCACAGTTTAGGATTAGAAGACAATGATATTGTTGTGGCATTTTAAAGGAATCCCAGAATGATTTGCAGATGTCAAGAATATGAATCTGTCAACACTGGTAAATAATTATGATTTCTTCTGATGCAGAAACCACGGCTTTAAAATACGGAGGTTTTAAAAGACTGATTCAGTGCCCCACACAGTCAATGGAAATGTTTTCAATGCAAAGACATTTTGAATTTATGGAATAGGACCCAAGGGAAGTTCCAGCCTGAAAAGGCATCGACATAAAATAATTTCTTAAACAAAACACATTCTCTCTCACTAAAGGATCAGCTGGTTTTATCAGTAAAAAAAGACACCACAAAGGTACAGCATACCATATGGTTACATAATGAGAATTCATATTAACTGAATACTTGTAACTAGTAGGTTTTTTTAACTGATCACAGCCTTTGAGGGAAAAGACTTTAAGTCCCAGGAGATGCTCAGTCTCCAAGGTATTCTTGGAACATACCTAACGCACACTGCCACGATGAGACTCTTTGCAAGATGCAGTGATGGCACCATTTCCTTTAAAACACAGCTGGAGAGAGGAATCCAGACTTAGTGGTTAGATATTTGCATTTGGCAACATCAGTGGCCTTTGCTTCTCTCCTCAGTTTCAAAGGATTCATTTCCCACCTCTAAAGTAAGTCCCTACCTTTCCAGCCACAGGGCATGGTTCTTTTGCTAAGCATTGACCATCGCACAGAACAAATCCAAGAGTCACTCAGGTTACAGAAAGAGAGCACTCTGCCCAGTCTGGGGAAGGTCCTAATAACCTGGTTCTCTGCTAAGATTTGTCTTCTGGCTCACAGAATGCTCCAGCATCTTCTGCACATGGGCATGGCATAAGCAGGAGGATGAAGGGTACTTGGAAAGAAAGGGAATCACATATACTTAGGGAAAGGTTTTGGGATCATGACACATCCCTGCGCTCAAGTGAGACACCCCTGCTAGATGTAAGGGATGTAAAATGCAAGATGTTATGTTTCCCACTGTGTTAATTCTGAGCTGCTGCGCTCTGAATGAGCTGGCATGACACATCTCCCTCGGGGATCCCATGCCAGCAGTCTAACTTTCCCCATCTAATGCTGAAGGAATTCTGGATCCAACTCGAAGGGTCAGGCACCTGGAATTCACTGCTATGTTTAACTTGTAGTCACTTAAGTCCTTAAGCCTAAGAATCTTGCTGAATCAGGGCTAAAATGACGCAGACAGTATGTGATAGAACTGTAAATAGAACTAACAGCTCCAGATTCCCTGCCCTAACCCCAAAGTTGTCCCTCCTGCAGCTGAAAATAATACAAAAGAGAATACTGAGTATATACCAGACTAATCACAGCAACCTTCCCATAATGCTGGCAAACGTCCACACAATTCTCTAAAGTACAAACATACATTCATCTCAGTCTAGACTAAAGCAAATCAGAAGCAGGTTAAGACTGCATCAGTCTTATCTGATGCAAGCCTGAATGTTTACAACATTTTTCAAGCATAGCCTCAGGTACATGGAAAAAGATCAGGCATTTCTCAGTAATTGCAGTTTGCTTGCTCTGCTTTGAAGGAATGTGTCTCTCCTCCCACACATTTGGTTCTCTGGCAAAGGACGCGTCTTTGAACAGAGAAAGTTTGGGGTTTTTTTTTAAATGTGATTGGAAGAGTAGAACTCTCACCAGACCACACTGTCATTAGAGTCTCTGAAGAGCTTCATAGTTGTGTAGCTTACCTTTAGTCACTGTTCAGTCTTGCTTTGATCTATTAAATTATTTTACGATGTGAACATGAAATGTAATGTCCAAAGGTAAAAATAAGACCTTGGTCCTTGCGAAGTATCCATATAAACCACAAATACCTCATCTCTTTAGCTGTTACACTGTTGATACTCCTGTCTGCATTTTGTTTTACCTGTTAGCAACCTCCTAGAGACTCTGACAAGCAACCTGAATCTCATTTCAATTATATGTTTCCTATGTCAGTTTAATATTGCTAATTTCACCAGTGTCATTCATGACCAAGAGTGGTGAAAAGGAATGCAGAACCAGCCATCAGACACTAGATAGGACTGCAAAACATGATGTTTATCAGTGGCACACTACTAATAACAATAATACTTTGCTAGTGATAAAACCATTTGGTAACCAAGAGAAGGTACTGCATTTGGGAGCCACAGTGTAGGAGCATAACTGGGAACACAGCCCTGTGGGAATGTAACAACATGCAAGGACTGGGCTTGCAGTTGCTATATTGTGTGAGGTTATGTGGTACTGTTATACTATACATCCCTGAAAAGTTACTCGAAGAGACAAATGAAGAAGTAACTACTTCAAACAGGTTAAAAAGTTCATAAACTGAATATATTTGCCAGCTAGGAAAAGGATGTCAGGGAGCGTTCAGCTCTGTGGCATGGGGACAGCACTAGTTACTAAGTTCACAGAACTGGAAATTAACATCAGTGAGGGCAGGACACCTTTAGCTGATATGATTTAGACTAAAGGAGGCTTGCAGTGTGTTTAACAAATTTTAATTTCGTACTGTAGCCAGAATGATGGGAAAGGACAGAAATGAAAATCAGTTTTCTCTTACCTTTGCTATCCTTTTTCAAAATTAGTTTCCTTTGCTCTTTTCTATCTTCTTTATGAATCATGCCCGCCTCACTCTTCACAGACTTTTTAACACAGCTAGGATCATTGCTGACATTTCCCCTGTCCTCCAGTCGGGGTTTTTTTGACAGTGTTGCTGGTGGTAATTTCTTCTTAGCTCCAGTAGCTAAATGCCCACTCTTTGCTGTGTCTTGTTTACATTTGATGGGCGCAGGCTCAGCAACAGTTGTTGATGTCTGGTAGGATTTTGACCCTTCTTGATTTCTTAGCCTTTCCGCACTGACTGGGAATGGATCATATGTGGTCAATGCTAAGGAGGATGGCCGAGCCCTGCTGTAGGGTGGTTGCTCTTGAAAATACTGGTTGCTCCTGAAATCAGCTGGTGGCAAATTAACTAAACCACTTACTACGCTCTCTGATGTCATGACTTCTTCATCTTTATCATACTCAGTAGACTTTATTGAATTATCAACCTCAGTCAGCTTGCTGGAAGAGATCAAGTCAGGACTGGACTGCCTAATGCTAATATTCACAATCTGTCTCTGAGCCTTGAAGCCAATTAAAGTGTGCAAAGGAGACTTCATTTCAGCTTCATCTGGGTTATATTCAATAGCTCTTTGAAACTCCTGTTTATTTTCACACAAGACTGCTTCCTCCTTGTTTTCTTCAGGTACCCTATGGAACTGCTCCTGCAATCCTTTGCAGAAAGTTTTCAGCACACTCCAATTTTCATCTACTTTGAGTGCCGTTTGGGTGGATTCAGTTTTTACTTGACTTTCAGGACACCCCATTGCTGATATAGTGGTAAGAACGCGCTCAGACTGGCTTACAGGCGTGAAGAATGGCACTGGTTCCTTTACAGTCAGTTGTTGGGTATCTAACTGATGACTGGTATCTCTGTAATCCTCATTTGCTATGCTGTGGTATTCATTTTGAGCCTTTCTAGGCAGTGGGGTACTAACTGCTGTTACACTTCCAGGTGCATATGTGTGATTTTTTGAAGAATCTGGTTTTGACTCTTCATCAGACTTGAAGGTGCTGTCAGAAAAAAATACATGTTGTTCTGATGTATTATGAGGGGAAACTGTAGTCTGACTCTCTGAAACATGACTAACTCCTGAGTCACAGGAAGTTTCAGCCCTTTGTTCATCACCTATGCAAATCTCTCTCTGTTCTTTTTTACATGGTTTATATCTGGGCACTTCTACACAAAAATCTCTTAAAAATGGATCCTCAGAAGAGGAAGTGAATGCCACTTCTTGTTTTTCTATTTCTGTCAGTTGGTCTATGTTTCGGGGTAGATTCTTACGTGTTGTGGTTTCAGGAGTCTTAATTAAAGTAGGCAATTGCATTAGGTAACCGGATTTCTGTGCATTAGAAACAACTTGAAAATCTCGACAGTCATTCTTTTTTGAAAGATGATAACTGTCAGAATTATTCTCATTTTGTGCACTGAAGTCTGAGTGACTTCCTTTTCCTTGTAAATTCTCTTCATAACTTTTGCGTATGGTGTTAACAGCAGAGTGTTCTTCATGTGTAAACTGACTGGTATTTTCACTGGGGAAAACGTCTTTCTCTTCAGGGAAATAAGCCAGTTCTTTTCTTGCTGGATAACAGGCTCTAAAATTACACCCTCTACCAGTTACAGAAGTTACAGACCCATTTATCAAGGATATGTTGTGCTCAGTATGAAGTAATTGTCCACTTGTCCCCTGCGACTTATCTGACATGTAAGCTGGGTTTTCTTTGTCATACGCTAAATTACTGCTCTGAGCATTTTTCAGTCTTTGAGGAGAATCTGCATCAGATGTTTGGGAAGCATTATTAATGGGAAGCTTTCCTTCCCAAGCAACAGTCATTTGAATGGATCCATTACTGTCAGTTAACATTTGATTTGGCTTCTGCTCCAAGCACTCCCCTGTATTTAAGATGATACTATTTGCTGAAACACAAATGGATGGTGTTTCCGTTTTATTTCCAGTGCTAGAATCTAGACATATACCATCTGTTTCTACCACTTGTGCAAGACAAATGTTTCCTATGGATGCACTGTTACATGCTTCATCTGTTTTAAGGAGGATATTAGAAACATTGCAGTCTTCTTTCTCTGTTCTTTGTCTACTAGCTGGCTGTGTAATAGGTTCCTGCTCTTCTATCAAATTTATTGGCAAAGGATGATCAGAACAGGTCTCCTGTACGAAGTTCAGTGCTGTGACTTTGATATCTGTTGGCCTAATTTCTAAACTTGTGATCTCCTGGTTTTCAAATGGGATATGATAGTCTGAGTCATCTTCATGAAGAAGTTTCCACAGCTTGTCATGCACTGCAGATATATCAGCATCTCCTTTGCATTCAGGTTCTCCAGATTCCAGGACTGACTTGGGATTAGCTTCAAACAGAGATTCATCACATGAGAGACTGCAGAGACTATCTGTGTTGTTGCTATCGTGTAAGTCAAAACTATACCTTTGCTCTCCCTTCCTTGGCTCATCACATAGCTTTGCAGAAGAGAGAACAGCACATAAACATTCCTGTTTATCAGGCACAGAGTCTGTATCCCGTAAAGGAAAAGGTGAAATATCATTCTTTGATTTGTTGCCATTACTAACAATATTAATTCCTTGTTCACAAAAGACTTGTTGGTGACAACTTTCTCTCTTATCACAAGGAGTGTGGTGTTGAGAATAGGTCTGTAAATTTGCATGTTTTGCTTGTAATGTCTTTTCAGTACGAAGCATTTCTGAAGCTGGATGGATGGTTCTTGCACTCTCACAAGTCATAAAGATGCATTCCTTTTCTATTTCAGGCTCCATACATAGTCTCTCACAATTCTGGGTAAAGATTTTAGGATTAGCACCTTGATTCTACAAAGAAGAAAAAAAGAGAAATGTAATTAAAAATTAGAATTGCTGCTTGACACAGGCCTGAACTAGAGTCCTGGCTTGAAATGTACCTAATTTTTTTTTTTTAATATTTGTCAATAGTCAAGTTTCTGACTTGTAGCTATCAACCCAACGGATTGAAATCAAACTCCTGGGTCTTAACAGCCTTGAATCCTGGTAAGTTTCAGATCTGGATCCAAATGCTGAGAAATATAAAACTGAATCAAGATGAAGATCAATGACTGATATAGTCCAGCTAGCTAAAATTAGATAAAATGAGATAAAATAAAATACAATAAAATAATAAACCAAAACAGTCATGTCTATGCCTTTTGCTAACAGTCGGAGTGTCCCACCATGCTTATGTAATTATTACATAATCCAAACTGATGAGTTTCTGGAACTACCCAGACTAGTGTTTTGGGAGCTTGCCTTCCCCTTTGCTTCCATCATGGGCATTGTTATCTTAAGTTTCACAAAGACGCTTTCTTAATATGTATCAGTCTTGAAAAGTTTCAGAGAGTGCACCCCACATGCCTGCCCTGCTAGGTACTAGAGAACAAGACTCCTACCAAGAAATGAACATCTCTGGGTCAGTTTTAAGCCGTCTTCAAAATATGTCTTTGGTCACCTCTGACCCCTTGAGGTGACAAGTCCCGCTTCAAAAGGGAGTGCCAGAGATCATTCCAAATCTTGCCTCTGTCCAAGTGGAAATGAATTGCTCAATATAAGGCATATTCAGCCCTCCTCTAGCAATGAGACATGCATTGCAACCTTAGGGGCACTGCTGGGAAAATTGGGGCAGGAAATAAAAATCCATATTCCTCCTGCATCTCCTTTATTCTCCTATATCAAAATATTCCGAATTGTCACTTTATGTAGAAACAATCCATTCCTCAATTAAACTAGGCCAACTGAACTTACTTGATGCAAGGAGTGCAGACCTTATTAAAGAGAACAACTGGCTGATGTTTGGGCCTGCATGGGATGACAAAAGTGCTGCCATCTGCCTGGCATACAAAATCTGTTAAACTGTTCACCATTCCCCTCAGAACTGAGCTTTCACTCTTAAATTCTTGTCGCAGAGTCCCTGCCAAGCTTTTGTTCTCCAGGATTTTCTCTAGTCCTCTTCAGCTCTAAATCAATTCCATGGAGGTGGTGAGCACATTTCATCCGTAGCAAACCATAGATGGAGAAGCCTACAATTTTTTACTAGACAAAAATGCATTGTTTCCTAAACAAATTATGCTTTATGCTTTTGGTTACCATTCATTTGCCAGAACAACCTGTAAAAGTAGAGAGCAATTTAGCAGTCAACCTTTGAAAAAAATATCTACTTTCAAATAGCTATTAACAGGCTATAACAACATGGACCTTACGAATTAGTTTGTACATTTGACCACGTATCTTTCTAGTGGTTGTCTGACGCTTTGCACCTACTCCCAGCAGAAATTAAGAAATGCTAAAAAATATCAGACTGAGTTTAAAAAACATCAATCTTTGTAGAAATTTTACATTTTTTAGCTTTTATCCAGCCACAAACTCAACTTCGTAACTGTTTTGTGTTGGTTTTTTTCCTCGTGAGTCCCAGTTCCATCCATAGTTATTTGTTAACTTGTGCTGGATGTGCTGGATGACTGAAATGAACAACTGTGATGCATAACGGGTGAGTCCTCTGGGTTACAGCAGAGCTGTAATGGTGTAATGAGTGCTGGCAGACACATAATTCAGAGAAGCGATTCTGGAAAGAAGCAAGTGTTGTTACTTAGTGAAGGATATGTACTGAAGGATTTCCCATGAGTTGCTGTGTGCTCAGGTAGAGGCAGGGGCTGCTCAGACACTAGGTTCTTAGTTTCCGTAAGTTCATGGTAAAAGGATTACCGGCCGTAGTAAATATTGCTTTCCTTTGCTGCAAAAGCCACCCACTTCAGCTGCAATTCCTTTCATCCTCTCTGTTTCTCCATTCAGCTTGAGTAGGATGTGGAGCTGACTACATGCTGTGGACAACGGGGAAGGAAGAGATATAGAAAATTTCTGTCAATGATTTTAACTGCTGTTCCCACCCCAAGCACCATGCAGTTGCCACCACAGTGTCTTCAAAACTCCTTGGCCAGTGCATACTTACCTAGAAACCCTGAGCCTAGGAACCTCAGCTCCACAACTGCAGTCCCCTCTGATTCCCAGTGCCTTGGTTTCCTGCTCAAGCCTGCGCTGCAGGAGAAGATGCCAGTCTCTAGGTCTTTGAGCTTAGACATACACCTTCTCTCAAGTCAAGGGGGATGTGGGCCTGGATGTGTCTCTACAGACAGTTCCAGTTCTCTTCTCTGTCGGTTCGGAGCATTTGGTAGGCTCCTTTGGCAGAAGGAGCCTAGTGTTCCCCCACTGCCTCTGCCACTTCCACTTCCCCACAAACCTCTGGAAAATAGAGTTTATTTTTCTGTTCCTTACAGCCACAGCAGCCTCAATCACAGCTTTTACTAAAACCTGTGGAATTCTTGCTAAGTATGTTAGACATATGATCAGGCAGTCCCTACCTGCTTTGGTACGAAACTGAAAATAGACAGCTCTCCCATGCTCACTGGAAAGTGGGCTGATTATTTCAAAAACCCTTTTATCCATCTAATCTGTGTGTCTGTCCATCTCAAGCATTTGTGTGTCTATCTCAAGCATTTATAGATGTGCAGCACTGTAGAGTCTAGACACACATTTTGATGGCTGGAAAATAAATACAATGCCAAAAGAGGCCTTTTAATGGAGTGCCTTGCCTTGCATTTGACAAAAGTAGGTCTGAAAGCAGAATGCAATTTGACGCCTCACAGTGGCACATTTATTAATTTTTTAATTGATATTTAACAGGGATATGTGCTCCTAGGGTATGTGGTAATCAGGTCCATGTTATTTTTGTTTGAAAGTACTTATATCCAAATCCCTTAAACACGTTTCAGGAAACCTTGCTGGCTTTAACTTTGGTATTTGCTTAGATTAGATTTATTTCAGCTAACACAGTCCTACAACTATTCATCTTGATTTGGTTTTTTGTTCCCTGTCCTCACAGAAGATTTCTAGGGTTTAATGCCATACATTTTAACAATTGCTTCAATTACTGGACAGTCTGCTCGACTCCAGGGGTGACAAAAGAATGGTAACAAACTAGAGAATTTAATTATGTGAATGCAGCAGAACAAGCAATTTTAATTTGTGCGTGTGTAACAAACTGCCTGGTGCGTGACAATAGAAAGATGAAATCACAGTTCTGTATTTAAACTTATACATGAAATATACAGTCCATGTACCTTCATTATAAGGCCATGGTTACTGTGAATAGAGGAGGGATAAACAGGTCAGTCAGTTACATAATAGCTCTGTGAAAGGAAAATGGGAACAGCCACTTCAAAACCAGAGCGTCCCTTTTAATCTACTGTAAAATCACGATGTAAGGAGGAGCCTTCCTTGGTTATTTTGCTCTGCTAACAAGACCCATTGTGTTCCAAAGCCTGACAGGAACAATTAAATGGAAAGCAAAGAAGGACCATAGGGAGTAAGTGAGCACTTTTGCCACCTCTGAGTTATGGGAGGAAATAGGGGAGAACGTGGAGAAAAGAAGAGGAAATGTAAAAGGATTCTACTTCTTCATGGCAATCTGATATCAGGAACATTTTCATCTGACAGTCTCTGTGGAGATCTAGAAGACACGGATGACCAAACTGATGACCTACGGACCTGCAAAACATTTTACAGGTGAAGTAAGCTTCTCCCAGGATGCTTCAAGTCACCTCTTGAAACACCTCTTGAATGTTTCAAGTCACCTCTTCAGTCACCAGGAACCGAGGAACAGCACCCAATCTGTGGCCTCAAATGTTATGGTAAAACTGATCTGTCCCTTCAGCCCAAGCTGGGCTGGTTCATTTTCAGATCTGGAGATCTTCTCTTCAACCCACTGTATCATCCAGCTTAGTGGTCAACACGTTACATTTTTCACTGTTTCTCTTAATGCTTTTACTGCCATACTACATTTGTAGAGTGCTGAATTACTATGCACGCTATGCATAAGTTTAAACCAGGACTAGATCAAAAATCTAATTTTCTGAAAACAAAGCTCTGGCTCTGAAGGTCGTTGACTCTCTTGTGGCAATAAAGAGAGATCCATTTATGTTGTCTAGTTGCCTTGCACGCTACCTCTTGCTTTGGTATTTGCACTCAGTATCTCATATTCACTCTTGTTTTCATAAGTTGCAGTGGATTCCATTTTGGTGGGAATGACAGCTTCCCTGAAGTTAAAAGAGATCCTTTCTGGATCTGACTGGCTCTTAAGCTTGGCAACCTGTGTGCTGTTCAGTGATTGGCTTTAAATAACACTGAATTAACAAGTAAGAGCAAATATTTGGGGGGCGTTCTAAGAAATGTTGTATAGATAGGCTCTGCTTCAACATATCTAACTGCATCACCAGGATGCAATCCTACAGGTACTCTGGTTCCAGACTTGTGCCTGGGTTGAAACTGACCCAAGGTCAAAGACAGCAGTTACTGCTTATACAAAAGTAAACTGTGGTTGTTTTTCATTTTTAGCTTGTTTTACGATTTTTAAGATAAAATAATTCAGGCTGTGGAAGGTAACAAATTGATACTCTGAGATCCACATTTACGAAACAGGAAAAACAGCACAGGAAGCCTGACTGGGAAGGATTATTGTTGGTGTTCAGAGGGAAGTTTAGGTAATTACCTCCATCAGTCATTGTTCGGGCCATCTAATAAAACCATCTGCAGAGAGGCCAAATGATGTCAGATACTAAGGAGACTGGGGCAGTTCAAGAACCTGAACAAAATACAATTAGTACCATATCTGGGAGGGTTTCTTAAGGAGAGTTTTCGATGTATGAGGCATGGGCATATAGCACCTGAGCAAGCTGTCTAATTTCATTTCATTACTGATCTGGAAGAAGAAAAAGTCAGCACACTTGTGAGAACAGCAAGTGCTAGCTTCTGGAACTGCATAAAGGAACTCGAAGGTTACACAGTTCCAGGCGGCCTGGGAGTGCTCCCAGTTCCTGGGACCCAGTGTGCCCTGCAGCCACATTCCAGTCCCATTTCAAGACAAGGTCTGGGCTCTTGCTGGTCCCTTTTTCACTCTGGTTTCCATTCAAAGAAGGAAGCCAGAGGAGCCACTGCATCTCAACAGGTGATCCACACATACCTCATATACAGACAAACCCCCAAAATTACGAATCTGAGCAGGAAATAAAACAAAATTAGATTTGGAAAAAAGCAAAGTAATGCACTTGGGAATACAATATAGACATGCCAAGGGGAAAGATATCAGGGGTAAACTACACTGCTGACCAAGACATATAGATAACAAAGGGAAAAAATTAAATATGGCAGGTAATAATAAGGTCAATGGAGGTTGCGGTACGATACAGGAGCAGGGCTACAATTTCCTCTCTTGATGTCTTGATTTTTTTAAAGGCACCTCAGAGCACCACAAGAATCTTCACAGTACAATCTGAGTTAGCTGCTGTTCTCTGCTCCCTTTGCCATACATGAGAAATGGACCATCTTCACCCAATGTGACCAAGTTTGTTTCTGGACTGAGTGACAAATTGTCACATTCACATGCAAATAAACTCAGGAGGCGTCAGTTAAGACTATTCTGGTTCTCTTTCCCCTACAAAATGTAGGGATAATTTATACATCAATCTCTCACCTGATCAGCTGAACCATTTCTGGTAATGAAAGCAAGAAGTTAATCTCTGAAATGAGATGATTAATTTTACCTCATGGTTTCTCACTGTTGTTTAAGAGGAAATAGTTTAGCAAGGTAATTCTCCACTGTAAATAAAGTCTCCATGTTACATTTATATCCCTCTGTTTGTACCAATGGACTGTAACAAACCATCCCTAGAAGACAGACAATAAGTATATCACTGCCTCTGGATCAGAGCTCCCTCAAATCCACCATGTTTGCAACTGCTTTTGGTTTACACTGTTCTCCAGCAGTAGCTTAATGTCCCTTTCTATTTCCCTGTTTCATGCAATGCCATTCAAATTTCTCTTTCCTAAAATAACACTCTGCTTTAAATGGCACACCTGCCTTGGATTAGCTAAAATAACTCAACACCTGTAGTTACTTCAACTGCTTTAGATAGGTGAAACAAAAGACATGAGCTGTATTTTATCCTGCAGATGCTTACTGACAGGCACGTCCTGCTAGCATCCTGCTATTCCTGCTGAAGAGGCAGAAAAAGAGGAAGTTAAATAACGACTATAGTATTTCAAAGGACAGAAAGCGAGTTCTCTGCCTTTGACAACAACACAGAGCAACAGGCTGACCACGCACAGCTGTCATGGGTCCATGCTCTGAAGCTGTGAGGATTTTCCAGCGGATGGGGGTTTTTGTGGGTCTCCCAGGAAAGACTGGAGCCAACTATAACATGGGTGACAAAATGGGATGTTACCTGCCAGCCCTAGGGTGGATCCTACTGAACAAGCAGGGGTGGTATCACAGCCTGCCCGAGCTCTAGCTACTCAGGCTAGGACTCCTCTGTTTGCTCTGACGCAGAGCTCCTGCCCCTTAGCGCACTGCTCAGGCTCGGACCATTCCCTGGGAACATTCAGCTCTTATCTCAGCCAGACTCAGAGCAAAAGTCTGAGACAAGACCACCTCTTCAAGCAAATGTACCAACCACTCTAGCCTATTAGAAAGGATGAGGTGTAGCCTCTCAAACTCTCCTTTTGGATCTGTGGCACATAGCATGAATATAATATTCAGAAACAAAGCATGCTAACCACTTGTTGGAGAGTTATTATGCACCCAAGGACTACTGAAGTATTTTATACAGAATGCAAAACTTTCCAATGAAGTGAAAAACTTTGAGAAATGAGAGACCTAATTTCTGCTAAGATTCAGAATTGGAGGAGATTTGGATCCCAGCTTCCTCTGTTTGGAGGAAGCTGGAAACAGATTTAGGCAAACTGCACTTTCAGAATTCCAGCAAAAGAACTGTGAGTGGTAGCAAGTTGCACCAAGAGGGAGCAAGAATACATGTCTCATAAAAAATTATAACTGACTAGGTTTTGAGCTCAGATAACCAAAAAGTCTTCATTTTTTCCAGCAACTATTCACTCAAATGAGACAAGAGGCAGAGATGTACTTTAAAAACATTTGAATGAAAAATGAAACAACTATAAGCTGATTGAAAATGATGTGTTGGGCATGCACGGTAATTCTTACCCAGTACTGTTTTGGAACAGAAGTCCTCACCCGTTTTGTATTCAAAGCCAGCCATTAAACCAGTTCCCATCCAACAGCTGTTTATCGGTCTACGTGAAACCATTTGCTGGGTTTCAGTCTAACTCCTCATGGGCAGAGTTAACCCATCATAACTCTTCTGACACCCTTGCAAACAGTTTCCCTTTGCTCTTCCTTTGTTGTGTAACCCAACTTCTTCCTCCCCTCTTACCTTTCCACCCTTTCCCGCACCTTTCTGCACGTTGCTCCCAGCACACACCCTCTCCTTCACGACAGTGTTGGAGTGCAGCGCACATGACTAGCACCTGCATTTCTGTACTAACTGCAGAGCAGGGACCTCTAAGCTTAAGAGTGCCCCAGCAATGAAACACTCTAAATGACAGTTCTCCATTACACATGGCAGCTTCTAGGACATTACACACAACAGCAGATAGCTACCATCTTAACATATGGAACAGGGCCAGTAGCCGAACAGATGAACAGCTTCATTGGCCTGTGCAGTCCTGGCAATTTTGGCCACCCTGGAATCTAACAGAGCAGAGCTATGACATGCTAGACAAAATACTTTTTGTGCACAAACAGATTACCCGATTACTTGGAAGTTCTGTGTCAGTTCTGCTTCTCTCCCTTTTGTACAATAAAATTTAAAATTATCTAGAAGTGACGTAAATTTATGTCAGAAAGATGAAACCAAGTATCTCTCAAATTTTATGAGAACAGGCTGTTCTGACATGAGTGGAAATGAAATAATGGCAGGATGAACAGTAGATCTAATCAGCAGAAAAAAAAATGCTCTAAAAATATACAAACACCACATGGCATTCTTCCTGGGGTATCAGCGTAAATGTTAAGTATTTTGCTCATGCCCTGGACCTGCCAGTTCCAGCAGGACTTCACCAACATCACTGGCATTCCATAGACAGGCTATAGACATGGGCTCTGTAATTCAGGAGTGACACCAGTACCTTGTGCTGAGGGTGCTGGCTGAACACTGAACAGAGACTGGCTCTTGAATGACAGACACACTGCAAACTTGAAGCCTCCTGGCTCTCTGTACAGTGTGCAGTATCATAAAGCTGGCACAGTTGGCTTGTAGGACCTATTATTAATTAAGCTGCTTTGAAGCATTAGATAAATAAAGAATTTCACCTGGGGCTAGACCGTGAGGTCATGAGAGGAGTCAGGAGCCTCCCACCTTGACCATCTAATGGAAGAAGTCACCCAGAACAGCAGTTGCTGCACAAGACAGACTGCAAAGGTTGTTCCAGTTAGAGGCAACTTGGCACGAAGGGGAAGTGTAAATCCTTGAGTAATTAGTGCTGTCGTTCTCTGGCTCCTATATACCTCTCAGGAGACCTGATTCACCACATGGAGAGGGAAAATACAATGCTCTTCAAAAGCAGTCAGCTGTGGTTTTTGCTACGAGTCCCTCACCTTGCTCCTGGCAGTGCTGTCTCAAATGCTGGGCTCCATCCAATACCACAGTGCACTAAACTTGTGTGCAGCAATAGGAGGTTGATTCTTTCTTGCCTTTCTTAGGTTACACAAGCAGATTGCTGAGGAGTTTCTGGCTTACTATATGGGAGCTGTGAGAAGCTGTCCACATTTTCCTTGTGCTATAAAGAGTAGTTTCCAGATGGGATGCTTTAGTTTGGCTCATTTTCAAGACCACATAATTTTGAACCTACACCTAAATTTCCTCTTCATTCATGCATGTTTAAAACCAGGGGTTTGGTTTGTGCTCATCTCTAGCCCTTTTGTGTACACTGATACTTCTTTCCTACTTAATTTTTATCTAATGTAAAGTTTTGGCCATGGACACACAGACAGAAGAAATACATACTGACTGCAGGTAGCAAGAGTCTAACCAGCCAGTCTGAAACTTGGCCATGGCACTCACAGTAACATAACAGCTGCTCTTTGCTAAGAGGGTTCTGGGATTTAAATTATTGTACTGCGCTTGGAAAAAGTGAAACAATGCCTCTTGCAAACCATGGTAATACATACTGTCAAGAAATTCTCAGTAGGTTAATTTCAGTAGGGGGGTACTCCCCGACATAAGAACATTATGTGCTGCTAAAATGTGATTGGAATTTCATGCCCCATAAAAACAGAGAAACCTATGGATGTTTTTCAGGCAGAAGAATTCAGTGATTTTTGACTGCTTAAGACACCCCAGTGGTGAGATTAAAGTCAGTCTACTGCCCAGAACTGGGACACAGTTTTGCTTAAATAATATAGATGAAGAAAAGCATGTGGAACTGGAAAAAGCTTGTGTTTATTTGTCATAAATGTTTTTTTCTGTGCAGTTAGATATGCACCTTCAAATCAGTAAAGTCAGTGATAATAAGATTAGTCATGATTTAATACTCATATATATATGTTATAGATCTTCAGTCTTTACTATGTGAAATAAAAAGTATGATCCAATTTTCCCACTTACGAAAACTGGTGGAGCATCATCAGTCTGTACAACTCTAGTGATTTCGCTAGTTCATTTCCTACCAACAGACATAAAATATGCAAGTACACGGAAAGCCCACTTTGGGTTTTTTTATTTTTAACTGGTTTTTACATTTCAGCTGGAATATCTGACTCTTTCATTGTTTTATTTTTAAAAAGCAAAGCTCCATTCACCTCTGTAATATGAACTCTCTGGATTAAATTCCCCTCCTTGTTATAAATTCAGAGCAAACCCCTGTTGATTTGTTTTAGATCTCCAGCACCATCACTGGATGACAATTTTGTTCTTTGAGTATAAACTGAAAAGAAAGTAAATCAAAACGTTCTCTGCTCACCATAGGTATTTGAGAAACTTTCTGGGTTGAAAGAAACGTTACTTTGATAAGACCTGTGCAATAGCCTACATATCAGATTTCCCTATCCAGCTGTCCAGAGTCCCATTAGTGCCTCTTACTATTATCAGTCTCACTCTATAATTAGAACAGCTTATGGTTTATTTGGGCCTTTTTCAAAACCAGATTTCCTTCCCAGCCGTAGCTGTCATTCAGAAGTACATGAATAGTACCTTTCAAAGTAATTTAAATTTTACATTATTTTGTGACAAACAGGAATAAAAAGCATTCAAATCAGTAGAGCAGCTCTTTCTATTAAATGATAAACACTTCACTTACCCTGGGTGAGATGTTTTCGTTTGGCATCTGATTTTGCTCAGACAGGCCCCAAGTCCTTTTCCTTTCCCAATGACAGTCTTGATCTGCCTCTTCTGTATGACACAAACCAGCCTGCATTTGCAAGCCTTCTGCCTCCTCAGGGACTTGTGTTGAAATGACACCTTCCTGACTGGGAAACAGAGCACTGGATTCCCTAACCTCTGCTGCAGTCTGGAAAGATTGTCCTATATTACTTACATATCTGCAAAGCTCTTTAGGGTTTAACAACTTTAAAAGGTTTCTTCTTAGACTTTCTGTTAAGGTACAGACAGCATGCCTTGCATTTTCCTCTGGAAAATTTCTTCCCCCTTCCTCTAGCAGCAATGAGCTTTCACCCAGCAAGTCCTTGTCAGTAATGTTTTCTGTCAATGTCTCTGAAGCCTGATTTGTCAAAGAAGCACCTGTGCCACTAGTAGAGGAGTCTGCCTTGGCACAAACGTTATCCTTGTTCTTTGATTTGTCAGTTGAGAAATCTGCAGCTGAGTGGCCACTTCCATTATTTTCTTCTTCAGTTCCAGGATGGTTATTTTCACTGTCTGCGGATGCAACAGGCACTTTATACTTTTCTTTGTCTTTCAAACTGGTACTTGTATCTCGGTGGTGTCCAACAGTGAGAGTCATCTCTGTCTGCAAAGGTGACTGGCTGTACATAGAGGGGTCTCTCCTTACATTTACTCCTTTGAATTTTGAGTGATGACCACAGAAGCCAATGGTGGTATCCATAGGC
Organism: Mycteria americana; assembly: GCF_035582795.1. Classification (NCBI taxonomy): domain Eukaryota; kingdom Metazoa; phylum Chordata; class Aves; order Ciconiiformes; family Ciconiidae; genus Mycteria; species Mycteria americana. The sequence goes on from NW_027445437.1 coordinate 2,719,933, forward strand.
GTAGTGTTATCTGACACTTGGAACAGACAAGGCATTTCACCGAGGAAGTAAGCACACCCATCGCAATCCTTACTCAGTTTTAAATCATCTTCATCGTCGCTTTCTAATAAAAATTGTAATTTCTTTTTCCAGATTTCATTTTCATGCACTGTCAGCACATCTGAACATTCAGAATACTCTAGGTCATCATCAGAAAAGTCATCACTTACACTTGGAATTTTCTCTGCATAAATCTCCAGAATAGTGGCAGAATTTTCAGAATCATCTTTTACAAAATAATTTGGATTTACTATGGGAGTATCTGCCTGCTGACTGAACAGGGTGTTCATGTTTAGAGGTCTACCGAGCCCAGTCTTTTCACATGCCTGGACACCTGCCAGAGACCAACCAGATACAGAGTCTTCCGTGTTAAGGCAACAGTTGTCTGTGTGATAAGTGATTACATTTGAAGGGCGGGAATGCACCTGTCTGCTGCAGTATTTCTCTGCTTTTCCAGCAGTGACACTGACCATACTGTTAAAATGAATTAGGTCATCACCATTCTCTGAAAAATCCCTTAGGCAGGAAATATTTTCCTGGCTTTTAAATACATTTTTTACATCCATGTTGTCTTCCACGTTAGGCAAGTGTCTGTGGGATTTCTCAAATGGGGACAATACTTCTGCTTTTCTGAGCTTCTCAAGCAGTAAAGCACTGACTTTTGAAGAGTTAGAATCTAACATGGGGTCACCCTCACAGGGATAACTCTTGTGTTGTGCAAAATGTTTCTCGTTCTGCTCATTTTACCCTGAAGTCTCCCACATTGTCATATAGGTCAACAACAAATTCTGGGGAAGTTTTGGTTTTTGTATCTGATTTCGGTTCAACAAAAGTTGAACAGCAGGTCATTCTAGCTGTCAAACTGTCTCCAGGTACTGTTCAATGAAGTGCAGATCTTTCTCTGTGCACCTGCAGATAAAAGAAACCTGAAGTTTAAAATTACTTCTAAAATGGGTATACGTATTTTCTAAAAGGTCTTCAACTGACACATAGTTGCAAGCATTTTCAAAAAAGATAAATAATTATTTTAAAATCAAGATCAAACATTAAAGCAGTAACTATAACCCAGCTATCTAAGCAATGACACTTAATGGAAACCCATTATAACTGTCTGGAGTGATTTGTGCTAGGAAAACAAATTCTTAAGCATGCCTGTACATACACGTAGCAGCACAAAATAGGCTTTAGCATATGTGGTTTAGACATTTCTAAATGCAAATAGTAATCTGCAGACAATGTAAATTTTCACATGTGCATGATTTCTACAGGTACTAAGTACCTGCTATTTTGGTAGTCACACTGGCACACCAGTAGGCTATTCCTTGAATTGGCATCATAGGGACATAAATTCCAAAATCTCTTTGTAGAAATAGCTGGAACAATCAGTCTGGTTAGATTTTATAGGGCTATTTCTGTTTAAAGCAATTCTATTGTATTTTGTCTTGATATTTGCAATTTCTGTGGTGAGAGAACAATGAAATGAGGCTGATTAGCTTCAATTTGCTGTTCATACTGAGTCTTATTTTCAAACAGCTGGGCAGTAGCAAAATGGTGTGGCAATGCACAATATACATAAAAACAAAGTGAAATACACCAAAAGGCTTCCATTAGCTAAATCCAAAGAAATATGGAATCATCTCTCTCTTCTTGTAAAAAAACCTTGTTTCCCAAGCATTCCCAAATCGTAGGATTTTAGATGCTTGAGATGTTCTTGTATAGTACTAGAGGCACTCTGGGTCATTCCTGACCACAGGGTACCCACGCTAATCACAGCAGGACTCTTCCACAATCCAGGGATCCACTCATCAGGGAAAGTAGTGTAGAAGAACTGAGTTTCAAGTAAATTTGAACTCACGGGGGACGCCAGACTAAAAGCTCTGAAACGTGGTGACCTATTTTTATTCACAGAACTGGTATGACATGAAGAACAGCAGGAAAAACTTTCTTGCCTTCCCGCTAATCTGATGAAGCAATTTAAAGACACCTCTATTCATTCTCCTTTTCCTTCTCCCTGCTGCTCCTATTGTGACCTTTTTAGCTAATGTCTCTCTCCTGGCTGCAAGATCACCAGCCACTAGCACTCTAGCACAGCAACCTTTCCCGACGCCCTTTCAAGCACTTTATAGTGCTCTGTCTGCTCTCTGCAGGGCCACAAGCAGAGCAGTCATCGGACCTGTCAGCACCCAGCTTCGTGCCACAGTCCACTGCGGACACTGATCAAAGTCAGTCAGTAAGAAAATATGTGGGAGCTAGATTAGAGCTTAATGGCTAAATAGCAAGGGGCTTGCATGGCTTGCTTGGAATCTGCCTCTCATGTAAAGAGCACAAAGAAGCTAGGTATATTTCCATTTCCTTCGGGCAAACCCTAACACAGGCAGCTTTTCCACAGAGTTACCCGGGAGGAGAAAAGCAGGAAGAGAAGGTGGTTAACAGGAAGGATACAAGAAGGGACAGTGTTAGGTTGTGTGATAAACAGTTTGACTCCATGCGCACAAAGGAGCGCAGAGGAACAACAGCTGATGGGGACAACAGACCAGCACCCTCTCCCAGCATACAACATATATCTGTGTTGTATACATGCGTACGCTGGTTGGACTGGTGGGCATGGAGCTGCAGCAGCCTTGCTGTAAGGCTGCTGGCTTCAGCACCTCCTAACAGGCAACCCAGGTCAGGAGAGAGGAGAGAGGAGAGGAAAGGAGAGGCGAGGAGAGAGTTCAGTATTTGTGACACGAGAAAGGGGAGCGGTAGTGGTAGTGAAAAGGGAGCGGTAGAGGTAGTGAAAAGGCAGCAGAGAGGCAACATGTTTTGTCAATTTAGTCTTGGAATAAATTAGCAAAGGTCCAGCATACAAGGAAGTGGAGGCCAACAGAAAAGGCTGCTTTGAAGAGCAAGCCTGATGTGCCACAGAGGTATATTGTCAGCTCAGAGGTGTAGCCGGGAAGTTGCCAGAAGACACAGAAGATGACACAGCTTTAAAGTAGTACAAGCCAGCCTGGTCACAGTGGCTTGGCTAGCGATGCTTTGGAGCATGAAACACGCACTGCTGTACACAGTGTTACTGACATACAGAAGGTTTCAGGTTATCCACGCAGGAGGTACAGGGCAGAAGTGTGCAGGCTTCCTCAGACTACCACCTTTGAGCCTGAGAAGCAGTCTAGTTCAAAATCCCTCATAATAGGGGCTTCCCTGCTGAAGATGACAAGAAGACGATATTGAGAGGATACCAGTGCATATTGTAGTGGTTTTAAATAATCCAGATACCTGTCGACTGGCCCTGGGCCAACACTCTACACTTGCTTCATGCAGGCCTTTGAACTGCAATCTAGACCATGCGTCCAACAAGAGCCTGGAGAAAAAAGGCATCGGATCCCATTATCGTCAGCCTTTCAGATCTCTGATCACATTTTGCTTTCCATTCCAACTTTAAAAAATATAAATATTTAACAGAAAAAATGGAGCAGTAGAGATTAATCTTTTCCTGATCCATTTTATTACAGTGCCATGGAATTACCCCCCAGCATTCACCCATCCTCTTAAATATGTATTTGCCTAATGATCCCTGGTGCATTCTTTCAAATCTGCTTTCATCTGTGCTTTCAGAAGACCAGATGCCTCTTTCCTCTTTTTTGGAGGGTATAAGTTATTTTAAAAGCATGATAATTTTCCCAGCTGAAAAGAGCCTTGGCAACATTTTTTTAATGCAGATTGACTCACGAATACTCCTTACTGAAACAATTGTACTATAGTGTTATCATCATCTTAGTTCAGCTGCATTTTGACATTGAGGGGAAAAGAGCTGTCAGATTTCTCGATATGAAAATTAGATTAGATTGCTGTGCATTTTGGCAGATCCAACAATGGAAATTAAAGCAAAATAATGTTCCATGAGGAAACCCGCAATAAATGGTGGATTTCCACCCAAGATGAAGAGATTTTTTTTTTTTTAAATCTGGGGAGAAAATACAAGATATTAGATTAAACCATAATTTCAATTATTGAATTTAGATAGAAACTGGAAAGAGAACAGTTAGTGTAATACCCTCTCAGCTCCTCAAGAAAACTTGTGATAGAGGACGCATAATGAAATTCACTGAGGAAAGACGAAAGGGAGATCATGATAACTGACCATCAGCTATTGACTAGTAACCTGAAAATAAGCTCAATTCCTAATAAACTGGGTTCGGAACATTTGGTGGAAAGAAGACAAGAGAACATTTAAATGTATAAGGGTGTTCTGGCTGCTTGTCTGAAGTCTTGCTATGGAAACCAATGATGCTACTTGCTGAACCAGGTACTAGCTAATGACAGGAGGACAGTGAAGCAGAGCCACGTAGGAGAACTTAACACCACCAGGTTTTAGCAAGTAATGGTAAGAAAGGTGCCTATTTTGGTTATCTAATGATCTGTAAACATGTTTTCCATCTCTTACTGATCAGAACAGTGGCGATTGTTGGGGAATTTTTATGGTACACCTTGAGGCGAATTAAACACGTGTTTGTGCTTAAATAAAACAAAAAAGTATTTAATGAACAACGCAGTGGGCAGAGCCCTACCACCATAAGCGGTTCTACAAGGAGTCTGCAAAGATCGTCAGAAGCCCATTCCTTACATACACTGGCACCAGCACCAATTCGTGAGGGGCTGCGTGGGCGCCTCAGCCGGCCACAGGTCCATCCCCCAGGCCAGCTCTCCATCCCCCAGGCCAGCTCTGCTGCTCAACGGTGGCCCCCGGGCGCTCACATTGCGGGACAGCTACAAGGCAATACTGTGGCTGTTTCTTATCACCAAGGGACACTTCACTCCCTTACTGGGAGCAGTTTGGTCTCTGGCATTCCTGCTTCCAGCCAGCTTAACCCCTTCTGCACTTGGGCCTTCTTGTCCTCCGTGACAGAGGACAGTCACAAATTCCTCAGTCACAAATTGCCACTGCTGAGCAGCTACAATTCAAATTTCCCCTTCGCTATCCCTGGACATGTTGGCTTCCCCTTTCCCCTTCCTCCACCCATCTCTCAGGTCTGTCTCCACTGCCACAAAGAAAAACACATGCGTATCAGCAGAGTCCAATGTTACCTAAGCTTAATGCCTAGGAACTAAGGATAATGGAAAACAAAGCTGGCAGCAGCGTGAAAACAGTAACCCGAGAACCCGTGGTTGGATATGATTTAGGAGAAATAGAGAATTGATGAAAACCTGGAATGGCCAGATTAACAAGGCAGCAACAGGCAGTAAAGACATTTGTAGATGCTTCACCAAAATGCTTTTATGGCAGGAAATAATCAAAGTGTTTGTGAAAAACAATTAGTTTCAAATAGTATCATGCAAAAGAATGGCTAGAAAAAGCATCAAAATGGCTAAAACAATGACTCAACATTTCTCTAAGGAAAATAGATAATAAAACAAATTCACAAATTTTCAGAAAAAATGCTTTTTCATTTAAAATTCATACTTTGTCATAATTCCATACTGGTTTTGAAAAACTCATTCATAGTGAAAGAATTGTCTAAAATTCAAATTCTAAATAAAAACTTTGATTGTTCAAACTTATTTTCATTAAAATGCCAATATTTTTCCCAATTTGAAATGTATTTTTAAAATAAAAAATGTTCAACATTTGATCATTTATTCTGACTGAGACCAAAACATTTTTGAAAAATTACACTTTGATATGGAAGGAACAATGTCTAAATGAGTTTAATTTTTAGTAATAGCCATTTTGCAGATGGTTTTGGACCCAAAGCCGCTTACAATGATTTCAGAAGGAACTGTGGGCATAATTCTAATGTCAGCAAAAAATTTTTTAACTGACAAAAATATACAAGTTTGCTTAAACTTAAAAAGGGGCCATTAATTTTCCTCTCTTGCATCACATTTTTTTTCTACTTGATTTAGTAGGGAATCTACTACAATCCCTTTACAAAGGGAAATCTTCCTTTGTAAGCAATTTTACATTCACAGACATTATTTCTACAGAAAGCTTATGCATTTTACAAGCCCAGGAGGGAATTTGTGTCTTTCTGTGGGGTTCATTTTCTCTAGTCAGTGGAAAAAATTCCCTTTACTACCTCTCTGAAGTTTTTTCCTCTTATTTACTATCTATTCATCATGCAATCTCTGTTCTCTGCACAGTCCTGCTCAGCCCACACCCTTATTCAGCAGGATTTATTCCTATCTTTCAGATGCACTTGCTCCTCCTCCTCTTTCACAGGACCTGTCAGTCTATACCCATAGCCCATCCCCATTGTCTCTCTCCTTATCATTACGGCACCAGCTTTTTGGGCCAGGGACCATTCTGTGTATTCACATGCTGCCTGGCACAATGGGCACCTGATCTATGCCCAAGCCTTGTATAGTACTGCCGTACAATTAATATATGTAAACATGCTTTGACAACCAAAGCATTGTCTAGGTATGTCAGAAGCTCCACATCAGTGCATAAATACCCCTGTATGGCTGTACGTGTTCTGCAAATGCCCCACTTTACACCCACATCAGCGCAAAGGAGTGGGAAAGAAGAACCTGCATCAGCCCACACAAAGGGTTATCTTCACTAAACACACAGGAGGAATGAAACTGATAATCCTCCTATGTTTCATATGAAGAAATATCATTCCATCAACTAATATTTTGGTTTCTTTATACCAAGCTGACACTGGGTCTGGGATAACTGAAAACACAAGAAAAACGGATAGCTATATAAATAATGTGTGTTTGCAATAGCCTTAGATCACACAGACCATGTCTTCAGTAACTTATCTGCCATTGTCCACACTTGCGGGGCCGCACAAAATCTGGCAGATGCCTTTTGCTTAACTGGTCAAGGATTAACTTCCATTGAACTTCTACACGCAAACCTACAAACATGGAAGTCCATCTGCAATGCAGATATAGTTTTTTATAGTCCATTCCTATGAATAATATAAAATTTGTGGTTGAATCATTGCATATTTCCTCCTGCTGTTTCTGCAAAAGGATTACAACCAATAGTCTACTCCCCATTAATTCTCTGTGTTAATCAAAAATCCGAGGATGTATTTTTGAAGGTTCTATGCATCAGGTAAGAATATGAAAATCTCCATTTTCAGTTTCCAGAAAAATAAATCTCTAAACCACCAGCCACTACAATAAAGAAGAAACCTTGAAAACATGAAAACAAATGTCCTCAAATAAAAAGAAAAATAGAAAGAGGCATATCTATTTGTATTTTTTTTAAGCTACATGATTTTCAAACCAAAGCTCTTTAATTTCTTGAGTCCTGATGTGATTTTGGAACACTGCTTGATGACAGGTGAAGCAGTAGCTCTCAGACACAGCAGTAGTAGTCCAGCAACTCAATAATTCAAGCACTGCAGTTCAGAGCAGATTTGTGCTCTTAGAGACTTCCTGTGCAGCTTTCAAGGGAGGACTTCTACACAGCTTCTCAATAAATCTCTTATCCTCTTGAGGACACACAGTATAGACAAAAAACTGGTGAGTATCACAATTTGCAGAAAAATTTCTACTGAAATTTTATGAAATGAACTTGAATGCAAAATTAAGTAACATATGAACATTAAATAAAAGGTCACAGGCAAGGTGCTTTTATATTGTATATAATAAAAAAGTATTTAAGCTGCGCACAAAACTGTTGCAGAGTCCAACCCTAGCTCTGTAACATTTCAAATAAATTATTCTTTTATTATCAAAGAACACATACTAATTAACAAAATTATGCACATGAATAATGTGTCAGTAATTTATCTCATATTACCCAGGAAGAAGCAGTATTTAGATAATTATATTTATTTGGGTATAGCTGAGTGTAATTATATTATATTTAGATAACTACATTTATAATTATATCAAATAAAAATATATGACTTATCATACACTCTATCTCTGGGTCAAAAGTTCAATTTACAAAATGGAGTAAACAGGTTTCCTCTTGATAGCAATCATATTACTTGGTTCAAAGTGTTTGCTGCCTTTTTTGTATATTTACTTAATAAAACATCAAGAATTGCAGTTATTTTTCTAATAACAAAGTAGATGCCAGTTGCTAGTATATACATCAGCAGTTTCTTATGGAAAAAAAAAAACCAAAAACAAAACCCAAAACAAACAAAAAAACCCAGCGGATGACTCTACAGTGCCAGTGTGATCCAGAGTTTCTCTTCTGAGTAAGCTGGTTTTAGGCCCAGGTCCTAAAGCAGGTATTTTAACTCTGCCCTCTGTGGAATTCTCCTGGCTTCAAAGAAGCCATTCAGATTTGCACATTTTACAGAAACAGGTAAAAGTCCTTCATGGTGAAGTCAGTTACAGTATAGGTTCTGGATTAAAAACCATCCTGCAAAGCATGGGAATTTGAGCAGATTAGCCTCTATAGATCTGTTGGATGTTCTTATTTCTCTTAACATAAAATCATAGAATGGTTTGGGTTGGAAGGGACTTTTAAAGATCATATTGCAAAGACTATTTTAAATCTGATAGACCTGATAAAAGAAGTACGTTTTAAAACCAGGACTGACAAAAGATGTGGGAAATAGTTATGAACTAGAAACTGTTTCTATGGGGCAGAGGGAACTTCTCCTATATCAGGATCAAGGTCTTTACTGGGAAGTTCTTTATTTCTTTGTCATCGCTGATTTTTGCTTTCGTCTGGCTGGCATTTTGAGGTAGGAAAGAGAGAGCTGTGCTGAACGTCATCACTGTGATAAGAGAACAGAACTACACTACTTTAAATGAGCGCTTGGAGAAAGACTTGAACACACAGAAAGCACAATCTTTCTCCTGCGTACATATGTGTATATGAGGAGGCTGTGAATGCATGCATAACACAATCTGCTCACCCACTCTTTTAACACTTCTCTATCAGACTGATCTTGTTTAGAAAGTCAGCTTATGTGCTTCATTGTTTATTCTGAGATACTTGGTCTGAGACAACAAATTCCCCAAATGCCAGCAGAGTTTTCCGACTATCACCTCCACTCCGTAGGCCAAACTTTGGGATCTGGAGTTGTCCTTTTGAAAAACAATTATTATCCCTTAGACTATGCTACTAAATTTGGATTTATCAATAGCTCCTTCTCCATTTGCCTGGGCATACTATATACATTTTCATACATCCCTTTTTAGAGATGGTATATTGGCAGGTAGCTTCACCACAAAGAAAGCTGGTGGATATAATTAGATTTCAGTTAAGATAAACATGAAAAATCTCCAAACCAAAATGCTAATAACCACAAAACTTTTCTTTATGATGAACAGAAATGGTCATATACCATGCAGATCCAAACAGAAAGCTAGGTGGTACAGACAGCAGGATATTATAACATTATATTGATTAAAGGGGGAAAAAGCAGCAAAAACAGAACAGAAACAACAAAAAAAGCAGAAAGGAATCTCCACTAACCACATGATCTGAAGAAAACTCTAAAAGAGGCAGTGTCTAAAAGGTGGGACTAGGCAGAACTTCCCACCACCCGGGTCTGTATCCACACCCCTGCCTCACTCTGCCATCATGTTGGAATGAGTGCCACATACACACACTGTTCGCCCCTTCCCCTGTCTTTGGCACAGATGGAAAAGACAAGCACGCAGGATACAGCGGAGTCCTGCTGCAGCCTGGCCAGGTTCTCGCTCTGCATGATCAAGTACTGAGGCAGTACTGAGGAACGCAAGTCTAGACATAGACATAAACAAGAAAGTTTGGGGTGAAGTGCTGGCCACAAGAAGGCTTGTATATGTAATAATTGACTTCTATAGTGCTCAGGGAACCAGGACTTCATATGCATTTCTGTCAATGAATATGACTGTACTGTTTAAGATTAGGCATGAAAAGCCACATACCACAGACAGAAAGTCATAGCAATTCCTAGCATATGTATATGGGAACTGAAAGAATAACATTTACTGCAATAGCTTGCATAGCAAATAACTTGAAATAGCAAATGTAGCTTAAAATGAAATATTACTGCTAACAAAACTTGTGGTTTTATGACTCTGACTCTTAGTTTGCAGAGATACAAAGACATCACAGGCCTAATCACTCAAATAACCTTACAGATCCTTTCCAGAATGACCAACTATGGCACTGTGTGTATAATACACATCCTGTCATCCAGTCGTTTGTGAAATCTTAGTGTCCTGCCTGCTTAAACGCAGTTATGTTCCAAGGTTAATGCTAATTCCCTTTCCATTCTCCCTGGAAATATTTCTCAAATATGTCTTAACTTTCTTGCAGAGAGTTTGGACATGGTTTGTATAGCTGCAACGTTCCTCTAAGAAATCAATAGCCATAATTCCATCCACTCCCCGTTCCCAGCCTGCCAACTGTTTTGCATTTGGGAATATACACATTTTTTCACTTCCTCATCCAGGGCATCTCTCAACAGAGATTTTTTATTTTGTAGCAAATTCGATAAGTTTAGTGTTTTTCTTCTTCCAAAACAAAACAAAACATAGACTTTTGCTGTTATGCAATAAACACAGACATTACACACCAATTTAGATTTCTTAAATGAGGTACTATATTCCCTGCATGGAAATACATAAAATATATTTATATTTACAATCAGAAACGTACAACTTCTTTTTTTCCAAAGAGGTTGCCATGCATGTTTTGCCGTATTTCAATGCTTATTTTCATGTTCTCTTCTCAAACTTGTCCTTTAACAGAAATCAAAGCTTTTATTAAAAGTTTTCCTTTAAAAGTTTCATCAACGTTGGCATGTTTCTGTGAATCTTTTTTTCCCATGCATCCATCAGTACTGATGGAATCAAATTCCACATGAAATCTCTGATCTGCTTTCCTCCACTCCTAGTCTATACAAGCTTTCCAAAATGATTGTGCCAGACAGTCATAAAAACATTTTCCCAAAGTATTGTGATCATGCCTACACTCTCAAATGTTGTTACCTTGTAAAAGTTAAAATCTCCAAGACAACAGAAACTGGAATTCTAAAATTCAATTACAACTTTGTGAACTCTATTCACAATAGGACTACAGTAAGTATTTATACAGCAGTTTGCTTACTATAGAGTCTAACATTTGGTGGGGTAAGAGTAGTGAGAACCCACACAAGCAAGGATTTACGATGACTGCATTTTCTATTTGTTTCTGTATCTCACAGTAGTTCTTCCTGGAATCCCTAATGCTGGAACACAAACAATAACTATAACCCTATTATTTTTCTATAAATCCTTCAAGACACTGCAATCAAATCAAACATTTAGAGCAGCATATTTGTCAAAGAGCATTTAATGTCAGAAATCAAACTAGCAAAATACTGTATTATCTAAACCAATTATCATATATCTATTGTATTAACAAGATTTGGATAAGAAAAACATCGGTGAAGTTTTGGCTGTCCAAACAGCAGATGTCTGGAAAATACGTCCTTGCCAAATATACTGCGATATATTGCATTTCTTCAACTTCCGACATCCGAGGCTTTTTGGCAACTTTTATATTAGTGTACTGCCCATTGTAAACAGCACCACAGTATAAAGAAAACACCACAGCTAGAATTCGTTGGCTAAATGTAAGAATAATAAATGACTGGCTCTGCATATCTCTAGCAAAGACCTTAATATAGAGTAATTCAAATAAGCAATTACAGCACAACTCTTAACACTGATCTGTCTTAATCTATTTTTAACATTTGTCAAGCATCTGACACTGTCAGCATGAGCAATTCATGCATCTAGCCTGATAATCATCTACATGCTACCAAGTGACCAGATTTTTTCTCAGGAACGGAGGAAATTTTTACCCAATGAGTATTAGGCTATGCAATATATATTTAGAAAGAATAAAATGCATATTCCAGAATACCTAGTATCACTTACACATTCTTTAGCGAAGGAAGCTTGCTTTCGTACGATCTTTGCAATTTTGTTTGTCTTGCTGAAACTCGGTGGAAATACTACCAGAGGGTAGTTTCAGAAACTTTTAGCAGAATTCTAAATGCAACGTTTAAAAAAAAAAAAAAAAAATCTATCAAGGTGAGCAAAAATGACTATACTTTAGCAGAAGCAAATAACAAATCATATTTCCTGTTCAATAACAGTATAAATCACTATATTAATGTAGTGCATTAAGAATAAAGTAACTTACTCTTCTTCGTTTATTTATCTTTTATGATACGCATTGTATTTGCACACAGGAGAAAAAAAGTAGACAAGTAATTTTAAGAGTATAAACAATTTGACCTCTCAAACCACAAATGTGCACTTACCCTTGAGTGCTCCTTCTTTAAGTCCTAGAAGTGGGCCAGGCCTGTGGTTTGACTCTGTGTTACAAGACAAAAGACGTTTAATTTATGCATGTTGTTTCAGAGCTGAGAAGCTAGCTGAAAGCTTCAGTGTCGTTTTGCTAGTGTGACCTTAGTATAGTGAGTCTGATCACAGAACAGTTTGACTTTTAAGAGAGACTATTTCATTACATGCAGCAGATGGCTCTTCCCGGGAAAACCTCAGCCAGAGCGAGAGAGCTGGCAGTGACGAGAGGGTACATCCTACTTCCACAGAGGTCCACGGGAATTTCCTCATGGCCTTGGGAGAGAGGAAGTGTTGGCCTTAGCTTTTCATAATAAAGCACTGGGTTGTTTTTTAAAGCACATGCTTAAGTGTGCTTAACTGCTTTGCTAGGCACGTTGGGAATTTCTTATTTGCTTGAAGTTAAACACACAAAAGTTCTGTTGAACATGAGAAAATCTGCAATCCCTAATAAGCAGGTTGAGAAAACCAAAGGTGGATAGTGAACTTTTAACAATCACTACATAAAAATTCACCTAACGATTCACATTCCTCAAAGACAAATAAGTGAAGCCTGAATTAAGAAAGTATTCCCATTCCTGTTACCCAAGAAGCCGTGTCTCACACAGGAGGAACTTGAATGAATTGCACAAACTGCTCTGAGCTCAAGGGATCTAGAAAAGGCTGAAAAGCAAGTTTTGTGCCAAGTCTCCTCTCAAGCATTTTGCTGAAAGCACAGCTAAAACTGGTTATGAGATACTACAGTGCTAAATACTTCTTGCTCCCACTGTTATCTAGACCCAGATAGGAAACTGGTGTGTTCAGCAATAAATATAGCACCTACAACCATCCTCATTCAGGAATAGCAGCAGGGATATCTATGTTTTATATAACAGCCTAATAGTCAAAATAATGCCCAAAGAAATGAGAGACCAGGATTTAAAACCATATTCGACCTGAGGTAATTTAACTGTTTGACATTGTAGGAAGACACCCAACAAGCACAGACCATAGGCTGAGGTGGGTGAAAGGCACCTGCCTGATTTTCTAGCAGCTAAGTCATACACAGCTGTGGATAACTATCTATCATCAGGAAGTCAAATTCACTGTCTTACCTGTATCCATTTTGCCATGCAGATTGGTTTTGCACCTAAATTAGGAGAAATAAACTATTGGTTAATGATGCAGGAAAAAGCCACTCCATGCAATTTCTTCAAGTTAAGTCTAACTAAATGGCTTGTTTTTCAGAGATTCTGGACCCCACAGAAGTCAGGAGAGATGCTATACTGTTATCTGCTCTGCAGGCAGATGTGTATCTCCAAGCAGATGTAAGACCGTTTTGACTAGAGCAATGGAACCCAGGAGACAACAGACTCTACTGAACAGCAATGCTTACTAGTTTGGTCTCAATGCTGTGGTGCTGCAGCCACCTGACTTCCAGCTTGCTCACTGGGAAGGCAAGGCAGGCTTGCAGTCACATGAAAAAATACTGCAGAAATACAGGCAGCCACATTTGCATGCTTGATCACTGATCAGAAATGTTAGTAAGATTACTTTCTAAGGCACTTTCAGTCCACTTTGAGCAAGTTGTAATTCCAGAGAGATAAGAATTCCCCTTAGATCATGGCCACACTCATCTGTCCATTAGCAGCGATGGAGAGCAGTCACGGAAACATCTCTCCTCGGGAGACTCTTCCCGAGCAGTACCTCCTCTCCCTCACTGAAAGACACATAAGGGGCCTGACCCCTTAAGCTGGGCACTGGCTTGTCTGGGAACCGACAGCACACTGGAGAGTATGTGTCACAGAGAAGAGTCCACAGCTGTGTTGGCTGCGGTTAGATAAAGCCGTTTCTCCTCAAAGCCAGACCCCTGCCCCAGCATTGTAAGATTTTTGCCTGGTTTATCCCCCCACCCGACAACTCTCCCTCTCACAGGAGAGCTGCTCCCGGCTCTCTGGCCACGTCTGGCCTTCTCAGCGCCAGCTGCCCAGGCTGGCAGCAAGGTCCGACACTCAACTTTCCCATTTCAGAATAGGTAAGACAAAACCCTGAGCAGCTCCCTCACGCTGTCGGCAGCGCCGGAGCGCGCACTCCGGGCCCGAGGGAAGACCATCCCCTTCTGAAGGGCCACAGGCATGTGCCATTCCCAGGCACAGACATGGCGAGGGTCCTCTCAGAGGAGCGCGGAAAGCCAAGCCGCGCGCGAGGCAACAGCCGTGCGGTGCCGCGCCGTGCCCGAGGCGCGCGGCGCCCTGCTGCACCCTGCCGCACCGTGCTGCACCCTGCTGCGCCGTCCTGCACCGTGCGGCTGCGCTCGGCGCGTCCTTCCGGGCGGGAGCACCGCCCCGCGCCGGCCGTGCCTCGCCGCCGCTGGGGAGGCAGGAGAGGGGCGATGTCGGAGCCGGTGCGGAGCGCGCCGGGGTCCCTGCCCCTCAGCCGCCTGGCGGAGCCGCTGCTCCGGAGGCTCAGCGAGCTGCTGGACCGGGCAGCGCCCGGCAAGGGCTGGCGGGACCTGGCGCAGCGAGCGGGGAGCCGCGGCAGGGTCCGGCTGAGGTGAGGGCGGCCTGCGGGAGCGCGCAGGCAGCGCGGCACCCGGCGGCGGAGGCTGCGGGGCGGCCCGTGGCCCTGGGCTGCGCCGGGGGGCGGGAGGGGCCTCGGCGGGGGCCTCAGCGGGGCCGGCGGGGAAGCCGCGGGGCTCAGGTGGCGCAGCCCCGGGCGGAGGAGCCGGGCGTCCTGGCGTCCTGGCAGAGCGAAGGCTGAGGCCGTGGTGCCACCTCGGGGTCGAGGGTGGGGGACGCGCCGGCCCCGGGGTCCCTCCCGGAGCCCTCCCTGAGGCCGCGCTGTAGCTCATCCGTTGCTGAAAGCACACGGGACCGTGGGCGAAGCGGCCGGGCTGCGGTATCGCTCCTGAAGTCAGTGGCGGGACAGCGAGGATGAAGCAGGTGCGGGTTCGTCGTTGCTTACCAGCTCCTTTATGAGTTTGTACTCGAGCGAAAAGCAGCAGCTGAATGCTGCCGTTGTTTTGTTGCCGCTTCTCCCTGAATCCAGAGGTACCCAGCCTGCGCGGCAATGCTGTCCCTCCCCGTGACCCCGTACTTCATTTGTACAAGGGAAGGGGGCATCCCCTAACCGAAGCCCCGGTGCTGGGGCAGATAGGCTCGAGGGCACGTAGCCCCTCTCTAGGAGGTGCTTCCTTAGCCCCACATGAGGGCTTCCAGTGAAGAAGTAACAGGGTGCAAGCAGTGCGGTTTTTTGCTTTGCCACCTTTGTGGTTGGAAAGCATCCCCTTGTACCCCACCTGACTTTCCCCAGCGCAAATGCAGCCAATTGCTTGTCCTAGACAGGGAACATGGAAAATGTCTGTTGACTGTTCCCTGTAGCTCCTCTTGTCTATATTACGGTAAACACGTTCATTTTCTTCAACTCTTTCTTCCTAGGTCACATTCTCTAGATTGCTTCCTGATCGTTTTACTTCCTGTGGCTCTTCAAGATTTTGTTTAGAGGGTAGCATCTCAAAAAAATGAGGCATTTCAAGTGCAGCACTGAATGTACATTTTGAAGATGTGTCCTTTCTCTATTATGACTATATTTATTAAGATCGGGAAATAGAACCTGAGGACTACACTATGACCCCTCTGTAGGGCCTGTGGTTATGTTTGTTTCTCTGTATTACCCAGTAAAATACAGTGAAAGTCTACTTGATAAGTGAAAATACCTCCTCCAGCTTTGCATGGCACTGTGATTTAAGGAAAGAAACATTGATGAATCTTTTTAGTGGGTATACATAAAAATGCATTCCCTTTCTGTAGCTGTATTCATTTCATTATTATCTGTGTTATTTTAATCTGCTGTGATTGAAAGTGCATGAAGACTTAACACCAGAATTTAAAACTATTCATGTTTATACCTGGAGATGAATTTATTGGAGCAGTTAACTGCACTGTAGCGGTAGATGTGTGTATCAGTTAAGCTGTAGCAGTCACTTGTTTTAACAACTACTCTGAAAATCAAAGTCTTCCGGGACTTTCAAGTTAGTTTCTGACTTGCTCTTTACCGCTTCTGAATTAAAATGAAAGGTGCTGTACTTGTTTTTCTGCTGAGACTTTAAAAAGTGAAAATTAGAAGATTTCTTAATACATTTGGCCAGAATTGTTAGGTACAAGCATCTCTTGTTTTGTAGCATGCGACTCACTAATACCACTTTCTGTCTGTGGAGGTATCACTGTATAACTTCTGAACTCCTGAAACTTGAAGGAAATACTGCAAATATGTCCAAATCAGCTAGGAATTTCCCATCTTTTTACCCGTCTACAAGTGATTTTTAACTCTGCTCCTTTCTGAGGAAAAAGTAGTAAGAAGTCTATGCCATGACTTTCTCACATTATTTTGTAGCCCTCTGGATTTAGAACAGTGTTCCCTCAAAGTGCTGGAGCCAGAAGGAAGTCCCAGCTGGAGTCTCCTGAAACTGCTGGGAGATCGGGGTTGCACTGTGGTGGAGCTTATGGAGTTCTTGCAGGCCCTGGAGCATACAGAGGCTCTCCAGTGTCTCAGCCATTCAGGTCAGTTCTGGTTTGTGCTTTCACTGCAACTGTATGTTTTACACTGAAAACACTGAAGCATTTGTTTTCTACAGTAAGTAAAAGCATCTTTAGTGTTTGAATTCTAGTAGTTGGTATTCATAGGTTTACCATAGTAATTGGTTCATATGATTCTGAGATTAAAAGTAAGCCAAGTAGATAAGCAGGCTTAATGCAGTATTGTTGTAGACTTGGACTTGGCTGCATGGATATGACAGGTGCTGTCCATTCCCTCTGCTGACTTGGGTTCTGTATCAAACTATGCCTTTGGGAGCTGCTTATAGGACTGAAATGGTTGAGTTAGAAAGACAAGTAGTGTTGCCAGCCATCTGTTCGGGCTACAGGTTTCGTTAACTGCATTTCATAGCTTACCCTAATTGAAGGGGAAGGGTCCAATTAGTGCCAGTTCTGGTGCGTGTTGGATCCAGTCCAACTTGCTAATGGGACAGAAAAACAGACTAACTTAGGGTAGAACTAGATTATTTTCTGCTAACACATTCAGCTTGCTTCTTCACAAAACAGTCTAGGAAGTAGGGTGACACACGGGAATGCACAGGTAAGACCGTGTAGACCAAGCGCGTCTTGCTATAGTACAAAATCAGGGCCCTTTTTTATGTCCTCCTCCTTCAGGATGTGGTGAAATTCAGCCTGCTAGGAAGCTGCAAAAGCTTCTCTTCAGAGCGGGGAGTGGAAATGAGACTAGCAAGCTCCTTGCCATACTGATAGCTGTCCTATTCTTTGGACAGTGTGAGAAAAGAAGCCATGGGCTGAGAACCATTGTTAAGACAACCTTGGAATTTTTCAAGTAAATTATAGTAATGCTTTGCAGCCTTTTCATCTAGTTAAGGCTGCTGCTTCTTGCTGTACTATGGTGTGTTGGACTATGTGTACTATGGAGGACCATGGTGTGTTGAATGAGGTGTGATTGAGTTACGTGATAGCTTAGTCTAGCTGAAGTGTACCACTGTAGGCTTAGCACAGAGAGGGGAATTGGTGTTATATCAGTGTGAGTGGATTGCGCTCACAGGGGCAAGAGTTGAGGTGGAGGCATAGGCAGTAGTATGCTGTCCTGCACTGTGAATGCTTGTTCCTTTTTATTGTTCTCCATATGGTGGTTACTGGGGGAGTACTGAAAACAAGAATGGTCCTGGTTCACATTTGTACTGCGTAGTGCCTGCATGGAGCCAAAATGTTGTGCTTGCTTGATCTGTGATCATCTCAAGTATCACCACGGTTGAACTGAGGATTTTTGTGTGGCTGCCAGTCAAGTTACATTTTGAAATATGTAATGAAGACTAAATCCTGGGTAAAACTGGAACTTGCTACATAGCAGAATTGTGAGATAGTGGTATCAATTAAGGAACTGAGTAGATAGCTAAGATACCCTTCTATTGAGGAGAACAAGCCAATAAGTAGACTTGTCAAGACCGCTTGGAACTGCAGAGATCGTCTTGTTATAAATGAATCTCTTACAGAACAGTATGATCTGTGATAGAATGGAGTCAGCCTCTTCTAAGGAGGACTGGGTAGCTTCATAGAGACTGAGAAACTGGAACCAAGAGAAACCAAAGCAAAGGGTATTTGAAGAAAGTTTAGGTCACAAACAATTTTAAACTATTTAAAAAGAAGTGGTAGGCCTTGATATTTGCAGTGATTTTATTTAAATATTCAGGGGTGGTTGATGCTTGAAGTACTAATTCGTAACTGCCCATTTGTTCTAATATACCAAAAAGAGTTTAAGTGTTGTCAAGTCCCTTTAGGAATGGGATTGTTTAAAGTAAGACCTCTATAGCTGTCATACTGGTTTGTCAGACTGTTTTCTACCAGCTTAGTTGATGCAGTTAAAAACACACAAACCTTTGTGAGCCTATGAGTGTACTGGTTAATGAGTGTGCAGTTTTGAGGCTGCTTAGTGGTCTGTATTGGCAGTGATACTACCTCAGTACATTTATGGCAGAGATGTATTGTTACAAGCTGGGACATCGCTTTGTTTGCAGCAATACAAAGGATCTCTTGGAGGATCATAGAACCAGAACCAAGTTCCAGAACTTGTTTTTCTCTCGGAGCTTAGAGACTTGCCTGTCACATTGCATTAACTCCATAGAAGATCTTCTTCCTATAAAGACACAGTATAGTAGTGATAATAACTTTAAAACTTATCCTTTTTGGTAGTGAGGAGGCCTAGGCATCTTTTTCCTTGGCATCTTTTTCCATCTTTTTCCTTGTCTCTTTTCTTCCCTTTTTTTATCTTGTCACGTTGTGAACTTGCTGAAAATGAATGAAATGCAAAGAGCTTTGTCCCAGGCTAAGGAGGAAAAAAGGCTTAATGCGCAATTTGTGGTATTACAGCCTAGTCCTTGTGCAACCTCATTGAGTTGTGGTGATTGAAACGAGCAAAGAGGTGTTTTTCCTCTGCTGGCAGGTCTCTTACTGCAGCAGTTTAGGCACTTCAATCTGAATGAGTAATTGAGGCCAAGTTTCCAGAAATGACTGAAAATGTTTACCAGTGTGTAAGTTAAGAACATAACAGTTGGATTATAGTTAAGATTATGAGTACTTAATTTGCACTGCATGTTTCAAAGTCTGGTAACCATAAATGTCAGTTTGCCATCCTCAATGGTGAAACTCAAGCTTTGCATTTTCTAAGGAAAATCAAAGAAGTATTTGTGTGTCTTTGTAATCAGTCACAAAATTGAGCCAGAAGATTTTCTTTTTGACCCATTAAATTCTGTGATGCTTGCAGGAAGTAGCTGGATAGTGCTGAATGAATTGCAGGAAAATAAATGAAACTCTGAAGAAATTATGAATCAGATTTCTTAGAACTTGTTTGTAATACTTCCGAGGAGTGCAAAGTACTAATCTTTCAGAGAATTTGTTTTTCTCAACTACTTGGTTAAGAGATGTTAGTGATGCAAATCAGGAGAGATTTAAAAAAAAAAAAAAAAAGTGGAAGTCTTTGGAAAGAGCAAATCTTTTTCATTTTTCTGTCCGTTAAATTGAAATAATATAATTCGTGTTTGTCTCAGTTAATGTTAGGTGATTGTGGTGCTCAAAAACTGCACTTAACACACTCCCTTTAACTATGAAAAACAGCCGAAGAAGCGTTAAATGAGGAACTGAGGTAGTGATCTTCAGGGCTAGGGTATAGAGGGAAGTTATTTTAGAGAAAGAAGGGCAGGGAGTTTTCAAGTGCTCTAGCTACTTTGGAGTAGCTGCCTGTGTGATCAGCTATTTCAGAATAAGATTGTGTGTGGAGGAAGTTCATGTAGCCAGCTTCCCTGTTAGGCAAAGATTATACGATTTCTAAGTGTCGTTTAAGTTCTGTTTCAGTCTGTTGACCACATGGGTTTCTGCTCAGGTTTCAACCCGTTGATCAGATTGTTATAGTTTCTTTCCTTAAACATTCTCTGTTAGGAAAAAGTTCTGATGTGCGAGTAAGCTGTTAAACACATGAGGGGGAAAAAAGCAGACAAAAAGAAAACTCCTGGCAGAATGTAATAAGAAGGCTTGGAGCAAATGATAATCTTGAGTCTTGTACCGGGATATTTGCGATCTCTTTGCTGCTATTTTTTTTAGACAGCTTCTGGTTTACTCTATGCTATTCTGTAAGATTATTCCCCCAGCAACCTGGAGTACTGCTTCTGTACCAGACTACACTTTCATAGAATCATAGAGTGGTTTGGGTTGGAAGGGACCTTAAAGATCACCTTGTCCAACCCCCCTGCCGTGGGCAGGGACACCTTCCACTAGATCAGGTTGCTCAAAGCCCCGTCCAACCTGGCCTTGAACGCTTCCAGGGATGGGGCATCCACAACTTCTCTGGGCAACCTGTTCCAGTGCTTCACCACCCTCATAGTGAAGAATTTCTTCCTTGTATCTAATATAAATCTCCCCTCTTTCAGTCTACAGCTGTTACCCCTTGTCCTATCACTACATGCCCTTGTAAAAAGTCAGTCTCCAGCTTTCTTGTAGACCCCTTCAGGTACTGGAAAGCTGCTATGAGGTCTCCCCAGAGCCTTCTCTTCTCCAGGCTGAACAACCCCAACTCTCTCAGCCTGTCTTCATAGGAGAGGTGCTGCAGCCTGCTGATCATCTTTGGATGATCCTCTGGACTTGCTCCAACAGGTCCATGTCCTTCCTATGTTGGGGGCCCCAGAGCTGGACGCAGTACTGCAGGTGGGGTCTCCTGAGAGCGGAGTAGAGGGGGAGAATCACCTCCCTCAACCTGCTGGTCACGCTTCTTTTGATGCAGCCCAGGAGACGGTTGGCTTTCTGAGCTGTGAGCGCACATTGCCGGGTCATGTTGAGCTTCTCATCAGCCAACACCCCCAAGCCCTTCTCCTCAGGGCTGCTCTCAATCCATTCTCCACCCAGCCTGTATTTGTGCTTGGGATTGCCCCGACCCATGTGCAGGACCTTGCACTTGGCCTTGTTGAACTGCATGAGGTTCGCATGGACCCACCTCTCAAGCCTGTCAGGGTTCCTCTGGATGGCATCCCTTCCTTCTAGTGTGTTGACTGCACCACACAGCTTGGTGTCGTCGGCAAACTGAGGGTGCACTGAATCTGACTGTCCACATTGCCAACAAAGATGTTAAATAGCGCAGGTCCTAATACCCCGACCCCTGAGGAACGCCACTTGTCACTGGGCTCCACTTGGACATCGAGCTGTTGACCGCAACTCTTTGAGTGCAACCATCCAGCCAATTCCTTATCCACCAAGTGGTCCATCTGTCAAATCCATGTCTCTCCAATTTAAAGACAAGGATGTTGTGTGGGACAGTGTCAAATGCTTTGCACAAGTCCAGGTAGATGACATCCAGCTGCAATGTGTTTTCCTTAAACTATAAAGAAGGATCTACTTTCTCCCAAAACAGGGAAATTAGACTGACTCTAAAAAAAAAAAAAGAAATTTTTAGTATGTATACCTATTTTGTATCTGATCGCTCATTTCTGAGAGTAATGAAATGGTGATGAAGTGCCTCTGTACCATTCACTATTACTGTGCTTTTTCTGTAACTAGTTGTACGGGGCCTAGCTAGGGTAGATTTAATTTTCTTCATACCAGCTCATATGGGGCTGTGTTGTAGGTTTTTGACCAAATCGGTACTGGTAACACACCAATGTTCTAGCTTTTGCTGAACAGTGTTTGCACAGCATCAAAGCCTTTTCTGTTTCTTGCTCTGCCCCCCCAGTGAAGAGATTGGGGGTGTGCAACAGTCTGGGAGGGGACGCAATCGGGCAGATGACCCGAACCAACCAAAGAGATAGTCCATACCATATAACATCATGCTCAGCAATAAAAGGGAAAAGAGGGAGTTTTGGAGGGCCTAGCTGTCTTTTGCTTGGGAACTGGCTGGGCATCAGTCTACCCACGGGAGGTGGTGAGTGGTTGCCTTTGCGTCACTTGTCTTGTTTTCTTCCCTGTTCTTCCACTCATCCTTCACTTATTAAACAGTTATTATTATTTTTTGTTCATTCGTTTTATTTTGACCTCCAAGTTTTCTTGGTTTTATTCTTCCTTTCCCTCTTCCCCCATCCCACTGGGGGTGGGGGACTGTGTGGTGCTTATCTGCCCACCGGGCTTAACCCACAACAGTAGCATTGTAGCAACTAGTCATTAATGTGGAGTATTGCTTGTGGTCCCACTGTGGTTGTTAAATGCATTTTACCATCCACAGCAAATAATGCTTTAAACTGATGATTTTTGGTGGCTTATCAGCTCAGTGTTGCTGAACACCTTGTTCATAGGTCCATGTATTTTTTGACAGCAATGTGAGGTTAAACTTTCTGTTCTGCAGTTGACTTTTGTTTTTTTTTTCCCCACTCCTCTTCTTCTGATGACCTTGTTTATATCAGTGGATCTGTGTTTGGGGTCACGCTGTAACTAGATCTCTGGAATGGTCTAGGTTAAGAAAACAACTGGATCATATCAGACCGGTGTCAGAATTTCACTCGTGCTATTTCGTGGCAGTTTAAATTTGAAGTGGAAAATTTTACCTTGCACACTGACAAAAGAAAACCCCAGCCCTGTGTTCCACAGGAGTCAAAGGCATAAAGCTGAAACCAATGTTTCAGCTGATAAGGTTGCATGTGGAATAGTAGAAAAACGCACTGTGTTGCAGTTAAACTCTTACTGTTTTGATCCATCCCTCAGGCTGTGCTTAGTCTTAATCTGAAGATTAACAACTCAAAGAAGTTGTTGGGAGTGAGCAAACTCTTAAAACTGGGAATACCTTCCCCAGAAGGGATTTGTGATGCCGTTGGAAGTATTATTTGCTTTAGTGAGTAGAGAGCAAGAAGGATTGAAGTATCCTAAAATTAAAATGTCTGAATGATCTACTTTAAATCTTAGATAAACTCTGTAGAGTACTGATCAATTTAAGCATGGATTTTGTGTAATGGAAGACAATTTTGAATGTCTTAAAGTGATATAACTAATTGGAACTGCGTGTATACACAGTACCAATAATAATTTATTTTCAAATATATTTAATGACAGAAATTTTCTTTGCTCAAAGGATAATTTAAATGCAAATTTAAATTGTGGAATTGTATTACTTAATAACTTTCCTCTGTGTAAATTCTTTTTTAAAGGTATAAAGATTGTTGTACAGCCAGATTCTCAAGCAGTGCTCTCTGGTCAGGTTGTCAAGCTGTGTTGTTGGGCAACAGGACACCCATTTGTGCATTACCAGTGGTTCAAACAGGAAAAAGAGGTAATAGTTGATACAAAATATAGGTTTTTAAGTGAAGAAAATAATAGGTAATAATTTTGGATGATACTTTTTTTTTTTAAGACTGTTACTCTTATTTACAAGGAGAGAAGATTGCTATACCTAGTAATAAAAATAGAAGTTTAAGAAATACTGCACAATGACCCTATCAATGTGCTAAAACAGTAAGGTGGTTCCTTATATTCAGACCACTTCATCCTTGGAGGCTAATCTTGGAATGTGACAGTAAGGAAACTGTCAGTTTAGTTGTCTCTTGGCCTACCAAGAAGTTTAACACAGGCTACTGAGAAACTGCCACACTGGAACAAATGCCAATCACTGTTGGTCTTGGACAGATGGAAACTGGTTTCCTAAGAACAAACAGTAGAAGGCCTGAACTCAGTGGTGCCAGAGATGACTTCCATAAAATACTGGAATGCATGTGAGCTGGTGTCTCTGGAATTTGAATGGCAGCACTTATGCCCATATTTCTGGTCCTGGTTATCTTTCTACAAGATTAATGTACTCTTTTTTTCTTAATATTATTTTATTGTAAGTACTATTTTTTAAAATGCAGTAAGCTTATGGTATTTTAAATTGCTGTTAGGACTGAATTTTTTAACTCATTTTCTACACCTGTCTAAAGGTTTATCTAGATCATCCAAAATACGGCTTAAAAATATGATTACAGTCATTTCCTGCTCATTACAGTTAAAATACAGATCTAGTAAAAAATTATTTTTCTGTGAAAGAATGTTACGGTTTCCTGGTCATAGTTGAGTATATCTTAAGACTAGAGCTGAATGTAACACACATGCTGGTTGGAGTAGTGCTTAAGAAATTACTCTGAGTTATTTGTGGAGAAAGGTAAAAAATATTAATTTCAGGAAGAGCTTTTCAACTGGCTTAAAAGCTCAGAATTGTCTTAAATAGAGGCATATGAATTATTCTTGGAACGAAGCCTGTCTCTGAGCTACTAAATCCATAGAACAAGACTTTCTCATCCAAAAGTTTCAAGTAAATGAAGGAGTTGAGGCTGATGTTATGGACATTGAAATAAATATTCTAATGTTAGATCCTGGCTTAGATTAAATCAATCTAAATTTAAATATTTCTTGGTTCACCTGTAATTCAGGTTCCCCATGGTAATTCTCCAGAGCTGGTTTTGAGTCCAGTGAATGTAAACGATTCTGGCTTTTACATCTGTCGAGTGAACAGTGAATGTTCCTTCGCATTCAGTCGGTGGGCGCGACTTGAAGTTTGTGATCTCCAGGGTACATCTCATGGTGAGTGGCAAAAACATTGTCTTCTGAAAGTCTGTCTTCCCACTTGTTAGACGAACTTGGGTCCCTGTTGCTGTTTTGCACAGATGTGAAAGAAGGCTGATTAAAAACGCGGTATCCAATTATTGGGCTCTTGTGCTGGTCGCAAAAGCAGAAGAGAAATGAAGTTTCACCACAATGGATAAGAATAGATTGATGGAAAACATACACAGTCTCAGATTCTTTTTATTCTTAGAGGATTCTTGGACCAGAAAAACAATTCTTTAACTCTCTTGTTGTTTACCTGTTCACGTCTTGTTGTAACTCGCTAGTGACTGGACACACATGGTCTATTCTGAATGTCTGCCCCATGGGCTCTGGCCTAATAGTCAGGACTATTTGTTTCCTCTTCATCTGTGTGCTGCCAGTCTGAGAAGAAAGGTGTTTGAGTAAAGGAGAATCTAATGAGGTTCTCTGCCTTCCTAGAAAGAGGTCCTACCTTACCCAGAAGGTCAGAACAGTAAGCTACAGAAGAGCATGTGCATGCTTGAGGCCTGCACACTTTAGAAAACCTAGATACTGTGGAATGGAAGGAGTGTTAACTGCACTGTGAGGAAACAGGACTGAGGTCTGGAATAAGGTTTGGCAGGTAGCGAAGTGATAGATCTCCTTTCCAGTCACTTTTTCAGGTCATAATGGGCTATCACAATCTTAGACGTGTACCAGCCAGGAAAGATAAATTGGTCAAAGCCCAGCACGTTCTTTCTTTGCCAGAACACCTGGGGAAAAGAGAGGGAGGCTGGGGCTCTGTGGATATGTCTGTTGCAGAATACGTGTTTGCTAATCCAATCTTTTCAACTTCATATAAGCAACCCAGATAATAGTGAAGACATGCCAACAATTTACTGAAATAAACCTATGAGAGGGAGAAACACACGAGTTAAACTGAGTCTTTTTGGTATGAATTGCATCTTCATGGGTTTTATAAATGGTCAGCTAACAGTCAAAGGTGTGTTACCTGCATAATAAAAGCCATAGTAATTCAACTGCACCAATGTAAGTCCGTATGAACTTATGGCACTGGCTTGAAGATACCTCTGCTTCAGTGCTGGGTTAATCTCCATTTGCAGCATACATGATGAAAGTGCAGAAGTGGAAGAAGTGTGAGGAGAATGGAATAATAGCAGAAAGCAAGTAAGATTAAATAGCTGTGTACTCAATAGTATCCAGCTAGTACTGGAATTTTTTAGTTGACTGTAAAGAAAGTCTTGGAAATTTACTTCTTGGGTCTAGTATATTAATACTGTGCATTTATTTCCAGTTTCTGAGGTTGCTGGAGTGGCGTCCTTTTGTTTTCTGATGTGTGTAGGTTTTCTGGGTTCTGTTTTGGTTTTGTTTTTTAACAGAATAGTCAGTTGCATTAAATAGGCATTGACTCATGCACTAAGTCTACCCTTTATAAACTTTCTAATTAAATAGCGTGGACTTCCTTGTTATTGGCCTAAAGATGAGTGAGATGGAAATCAACTGCACTGTCTTCAGACTGTGAAGAGTATTTATTTTGTCTTACATCACGAGCCAAAGGTGTTTTCCACTCACATCCCACATACAAAAATTATTCATGTCAGGAAAAGAGAGAGAGACGATCTTCCAGTAAAAGATCAAAGGCTATTTCAATGTCATTTGAGGTGACCTTTTTACATCTTAATCTCGAACATATTCTCAGTCCCTTATCTAAGCGATGATTTCTTCTGCTTTTCCTTTGCTCCTACTTCAGCTTCTATTCAGTTAGAAACCTGCAGTTTGAATGAATGTTCTCTCTCCTGTAACATTTGGTCTGGGATTACTGGTGTTTCAGTTGAACTAGATGACGCTGACAGTGCCATTTCTGCAAATGGTGTGAAATCTTCTATTTCAGCTGCTGACTGTCCTTTTCTTTTCTTTTCTTTTCTTTTCTTGCTCCCTTCGTTGCTTTCTTTTTCAGGTATTTTTTTCCTCCTCTCTTTTCATTGCTTTCTGTTTGATGAGAGCTCAACCATTCTCCATTCTGTAAAAGCTGTCTTTCATAGCTGTCTTGTGAGCTTGTGATCACTGAGGCAGCCGGATGCAATTCCAAAAGATACTGCTACAGGCTTGTTAGCGTATTTTGTGAATGATACAGCAACAGGCTGTAAATGAGGTGGCAGGTAAGGGATCACACTGGAGACAGAAACCACATTATCTTTCAATCTCATGTTCTCTTTCACTATCTCTAACTTTTGTGTTCCTCATCTTAAAGACTAATGCTGTTTAATTTGACTACACAGCAGTTCCTTTCCATCTTGTCTTACTTCTGTCTTTCTGCCCTAAAGGGAAATTAATTCTTTACATTTTGTTGAAAGATCCTGATATCAAACTGGGACTTTCAGAGGGCAGGAAGGAGAGAGAAGGTTCTGTAAAAAGCTGAGTGAAAGGGAGTAGAGTTTATTTTGACATATAAAAATCTTTTCTATGATAAAAGTTACAGAAAACAAAGCTCTTTGTAAGAAAAAAAACCCAACACCATTATAGAAGTTGACAGAGAATATGGTAAATCAGGGTCTCTGTATTTGAAATGCCGTACAGCAGTGGTTGTAGAACAGAATATTTGCTCAGGCATCTGTCAGTCTTTTTACCAGTATCAAGTCTGCATTATGAAATACAGCTTTTTTTTAAAAAATGCTAGTCAACATTGGTCATAAATATGAAACATCTGTTTGTAAAATCTTTGAAATACAAGTTTATAATGCGCCAAGAAGCTCAGATGCTAGTAGAACAGAGATATCTGTATCACTGTCTCCCTTTATTTTACTTCGTAAAGGAAAATGTCATCCCCCCCTAATTGTCAGTCATGAATAGTTCTGATGACAAAACATGTGTCTACATACATATTCTAAAAGTAAAAATGAGTGACCTTGCAGCTGAGATAAAAGATCACTGGTGTGACCTTTGCAAGTAGGGCTGGGCTTGCTGTAGTATGTGTCAGTTAATTGAACTGTTCAGTACGCAGAGATCAGAAACCTTGTCAGAGGAGCACTCGTGCGTGTAGTGGATGTTTTAAAAATTAATTTCAACACTTTGTTTCAATAAATTATATCATATATAGAAACTTACATTACATCAGCTGGACACGTCTTTAATGCACGTAGGATTTTCTGAATAGGTTTCTTTCCCAAAGACATTTCTATATGGGGACATGTCAGTGGCTGATGTTTGTTGAGCGCTTTTAGCTTTGGGCTTTTTTAGTATATTTACCATAAGGTTTGATGCTCAGTTTAGAATGAGAAGAATAGGGATATGCTAAAACTAACTGATTTTAAGTTTTAAATTCTTATTCCTGTGTCCACACTTGCACACAAGTTAGATCCTCAGTCCATCCTTCAGTAGCCACTCTTCTTTGTACCTGCACCTTTCTCTGGAGCCTTTGTAATCCTACAGGCAGGAATAAATAATGCAAAGAGGGCTTTGCTTTTTTTTTTTTACTTCTGGGGTATATTTAATGTGCATTCCTCTTTACTTGGCAACTGAAGAACTGGAAAGCCATTGCTACTCATTTTTAGCATACTCTTAGAGGACAAGTAACTTAATTTCATTGCTATTAAAACAGTCTTGTAGTTGCAGGAAGATGTGGCCGTATGTCGTCAATTCTTGTTAGTCTATATGCGGTTAGATTGTCTCACTCTTTCTTTTCTTCTTTCTTCCTTTCTTTTTTTTTTTTAAGGGAGCTTAATGGGTTTGCCTGAAAACAGCTTGCGCATTTGTATTCAGCCTCAGTCACAAAACCTGACAGTGGGGGATGCTTTGGTGCTAGAATGTGGAGCTGTTGGAAACCCAATTCCTCATTACCAGTGGTTCAGAAATGGGTTTCCCTTGGCAAATGGGAGCAAAAACGTCTACATGGTAAGTTACTGCAAAGTGCCAGCCTTGGGGGACTAATATGTAACCCCCTTAACTTTTCACATAAAGCTTCCTTGAGGAAAACAACTTCTTCATAGCCTTAATAACCTCTTATAGAAGTGCTTGCTGTAAGTTGTTCTCCCGTTCTGTTGCTTTCCCATACTGTTCTGGGGCTCTCGGGTGCATAATTTTAATCCTGAACACGGTTCAGGTGGTAGTCATGGGGTGTAAGGCTATAGTGTATTTTGGATTAGTGTGACATATTGACATAACAAAGATTAAGTATCAGTAAAAGTGAAAGCTTCTCTTTCTGTCTTGCACTGCAAAGCACTCGGATTTGTATGAGGTGTTGCATTCAGTGCTTAATGCATCTCAAGCCTGTGAGGTGAGTTTGCATTCTTTCTTCAATTCTTGAAAGCATTTCTAGAACACACATGCTGTCCAGCTCGCTAAAGAATGAGGGTATCGGCAGCTTTTGGATTTGTTTAGGCTTTGCTTTTGGTTTTTACTCTTTTTGCATGTGGGCTTAAATGAAACTGGTACAGGTAATCTTTTGGGGTCTGGTGGGATGACTCTGATGATGCTTGCGTAGGTAACTTATGTGGATGTGGAACATCAAGGGACATATTGGTGTCATGTATTCAATGACCGGGAAGATCAGGACAGCAAGAAGATAGAAGTCATTATAGGTAAGGAGTTTTTCTGTTTGATATAGGTCAGCTGATTTATCAATTTCTTCCCTATCATTAGAATTTATTTTTGAAGCTTTCAGGATTAAGCCAAGCACATGCTTTCTGTATTTTTAGTTTATCCATTTGTTAAAATAGCTGTGCTTGCTTGTAGCAAATGGAATTTTAGAGCTTTATCGGTTATAAAGTGCTTTGGGTTTTTGTGGTAATCAGCATAGAAATGCTACCACTTTTTGGTATTGCCAGCATGTACATGGCTTGTCAGCAGCTTGCAAGCTGATTTCTTCATGTTTTTTGACAACTAAAAAATAGTTGAACCCTTGTTGGTGATATGAACTGTGTTATACTGAGGCCTTCAGCAATCAGGACAGGTGAGATTGTTTGTAGCAAGCAGAATAAATGAATATAGCACGGTTTATAGGGTATGCATGTATTTGCAGTAAACTAAAGAGGAGAAGATGTGTTTGTATAGCTTCCAGATCTATCTGGGAATACTATTGCATAATTCATATGAAAAGTTCTTTCCTATCATAAGAAATATTCTAGTTTAGTACTCCTGAGTTTTAGTAATAATTACTATACAGTGTTGTGGTCAGTGCTGATTTACACTGCTATAAAATGAGCCAAATTGCAGAGAAGCTTGGAAGTGACCTTTGTCTTCCACTTTGTGTGCTAACTCTCGTAACTGAGAGCAATTGTCTTCCAATTTTTTCCCCCCCTTAAAACACAAGGAAGGAAAGCTATGGCAGTGGAGTGCACAGAAGGTAAAGTAAACCTTTAGTTGTGAATCAATTTTTAAAAATTAATGACGGGGATGACGAATTGTTGAGTGTGTTGCTGAAAAGCATGCGTGGGTTAAAAGCTTCAGTCTACTTTAAAACAGTGTGATGCAACGTTCCTTCTGCATGTGCTTCTCTCTTCTTTGCCTTGGTACCATGATCTAGAGCACACAGGAGAAAAAACAAGCCACTTTCTTCTTCTGTAGTACTCAAAGTGGTTTGATTTTTGCACTGTTTTTGTGTCCTGTGCTTACAGTTTCTAGTGAAATGTAAAGATCTTGAGATTTCTTTGGCTGGGCTCAGGAGGCAACATCCTTGCAAGAAAAGCTGAAGATGTTTAGGAACCTGCATGACCTCAGAGAGCTGGATAGAGCTAGTTCCACTGTCAGCTCTGTGTCTGCAAGAGGTGTTTCCAGCAACCTTATAAGGATGATTTCTGTTCTTTGCATTGCTGCAATGGGGAGGAAGTGTATTGCGACCTTTAATGTTGATACCATCCCTTGATTGCTGAGCATCTCAAAGTCTGTAATATTTGCATCATAGGGGATCATATATAAAGATATAAGCCCCCCCCCCCCCCAGCTTACCTACCAACAATGAAAAAACCAAATGGATTTGCAAAGTACAATAAATGGCACTCTACCCTGTTTTTCCATAGAATCATCGAATTTTATTGGAATTGAACTGCTCTGCAGCATTTCTTGTTCAAAGTTTAACTAGAGCTGATGTCCCCCTTTAGCCCGTTTGTTAAAGGTTTAACCTTGTGAAGGGATTGTGTACTGTCACTCACTGGAACATAAGTGTGGCACGCATTTCAGTGTCAGCCACTTCCATGGCATAGCTTCTGAGACAGATCATCTCTTTGAGCCTTCACATCTTTTCTGGCTTGGAGGTGTCCGCATTACCTGATGGAGTGCTATGCAGAAGCCTCCTAGTTACCTGTAATTCAACTACCCTTTGAAGCAGAAGATAACCACTGTATTATCTCTGGGGGTCTACACCCAACCTACAGTTTGCTTGGATGCAACATCATTCTGCTACTAAGCTACGTTAACACCTATGGTAGTGTCACCTCAGGTCACTACAGTCTCCCACGTGGATAGATGAGCCTGCTTTTGTGGCTTAAGAAGTCTGCCTAGGGCTCTACTGTGTGGAGCAGACCTGCTCTAAGAGACCTCTGGTGCTTCAGATAAATGATTTTTCTTTTCCATAGTTTCCAGTGTTCTCGGAATAGTTAGGTGAAACCTGTGGTAGCTTAGAATGTTTGAAAATTGTATCTGAAGTTTTTCTGAATATATGTGGCTTTACAAAGTAAGATTTCTTGCTCAGGATGTTGCTTTTGCAGCAGTCTTCAAACATCTATTTTTCAAATGGGTGATTTTGACATCTTGCTCCTTATTCATTCAAGCTGCTTGCATGCCTGTGGGATTGAGGCATAGTATGTGTTTCTCCCTTTGTTTTGAGACCTACTATATTATAATGCTGTGTCTAGTATAGCTTAGTATATCGATGTAGGATTTTCTTTTCTCTGTGTGTGGAATAAACATATGAAAGGTTAGATTTGCAGAAATGCAAAGCCAAAAGTATTTTAGAAACGTAGTTTGTTTTCTAACATTTGGCTTCTATTAACGATGGCATGACACTTAATTACATTTTTCTTAATAAAAAATTTATTATTTGCTTCTTGTTTAAACTATGATTTTATTGGTGTATTTCTTCACAGAAGATCTAAGTGATCTTCAAAAACCAGGTAAGTGATAAGCTTTGAAAAACGTTATACTTTTGCATCTTCATTTTATGTTACAAATGACTGAAGCCTAGCTGGGTTACATTGTTTGGATGTATTTATAACTGGGGATTTAATAGGGGCAGATACCATGTTAAGAGCAGCACAACTTTCTGGTTCCAATAAATAAACTTGAAGAATATAGTGAATCATAGGGTTGCTATTATCTTTTTAAAATCACACAAAGCTGCTCTTTTATACTGCATGCATACTTACACAAATACAGAAGGAATTATCTTTTGCTTTCTTGTCTGTGGCTTCTTTGGACTCTAAGTTTTAGTATGTTGCTGGTTTTTTCAGATGATTATGGTGAAAAAGGTGTAGGGTGTCTGGCTGTCACCCATGATATGTTGGATTCGTATATTTCTCAAATTCATGTTGGAGTGAGCTAATGTGCACTGAAGGCAGTGTAATGTTTCTTATAGAAATGTAGATCTGGAATAGTACTCCATAAGGATTTATCCCTAATACAGTGTTTCCAAAATTTCAAATCACAAAGGTCATATAATTTCCTGGGTTAGACGTCAAAGATATGTTTACTTTTGCCAAGGCTTAGTTTTAGTTGCTGAACTGGTACTGTCATGATACATAACATGTTATCCAAAGTGTACCACTTTGGCATATTGCTTACCTGTTCCTCTTGGCACAGCATGGGCTCTACCATCCCTCTGTGAAGTACAAAATAAACGAATTTTCACATACAGATGGTCATCCCTGCTAAGCATCCCCCATCTTGCATGGCTGCATTTCATTTGGAGAGGATAAACTGGTTTGGGTGTTACTGAAAATCCTGATGAGCAGTTTGAGAGAATCAAAATTATACTGTAAGCATCTATTATTTCTTAATATATAGAACTAGCTATTCATATCCTATTAGGCTATGTTTGCTGGAAGAGGGTGAAGGAAATCAGGTAAATGACAACAACACAACACCCCCAAACCCCACCAAAACAAACAAAAAAAAAGAGTACCTTTTTTGTCTTAAACTAGTAAGTTATTAGGCAAAGCAGTACCAATAGACTACGGCTGTATGGAACGCGCAGTTCGTTTTCTGACACTGGCAACTATGACTGTCGTTACTGACGATCTGCTCTTTTAATCTATTTCAAGCAGACCTACAAGAACAATCAAATGACAGACCTGTGGGTAAGTAGTTTTGTAGCTGTAATGAATGTATGTATTTCATATCTAGGAAATAGATTTTGCTTCTTCTGCCACTGCTAGCATAATAACTGTAGTGTGTGTAAATAGCTTCAAGAAGGGAGGGTTCTGTGTATTTTTATAGTCCTTTATAATGCTTGCATGCCCTTTCAGTTAGTAAGCTGTGGTGAGGGCACCAGTATTTTTAGTGACTCTGTGGAGCGCCTACAACTTCTCATCTGTTTCAGTTTACTGTTTCAAATTCCTCTGGCCAGGACCTTAGCCAGTGTGCTACTCCATTACTTTGAATACTTCAACAGTTGGAGATAGTGGTATTAGGACGATGTGATAAAAAGGATTGGTAGTCTGTCTGCTAAGGGTGTGCTGTCCCTGCAAGCTCAGCTCTTCCTATGCACAGCGTGTGGATCCTGAGCTGATCCTTCAGCCTGAAGCTCATAAAGATAGATGGATAGATGTGTTATGAAGAATAGTTGCTGGGGTTTTTTAATTGCATTCTTAAATTTGTATGGTAGCCTTGACTGTGGTCAGGCATGTTGTCTTATCAATGCTAAACCAGGTGGAAAGACTGCTGGCCTCTGTCAAAATGTTACCACTCTTTCAGGTTCATCAGTGTGAGAGGGAGTGTAAGTACTCCCCAGTCCTGGTTCATCTTTTCTAGAAATACTGTACTTTTAAAAGTGTTTTTCAATGACAGTATGCCACTGTCACTCAATCTCTGCTGTTTAAAATACTTTACACTGTTCAAGACCTTGGAGGTTTTCCATCTGCAAAAATGTTGAAGGCATCTTGTTTGAAGGAGGTGAAATGTTAGACATTGAGGCTACGGACAGAGATTCTCTTCTGGATTTAGCTGTGCGGGGGTACTGACTCTGAAGCAGGTTTGGGGCATTCATGTGATCTCATTTGCCACCAGAACTGTGGGACAATAATTCCTACTGGAGAGGAGAAGTAACGAACCAGGGAGGAAACACTAAGTGCCTTTCTGTAACTTAGTGTGCAATTTTTGGATAAAAATCAGGCTAGTGATCTCTCAAGCATTTCTGTCAATGTGACTTTTTTTCCCCTTTCATTGCTGCTTTGTTTACTTATGACAGAATTATTTCTGACTTTATTAAAATCAAGTGAAAAATCAAACTATGAGAATATCAGTAGACTTCCCTCCGAATTTTGTAAATTTCTTGGACCTCTGTATAAGTGTGGTGAACCAGAGCAACAGTAAAAAGAAACTTTAAGAAACAGAAAAAAGACTTTTTGCTTTGACCTGTAAAAGTTTCCACCTAAATGTACTGTGTTTTAGAGAGATGGGACATGGGAGATGGAGATGTGAAAAGTGGTCTTTTGTGTGTGGTGGGTTTTTGTTTTTTAAGAAGCATAAGAAAATTTGAGGTTTTTGGGAAAGCATACTGGCCATAACTTTGGCAACTTGCCATAAGAATTTTCATGTTTATTAAATTTCTTCTTACACTGTGGGGGAATGGGAGAATTCAGTAATAGTCTGTGCTTTCACAAAAATGAAAGAAATGGGAGGTATCCTTAGTGACTCACTTCTTGACAGATTATCCCGTGTGAGATGTATCACGGTTCAGGTATGTAGATTGTCAGACCATGCTGAGATGTATTTTTGGGTTTTTGGATGAAAAGAGAGTTGAGCTGTGTTGTTGATGGAGGATGACACTTAAAATCATGTAAAATATTGTGCCTGAAGTGAGATTGGATACTATTTTCACTTCAGAAGAAATTTAAATTTAAAGTTATTGAATCCATGGGATGTATAAATGTGCTGTGGTTTTGTTTTTCCTTTGTCTTTGCAGCAACAGACAAGGTAGCTCTGTTAATAGGAAATATGAGCTACTGGAATCACCCCCAACTCAAGGCTCCGATGGTAGATGTCTATGAATTGACCAATTTGCTAAGACAGCTGGATTTCAAGGTTGTTTCTCTGCTGGATCTTACTGAGTCTGAGATGCGAAATGCAGTGGATGAATTTTTACTTCTCCTGGACAAAGGAGTATATGGTAAGAACATGCGATACCCCTTCTGAAGTAGGTCAGGTTTGTGATGTATCAAGTACACGAACGTCTGGTATTTGCCTCTGCCAGCTCACTATATGTGATAGCAAAACAAACTTAATGGTAAATAGCATGTATGTAGAATGCGAAAAGTAAGTTAAAAACACCCACCAGCATATCCTTTGACTTTGGTTAAAATGTTGTTGTTTCTTTATTCTTAGAACAGATAAAATGTTTGAACTTTTTTCTTTAGCCACGCCTAAAACTGCAATGCACTCTTTTATTTGATAGTACTGATGTGTTTGTCTGCTAAAAGCTGCTGCATCCGTATAGCATATTTGACAACACACTCTGCAGAAAATGCACATTTGTACTAAGAAGTCATTAGTATAAGTTCGTAGTAGTCTTTTAAGCAAGAGCAAGAATAATCTGTTGTGTCGCCTGTATTAGTGTACTATGGAAACGAGCTAGCAGCAGAGTAGTTGAAAACTATGTAACCGCAGTATACAAGACTACACGTAGTCTTGGGCAGTAGTTCTTGCTGCTTTTAGGAGACCTTTTTGTAAACTTCTGTTGTCCTCCTTCCTTCCCCGTGCTTGCAAGTTAATGATTTGGTTAGGGCCGGCCAGTCCCTTGGCATACTTGGGCTGCTAGGTTGCATTTCTGTTGGGGAGGTGGGGAACAGCCCTAAGTGCAGCATGGAGTATGTTCTGGGCTTGCTGGTGGGACCCTTCCGTTCATCCCCTGTCTTTCTACTGGATGTCTGCAGAACGCTCTTTCCTTCTGGATTTCCGTCCTTCTGGCGCTCTTTGGGAGGGACTGCTCTGCTCTCTTAGCCCTCGCTCGCCTGCTCTGTAAGGAACGGAGGAAGAGGGGTGCTTTTCTTTGCCTTGACAGGGAGCTGCACTCTGATACCAGGTGTGTTGGGGGGGGGGGGGCACAGGAGAGTGGGACATAGGAGCAAAACGTATCTCTCGCGAAGATGTTACAAACCAAAATACGCAGTATAGAAAAAAAGAGAAAAACATGTGCTTTAGAGTTGGGGCATAACACTCAACAGATTGGATGCAATCTTTTTTGCCCTCTTCTCTTTTGCCAAGTTTTCAGGTTAAGTAGAAATCCTTGTTTTGAATTGCTGGTTCCTTTCAGTTATTGTGATACTGGCCTGGCAAGCACAGAGTTTTTCATAATGTCTTTGACAGGGAGTGACAGTAAGTTGTGCAAACCTGGATTTCTATTTCAAAAAGCAAACTTAGAAGAAGTTTGTTTATGTAAAATTAAAATGTACTTCTCTTAAGTTATGTCTATGCACTTTAAAGAAGTAAAATAAAACAGAAGAATTCACGTTATCCTTTGCAGAATGTACCTTGCATAAGGAAAGGCATTAACTGAGAAATTGGTGAGCTGTGGACTTCAGGTTCTGACTTACTGCAGTTGTCAATAATAAAGGACTTTTCACTAAGTTGAATACTAAGATTCCTGTTTGGGCAGAACTCAGGTACAACTGTTGTTTCACAGCTTTGTGGAAGGTCTGAATATGGAGTATAAAATTTATTCTTTCTGTGTGTCTTTGCACATTAGATGGAAAGCTTAATAGTAGTGGTTATGCCGCTTAAGCAGGCAGCAGCCCTCTTATTTCCCCCCCCCCTTTTTCTTAAACTCTTGAGACTTAAGAAAAACATCCCACAAAAATCCAAGGTGCTCAACTCTAAATTGCAGCATCACTTTAATGATTGTACTGCAGCGTCTCATCAGTATTGGTTTTTAAGCAAAGTATGCATACTTAAAGATGTGTTTAACACAGTCGTCCCCGTCCCCCCCCCCCCCAGTTTTTGTTATTTGAGTCACACATCCATTTATAAGATACCTGTAATAGAATATTAATAATAATTTTTAAGCTCTCCTCCACATGCTGCACAGGAGGTGCCTTCTGCTGGGATAATGACTGACCAATCGGGTCTGGTATGCTACTACTGATATGCATTGATTCTTAGATGGTTACTCATATATTGGGATTCCTTGTCTTGCATAAACTTGATGTTGAGGGCCAAAGCACAAGACAGAACTGGTGGCTGTGCTAGCTGGGGAAGGGCATGGTGGAATTGATGCACAGAGCAAAAACTGTCATGTCTTGCATGGCAAAAGCCTAGAATGGCCTGGCTTGGAGTGTAAGAAAAGTTCTTCGGCGGCCTTTGGGGAGTTTGCTGCTGACTGCCACTATTTTTGTCATTTTTCTAAAAGCTAAGATTGCGTAAACGACTCCAGAAATTATTTAAACAGAGACCAAAATGTTCTGCCAGTTGTCCTATTTAAATTGCAGAATTCCTATAGTAATGCCCACCCAAGGAAACATTATTTGATTCTTCTTTGTAACACAAGGTCAGATTATTTCTGATTTGCGATATGACTGTATGACTTTTTTAATGGTGTGTTACCTGATGCTCTGTCTGTGCAGAACTGCTGATCTGACGTTTGGGCATTTATGTCAGAGCCAAAACTTGCATGACACGCAGACTAATTATGGCAGTAAAGTTTAGTAGACTTTCTGGTAGCAGTTTTCTTTTTTTGTTCCCTGGGAAATAGATGTGCTTATATATCTGAGTGAGCTTTTAGATTCTTGCACCTTCTCAAATTTTTTCTATAATTGTTGACATGAACTTAGAAAATAAAGTACTGAAAGGCTTTAATGAGTTTCTCACCAGCACCATATGAAAGTTCTTATAAGGCATATTTTTGCAGTTGTGTTTTTCCAGCAAGTTGATATTTCTGAAAGGTAAGCAGAGCATTCTTTCAGTAGTGTTTGGCAAGAACTACTTCAATTTAAATGGTCACTTTGTTCTTTCTGGATGGTGGCTGTTAATGGCTTAAAGCATATAAAAGATGCTGTCAGTGCACAAATAGATAATGATTTATTGCATTTTTAGTGGGCATAGCTCCAAATAGAAGAGGCACAGCGGATACTTCTGTTTAGTCCTTGTTACACATATTCATGATGTCTAATATGACATTGTGTAATTCTTGCTTACTGCCAGGAAAGTGGCATTTCAGATACTGTTCCTTAAGAGCAGGAGTAGTAAACAAAGTGATGATGATTGTCTCCTCTAATGTCTTAGTTTATGTTGTTCTAAATGTAGGGTGAAATTAATATTGTATCCCACAAAGGGTAAAAGCATAGACCCATATGTTTTAAAGGCTAAAAAAAATTAGGCTGCTTTCTTTAAAGAGGAAAAAAAGAGAGAGAGAGAGAAAGCAAGACAGGGAGGCAAATATCACTTAAATGCTGTCGTCTATGAGGAACTTGAGCCTACTTAAAATTGTTGTGTCAAAGTGTCTAACGAGGCCTGCCAAACGTGTTTACGCTACTTACTCTGGGTATGCAGACATTTATTTCTGATCTTGAGCTCAACATATTAACTATTGCAAGTACTCATCAAATAAGCATAGCACAGTCATCTGCCAAGGATATAAAAGAAATGTAGTTGTTATTTCTGAAATATTTCTATTCATTGAGGAAATACTCTGATAAATCGTGCTTTACATTAAAGAGACTTATTTCCTTCAGTCAGTCCAATTACTTATCTAACATACACTCAGATACATATAATCTCAAATATAACCTTGATTTAGGTCCAGATCCAAACTCTGTGGAAATCAAATTTAAGAGTTTCCTTTTAACTTAGGACCTGACATGGAGTCATGCACTTGGTGCTTAACTTCATTTTTAACTCTCTTGAAACTACCCACTCTCAGGTAACCCTTGGAATCTTATAAATAGCCCAACAGTACCTTTCTTTGTTTAGGTTTTTAATCATACACTTTAAATTCTGTGCCCTTTAGAAATCTGACTTTTAATTGAATAAAGCTGTTGCCATTTTCCAAGACTCTGGGAGATGAATAACCATTAGGCTCTTTCTTTAAGTGAAGCCTTGCATCCTGGAGTTTATCTGTATGCATTGCTGGCTGCTTATCTTGACTATGCATGTTTCCCATAAAAAGAAATTGAGCACTCTTGATTGAATGGAGCAGTTTGCGAGGTCCTGGCATAGTTGTTAATGACTTGAGAGCTTACAAGTAAAAGAGAACCAAAGGCTTAGTTTGAAGGGCTATAGTTATATCTTGGTATTCCTTTACAAAAAGTGCAGGGCTATGTGAGAGAAGTCTTCTCATTTGTTGTAGCTATCTGTAAGGGAAAGGTAAAAACATCTAGCGTAGCTGCCTACACAAGCTGATTTAACTGTAAATCATTTTAGTATGTTAGGGTAAGGCTTAGTTTGTTTTTTCTGAATATTCAAGTTTTGTAGTGACATAAATTTCACAGCTATTTTTAGTAAGAATAATGACTTAACAAGCCCATATCTCCAGTTAGCATAAATTGTCATATCTGTGTTGACTTTTATTCACCTGCAGCACTATATACTAATTGAAGATCTGACCCATAGACTGCTTTGTATAGATAAATAAAAATTCTTTTTAGAAGATGGAATTTGCCATAGATAAGCAAAACCAGCACTGGGAACAGACAATAGGAAAATTCCATTTAATCATACAAGCTTCTGGTAACTGCATTTTATGGCAGTGGAGCTTATTAATGCTAAGATTGTCTAATCTTACTGCAAATTGATATGACTTTAATAGTTGACATTTTTATTCATGTAATTAAAATCTAAACCCTAGGTTGCAGTTCCCTTTTTCAGGGTTAAGAAAAGCTTTTTTTAATTCCACGATATGTTTTCTTTATACAAAACTATTCTGTGTTTTATTGAAGATTTTAAATCTTAAAATATTGTAGACTGTTGTCTACATGATGATTGTGGGATCATCTTTTGTGTCTAGGTAAGCATGCAAAGCATTTTTTTGTTTAGTAGACCTACAAGAGTCATGAGTCTGTAACTGTAAAGAGACGTAGATGCAATCAACTAAAAATGAGTTGTTGATAGTTTGGTAATGGGAATGTGCTCTGGAGTCCTAGAGTCCCACCAAGCATGATCATGGAATAATCTTCACGCACACACACACCCCCCAAATGTAAAAATATTTCTTATCTCTCTATAAAAAAAGACAAAAACAAATGGAGAAACTGACTGTACAGAGGAATCAGCAAAACTAAAAACTTGCAAAATGTTCTCATATTGCAAGCAAGGTTTTTCTCTGATTTTTTTCTAGTTAAAGTACTTTTAAGAATTACCAATGATTAATGGTAAGTAAAAAAAAAAAAATAAAAAAAATTAAAGGACAATAATTTTAAAGATGACAGCATCTCTCATTAAAAAAAAAAGATCCATCCAAACTGTTCAGCATTATTTTTTTTCTGTCTATAAAATCTGCTCTGACTCGCTGCTACTCAAAGCTTTGTAATTGCACGTGTGGACAACATGTTTCACAGTTGGCACATTTCCTTGTTCATATCTGTGGGTTGTATATCGTACATAACAGGTTATTTCTGTTAGAGATCATAACTCTACTTGAAGCATTTTAAAAGTATTTAACTTAGTGTGTTTAATGCAAATATCTAATTGATTCTATTGCATGAGTGAGTGTTTAGGGTTTTTTTAAATTGTCGTGTCTGCATATTGTGAAGGTCATGTTAATGTGGTTCTCCCCCAACGTCCCCTTCCTTCCTGTATTAACAAAGGCATATCAGTATAAAAAAACCTGCTTGGAGTAGCTTGAATGATCTTAATCTCCCACAGACACATAGCATGGACATACTGCATGAAGTTTTGGACCACGCTAAAATTTATAGAAATGTTCCAATGTACTCTTGAACTGTGTTTTCAGTCACGTACATTTTGACCTCTCAGGTTTGTTATACTATGCTGGCCATGGCTACGAAAACTATGGAAACAGTTTCATGGTTCCTATTGATGCTCCAAATCCCTACCGATCTGCAAACTGTCTGTGCGTGCAGAACATCCTCAAACTAATGCAGGAAAAAGAGACGGGACTTAATGTATTCCTACTGGATATGTGTCGGAAAAGGTACAATCTCATAATTTGTGAGTGGTGAGAACTGACATTAGATGTTTGAGGGTTGGTTTTGCTTCACGATAGAGGGAGAGGGTATAATGACTGTAGTTTTGGGAACTGATTGTGAAGTTCAGTTTATTCACTGCAGCAACAGATTAAAACTGAGCCTATTTTAAAAACGAACAAATAAAACGGAACAGCCACTTTGAGAGAATAACAAGGGATCTTGAGAGAAAGCTGGACTTCACGCTGAGGAGAAATCTTTATTCTAGGCTGAGAATACACTGTACTTGAAAGTTCATGGTTCTGAGAATTCACAGTCTGCACCTGAGTGCTTTTAAAGTCAATAGGATTCATTCATAGACTGATTTTGCCTTTGGCCTTGGATGGAAGTGTGAAGCTGGTGATTAGACTTTCTGTTTCCATGGGCAGATACTTGCCTCCTGATTTGAATGACAATTATTACTTCTATTTTTTGTTGTTGTTTAAAAGTTATAAAGCATCAGTCTTGCTGGATAAGAGTGAAATCTGGCATCTTAAAGAAGAAAAATGACCCTTTCCCCTTGCATCATTAACCATGTTCATCATTACAGGGAGGAAGGAGAATCCATATGATCAAAGGCATGTTAATTTGACAGAAAGGCTCAAGTGAAGTGCTTAGTTTAGAACTCTTCAGAGGCATGGATTTTGTGGACTGCTTTTATGCTGGGGCTGTTGTATCTTTATTTAGAGCTTAAAAATCAACTGGTTTATTGGATTTTTCTAAACAAAGTACTATTTTCTTTCCATGTTAAGAGACTACTATGCCCGATTAAACTTGCACTTGAAATCAGCTCTTCAGTCAGTACTTCTGAAAATTGGTCTCTAAGGAATGTTTCATAATAGAACATTGCTAGTGCTTTAGTGTTTGTAGAGCCTCTAAACTTCACCGCTAATGAAATGCCAGTGACCCAATTCAGCTTCACAATCTGCTGTCCAAATAGAAAATACTGCTACATAAGCCTCATGTTAACTATGCAGACACCATGTTTTGAAAAAAAAAAAAATTTTAAAAATTCATATAGTTTTTGTTATAACCTAAAATCACTAGTTATCATAAATCACTTTTGAAGAGATTGTAGCCAAACTCTATATTGGTTAATATAGCATGCCCTCATCTGGGTAATGCCTGGTATCTGACTGTGTCTTTACATTGTCTTCATTAAGAGCGTTGATGATGCTGATTTTTGTCTTTTAGCAGTCAGGATTCATTCCAGAATTGTAGGAGAGAAAAAAAATTACTGTTTCTGAACTATGCTGTTTCGGTATTTTGAACAACTGTAGGTTTGTTACCATTATTATTTTACTTTTTTGTGTTTCCATTTATTGCAGAAATGAATATGATGACACAATTCTTATCTTAGATGCTCTGAAGGTTACAGCCAACATTGTTTTTGGATATGCAACGTAAGGAAATTTTTCTCCTGCTATGCCATAGAGGTTTTGAAGCCAGAAGTGACCACTGAGATTGTATAGCTAATCTTTTACAGAACAATACTAACTGTGGTGTTGAAGGACCAGTAATTTATATCCATATCTGTGTCCTCATACTATCTTTTTTACTTCATTCTTTGAATCATTCCACAGTCTAACTGACTGTGGAAATGCATGTGTAGTGATTCCCAGTATTTAGCGTTCCCGTTCAGATGTAGGGTAATGCCAGTGAGAGAACGGCGTTCAGCAAACCACAAACTGCTGGACAGTGTTCGTGATCGTTTTCTAATGGTTACTTGTAGGAGTGCTCTACTCATCTAAGTGTTATTTGAGATGAAAAACATACAGAGAAGAAAAAAGCAAATTTTACCCTCAGACCCATAATGTTCTGTTTCTTTGTGCTGATGGGGAAGGGGGGGTTACGTCCTGTGTGTTCCTAATGGTACTTACTGCACTGTGAGCTTGTACAGAAGGTCAAGTACTGTGGAGCAGTTGATGAACTATAACCTCCATGCTGTACCCTCTTCCGTCATGTGTCTCCTCTGCAAGTTAAATTTCTAGGAAAAAATGTGTTAGAAGTATAAATTAATGAATTTTTCGAGGAGTAGCATATAGATTGGCCCCTGTGTTTCTTATTCTAGGTGTAAAGAATAAAGTTACAACTGCAATTGAAAATATTTGAAGAGGTTACTTAAGCACAAAGCTAAATAAACTATGTCAGTTTTCAAGTCAAGTGCAAAAGCTGTTGAATAGAAGTAGCCAAGAGCTTTAATGA
This sequence comes from Mycteria americana, assembly GCF_035582795.1. Classification (NCBI taxonomy): domain Eukaryota; kingdom Metazoa; phylum Chordata; class Aves; order Ciconiiformes; family Ciconiidae; genus Mycteria; species Mycteria americana. The sequence goes on from NW_027445437.1 coordinate 2,763,314, forward strand.
AGTCTTCTATGAGAAATATAAGCTCATATAAACAGTTTGACATCAGCTCTGGTCTGTGGCTTGACTGTAAGTGAAATCTTCCCAGAATGAGTTGCTCACAAATGAACATGAGGAGCAGGTTGGCCTTAGACACAACCTGGGTTTCAAATTGTAGGGTTTCTTTCCCCCATTCCCAACATAACTTTACTCCTTTTGTTCTCATGTTGATCTTCATCATGCAGATGTTTCAGTGTTTTTTCCTTGTCTGATATTGGTGATCTCATAGGTGCCAAGGAGCAGAAGCTTTTGAAATTCAGCAGTTGGGGTTGGCCAATGGAATCTTCATGAAGTTCTTGAAGGACCGTTTGTTAGAAGACAAAAAGATTACTGTACTGCTTGATGAGGTTGCAGAAGGTGAACTCCAACTTACTGCACTAACAGTCTTCTCAGCCTGCATTACTAAAAACTTACTTCCTTAAATGTCATTCTTCTCATGGTGAATGTGTTATGCTACTTTAAGCTCGCTCTTGTTGCATTTTGTTGAAATAGCAGCTTTTATCAAGAAGCAGGTGCTACTAGGCAACAGATTAACAAAGATCATGATATTATAAAGGGATTTGAGCTTCTTTAATAGTGATCAATTTTATACTCTCCTTTTTAGTGAGCCTTATTTGCTCTGAATGTCTTTCGGCATGGTGCTTTGAATTGTCCATCCACAGAAATTACTCTTCTGTCTTATTTGTCAGCTGCTAGTGGTAGTCCAGTCATTTTCACATTTGTTTAAACAATTAACTGAGTCCTACCTACCTCAAAGAGTGCTATAGTGATGATAATTATTTGCGCTCTATCAAAGGGTGTAAGTGCACTATAAAGGGCAATCCACGGTTTTAATATGCCTGGTTCAGTAGTTGTCTTTTATAATTGATGGGAGAAGGGCTAAAGTGAAAACTGTTGAGGGAAAATGTATTGCGTCTGTGCAAACATTTGCTCAAAACATAGAAGAATAGATACGGCCATTAACAAAGAACTGTCTGTGTAAGATTCTGTTATTTGTAGGTAATGTACGTAATCAGCCAAGTTCTGCTGTGGTTTCCAGTGTCCTTGGTGCAACTGCAGGTCTTGGAATTTTGCCCAGTCTGTCTTGTGACAGGGACCCAAAAAGCAGAAAAAAATCCAAGAGGATCCTAAATGCACAGTAAAGTTCTGCTGTCAACGGGTCAGACTGTTGAAAATGAAATGCAAAGGTTAAACCAACAGAGCTTCTGTCCGTGCTCTGCTGAGGAAAGGGAAGAGATCATTGGTTGACTAGCTGAAATATAATGGAATTTATGGAATTTATGTCAAATAGATGGCAATAGGAAGGCAGCATAGCCCCAGGATGTAAATTGAAGTGTGATGGTTCTTGGTTACCGTTTGCTTGTTTGTCTGGTTTATATTCTCATATATATTCTCTGTCTTTTTGCTTATAGTTGGTGTGCTGCTTGACTAGATCCCGTAAAACAAACTCACCATTCTGTATTTTCAGTCTTATCTGTTAAACTTTCCATGAAGTTTCTGTGAAAAGTTAAATAAAATTTCAGAAGATCTCAGAATTATCCTGAAGAAATAGGACCTGTAGATGGTAAAACTAAAATGATTATTCCAAAGCCTAGGGCTGAAGTTGATTCCCCCACACACACTCCCAGGGTGATCTGTTTTTCTTCTTTTGCCTGGTGCAGTCAAGCAGAGTGCTTTTGCATTAAGATTTGTACTTTTTATTTGCTTACAGTACTACTCAGTTTTGCCATTGCCTACGAAGGAAGAGTTTGAGGACTTGCTGTCCTCTCGTTTGCAGCTAGCTCTGGCTGTGGTTCCTGAAAGCCTGGCAGAAGCTCTGATAAAGCTCCTGCTGGATGTTCACCAGCTGCTGTATTTAGGCCCCAATTCATTAAGCCATCGTTCCTGAAATTCTTTGTTTTGAAGCAGGCCCCAATATCTTCCCTTTCCTTCATCTTTCTTGCCTTCTGGGACATTCTGACTGTTACTGTTTTGTGAAAAGAGAACCCTGTAATCCACTCATCCTAGCATCAATACTATGTCTGTAGCATATGTATATACTAAGCCTTTAGTTTTTATCCTGCGTTCTCCCATTGTCAGCCTGTTCAAAGCAGGAGTAGGAGCAGAACAGACCAATCAGTCTTTCAACTTGCATAAGAAGTTAACAAATTTTATAATGAACAAATATCCAAAAATATTCTCACACTCTTCCTCCCCTCATCCTTTTTGTCATTGCTTTTGGGTGTTCTTAAGTGGCTTAGTGTTCTCTGAGATTTCTCTCTCCTCTTCCCCCCACCTTCGTGCCTTCCCCATAAGAACACGTCACAATTCTGCCAGCACCCATTTTCCCTACACTTCCCCAAATGTCCTGTAAAATACAACTGGCTCTTATTGCTTCATCTGTACTGCCAGGTTAATGTCACATGCTGTAGATGTTCTGACATGTGACCTATTACTTATCTCATTCTTGAACTCAGAGTGGAGAGAAAGATTGATTTGTCAGGCAACATGACAAGCATTGTTGTTAGTATTACCAGATATTGGGTGTTAGTGAGTACATTGGTGCACAGATGACACTTGAAAATGTTCCAGAGGAGTGTTCATGTTCAAAGTGTTCCATGCAAATGGCCTTCATTATTTCATTTTTTTATGAACTCGTAAACGGAAATTTTCCAGCATTTTTTTAATTCACTTTGCAGGCCATAGGTTTTTACTTTCTGCATGCAGCAAAACTATCTGAAAATGTGACCTTTAAATGTAACTGAACTAAATATAGGGAAACCCTAATAAACTGGAGTAAGTTTAAATCGCAGACTGGTTAAAGTTGGAAAGGACCTCTGGAGATTGTCAAGTCCAACCCTGTTGCTCAAAGCAGAGTAAACTAGAGCCGGTTGCTCAGGACCTTGTCCACGTGGGTTTTGAATGTCTCCAAGGATGGAGACTCCACAGTCTCCCTGCACAACCTGTCCCAGTGTTTGATCACCCTTAGAGTAAAAAGTTGTTCCTTATGGTTAAGTGGAATTTTCTCTATTTCAGGTTTTGCCTGCTTCCTCTTGTACTGTCACTGGCCTTAACTGAAAAGAGTCTGGCTCTGTCTATTCTACTTTCCCTCGTCAAGTATTTATACACATTGATAAGTCCCTTGAGCCACATTCTCTCCAGTCTAAACAGTCTCAGCTCTCTCAGCATCTCCTCATAGGAAGGATACTCCAGTTGCCTCATACTTCTCTCATATGAGAGGTGTCCCAGGCCCCTCATCTCTGCAGTGACCCTTCACTGCACTCTCTGCAGTATGTACATGTCATTCTTGTACTGGTGAGCCCAGCACTGGACCCAGCACTCCAGATGTGGCCTCACCAGTGCTGCCCAGAGATGAAGGATCACCTCCCTTGGCCTGCTGGCAATGCTGTTCCTGTTGGCTGCCTTTGCCACAGGAATGCGTTGCTGGCTCACGATCAGCTTCATGTCCACCAGGTCCCCAAGGTCCTTCTCTGCAGAGCTGCTTTCCAGCGAGTTGGTCCCCTTTCTGTACTGGTGCATGGGATTATTCCTGCCCAGGTGCAGGACTCGGTGTTTCCCATTGTTGAACTTCATGAGATTCCTCTCTGCCCAGTCCTACAGCCTGTACAGGTCCCTCTGAATGGCAGCACAACCCTCTGGTGTATCAGCCAGTCCTCTCAGTTCTTAATCATCTGCAGACTTGCTGAGTGTGCACTCTGTCCTGTTCTCCAGGTCATTAGTGATGTTAAATAAACAGTATTGGCCCCTAAAATACTCCACTTGCCCCCAGTTCTTTAGAAATCCCCTCCAATGGTGGTATTCACATTCCTGAGATTAGTCACTTTAATTAGGACCTTACTGAACCAGAGCTGTGATATTGCTTGAACTGGTTTTGAAAAACATGTGAGCATGTTGACTAGGACACATGCAGAACCCTCAAGATTCCCTGCAGGCATCTGGCATGCCGTTTTAGCCTGAAGTGAATGAGTAGCTGAGCAATGAATACTTCTGAAACTACAAGTTTTTACGGAAGTGCTGACAGTGGCATAACCATAGCAACCAGCCAACACTGCAGTGATGTACTTTAGTTAGAATTTCAGCAGCACTGATTTTGAGAGAAACTATATGCATCTTATTTTTAGATATGGGCAAGTGTCACCTTACCAAAGGCAAGCAAGCTTTGGAGATCCGCAGCAGTTTGTCTGAGAAAAGGGCATTAACCGATCCTATTCAACAAACCATCTCTTCTGCAGAGTCTCTGGCACGGAACCTACAGTGGGCCAAAGCTCATGGTATAGTACAGTCTACTTTTAGATGATCCTCCTGGCACAATGGGAAAAATAAGAGGATGTCCTTCCTTAATACTCTCTAGTCTGTGGGCTGTGATATTGAATGGAAATGGAAGGAATTCAAGTTCCTATCTGAATTTTCATTAGTATGTTCGGATCTTGGAAATTGTTGTGTTGGGTTTACCTCTACATGAGATTATAATGAACAAGGTGACATGCAGAATTCATCCTGGGTAAGTATATTTAAGACCACTCAAACACTGTAGGGGAGACTTCTATGATGTCTGCCTCCTGGGATGATCTCCCACTAATCTGTTTGTGTCTAACAATGACACTTTGAAGACATCATTAATCTCATTCTAAAGTCATCACCTAAAACAGCCAGGTGAACTGTGTGATAAAAGTGCATGATGAAAAGTTTTCAATGTATGCAGCCAAGAAAACTAAAACAAGGATGAGATCAGTTCCAGGCTTTCTAGACTTCTTTTAAGAAGGGCAGTGGGGTTTAAGACCTTTTTATCTTTTTCACCTGAATATGTTGGAGTACATTTTAAAATTTCTTTGACAGATTGGGCAGAGGGTCAAGGGTGGCATTTTTAAGACAACTAGGCATGTAGGCAGACTCTTTCACAGATGTAGATTTTTATTTGTGGAATCAAGCCCTTAATTCTTGTTTGTTAAATGGTTGAAGTGCAAAACAGAAACTATAAAGAGATAATGTTATCTTATGGTTTATTTGTTTCAAGCCATGCATAGAAGAGAATATGTTTGGAATTTGGGAAGAGAATAACCTTTATATTTGTATAAGCGTACATCCATGATAATGTTAAATAATCCGCTTCCAGTGGGAGTGGAAGAATCAGTGCAAAGCATACAGACACAGAATGATGTCATTGACCCTTGAGCACTTTCAGATATATTCCTATGGATTGAGAAAGGTCCAAAATACAAAGAAGAAAAATGCTGCGGGCTAGGCTTTGTGAATGTGTGCATAGGTTGTGAAAGGAAAAAAATGAACCTGAAACTTGTTCTGCTGTCAAATGCAAAGGTTCTTATAATGCTATAGCTGTGTCTCCTATATATTAGATATATACCATATTAACCTTACTGATTTGATTACAGGTACATAAACAAATTCTTGAGTCGGTAAGCTCTATCCTCATTACAGTAAACGTTGCCTCGCTAGTTGCACAGAGATTGGAAAGAAACTTGCGAAGCAGCAGTTGAGTCAGCTCTCCCTGGCAGCGTCTGCCAGTTACCGCATGCTCCTAGCAAGTAGCGTTGCTGCCTGGTTAGCTTCTAACCTGGTTTGCTTCAGTGTGAATATGTAAGTGAGAGGTAGAGGGAGGGCAAGAGGAAGGGGTCCATACCTTTTAAAACTTTTGAATTTAAAAACAAAATTAAAAAAATAGAAGATACATCTGCTAAGTTTTATTTAGAATGTAATGACGTGTTATTTATTTGCAGAGCTTCCAGAAAGCATGTATCTTGAATTCAAATGTGGTGTTCAGATTCAGTTGGGGTTTGCAGCTGAGTTTTCCAATGTCATGATAATCTACACGCGAATAGTAAAGAAGCCACCTGAAATAGTAGTTTGCAGAGCCTACGTTACAGACTTCGCACTCGTAAGTGCTTCCTATCGGTGTCTCGGTGATCTCTCAATGAAGTTGAAAACTGTCTGGTCTGTCCATGTCAAACTTCATCTTTTGTAATAAAATGAGTCTAAACTCTTGAAATCAGGTGCTTACATGTGTGTGTCTGTACAGACACACTTTTTTTTAATGCATATTTTTAATATACGTAAAAATACATTAAAATGAATCTGGGGTCATCTTTTTCAAAGTCTCCTTTGTTTTTCATTGTCTAATATCAAGTATTTGTTATATTTAATTGAAAAAGTTAAATGTCAGTAGCTCCTGTGTGAGCTGAGGCCACACCTACCTTGCAGGACAAGGTTTCTCAGGCTTGAGTTTTACAGTTCTTTGCACCTGGGTGATCCCGTCCAGTTCCATTGATGTTACTCAGCTGATCACAGTAAAGTGAAGGATACGAGTAAAACAGAAAGCTCCTTGGGGCAAAAAGCCTTCTTTTCTGATGTCTATGAAAGAGGACATGTGGCAGAAAACCTTTTTAGATAGAATAAACAGGACACTTCCGATGCTTTATGAATAAAATACTTGAGTTAATGTGCATAATAAATACATGTATTTTTAGCCCACAGAATTAGTGTTGTAGTACTGTACTTCATAGCAGAAGTTAGGTAAAAAAGAGCAACCCTGAAGCAAGCACAGCAAGTTTGACAGGAACCATCAGCAAAAGAGGGTAACCTGCTCAAATGTAACCCCTTCTGCCTGTGACTAACAGTGATTTCAGCAGCTTTTGCAAGTAATCCAAGATTGATGGTTTCTTTCTTTTTAAGAAGAAGAAAGTGCTGACTTTTTATAAAGAAATACTGCTAACTATTTTATGATCTACAAATTCTGTGCCTTCAATTAAGTTTTCATTTTTTTCTTGCAACAGGACCTGGATGTGGATCCTAAAGAGGCCAATAAGGGAACTCCTGAGGAAACTGGAAGCTATTTAGTATCAAAAGACCTTCCCAAACACTGCCTCTACACCAGGCTAAGTTCACTGCAGAAACTAAGGGTTAATATATATTATTCCTCACAAGTTTGTTCAGATAATTTAGATTAGTCATGTTGCTTTGCAGTTCTGTTGAGGTAGCTGTGTATTGTCTGCTTAATAAGTAACATGTTCTTTGGAGGGAAAGAATGGCTAATAGCACAATTTAGTGACATCAGTTGCTTAGCTGAAAAATAAAAGCCAGGGAATCAATGAATATGCAATCCTGATACCATCGTGCAAGGCACTTTGTATTTTCTAGGCCCATACTGAACTTTGACACGATGATTATTTTTGTGAAGATCACCTCTTACACACTGTGGGGATGTTCCTATCCCCTGTAGTATAAGAAGAATGTGACCTGAAGCAGATTTGCGTCTTACAAAGTCATTAGTAGGAGATGAAAATGTTACGTATCATCTCCTTCCATTCCAACCTGTGCTCTTGGGCATGCAGTTTTTGAAAGGTTCCCACTTCAACGTACTGTGGCACTGCTAAGTTTATCTCTGTATCTTTGTGTCATGAACATCTGTGCTGGACATCACTTGGTACCTCTTCTTCAGTGCTTTTGGCAGCTGGTGTAATATAAGTGCTTCTAGAAGTAAAGACTATCAGGTGAGCAAGTATTAACCAAAAGAGGTCCTCAGTAAACAAGTCTTGCCTAATATGTGTCTTTAGCTCCTAAAAAGGTTAGTCTCCTTCTCCAGTAGACTATGCCTCTTTAAGTGTTTCCTATATTGTTTATCTGGGGAGGAAGTGTGGAAGTGTAACAGGTTTTTTGTCTTTTTCTCCTCCCCGCCCCCCCCCCTTGCAGGAACACTTGATCTTCACTGTTTGCTTGCACTATGAGTATCCAGGAATAGAAGATACAATGGATGAAAGAAAGGAAGTTAATGTTGGGAAGCCCCTTATTGCGAAATTAGGCCTTCATCATGGATTCAAAAATAATAACTGTCTCCCGACCTGTTGCATGGCTAATAATCCTTTTCATAATCAAATAGAATCAAGTCCAGTGGCAAGTAAATACTATGTCCCTAGTCATTGCCAACCAAATTCCTGTCCAGGCATTTACCATCCAAACCGTGTTTGCTCAGACAGCATCAGACAACCAGAGGCATGTTCTTGCAATGGGACTTCAAGGATATTAGCTTCGAGACATGAAGTATGGAATTACTCACCCTCTGTGGAAAAGAGTAATGTACCAGTAGAGACCACTGATGATACTGTTGAACTGGAATTCCTTCTCTCTGACAACCTCAGATTCTCTAAACAGCAGTAGCTGTGATGTGTTCAGAGTAGACCACAGGCTCATCCTTGAGTAGGGGACCTTCCACACTGCTTATCCGTCTCCTGGAGTTTGGGGGCTTCAGGACAAAGGGGTTGGAGAGTCTAGAGGTGGTACTGGGAATGAGGTTGTGATGAAAATTTTTCAGATCCAAAGAGACAAAACTGGACTGATAGATTTAGGAATGAAAAAGGCATGATTTTTTTTTTTCCCTCCTACCATTTCACATTTGATACAGGGAAAAACTTGACATCCTCAAAGTTTCCTGTTCTGTTCCCTGGCAGTCAAGCAGCTAATGAACAGAGGCAATCATGCATTTCTGGGAGGAAGCTGCCTATCTCTGTTAGGGGACGAATGCGTAAAAGCCTGGCTGTGGTGTCAAAGTTTCTCTTGAGATAGTAAAGCCTCGGATCTTCCCAGCTGCTTCTCCAGTACCAACCAGAGTTATAAGTTTACTGTAAATGTATGTTTCATAAATCTTCTGTTTTCAGAGAGGAATTGCTCATCTTATACAAAAACAAGATAAACATGTATAGCTGTCAGAGGAAAAAAACGTTGACAGAATTAAGCAGGAAAATGAATTTCCATGTCCTCTATGATTTTTAACATGATTTAAAAAAAAAAACCTCTTCGCTCCAAAAGGATAAATATACCTTTCTCTCTTCCATCTTTCAGTTTCAGTTGTTCAGTATCCAGGGATTTCTTTTTACATACTGTATTAAAATATGGTTTTATGTGTTTATATATGTTGTAACAGCCTCCTATTGAGTATATAAGATGACACATAATGTAAATGAACTGAGCAAAGAGGGAGCTTTTACAGAAGTGAGGCTACCATATTTTAGTATTCCAGTGTTAAGAATATGTCTCCTTCAAGCCTCAGTTTCTTTCCTTCCTCATGAATGTATTAGGATCAGTCACTGACATTCCAGTCCCTTGGATGTAGCTAATAATCGGCTTTGACTGCATTCTCCTCTCTCATGGTCAGATGTCCAATGTCTGGCAGCAGCTGACGGATGGATGAAGAGCTGTGCAAGGAAAACAAAACCTGAACTGAGCTAGTAAACTATCACTTTTTTTTTTTTTTTTTTTTTTTTTTAAGAGAACTAGATTACAAATTGTCAGAGGGAGCAGAGTCACAGGTTCATACTGTGGGGGATTGTTCTTATTATGATAATCTTTCTCTTATGTAACACAATTAAGACTTTTACTGATGTGATTTCTGGAAAGGTGGTCTTTTCATGTTCTGCAAGAACACTAAATGGAAATGTGAGGAAAAAATGCCTGTTCGTAGCAAGCAAAGTATTGTATAGTTAGTCAAGCAGTAAGACATGCTGAAGGCTAAAAATGAATGGGCAAGATGAGTGAAAACTTTGGGCTTCTTTAGTCTGAAGTACCAGGATGGTGTTCCTGGACACCAGCCGTTGCTTCTCTGTGGTGATTTTAAAAAACAAACAAAAACCCCCTACACAGTTGTTTTCCAGGCCAAATGAATTTATATTTATTCAAATAAAAATGCTAACAGTCTATCCTAAAACTGTGAAAATCCCAGATAAAGATTCCAGCACACACAAACTTAGAAAGGATAAAGCAACTTTAAATGCAGTCTGCCGAAGGTGAGGGACACGTGCTTCGTGTCACAGCCTGACACTTCGTATATAGCCCTACACGTGTGCAGTCGCTCCGGAGCTCGGAGCTGGAGTTCATCTCTCCATAGACCATGCCACAAGTACGCTAGTCTTCCAGGTCCTTTAGCTCTGAACCCGGAATCGCACTGCTGGAGGCGGAGGCACAGGCACCTTCAGGAGACAGTTGATCCTCTACCGAAAGGCAAATGAGCTACTTTCGTACGGTGCTTTATTGCTTCCTTGACCAAAGGGAACAGATAGACCTAGCTTGGGCTAGCTGCCAGACCTTTTAGGTGTTGAAAAATGTTTTGATCTGTGTTTGGGAAAGGGCAGTCTTGCTCCCCAAACTGTTTTGCATATTCAGGTTGAATAGTTTGGACAAAAAAGACACATCAGTTTTTTTCATGTTTAGTTTTGTTTCAAAATACTGAAGAATCTGTGACTTGCCTATATGTATCTGGGGATGAGCGTGAGAACACTGATATTTTATTAGGTCTTAAAAAGTCTTGATGCTTTGAGAGCATGAAAATATCGGGGTGTGAGGTAATTAAAATTAAAGGGAATTTTCAGATATGGGTAGTAGCCTTTCCTGCCCAGGTAGTACTGATAAGCAGTATTGCTTTAAATAATGAAATAATTTTTTACTTTAGAAAAATTATCGTAGCGCTTTTCTTTAAGTAGGTAGCAAACAATAAAATAATTGAATCTTACTGATGTGGTGGACAAACCACTTTAAATCTTCTGTTGAGATCCACCCTTCTGATGGGATCTGGTGGTCTTACAACATGTTGGCTGGGCACCGAGGGAGGTGCTGGACGTGGTCATAACAGGTTTCAGGTGGGAATGTTAATGCATCGTTAACTACATCTGTTGGTCGTCAAATTCATCTGTGCTGAAAGGTGGCTATCTGTACAGGGATTTTAATGTAGTTATTTCCAAAATGACAGCCGTGCTTGAAGTAATCTGCAAATGAGCTCGAGTTTCTGACTTTCTCCTTTGGAGCGTATTAAATAGTGAAATATTTATTGATGACTGAGGCGTACCTGTGCATTAATTATCCTGTGTAATTGACTTATAAATCAAAAATTATAGCTTGAGACATGGTCTGGTACTGTAACATTTAACTGATACTTAGTCACAGTTTTCTAATTTGTATAAAAGGTTATTCTGTTTCTTACTGTGTAATAAACTTGTCCACAAAATTATACAGCTGTGTGTATGTAGTTGCTATGTTCTACTCCTCCCAGTTTAAAAACCCCCAAACTGTATTAAAAGAATGCATGTAATAAAATCATTTCCTTAACAAAAAGAAAGGGGAAATCTGAGTAACGAGCTTCAGCTCAAGTTAAACATGTCTGCACCCTGGGCCTGTACAGGTTTCTCAAAGTAGATTTTTTTTTTTTTGCAAGTTGATATGTCTTCCAGCTTCTGATATCCCAGCTGTACTGCTGGCTAAACCTAAATGATCCTTCTCCATCGCAAAGATAGCCAAACGAGTTTCAGTAACATTTGGACAATTTCCTTGAGAAATGTGGATAGAGAAAGAATCCAATTATTAAACCTTAAAAGTTGTCCAGAGAAAGGCGGGGGAACGCACTGACTGTATTTGCTTGTCTGTTTGCAGGCGCGCTGCTCCAGGGCACGGGAAGGCTTCCAGGAGCAGCAGTGCTGATGTGCGAGTCGCTGTCTCCTGGCGTGGTTCAAACCGACGGGTGGGCCGGCGGCTGGCGCACTGCAGCGGAACAGCTGGTCAGCGCTCCGTGAATTTCCTGCTACTGGAGAGCTCTAAGATCACGTTGATTAGTTCTCAAGTTGAGGACGCAGTCCGATGGTACAGAGTCTTTGTCAGCCTAGGTAGGAACTGGTTAACCTTTGAGGATCTATACCTAAGATGCTTGAACTGTAACTATGTTTGAACGTGGTAAAGAGAACACCACAGAACTGCAGAGACTGGAGAGAGACCTGTGCAAGTCATCTGACAAGACTCTACCTGGGGCGTAGGGTCCGTGGAGGAACTCTTCATCGTTCTGAGCCCTGCTTAAAAAGGGAATGGTGATGGAAAGGCATTTTCTTATTGTATCACTGCCTTTAGGAACTGCTTTAACTGTTTTAGTCGTCGATGTTAAGGGTGAAATATTCTGGTTCTTAAGGACAAGCTGTAAGAGGCATCCATTTCTTTTGGCCCATATCCAGTAAAGCACTTTAAAAGTTCAGCATGCATAAATTAAGGCAACATTTAAACCCCTGTGAAATCAGTGGGATTAAAGTACATGACTAAACCTAGGCATTTGTTAAAGCTCCCTTTGGCTTGTGATGCCCTTTTTGAACTGAAGCCTTGGGGTTTTTTTCCTGAAGTGCAATTGTTTGGGGATAATACTTATTTTTTGCTTGAAGTATCTGCTAGGCTAAGTTACTTATGTGGTTTTTATTTGGGTTTGGATGTTGAATAGGTTTGGAAGAAGGGTTTTAAGGTGATCCAAATAAGCTCAGGCTTCTCTGGCAAAGGAGGAGTTCATATGCTTCAGAAAGGCCAATACACCCCTTCCATTTTTCCTCCCCACTCTGCAGTAAGGCGGGGTAATTTAAATGCAAGAAGCTGTTGTTAACGCAGCAGTAGACTTCTGAGAGTGATCCTCTTTCTAGCGAGTGATAGGAATAGAGGAGCGTGAGAGGCTTACAAAGAAAGAGCTCTCCAAAATTAATGGTTTGGGATTCGTTTGGTCTTTGGTTTGGCATTTTGACTTTCACATCCTTGGCCTTTGCTGACTATGCTGGCCGTGCTCTTCGCTGATCTATAGAAGACAGTGCTGGGACTTAACACGGCACCAGCTGCCACTGGCTTTGGGCGAGCATCCGCTTGTGTGTTTCTGTGTCGTGGCAAACCGCCGAAGGAGATCCGTACTGTTATAAGCAGTAAGACATTTGTATTGTCCTGTACGAGCATCTTTCTCTGCCAGCCCACTTTGTTTTCTGTCTTCTCCACTTTGTACAAGTTCTGTAGGGCAGAAGATTTCTCTCTTGAGGTGTTTCTTGACTAGCACTCTCAAATCATGATGCTGTTGGTAGGTTTAGTAGGGAGGATTTTAGAGTTCTGCATAAGTCTGTCCTAGTGCACCGTTAACCATTTGTCAGACCCTGTGGGAACGTCAGAACTGTTGTTACATCGTGAAGGCGTCAAGTGGCCAGAATATGGTTTTGGAACTCAAGTTGACCCTGGCTAGGAGTATTAACTGCAGTAATTCTCTGACCTGATTTTTGGCACAGCTGAGACCTGAAACCTTCTTGTGGTAGAGATGATCAGTGGGTGTTCCTAGATTGCACCATTTGACACCAGAGGTCACAGAAACCAGGGAACTTGGTACCTAATGTTGAGATTGTGGGAAGACGATAGCCAAATGCCACGGGTAAAGTTTTATCCTCAGTTTTGTTCACGTAGTGCATTGACCTAATGGAGTTTTTCAAGTTTGCTTTGCCCAGTATGAGGCACTGTTATTTCTCTCAAAATGTAACTATTTGAACAGCAGGAGGTGTTTGAATAGTGCCCTCTTCTTTTGACTTGCTCAAGCCATTTCCTCTTGCAGTCCCATCGAAGCACTGTTCGTACCGGACTGGAGAAATGTCTTCCACAGAAATGGCATGAGTGAATTTACCTTCTATATCTAAGTGAAGCTCTGCAAGCTACCTCCTCAGTAAAACAACCTTTTATCTTGAGAGTCCTTAAAGTGTCTCTGTGGCTACAGGAGACCATCTGCACTGTGTAACTCTTCACTAAGAGATTGCAAGGCTGGCTTTGCTGTCTCTAGTTGTTGCTTTTCTTCACGCATCAACTACTGTTCCTCATTCTGTCAGCTAATTAATAGCTCTGGCAGCTCTCGCATACATTAAGCTTCAGGGCTACGTTCACCTTGACGTATTCCTGACTACTGTAAGTATAATGCATCTCAGTATTACTCCTTCCTTGCACAGAAGTTTAATTCAGGCAGAGTAAGATCTGCTGACTTTTTGGAGTGTGGCGTTTTGAGATCCAAGGTGTTTGCTATGAGTTGGAGATAGGTTTAGGGTATCAGGTTTGGGAGGAGGGGTTAGGAATTTTGGGGGGTTGGGGTTGTTTTTTTTTTTAAGTTTTATCATCCTTTTAGTTTAGTAATAGCGATAGTATAGGAATGGAGTAAGAACACCTCCATGTTACGGAGAGTAAGCAGTTATTTAATTTCTGAAGTACCACTGCTGCAATTTAGTCATACCAGGCTTATTTGAAGAGCTAATAAGAAAAAGTGCTGTCTCCCATCCTTTTTTGTCGCCCCGCACAGTGAGCATGAGAGCGGATCCGTGCGGGGGTGTGTTACCACAGCGACCGGCCTCCGCACCTGCATCTGCAGCGGATGCGGGAGGAAGGAGCAGGACTTCCCCCTCGTTCTTGAGACAGAGTCATTGCAGTTCTTCGCTAGCACCCTGCCTTCATTTTTCAAAGTCAATTGAAATTAGTATGAAAAGTCTTCAACCTGTTATGCAAATGGCTTCACTACGCATAAGATCAAACAGCTCTCAGATGTTTCCTGTGCTCTCTTGTGACTTAACGTGGTGGTTAGGATTTATTTCACCTCTCTAAAGGTGAGGCAGCTCTACTTGCTGGCATCCTGTAAGAGGATCTCTGCGGAGCATGAGATCCTCTTACAGGATCTCTGTCTTAGATCTCTGTCTAACGTGGTAGGACAGCGCACGTTACCCCGTGGAGGTGGGCACCGCTCTCCTATTGAGTACCATCAGGCAGCCTAGAGAGCCCGTCTGTCTAGCCTCTGCAGAGCTGAAACTGCTCGGATGAATTTCCCTCTGAATGTGCTGGGTTTCAGTGCTGTGGGTATTTAAAGTGGTCCCCAGATTCTTCTCTGGTCACATCCTGTCATCTTCATGCCTGTCAGCTTTTCTCCTTTCTTTTCCCTCCTGTTGAATGCCAGTAGTGCCCATGATACCCGCCTCACAGGACCAACTGAGGATTGGTCCAGAAATGTTTAAGAACGGCTTTGAGATTGTCAGAATGTACCAAATTTTATTTTTTTCTTGTCTGTAAGAAGCATTACAGTCTTTCAAGGAAGTGCAGGGTAGCTATAAAATATTGATTTGCTGATTCTCAACATTTTGTAGGTTTTGCTTTATGCCCATCTTCGTGATATGCAGAAAACTGCTGCAGACTCTTTCAATGTTGTGGCTGCAAAGAAAACATTTTATTTGAAACGCCCATTAGATAATCAGCTCTGCTTTTAGTGGAAATAATGGGTTCATTTTAATCAGAAAATAGCTGTGCCTCATGCCAAGCCATTTACCTGTCCTGGCAGGTAGGGAACTGCAGCTGTTTGCACACTACATAGTAATCACAGAAACGATGTGCTGGTTAAAGGTGGAGCGGGTTTTGCACCGTATAAATCGGAGGTAGGAGTTGTTACACATTATAGTGGGAGACTCCCTGCTAATTTCTGCCACGCTGTCTTCACTGGCATAATCCTGGTGAGAACACGGCAGCTCCCGCGTGTTAAAGCACACTTCCCGCTGATGGGAGCTGCGGGAGCAAACCATTTGCTAGCTGTGTGCAATATATTTTGTTTGGCTCTTCTTTTTTGAGGAGTGTTTCTTGTTCCTGTGGGGTCAGATGAGACATCTGTGAGCCCAACAGAAGTAGTTTATAAAGGTCAGTGAAACCCGCGTTAAACTGTTTTGTACTGTATGAAGTATAGAGAAGAGAGGGAGAACTCTCTGTTTCCGTAGCCCTTCAGAAACAACGGCAACACCCAGCTGGCATAAAACCGGCGATGAACATCGCGAAGAAGCTGCCGCCCTCGGCCTCTCCTCGGGAAGCTGCTGTAACCCGAGGCTGAGATCAGCGACCCACAGCCAGCTCCCTGCACCCCTCTGGGCTCTTCCTGAGGCGGCCTTCGGAGTGGAGGAGAAGCAGGTACTCAATACCTGCCCACTATAGCTGCTGCCATGTAATGAAGGACTTCGGAGGCACAAAAATGGCAAGTGCTAGAACTTGCCCGCTTGCTGGGAGCTAGCTTTTGTCAAACACAGCAGGAGAAAAATGCCTGCAGAATTGCACAATTAACAGAGAAACATGAGTGAAATAAATACTCGTTCGGGTGCACAGAGCTAATTAAGTCATGAACTCTTTTACCTGATGAGCCAAAGTGATAAATTACATCTCCTGGTACCACCTAAAGCCATAAATTCTAAGGATGCTCCTTGAAGAACTCCGCAGATTGTTAATAAGTTTAATTTAAAAATTACGGAAATATTTTTGCATTATAACTCTTAGGTACTGCATACCGTGTTTGCTTAAAAATATGAAGTTTATGTGCACATATGTATATGATTTTCATTGTTTTAAATGGACCTTAACAGAGTGCAATATTTTCTCTTAATGAAAGCATGGAAGATGTAATAGGAGTTGTAGAGTATTAGAAGCGTATTGCAAACAACCACCAAGCTCTCATCCTCCTTTCCATCATGGTCTGGTTTTTAACCGATATCCTTGTACAGAATCCACATCTGTGCACCTGCCTTTGTTACTGCTGCCTGAGTGTTCGTTGCTTTGGCAAGCACCAGCACCGTTCCTTTTGAGAAGCCCCAGGACGCCTTTAGGTGATCTGTTTATCCACTGAGTTTCCAAGTTCTTGTTGACGTTCTTTCTCCAGCCATAACGCTTTTGCGTCCAGCACGCTGGGCTCGCGTTGCCGGGACTACGCCCAGGTTCCTGCTTGAGAGCTTGTCCGTCGTCCTCTGTTGCTGGCGGGCGTGAGAACGGTTGGCAGCGCAACCCCTTGCTCTGCGGGCTGACCTGGAGACCGAGCTTTACCTGCGCTGCTCTGCACTTAATGAATAGTTACAAAACTTCCTACTCTGTTTGGCATTTAATGTTAAACTCTGCCATTTAACGTCACAATAAATGGCACTTACAGCACTCCTTTTTCCACAAGACTTGTCTGTATCGGCTTTGGCTGAAGAAGTTTGTTGGCTTATGGTCTTCCTGTGTAAAGGAAGGACTTGACTGAAGTACGTATATTCACTAAACTTTGGACTGCGGATGGATGGAAGAGGTCGCAGCTCCCCTGCACCTTATTCTTTGGCATCCTCTCTCAACGTAGCGCTCCTTTACGTAAAGATAATAGATAATCAGATCCCCATTGCTTTTGATTTGGGCATATTCATCTCAGACCGTCAGCACTAGGTAATCTACAATAAATTAAACCCTGAAATTTGTGTGGATCTGTAAGTTTCCGTTCACTGGTGGTCCTCCAAACTGGGCCTCCAGCTTTCCACTGATGTTTCTAAGCTGAATTTCTTGGGGTTTTGGCTTCCATTCAACTTTACAACTGTTTGTGAGGTCATTCATTCTCTGGGATGCAAAAAGATATCTCTAGAGTGCAGATTCTACTTAGCATGCAGCAGTGTTTATTTCAGCTCTCGTGTGAGAAAGTTATTACTATTAAAACACTCCCTGAAGCAATACCAGTAAATTGGTCAGATTCAGACTGTATTGCTGAGGTTGAGACTAGTTACTTTGCTGGTTCTGAAGTTATTTATGATGAAGACGAGCTAGTATAAAAAAACCATTTAGCAAGCAGCTTTTCTATCAAAAAGACGTTTCTGCCTACAGCTATGCTCTGCCAAAAAACATATTGCTGGTGATGAAAAATTGTCATTAATATCTTCAACCCAAAAGCAAATTTCTGGAAAGGGAGAGAATCGTTCAGGTTGAACGAAAGGTCTGCTGGCAGTTCTCTGAGAAGACCTCCTGCCTGCCAGGGGGCTTGTGCAGGGCCTAAGGAGCTGCCCACTGAGGTCGCGCTCGCCACCGAGTTCACGTGCTGGGTTTCGCTCAGTGCCCGGGGTACCTGGGCTGTAGGAGGGACTTCAGTGCTCGTGTGACTTGCTCACTGCTATGTTAAGTAGTGATACTGTGTTCTGTAGCGTCCCTCTCTCTGTCTGGAGATGTAAGTGAAAAGATACTTTTGTTCCCATCGTAACAAAAATTTTGAGAGTGCAGCACTTCACAAAAGAAAGCTCTTGGACCCCGGTCTGCAGCGGTCTACAGCTCTGCTCCCTTCCACAGCTGGCGCGGCAGAGGCCAGGAAATGGTCTTTTTGGAGAGCTGCTCGCTTCTGCGTTGCTGGGTCGTGTGGCTCTTACTCATTTGAAGTGACTAACTGTTAATCCTAATGGACCTGGTTCTGCAGCGCAGAGGCCACAAGCAGCGTTCCAGCAGGCAGGCTGAAATAAAGAACAGCATCAAAAAGCACCTGCCCCTGCTCCCTCAACCCTGGGGGCCAGAGACCCTGCTGGGGCCAGAGACCAGAAACATTGAAAGCGGCCAGCACGGGGCCGTGAATGCCGCTGCAACCAGGTTGCGGAGGAATTAACCTGAACGTTTTTCCTTTTGCCTGATACACTTCCTTTAAATCAGCTTTTAAAAAGGCTTGGTTTATACTGTGTCTCTGAATGTATAATTTAATAGCCCATCATTCTTAAGAGTATTTGGCATTTAAACACGTCTAAAAAATGAATGCAAACAGATACAGATACCCTTCATGGTGTATAGAGTAAATGCTGCTACATGTTAGCTTAAAATATCGCTCCCCATGTCACAGTATTGCAAAACTACGCTTGCAGATTTTGATCCCCCAAACTGAGTGGTGTCATAAAATTTGCCTCATAGAGCCAACTGTGAAATTATTCCGATGGTGGACGTGTACATCGAAAGCAAGAATGTTCTTTCTAGCTTTGCTGTTGTAGGTGTCGTTGAGCAGAGGCCCGTGTGTTCTGCCACCGTGCCTCAGAATGTCGGCAAGGTCCTGGGGGAAGACCCCGGGCTGGGAGCCAGGGTACCTGCGTCCGCTCGAGGCAGGACCGGATGTCCCAGGTACTCGTGCAGCCCTCTAAAACGAGAGGTGCTTTTGGCGTGGGAGGTTGTAACGGTCCCTTTCTCTTCGTAGAATACGTGGTGGGGCCTGTCTCTGGAAAAATGTGATCTTTTATTAGACTGGATTTGTGGCTGTGTTGGTTTTGTGCAGTCACGCGGTCTCTAGTGGGTGAACAGAAGCGTACAGCCGTGACCGAGGGGTGAACACAAGCGTACGGCTGTGACCGAGGGGTGAACAGAAGCGTACGGCTGTGACCGAGGGTACAGCCCCGTAAGGGCCTTCCCTGCACCAGCTGTGCTGCTCCACCCACGTTTTTCAGCCCCCGTTGCCTTAGCAGGCTGCAAGGGAACTCAGCCCCCCAGCCCCTGCCTCTTCTCCATGGGGTACGTTTATGAGCCCGGCTGGCCTTACGGCCCCGCCGCGCTTCGGGATGAGGCTGCCCTGTGGGGAACGGGGCGAAGGGCACAAGAGGGAGAGGACGGAGAGGGATGCGAACAGAAAAGGTGAAAACAGAAAGGAAGTAAAGAAGAGATGCTGGACCTAACAGTGCTTGTAGGCATGCTGCTTGGAATGCAGGAGATCCCGTTAGCGAGGAGTGAGGGGAGGGAAGGCAGCAGGCACTCCGACCAGATGAAGCATACTTGAGAGAACCTGCCGCACTGAAAAAGTCTGAAGAGCAGAGGGCTGGGCTGGCTCTCTTCATACCGCCTGATGCAGCTGCACAACAGAGGCTGAGCCGAGACCTTCCGAGGGGCCTAAGGGCTGCATCTCATTTTTGTATACATGAAAATACTCGTATTCTCTGGGAAAGTTTAAGGGTGCACAGGCACGCTGTTTGAGTGTGCCTGGTTCTTTGTGGACGGCAGAGTAGTAAGTGCCTGGGACATAAGTGTGTCCGTGCTTTGGGCTGTAAAGCAGCGACAGTCTGCTGGCACTTTGCTGGGGCGAGGGAACAAGAGCAAATCCAGCCAGCGAGATGGGGAGACGGGTGCACGTACTCGGGGCGCGGAGCTGCGGTGCACTGGGCAATGGGAAGGAAAAGTGGCGGCTTAAAGCTAACTCGTTATCTGTCTGCCAGGTCAAAATCCGGGTTTGACTTGTGGTTTGATTATATGTATATTCACTACAGAATTCAAACCGTGCAAGCCTTCCTGCTCCGTGGAGTCATTTTTATTTGTGCGGTGGCCGCGAGGACCCTCCGCTCGTGGGCACCTTTCCAGCAGCTGCTTTCTTCCTTTCCTGAGCCCGGCGAGACGAGCCACGTCTCGGCAGGCCCCTGGTGCCCCACGTGTGCTGGAACACCTTCGCGCCTCGTGCTCTCCCGTCATCTCGTGTTATAAAACAAATAATTGTAACTCTTCATCCCTGCTGCTGGCAATCCAATAAGCAGTTCTTTTCTTTACAACCTCTGATAAACAAAAAACGTGTGTGTGTGTGAGTGAAGACCGCAAGTTTCCACAACTGGAAAAGCTCTGTCTGATGTCAAGCACCGAACATTTCCCTTTCTTAACAGAACAGGAGAGAAAAGAAGGAGAAAAAAAAGGTTTATTATTCTAAAGGTTTCCAAGAGAAATAACTGCCCTTTCTCAATTAATTCTATTTAAAGTTATTTTCCTTTTAGACTCATTAGTTACAATATTTTCTTATTGCTATCATCTTGGTGCTAGTCAATAGTTACAATAAAGTTAATAATAGCTGTCTCAAGACTGATATTAGCAATATTTTTACATATACAAGTGATACTGAGTCATCAGTGACAGCAGCTTCTCAAAGCAGCAGATGGTGGCCCTATAAGAAAACATGTTTTCTTGCCTTAGCCCTCCGTTTGTGCCCGGACTGCGCAAAGATAACGAGGCAGTAGCATCTGTTGATGTAATATTTCCCGTTAAACTCCATCTGCCTGTCAGGTCTGAAGCTGCTTGAACTATGGTGTATATATAAGGTACAAAAGGTATAATTAGAATTTTGATGTACCACAAACTGGAGTTGGTTTTAATTATGTACGGTGGACATTTTTGGACAGCTCTAAGAAGAAGTAATTAAAAAATGTGGTGAGTAGAGAGATGATGATGCTCAACAGTTGGCTTTGCTACCTGGATTATGATTTGCATGCATGCAGTGCAAAGTGTAAGCTTTTGCCTTACCTGAAGCCCAGCTACTTCGTGCGTGTTGGGCTTGTGTAATTGTTTGTGTTGTTCCCCCGGAAGGGAGGTGGAGAAAGGCTTTCAGAATGGGTCAGTCCCATTTCTCTGCCTGCAAAGATTGTATCGTGGCACTGAACTTGGCTCGTGGCTATTGCAGACGAAGGAGGGTTTAGATCGGGCTCTGGTGTTTAACGTTCTGTTGTTAGCACAAGTCCCTAACTCACTCGCTGAATAATTTTTACCCATCTTTAATGGACAAAATGATAAAAATAAGGCTGCGAGGTTATTTTCTCTTCCAAAATCATAAGGGGCTCTGAGGTGGACGCTGCTGCCAGCCCCGGCTCTGCCTGCCAGGGTCAGACGGCGCCTGTGGGCGAGGGCACTGCCCACGCTGGGGTCCCCCGTGGGTGCCCCCTGGCGCGGAGCCCCGCTGTGGCCAGCACGGACCCTGCTGCACCCTGCCAGCTGCCTCTAAAACCTCCTGCTGATTTTTTTAACACCTTGCTTTACTGTGAGACTAAACACAGGATGCCTAACAAGCAGGTGAACCTTTAGGGTGGGAACTCAGTAAACTCTCTCATACTGAGTGCTTTCATGTCAAACTTACCTTTTTATTCAACTATTTAATTTTCAGTATGACTTCAACAGGGGGTTTTTCTGGCTTTATACTTCCTTCAGAGTATTTGCCAGGCTCACGGCGACTGCGATGTGCCACCAGCTGCAAGAGCGGGACCCAAGGCGAGGGCTGTGCCAGCGGAAGCTCTGTCCTCTGCCACGGACTCGGCCCGATGCTCTGGAGAGGCTGCTGTAGCCTGGTGCCAGCTCCCGCCTGCCGCTCTGCCCCTCTCCCTGACACCGGGGACGTCGTGGGGCAATCTCCTCCTCCCTCAGACCCCACGGACCGGATCTGGGAGGAGGCGAGCAAAGGCCTGTCGCTTGCTGCGGGCGCCCTTGGGCGTGTGTGAACTCAACACAAAGGTGCGGGGCCCTCTGAAGCGATGGGACCCCGGGAAGCCCTTGCTCTGCTTCTCCATCTGCCGTGGCCTGTGGGGCTGCTTTAATGCACGAGCTTCAGATCTCCCGTCCCTGAGGTCTTCGGTCTTGGTCCGGGTTTCTCGGTGTTGCTATAACTGTTGCTGTAACTCGGGCATCAGTTTTGTTGTCAGAAATGTATTCTTTCCTTCCTCCCATCCATCGTGCAGCTGGGGGGAGCGGAGTGAGCAACAAGCAAAACTGTGACTGATGGATGCTTAAGGAACAGTTTTGACAGGAAAAAAAGAAGAGATGAAACATCTCAATAAAATCAGGGTATTTTGCTTTTAGACTGTTGTTGGTGTAACATCTGTGCTTTGAGATCGTCTTAGATGCATTTCTTCAGTAGTGAAGAGATGGTTTTAAACAACCCAGAAAAAAAACAGGTTGTTTTTTTCATTTTGCCACCAGGTTACATAGATTCTCCAAGCCCTAATAGTAAGAATAGTAACGCCCTCCACCTTGTCTACTTCTAATCCTGGCCATGCTGTGTTCTCCTTTGGAATCCTCAGCCTGCAGCCGGAGCGCCTGCTGATGAAACCAGGCAAGTTCCTCTTGGAGCCTTTGCGGGAGGGGGCTGTGGTACAAGGAACAACAAAGTTCAAATCGCTTCTCATGTAAGAGATTTTTTCTACAAACCGACCCGGAAATGTCCTGTTGTCCCTAGGTGGGTGTGGATGCAGCTGCATACCCACAAACAAAGACCAAGGAGCCGTACGGCTCCAACTTGCTTTGCTTTGCTTTGCTTTGAACGTGCTCTTAAGATCCTGCCTAACCAAGCGTGGGTTTTGCCCTCCCAGAGACCATCGCAGCCGCCTCGTTTTGAAGGTGCAGCCGAGCGAACTGCAAGAACGTGGCCGAGCGAACTGCAGGAACGTGGCCAGCCTGTGCGGCTGGGCTCAGGACCAGCAGCTGGCCCTGGCCTCTTGGGTTAACCAATGTAGTCTGTGGCCCATGGGTCCGCCTGTTGTTTCTGCTATTGATGTAGAAACGCTACGGGTGAGATCACACGTGGGAAGTGTCACGCAGTAGCTCAACAGGAATAAATGAGACTTCTTGTCACGAAGGAAGCCTACAGTAATATTTCCAGTGGTTAGTTATTCAGTCCTAGAGGAGGCTTTTTTAGGACTGAGGCTCCAACGTGCGCGCATGTTAGTTGAGCACGCTGTGCCTGTTGAGGCCAGGGCCAGCTCCACCACGAGTCGACAACAGAAACTCTGGTTCTGGTGTTCCTGCAGGTGTACACCCCCCCTCACACACAGACACGTACAGGGTAACACATGGCGAATGCCAGCAAAGCTGTAATTCTTTCTCTGGGTATTCAGTCCCACTGTTAAGATTCCTTTGACAAGGCTGGACACCCTCCGGCCGCCCCCGAGCCCTCGGCTGGACCAGCCGCCAGG
Organism: Mycteria americana; assembly: GCF_035582795.1. Taxonomy (NCBI): domain Eukaryota; kingdom Metazoa; phylum Chordata; class Aves; order Ciconiiformes; family Ciconiidae; genus Mycteria; species Mycteria americana. The sequence continues at coordinate 2,786,644 of NW_027445437.1, forward strand.
TGCCAACGTCCCTCTGCAGGGACGCGCTCCTGGCTGCAGCCTCCCCACCCGCCCGGGGCATCTGCCCTCGGCCAGATGCTGATTGTCGTGTCCTGGCAGGACTCTGGGTAACAACGTTGTGCTGGGTTTGGCTGGGATAGAGTTAATTGTCTTTATAGTGGCTGGTATGGGGCTGTGTTTTGGATTTGTGCTGCAAACAGCGTTGATAACACAGAGATGGTTTAGTTGTTGCTGCACTGGTCAAGGACTTTTCAGCTTCCCATGCTCTGCCAGGTGCACGAGAAGCTGGGAGGGGACACGGCCAGGATAGTTGATCCAAACTGCCCAAAGGGCTATTCCATACCATATGATGTCATGCTCAGTATATAAAGCTGGGGAAGAAGAAGGAAGGGGGGACATTTGGCGTGATGGCGTTTGTCTTCCCAAGTAACCATTACACGTGATGGAGCCCTGCTTTCCTGGAGACGGCTGAACACCTGCCTGCCCATGGGAAGGAGGGAAGGAATTCCTTGCTTTGCTTTGCTTGCGTGCACGGCTTTTGCTTTCCCTATTAAACCGTCCTTATCTCAGCCCACGAGTTTTCTCACTTTTACTCTTCTGATTCTCTCCCCCATCCCACCGGGGGGAGCGAGCGAGCGGCTGGGTGGGCTGAGCTGCCGGCTGGGGCTAAGCCACGGCAGATGTGAATTTCCAGTACTGGACTATTAAGGTGATGCTGTGTGAGGAGTGCTTTCCAGAACTTCAGTTCCACTAAAATACTGTGAAAAGGAGGTCTTTCTGTGCAACCAAAACCTCCCAGAGTTTCCCCAGGGTTGCTGCCCCGAGGGTGACGGGCATCCGCCGCCTCGGGACGTGCTGGCGGGGGGAAGGAGGCAATGCGGAGGGGCAACGCGGAGGGACGGCGGCAGCATGGCACGGTCCAGGGCGGAACGAATCCGCAGATGCTGAGCCCGTGGTGTAGGCAGGCATTGGTGAGGGAGCAGCGGGTGCGTGGGAGCATAATTTTGGAGAGAGAGGTTTCTGAGAGGTGAAGGGACAAAGAGGCAAGATACCCCAGGTCTGAAACGGTGGATTAGCCCCCGTGGACAATGCGTGCAGGTGCTGGAGGAGCCGATGCCCACGACGTGCTTGTAATCTCCCCGAGCAGCCTGCCATTAAACACAATCTAATCAGGGCCGCAGCGGGGGCAGTCGGACTCCAGTATTGTCACCAGTGACAGCAATGGATGTCTTACCAGTGGATAATGGTTAGCCACCACGCTGCGTGGGAAAAACATGCCAATTTTATGGGGAGGTAACCAGGCCAGAGCAGCTAGGGGCGGGGGCGTGCTGCCGCCCCGCCTCGTGTCCCACAGGGAACTCCGTCACCTGGGGACCCCTCCAGCAAGATAACTATCCTGTACCTGTTTCTTTTATGTGAAGCAAACCAGAAGAGCCTCGCCACCCCCTTTTGTACGAAAGAGGGGAAAGCCACCAGAGACTGCAATTCTGTCTCAAAGAAGGAGATAAAACTATGAGCATGGGCTGCCGCTGACCACTGAACCCCTCGGGGCCGGGGCCGTGCTTGGCCTGGATGCTCGCCTGGTTCCTCCCCTCCCTGCTCTGTAGCCCTTGATCCTCCCGCGTCTTCTGCCTCCCTTTGTCAGACCGGAGAGGGGTGTTTCCAGTGCCGGGCACATCAGACTAGCAGCGTGGCTTGCCACGGTGTTATGCAAGCACAAGTGTTTCCCTAACCAGGGCGTGTTTTAAAACATTTCTGGTGGTTTAGGTCATTGGGTATTTTTAACTTTTGTAGGGCAGCAGAGTGCTCACCGGGCAGGGAGCAGCATTTCCAGTGCGGAGCAATTTCCCTCCCTCTCGCCATGCTAATACATGCAAAGTTAGCTAGCATAGAGTGTGCGTATGTGGGTAATTCCAAAGCCCAGTCATGATTTCAGTTAACTGGTAAGGAGAGCAGATGTAGCTTGAGCTAGAGGACTGTTTGCAGTAGACCCTGGGGTCAGGTTGGCGGTGGAAGGAAGCCCACAAGCTATTAACGCTATCGGCTCCTGTTGTTTAAGTCTGCAAACCTGCAATCTTCCTTAACGTCCCTCTGGATGATGGCTGCAGACATTTCATTCTCCTCAGAAATATTTACAAAAAGAAACTTGCCTTGTTTTATTCATAATTGTCCACTTAGCCCGTACATAGACTTCTGAAACCCTCCACAGGACCGCGTGTGGGGCCAGGCCGATCCCTGGCTGTCCTCCTGGTGCAGCAAACGCTTCAGGCGCAGGCTGGAGGACCTGCGATGGGTACGTGCCGTGGACGGGTAAGGGTTAGCAAACCAGAGCTTTTAGATTTTTCTGTACTTCCTATTCATAAGCATGCAACCTAAAACACGCTACATCAGGAAGATACGTGTGTATATATATGTGTGCATACCTACGCATATATGCAGATTACACAAGTCTGTAGCTTCAAGAGTCCTCGATGCCGGGTCCTCGAGTGCTGCTGTCAGCCCGTGAGTAGGGCAGAAACAACGGGTTGCTTTGGCTCCCTGCTGCCGGCGTTCGAGGGTGCGGGTGAGACCCACTAGCCCAGGAGCAGGCCTGGCTGCCTGGTGGCCGCGTCACGCTGGGGAGCTGCCACGGAGGTACTGCGCTCTCTGACACTGGAAGTCCTCCAGCTCACGTGGAAGCTGACGGTTGCGGGAGCTTAGCAGTGTGCCTGAGCTGGCAGGTTTTGGCAGAGGTCCTCTGGGCGCAGGTCCTCCCTCCGCCAGGTCCAGGTGCTCAGCAGGGCAGGTCTCCCGTGCGGGCACCCTCTGAGGATGCGCTGACGACAAGGAAAGCCGACCCCGTCTGCCCCGGCCAGGGATCATCCAAGCAAGTGATCGTACAGCGCTGCTAAACGTGCACACCTCAGCTTTGCACGCTTTGTTGTTTGGTTACCCAAGCCAGGCTTAGCATTGCTCCATGGCACCTCGTAACTGGGAACTCGCGTTCATCAGCTCCCAGCTTACGCCGTGACAGAAGCGCTAAACGCTGTGTGCCGCGGACACCTGCGAATTATTTTCAATAGTGAGTTCACCATTGACTTAAGTGGCAACTGTGTAGAGAGACCGTCAGTTTTCCACTATAATCTCCTGCTGCCGATACTTCTCAGGACAAAAGCAGAGGTTGCTGAAACTCTTCGACTCACACTCGTTCTTGACTTATTTCCCGGGCAACCGTCAGCACAGGAGCCAGCTCAGTTGTTATTAAATACCGTTGGGTGGGAGAATCGCTGCAGAGGCAGCAATATTTGCAATTTGAAAGAAATGGAAATGGTGGTAATAGCACCTGTCTTTCCTAGGGAGGGATCATTTTCCCCCCTCGTGCCACAGGCAGTGAATTAAGTGGAGCTCTCAACAGTCAGTACGGCATTTTGAGGAATTTAGATGTCTCCCAGCCATTTATAAAAATGATATTTTCTTAACATTATCACTAGGGAAAATGCTGTATGTAAAAGCAAAGCTTGTAAGTGGCTTGGAGGATTATTTTTTTTATTATTAACTATTTAACATAAATATGAGCTTGCCAATATTTTAAATATTCTGGATTTAATCCAGGGTTCTAAATCAATATATACAGAGTTTAATACTCAAATGCAAACTACACTTGCATTTCTCCCATATCTTATCAAGATTTTTGATCAAAGTTATTTCTGCTTTTGATTTGACTCGTCACAGGGTTTGGGTGGCTATGGCTGCTCTTGGAAGGCTTTTCACACAACCTGCTACACTTCTCTCTCAAGCAGCTCTTCCGACACTTGAGTTTCAGTTTGCTTCCCTCAACATCAGCCCCTCCGGCTGCCCCCTTCCCCTTCCCCGCCACGCTGGCTGCGCAGCCCTGCCGCTCCCTCCCAGCCAGACCCCGCAAATACCGAAAAACGGGTCGCGCAAGCGGCCAGCCCCAGTTTGGGTGACGGGCTGCTAACTGCTGCGCGTTTAGGGCTCTGTTCAGCAGGGATCTTTATGGCAGCAGAAAAGGAAGTTTTCGATACAGAAAGTGGTGTTGTTACACAAACTAAATGGAATTTGTATAATCCTGACTCATCTTCTATAGCCTTTGGCGGTGATGAATCAGATGTCCTTCCTCCAGCAGGAGACACCAAGTACCAGCACTGAAAGTCTGAGATTGCTTGAAAGACTCCCAGGCTGTGCTGGCTGCAAATCAGCAAGCCGCCTTTATTCTTATTTTTGCTTCAATTGTAGAAAGAACATCGCGGGCAGCTCGGAATCAGCAACCACAGGCAGGCTAAGCTGCTGATCACATCCTCATCCGTGAGGATAGCGTTTCCTGAGGCAAACAGAAGAAAAGTAGCACAAAAATCGCTCTTGCTGGAAACAATGCTGCACCTAATTGAGTTTTGTCCAGCTGCAAAGGTTTCTTAATTGGCCGCTAGCAGCTTTCGCACAGTTCTTCTGATGACTTGCTCAGAGTCCAGCTCTGGGTGTTTTGGATTCCCCTTTATCCTTATTTTATTATGCGCTTGTTCCATTTTACGGGGTAGGCTATGGAAAAGCAGCAGTAACAGCAGTGCTGCTGCCGGCACCGAACGCCTGGCTGAACTCGCCGCCGGCGGGGCCGGCACGCCTTGCTGCGGTGGCAGCGGGTGGCTGCGTGCGGCGAGGCATCGCCGCCTGCTGCCCCGTCCTCCGGCTCTTTCGGTGCCAGAGCGCCCGGCTGGCCTTAGGGCCACCAGCGGGAGCCCCGCCAAGCAGGCGCGTACGAGCACGCTGTGTATGCGGGGTTGAATTTCAGGAGCTCGTCGGCACCGTGAGCTACCTGCGCAGTGCTCCCCCGTTCAATAGATAAAGTCTCCCGACATCTGTCAAAGGCCTTCCCAAAGCAAGGGTGCGCCTGTGCCGGTTACGCCTCTTCTCAGTCCGCTGCTCGGGTTCTCTAGGACGGTGTCTTCTTTCACTTCTCAGTTTCTAGCTTTAGGAGAAAGAAGTCTCTGCAACGCGCAGACGGTGTCTGCCTCTGCTCATGCAGGTGAGCCGTGGCTCTGAGGTGGCAGCAGTGGCCAAATCTTGTAGGACACGTTGGCGTAGAAAGACAGGGTATACGTAAATGATTATAACTGCTAGCAATTTCTGCTTATGTACTTTCCTTCGGTGCTTGAAGTGATGTAATGAGTAGTTTGGTAGGATATACGCTCAACTACACAAAGATTTTCTATTCTGAGAAAATGGTATTAGATACTGCCTAAACCAAAACCTAAGTGTTGCACAAATACTTCCTCTCCTTGTCCACCTCGTAGGACTCCAGCCGTGAGAGAAGGTGCATCCAGTGTCAGAAGGTGCCCTGTGGAAACCCCACCTATAGCTCCTATAGGGAGTGCCTAAGGAGGCCATCCCATGGACTCTGACAGGGAGTGAGCCAGGGAGCATTGCACATGGCACGACACTTAACGGGGATTACGGTAAGAAATCGTCTCCCAGCCCTGCGTTTAGGGTCAGCTCTCTCCTTTTGCTCCCAGTGCTGTGTAAATGCAGGTGAACGTACCGCACTCAAAGAGCTGCTGATAGCACCATCTGCAAAGGCTAATGCCTCATTCATTAAGCAGCGGGAGCCAGCACAGCCACAGTCTCATCAGATACTGTATGATGAATAATTCAGAAATAATCCTCCTATACTTGAATAAATATCAGGAGGGGGAAGGAAAAAACCCCATACATACGGCACGTTAAGGGAACAAACCAGACATTTTCCAATGTCCTAGGCTGATGAGCTTTGTTCTGCTGGATGTTAATCGCGCAGGTGGCTAACGCTTGAAGAGAAAGCTGACGGAGGGGTTTCTGGCCCAGCATTGGGAAGGTGTTAGTAAGCAGAAAAGACCATAGTGCTCATGGGAAAATCTCATGTTAATCTGGTCCAGCCTAGATTAACAGCGGAACACCAGGGATCTCAAGCACTCAGCGGGAGGGACCCAGCCCCACGCCTCGCTCCCACTGCTGGCAGCGGTCTGGTTTCTTTCTCTCCTTGCTCTGTTGACACAGGATTACAAGCACAGAAGCAACGCACCATCTACCAGAGCAGACTTGCAGCTGAGTACGTTGTAGGAGGTAGGCAATGAAGGTTTGGAGATTGCAAAGGAGCAAACCCGACTCCCCCAAGTCCTGGCAATAACCTAACCACTGAGCAACGGGGAGGTCTCTTCCGACGCCGCTGTCGCTCCTGCTGCACGAGAGCCAGCCAGCCCGGCCCCCCGGCCCAGATGCAGACCAGTGCCACTTCTGAACGGTGCCGCGGCGTAGGCTCGAGGTGGGGCTTAATGCAAGCCCCAAAGGCTAGCTGGTGGTGGTGTGCCGTGTGGCGAACCACAGATTAGATCCAGGCATCTAGAGGGAGAATTAGGTGAATTTTAACTCCCCCGTCCACCTGTGGGTCGAGTCTCGGCTATAAATCGGAGCTCTGGAGTCTACCAGATGGCCAGGTGCCAGAACGCTACAGCACTTCGATAAACGTCGCATGACAAATTTAGATTTTAATGTGCTATTGGGCCAGAAGCTATCTTAACAGAAGAAATGTACAGTTTAGAGTCTACAGATGTGGATGCAAGGTTGTGTGTGTCTGTCATATATTTGTTTACTAGAATGAGAGACGTTTTCCATTCAAAATCACCCCAGATTTTAATTTTTACTTGACCTCAATAGTAGTTAAGACGTATTTCGAGTCTGGTTATAGATTTCTCCCTACCAAAGTCCTTCATCTTCTCTCATATGAGACCCCTTTCTTTTAATATATCTCATCTTTCTAAAAGCAATCCTAGAGCTTTTAGTCCAAAATATAATAGGAGACTTATTTTAATAACCAGGAAAGGAAATTGATTGGGTTTTTTGCCAAGAAAATATCTACAGAATAGCAATAGGAGCATCTGAAAAGGGGAAGTTTAGTTGCAAGCTGTTTTTTTAAATACTGAATGTTTAAATATGGTGCTTAAAGAAAAGTACCACTGCATTCTAAACAATGATAAAAAGAAAAAACTAAGTATTCTAAAACAAGAAATGCAGGCTTCTGCTCTGCTCTTGTGGATAATATGATACAGGAAATTTTAAGGTGAAAACCTAAAAAAGCAGCTGAAGTAACAGATAGTATTAAGTTTTTGCCAAAAGTTGTAAAGCTATTAGTCTAAAAAACAGATTTAGGATTGGAAATATGGTATCTGTATTTTACCCTTCTTGCTTAAGCTAAGGATGTTTCACTAGCCAGGAAGGAAATGGTTTGTTATTGAGTAAAAACAACAGCCAAAACTGGGAGAGGACAAAAAGGGCATCATTTATTCTGACATTAAAAAACTAAATGTAAATTGACCTTATTTTTTATTGTGTCAATCCACCTACAAAATCAGCTTTGGCCCCAGCACATTTTTAATGTGTAAAAGCTATGTTTGTAGCCATTTATATTTGATACAGTCAAAACCGATTCCTATACAGAAAGTGTGGGATGAATACACCATATTTTAGACTTCTGGATTTCAAGAGCCTTAAAATCCTTAAGAAGTTAACTAATTAAGAAGTTGTCATTGCACACAAGTTCAGCACTCACTGCAGCATCAAAGGGAGAATGTTTTGAGTTGCCAGCACTCCTTGCCGACTGCTGAGAAGTAACCGTGGGCGGTACTGGAGGTCTTTCTCCAGGAAAAAGAAAAGGTGGGGTTAAAGATTCGCAGTTCCCGGAGGATGAAATACGTGGTGCGCGACCTGATAGCCAAGTTCACTGCTCCGTCAGCGCAGGTGACCGGGCGATCCCGTCTCAGCGCTGTTCTGGAGTCGAAGTGGAAGGAGTACACTGGTGGTTTCACTTGTCTTGACTGAGACTCTCCACCGCGAGGACAGCGGTGTCAGAGGCTTTGTTCCTGGCCGCTGCAAAGCCAATGGAGAAAGCAGAATCATCTGAAAAAACAGTAATTTCTTCTGCCACTGCTTCTAAGGGTTATATGGCATAGTGTCTGTGGGGGAGCGAACGGGACCTCTATTTTGGTCACTCGTCATCTGATACGGAAAAGCAAGTCCTAGTCCAACATGGGCTGTCAACTCTGCGTGCGGCCAGCAACTGCCTGCAGCCAGAGCGCCTCGCTGCTGACAGCGCGGGCTCTCCCCGCCCGCCGAACTCTTCCGAGCCATCCTCAGCATCCTCTCCTTCCCCACCCACAGACAGGGGCCATGGTATGGTGCTTCTGGCTGGTTGCTGTTAAAGGAGAAGCCGCTGCCCGAGCACTCAGGCACCATTCAGGGAGTCACACGCACACCACCCGAGACTTGAACTGCTTGGACCCGAGTCCCTTCGCAGCGGCCGCTCCACTGAGCCGACGGGTGCCCCTGTTCGACTCCTCGCTCACGCACACACCCACTCTTGGGGGCTTCCTCTCCCCTCAGGCTCGACCCGAGGTTTCCCAAAGCAGAGTCTCTGCTACAACGTACGCCAGACGAATTTATTGGTACAGCGGTGAAAACAGCTCGAGGTGGGTGCCTCCGCAGAGGGACCCAGAACAAAGGAATCCCTGGGCAATGATAGCCTTACAATCTAAATCCCCCTCCCCTCAGGAGGCAGTTCGGACCAACAGCAGTATCTGGGTCTGGGGTCTTCCCGTTCTTCACTGGGCCCTTTCATTGTCTCTAGGCGGGCCGATTCTTCTCTTATCTCTAAGATCGCAGCTTCTGCTAAGGTTGAAGCCTCCTTATCTTCCTAGTTTGCACCAGTTTGGGGGGCCTTCCTTGACGTAGCCAAGTAAAAGTTCAGTGCACGGTCGGTGGATCTAGGTGAAAGTTCTTGGGGCCTAAGGCTTCAGCGAGCCTTGATACTAATGCTAAAGTGACGGCTACGCCAGTTGCAACATGGTAAGGAAGTTCTTTCAGATGGAAACCTCACGGGTGAAGATTCAGCAGCTGTGGGGAACCAAAACTCTCCTAAGTGACTACGTAAGTCACGTGCCCGTACAGCCCCAAGTGCTGAGACGGGATAAGGCGAGGGACTCCAGTTCCCACCTCTGGAAATGCTGGAGTAACCTAAAACAACCTAAAACCACCCGTTGCCTCCCCAGCAGCTAACTGAAACAGCTTCACCTGCAGAGTCACAAGAGTCCTGAGGCGACGTAAGGACTAAATCTCCGACCTAAGGTGCAAGGCCAACATGCTAAAAATCCTACCGAAGGCTCACAAAGCAGAATTGACACTGTAGGGACGCTTGCATTGCAACTGCCTGTTATTTTGTGTGTTTGAACTAAAAAGCCACTGGAGAAGAGCTGTCAGCCTGGCACCACTTGTAAACGAAACTTAAAATTATATTCATTTTATTTTTTGAAAGTCAAATACTTAGGGTGACAGAGTTTTTCTGCCGTGGAGATGTCAAGGACGCCTAGCTGGAAGGAAAACAAGTAAATCTCTCTGAAAGACAGCATGCACAAGGACCTTTATGCCATGGATAAACTGTGAAATCAATTAACATTTCAGATATTAATACAAAAGTAGTAGTAGCAGCTGCCATCTTCTTTATACTATTATGCAAGCCGACCACAGAAATGCAATGTAAGAAAACAGAGTGTAGTTTTCACTTTTTTTATCAAATCAGTTTACTAGTTAATCAGGAAGAAACAGAGTGTTCTAAACATTACGGCCTAATTCCCCAAGTCACTTGCAGGATGAGCCCTAGGCTTGTGCGAGCTGAATTTCACGGCCCTTCCTCAACATTAAAACTCATGCAGAACACAAATCCATTTATTTTTAATATAAATTACCAAATCAATTTACTATATTCAAATTCTATGAACTTGTCAGACTCGCTGACTGCCACAGCTGGCAATGGAGCAGTTTGCTGGTTTGGTTACAGAATCACAGAATCCCAGAATGGTATAGGTTGGAAAAGACCTTTAAGATCATCGAGTCCAACCGCAAACCTAACACTGCCAAGCCCACCACTACACCATGTCCCTAAGCACCTCAGCCAAACGTCCTTTAAATCCCTCCAGGGATGGGGACTCCACCACTGCCCTGGGCAGCCTCTTCCAGTGCTGGACAACCCTTTCCGTGAAATAAAATTTCCCAATATCCAGTCTAAACCTCCCCTGGCACAACTGGAGGCCATTTCCTCTGGTCCTATCACTTGTTACCTGGGAGAAGAGACCGACCCCACCTCTCGACAGCCTCCTTTCAGCCTCCCTGATGCTCCTTAACCTTTCTACCTCCTCCCGTAGCTCTGCCACCATGCAGAGCAAATCATCCACCTTAGTTGGAACAAGTCCGAATTTGTCCCTGGTGAAGTCCTGTCTGCTGGGGCGCGAGCAGCCAGGGTACGAGCCGGCCCGATCGACACCTGTGGACACAGCTTTGGTGGGGCCCCCTGCCCTGCGGAGCCCTGTTGACAGGCACGCAGCAGGCCTTTGCGACTTGCCAACAGCCTTGTAAGAGATGTTAACAAACATCGTTATTTCAAACAGAATGTGTAGTTATTGTCCACGTAGTCGGTAAAAAACCAAGCTTATAGCATAAACTTGAGATGGGTGTTACATATTTAATGCCATTAATAGGATCCAATACAGCGATTCCCAGGCAAAACACTGAATTCTAGAAATCATGCTGCACACTTGTGAAATACCCTGTCCCGTGACAGAAAGGGAGGAAATTTCGTATTACAATTTATAACGATGGCATTAACACCAGGTTGCTTCGCAGCAAACAAAAGCCTTATTACCAAGTGCCACAAGAGGTAACAGCCAGAAACGTCAAACTGTCTCCAGGAAGGACCAAGAGATTTCGTGTTCATCTCTTCTTGTGAGGCACGACAGCACCAGTACAGGACGAAGTTCTAGGCTGTGCCTTTTTTCAGCATTACGATGTGTTCAGGCGGCTCACGTCGCGGCAGGGCAGGGGACGGCCAGCCCAGCCCAGGCCACCAGGGCTCGCCGGCCACCTGGCCACCAGGGCTTGCCGGCCACCTGGCCACCAGGGCTCGCCCCGTCCCCGGCCGCGCCGCGCGGCCACACCTGCGCCAGCGCCAAGGGCAGCGCCCCGGGCCCGCGCCCGCGGAGGGGCCGCGCTGCGCAGCCACGCCCGTGCCGCAAACGAGCGGCGGAGCTGGGCGCGTGCCTGCCCCTGCCCTTTACTGAGGGCCGAAACGCCGGCAGCGCGGCCCCGCGGGAGGCGCGCCCCCGACCCGCCTGCCCCGCGGGGGCTCTGCCCCCCGTGCCCTGCGAGGCCCGAGGCGCTCCGGGAAGGGGAGAGCCTCACAGCCGGGGAGAGCGCGGAGGCGCGCCCGGCCCGGCCCGGCGGGCCCCGAGGCGCAGGAGCCACCGAGGCGCAAGGACCCCCCGAGGCGCAGGACCCCGCGGCCCCGGGCAGGGCCCCCCCGCGGGGCCGGGGCCGCCGGCGTCGTCGTGGCGGGCCTGCCCCGTCCCCGCTGACAGGGCCGCGGTGAAGACCCGGGGGAGGGATCGGAACCGGCCCGCCGGCGCTGCCCTGCCCGAGCGCCCGCCGGCACCGCTCGTTCCCTGTCGGGGCGGGATTCCCTGGCCGCCTGGGCTCGGCGGGCGCCGGCGGCGGAGCGGGGAACCCTCCCCCCCCCCGGCTGCGGGAGGCCGCGACCTGGCCGGCCCCGGCCCCGGCGCCTGCCCGCGGAGCGCTCGGAGGCAGCGGCAGCCCTCCCCGCCCCCGGCACACTCCAGGGAGCCGTTTCACACGGAATCACACGGGAGCGTCTCCCCCATCTGTGCAAGCCGAGGCACCCCCACCCCCACCTTCTCCTCAGTCCCGGCAGAGCCTCCCTGCCATTATGTTCCACCATCTCTTAGCCAGGCCGCTCCGCAGGCGGCCGAGGCAGCGCGGACCTTAGCCATGCCCGCCTGAGGCCGCCGGCCGGAGCAGCCGCGGCCGGGCCGCGGGGCCGCAGCAGGTGTGTTTGCATGGGGGTGCGGAGTTTGCATGCGGTGGGGGTCGCCTTCCTCCCGGCCCGGCTCCCGCCTCGCCTGCGCGCAGGCCCCGCCGCGCCGCGGGCAGGCTGCGGCGGAGCGGCCTGACGGGCCTGCTCGGCTCGGCGCGGCACGGCTCGGGCCGCTCCGGGGCCGGGGCGCTGCGAGGGCGGCGGCTGCCGGAGCCCCGCGGCCACCCGAACACCGGGGCTGCCAGGGCCGGCGGCTTCGGGCCGGCTCGCCGCGGGAAGCGGGGGGGGTGTCGCTCGGACGTGGCCGTCCCGCCGCCGCCGCCGCCGCCCCCCTTTTCCCGCTCGGCCGCTCTCCCCGCCGCCGGAGGGGCCGCGGCCTCCCCTCCTCAGGCGTCCCCCGCGCCTGGAGGGGGCCGATCCTCCCGCCCGGGGCTCGGCAGGGCCCGCTCGGGCAGGGCCGACCCCGGGCCGGGGAGCGAGCGGGCCCGGCGGGGGGGGCGCGGGCGCCGCGCTGAGGGGAGGGGGCCGCGGTCCGTCAGCGAGGTGCCCGGGGCCGCGGCGGCCCGCAGAGGCGGGAGCAGCCCGCCCGGGCTGAGGGACTGAGGGAGGGCCGGCTGGAGCCGCCTGTGCAGAGAAGACGGGGCTGAGGCAGCGGAAGAACATGGTCGTTTTCCCCAGAATGGGGTGGGGATGAGGGATGTGGAGAAAGTGCCAGATCTCAGCTCTCTCCGCAGGGGAAGGGGGGGTGAAGGGTTGTGCCCGAGACCTCTGCTAACAGTTACAGGTGCAGCCCGGAGAGCAGAGGGGCTGGTTGGTGTAGTCTAGCGTGGCAGCTGGCTTGGAGGAAAGCCTTGCTGAAGAGCCATCTCACGGCAGATCCCGGAGAGGATGGGGCTTGGCGCGTAGGCGGAGGTAGTTACTGGTTTTACCAGTGCAAGGGTGAGTAGCCAAAACAGGAGCGGGGTGAATGATGTCTCGATTTGGGGTGACTGTCGGCCACACAGGAGGAAGGCCCTGGGTGGCAGAGAAAAAAGGGGGAGCGGGCTAGGAGCACAGTTGCCATGGGCAAAGGTGGGTGCAGAGCCCTCCTCTGGAGGGACTTTGGCACCGTAGGCAGTCGTGACCTTGAGGAGGAGTTGCCCCAGAGAGGGATGTGGGACCGAGCAAACGGCTGTAATCAGCAGCCATCTTTGCGGGGTGGGAACCGAGCAGGCTGCGCAGAGCTGTGTCCTGGCCTCCCCCACAGCTGTGGGTGTGGGAAGGCGGGGGGGGGCTGGTCAGGCGTGGGTCTGCAGCTTGCTTCTTTTCAGTGCCTCAAGGATAGTTGAATAGCAAAAAAAAAAAAAAAAAAAAAAAAAAATCAGCTCAGCAGCCAACTCGGTGCTGCTAGGAGGGGGCAAAGGAACTATTTTGCAGGCATCTCGCTGCTGCGGAAATGGATTTCTTGAGGGGAGGGAGGTGCGTGTGTGGGTAATCTTTGTAGTAGCGCTGTGCAGGGAAGAGAAAATGCCATTCGAGCGGCCCCAGATGCAGCGAGGAGTCGGGAGGGCGGACGGGAGAAGACCTTGCTCGGCCACCCCACGGCCGTGGGCATGAGGGGGCAGATGTGACGTTGATCAGCAGCCACCCCTTGTGCTGTGGGGAGCAGAGAGGGGGGAGCAGTCCTTGGTTAGCAGTCTGTCTCCCAGTGCTGTGGCCGAGCCTGCCTGGTGCTGCAAGAGAGATCCTATGAGGATTTTTATTGCGGTCTCTTTGTTAGCTACAGACAGGCACGCACACACTCACAGCTTTCAGCCAGGTTGTGGGAGGTAAGTGGGGGAGGAGAGGAAGGGAGCGTGTGGGGCGGCACTGGGGAGCAAGGGGGCTGCGTGGGCCGGGCACGAGGGGAGCAGGGGGACAGGGCTGCAGCCGTCCCCACCACCACAGGAAAAAGAGCCCCTGCGCTTTTCAGGGACTTGTTGGCAACCCAGCGAGGGTTGCCATAGCTTTTTATGTAGGGTGACCAGAACCGGCTGGAACTGGTTTGAGGCAGATCAGCTCCTGAACACAATGCAGTCACTGAGCTACTACAGTGGGATAGCTTCCTCCCTTCATGGCAGCCAAAAGCAGAGGAGCTTGCAGAAAGATACCATCCCAAAACAGTATGTGAATGCACACTTTAGACACACAGCACTGGTATGTGGCTAATATAGTCATAAAGGATTCTGTATATAAATGTACATATTTGCAGTAACTGAGATTACTTTGGCTTTTTGTGCCTTTTTATGCTTAAGGAATGGGCAAGAGCTGAGATTTATGACCCTTATTAAAATATTTTTGCTTTGCAAGGGTGGGACACTGGTTATGCAGTCTATTTTAAAACTAAACTAAATAAAATTGATTGAATGATTTGTAATTGTAGTTATGCTTGTGACTGAAGAATGCTGCTTTGCATGCTGTTTTATTTACAGGGTGCTGTCTTGTGGTTTTCTTCTTTAGGAGACGTTAAGGGGGGGTGCTGTGCCTTTCTGTAAGGCCAAAAGGAAACGATATTGTTGTAGAATTGTGCATAAAAGCATTGCAAAGATGCTGTAAGGCATACTCGTTTTCCCTTTTTTTTTTTTTTTTCCCCTTGTAGGCCTATTGATTGGGGCTGCCTTTAACCCTTTCATATTTGCAGAGGTAATGCATCTGTGGCAGTAACTGAGCATTGGCTAAAAAAAATCTTTCAAAGGTCAAGGTTCATAAGGTGAGATGTGGCGTTTTGGGTATGAATGTAACGATAACATGAAGGTACGTGTATGTGAAAAGTAAATCTGGCTCCTGCTTGCACACTTGGCACATTAGTAAGGAGACAATTGTTTAAGTGTTACTGAAGAAATGCTATTAACGTCCTCCAGCTTTAATAGGATTAAAGCTATTATTTGTAAAGACTTACTGATATCTTGGCTAAATACAGTATTTTCATTGAAATATCTTATATTCAGATACACATTTTTTCACAATGTAGTGTTACGGAATAGGCCTCTGAGTGACAATCATAAATTGTGAACCACATGGCAGTGAACTGTTCTGTGTTGTATTACAGCATTACACATTCAGAATTTGCTGTCTGATTATTTAAAGGTTGCTTGTTTGGCCATATCTGAGTAACCCGGTACTTACGTCTGAATTAAGGTCTTCAGTGTTAAACATGTAGTTAATATAGCCTACATAGAATAAACATATGAAATAAATAGTATGGATGGTGTTTCTTAAACTGTTGTAACCCAGGGAGGATTTTGCAGCAGACAAGTGGAAAGATGTATTTTTGAGGTTTGATGGAGCTCCAGTGGGTTATTAGTGGCATGAATTATAATATTGTGCAGTAATGAAATAAGACTAGGAAACCGGATGGGCAGTGCATCAGCTCCTGAGGGATGACTACTTTTAACTCAAAGGAATGGATAATGGATAGGATTTTTTTTTCTCTCATCTAAAAAATAAATGTGTACTTAGATTTGAGCTGGCGTTTGTATCTTATAGTGAAAGCTGAAGGATTCAGGGAGAGGGAGAGGGGGAGAGAGAAGAAAGCAGTAATGAATATAGCAAAGGGAAGAACAAAGGCTGTTAGAGCTTACACATTGGAACACTAAACATTTTGCCTTGGGGATTCTTTTGCTAGAACCGTTACTTCCTATTACAGGAAATCAGCAACTCTAGAATCCTAAACCAGTGTGGTTTTTAAAAAATCTGACCAGTCCTGGCTGTGTTAGCTGGTTTGGTAATCTACAATCAAGATAAATATGGAGGCAAAACATTGAAAATGCTCTGTTCTAGTGTGAAATGAGGGTCTTTTCCTCTGTGCTCAGCAGAATAAAGTAGACAGTCTTAAAAGCCTTGAGAGGTTGTGGATATTGGGTAAGTTGTATGGTGGCTGATAGGCAGGGTGCCTGCATCAGAGAGTGACAGTACAAGGGAACCTTTTTATTTCTCACTGCAGTAGATTACGTAAGGTATTTAGATATTAATTGTAGAAAAGTGAAAATAGCATGCTAATGTGTAGCCCAAAATTACAGTTTTGTGGGTTTTAATGCAGCTACAATGTCTTGTTTCTCAGATTTGATAGGGCAGTAAATAGCTTGTGTGGTGGCGCAAAATGCCTGACAGATCACTGTGCTGATTTCTGTTCATATTTTTCATAATTTGGATGCAGAGGTTCTATATTTGACTGTAGACATCTGTAGCAAAATTATGCTTGCAAACATGAATTCTTGTTGCATGATAGGAATAGCATCTATTGCTGCTGCTGATGCATGTTCTTTTCCAAGTGTCAGCTAAAATTCATGTGTTACATGAGAGCACCTTTAGGGTTTTTTTTTTTTTTCTTTCTACCAGAATAGTAAGCAGTTTTAAAATGGTAAGTTCTTGAATTGTCACAAAATTCAGTGTGTTTGTTTTGTTTAGATTTGTTGGATGTTTGAACACGATCAGTACTATGAATTTCTATTTTTAGCAAAGGAGGTTTTGAATTTGCAGGGATTTTTGTAGGCTGTAAGATGAGAAACCTGAATAGATGCTGGAGTCTGCAGTGTTCTTGGTGAGTTTTATTTTTTCAGTCTAATAATATTTGTAAATGCTCTTCACCAGGAGATTTTGATTTTGCACATAGGCCAGCTTTCCAGCAGAAAATGCTACTTAATGCTGGAGGGTTGGTCCTCTGTATCAGCAATCATGGTCTCATTTTGCATTGAGGCTTGTCTCAGAATCTCAGATCTTGAGAATAAGGGTAATGATTTATCTAGTTCCAAGCCTCTTTTGAATGAATTAACTAACTTTGGTTTTCTTAGAGGTATGAATGTGTGTTAAAATATACATAAGCATACAGATTGCTGGGAATGTATGTTTAAAAAAACCCCAAACTTGACCCTAATCTCTTAGGGCCTGTTTGTTGCTAGAGTTGCACAGGCGGGCCCTGCCTGACTTGGTGTGCTCGGACCGAGATTGTCTGCAGCTGCTTCACGCTGTTTTTGAGGAAGAATTGCCATCCACTTAAAAAAAGTACATTAAAGGAAATAGGCAGGAAGCAAGTGCCATTTAGAATGTGATTCAAATTTGCATTAAATTGGGAATCTCAGAATTCTGTTCATTATTGTACATCCAAATATTCACGTGTTACTGTCCCAGCCCATTTTACATACAGAAGTACAAAATTAAGCCATTTTTATAATTCATTTTTAAGTAGAGTGCCAAAAGAACGGTGTGGGGATTTACCTGCTTTTTATTAATTCATCTCCATTTTAGGAGAAATTCGGGAAGTTGCTAGGCCCAAAACCTTAACTGGATCTCTTGATAAATATAGGTAGTTTTCATTTGGCCAGCTGTAGATAGAGGTGGTCTGTTCAGCTCCGTTTGGTGTGGGAAAGGAGATAACCTTGCTCGTGTATTGAAATACCCCTGTTCTTTTTGCCACCCAAAGGCTGATAATAGTGAACTTCGAACCAGTCGCATGTGGCTCTCTTTAAACTGTGCTAGAAGTGGTTCAGTGGTGGTGTGAGAAGAGGAAATGGACAGACTTCAGAAGATGCCCCTTCCCTTTCCCTTCCTGTTTTCTCCTACCCAAAGAGAACTCGAGATACCCATTTTGCAAAAAAATAAGGAAGTTCAAAAATGGAGGAGTTAGACTACAAGATGAGGCTTCAAAGGAGTCGTAAACTACAAGTAAATCTGTTTTGGCTGTCAAAAAGAAACCTGTGGAAATTTGCTTAAGAAAAAAACAAAAATTCTCAAGAACTGTCTTTACTTAATTATACCTATTGCAGGGGAAAAAGGCTCATCTTTTAACAGGTCAGATAAAAAGGATCCATAATCAGATGCAGGATATAGTAGAACAGAGGACAGAGACAATTACCCGCTCTTTTATAATCAGTTGTAGGGATGGATATGGTTTGAAAACAATGGTAACACGCTTACAGTTGTAAGACAACCCAGGCTCCTTTTGAGGCTATCTTACTTGTTGGTTTGACGTGGCTTGGTAATCCATAATTGCAAAACTCAGCTAAGCGATATGCACAAATAGAACTTTGCCTAACCCACATTAAAGACTGAATGAGAGACTCCTCTGCAGAGATCTTGTATTCCTGAGGCTCTAAACCGGAATCCATGGGCAAACTGATTGGAAAAAGTTTTGCCTGTATGAATTAACAGCAAACAAGGCAACATAAAGTCTCAAGTTTTAGTCTGGCTGCAGCTGCATCTGCATTCCGTGCGTGGAGATAAGTATCATCCTTGTGGCCTCTGGGGACTCCCAAATTACTTTGTTTACCACGAAAAGACAGGGTGCATACACATGCACTGTAGGTCTGTCTCTATGCCAGGTTATAGCAATACACCATGAACATCATGTAAGTGCCATTCAATATCTTTGTGATTTTTTCCATGATGTCCATTTTCTGCTATCCCAAATGTAATTTACTACCATTGCTTTCATTCCTGGTGTACGTGACTTTGAACTTCCCAAATTTGTATGGAAGACACTCCTGAACTGAAAAGTTAAAAATATTGTAAACAATTACAACCAAACTGCACTTCCATTCACAGCAACAGAATACACTTGGTAATGCATTGACTTTGGTGGTTTTATTGCCTGTTTGTTTTCAGCATTTGCTAGTTTAAAACAACTCTTGCAGCCAGTGTGTGGATTAACAGGCTTCTGTGGTATTCTAGAACTAGATGAATAAAAGTAGAATGAGTGGAGGAATGGGTTAGTTAAATAATTTTTTATCGTTTTGTAAATAGTTTAGCAATTATTCTAAAATAATATTGTCTTTTGTCTATAATACTGAGAAATATTTTGGATTAATAGTTGAGAAAGGTTGGCATTCAAGTTTTTTTGCTTCCTTACGGCATCCAGATTTGTTTATAGCATCTTAATTGTACAGCTCGCATGAAAGTAGATCAAAGTCAAATGTGAACTGGTACCGTCTGTTGTGGAAACAGGCCGCAGAGACAGCCTTGCAAATCATAACCACAGGCTGAGCTTTGTGTAGCTTCTTACCCTGTCCCAATTCCAAAATGTTCTACCGGACCATGGCGCGAGCTGGGATCGTGCTCTGGGTCAGCAGCGTATGGGCAGTGATTGATAAGCTTCCATAGCTTGCTTCTGTTCGATGGTGCATTCTAAAAATGCATTTAGATACTGTCATAAGTGGGTGGTAAGGCAAGTGAATGTGAGTAGGTCTGAATGCTAATTAATGGTTTAAATCCTCTTTGCTGTGAGGGTGGTGAAACACTGGAACCTGTTGCCTTGAGAGGTTTTGGGGTCTCCATCTTTGGAAATACTCAAAACCTGACTGGACAACGTCCTGAGGGTCCTGCTATAGCTGTCCCTGCTTTGAGCAGAGAAGTTGGAGTTCCAGAGGTCCTTTCATCCTCAGCTATCCTGGGATTCTCCGAAATGCCTGTTGAAAACTTTTTTGGGCTAGTAAAGAATAAATCTTGAAATTCTTCTGAAACTGTCAACAGCAAGGTTACTGCATTGGGGGGGGGGGGGGTGAAGCTAGAAATTTTAATACCTGAAATACTGGGCTGGTACTTACCCTCCAAAGCTTTTTTGAGGAGGAGGAGGGAGGGAGAAAATGGGTAGAATGTTCTCTTAGAAAACCAGAAGTGCAAATTCAGATTTCTCTTACTCATTGAGACTCGTGCATGGAGACAAATTGGATTTTCTTTTTTTTCTTTTTTTTTTCTTTTCTTTTTTTTTTTTTTTTGTTAAAGGCCAATAGATAAGGTGTGTAATGTTGAAATACGAGATTGCTTGGTATAAATTTTAATTGTAAAGCACCCCACACTTCACAAAGATGTTTACATAAGGACTGGCATGACCTTATTGATACTACGAGAAAATGAGACCTTTATCCTAAGAAATCAAAATGCTGCCTATTATGAAAGTTACATTTCTGGAAGCAGGAACCTGTCTGAGTTTTGCAACAGTAGCAAGTCATGGGATCTTTGATAAGTGAAAAGGAACCTGTATGTTATGTGAATATGATAGGCATTGCTGATTGTGGTTAAAGTGGCCTCTTGCATATCCCATTTGCCTGCTGAGTATTTCAAACCACACCAAGTTGTGATTTGAGATGTGGTTCTCATTTCCTGAAGAAGGTTTGGTGGTTGAATTAGCATATTGCTTTTGTCTTTCTTTCAGATACTGAGCTTTCAAAGTAAATAAATCAGAAGTGTTAGTCATAATTACTAATATATGTTTAATAACTAATGAACTGCTCATAATCGGTGTATTAGGCTGGTGTTTGCCTAATGTTAAGATATATATGACTGTAATTCACTTAAGTCTTCTCCACCTGATGAAATTTCTTGGCATAACAATACAGAAATTAAAAAAAAAAAGCTTTTATGCTGGTTAGGCTGGTATTACTCCCTGTGTAGGCATTTTGTTCCAGAATAAGCATGATGTTATTTAGGCATCATTACCCGTGTTCAGAAGCGGAGTAATTATACCACATTATCAGAATTTTGTTCTGGAATAGTGCATCTAACTGGGAATTTATACCAGTCTAACTAGAACAGAATAGTTATTATATATGGTTATACCAGAAGTATTCTTCCAGAATCAAGACACTACCATGTGCTGGGCACTGAAGAGTGGTGTCTCAATGCTCTTGTTTTCACAGTGCTGAAAAGGTCGCTGATTTTCTTTGAAGAACATACAAAAGAAAAGGTCTCTGCCCTAAAGAATGAACAGTCCACAACTGTACATGGTACAAATGGAGGTAAAAACTGTAGGAAGAGTTTAGGGAAGGTAAAGGAATGTAGTCATAAGAACATGAATTCCATAGGTAGATGAAAATTAAAGTTGTTTTTTTCCTATTTCCTTAAATAATAAACAGACTTGCTGCTGAGGGAAGCTTGGGTTGAGTAGTTATTTGAACAAAAGCATGGAGTTACATATTGTAAGTATAGACAGTTATGTGGGATTTGAAGGTAAAGGGTAGGAATTTAAATTTAATATGGTAGATTTAATTTAAGGTGGGGCTAGTACAGACAGTTAAAGCAATTGCATAGAGTCACCAGACTTGGGGTTGAGCAATGAAGATTTGGATGAGCAGGAGGGTCAGTGTCAAGGAGGAGAAGTTGGTCAGTTCTTTAAAGGCTAATGATGAAATAAAAGAATAAAAATTGAGCATGTAAGACCATGCTTGTGGTCCAGAAACAATAGTTAGAAACCTTCATGCATAGAGAATATTAATTGGAAAAGTATTGGAAAGGGAGGAGGATTATTTGTCATTGCTAGACCTGGAAAGCTTGAAGTTGTTCTTGTACCTGACAGACAAAAATCAGAGTTTTGAGCAGTTTGGAGATATGACCTGTCTGGGAGCTGCCAGATGATTCTGTTTTCTTGTCTTCATTAGGCTGTTGAAATTTCCCAAAACAAGTCTGGTTTGAGAGTTCACAATTGCTTAGCTTTACACCAAAAAGTACCTTTTAATTTCAGCAGCAATTTATAGGCAGCTTGGTCTTTCTTGTGGAGAATACTGTGCCCCATCTGCAGCTGTCCTAAAGCCCAAGCTACAAGATAAATCATATTTAGAAAGTGAGAAAAAATGTTTTCTTCTGTGTGTTTCTCTGCTCCCCCCCCACCTTGGCAGAGTACATGAAAGGGTAGCTTTGTTTGGTTTTCCTCATATGACTAGAGTCCCTCCACCTGGAACGGGTATCGATACAGGGCTTGAGGAGGAGCAACAAAAAGTCCATGTAGTAAAACAAAACTGCCTTTATTAATCCTTCAGAAGCAGCTGTTTACTTCTAAGCCCTGATATTTGTTTGGTTGATATTTGTGTTACTGCATATTTGAGCCTTCCTCACATCTACACAAATAGTTGCTGTAAGAAAGCAGTACTGCAAAAGGGTCTCTGGAATCGCTGATAATAGGGCAGAAGCTCCCGGATGCACTACATCTTGCAGACGTTTTCCCCTTTTTCTGGAGATCAGCCTTTCAAACTCTTTGAATCCATCCTTAGGCTTTCCATCTTAACAGCCAGGATATGAAGGCCCCAAAAGGTTTACAAGAATTTAACTATTTGTCATGGGTGTAGCATCAGATTCTTGTCCTGCTTGCTTCTTCCACTGTCAGTAGTGGCTTGGTTCTTGTTTTGACATAATTACTTAAGTGAGTGCTTCACTGGAATGTGTTATCAGATGAACTGGAGTAAAAAGGCTAACTGGGAAAGGTAAGACAGTGGAACAGTCAGGGCATCTTCATTTGGCTAAAACCTGTGCCACGTTCTTTGTGCTGTTCATAGGAAGCACTTATCTCAGGAGATGCGTTTCCAAAGAAAGAATAATGTAGAAAATCATGCACCCATGCTTTGAACAGAGCATGAACACAAACAAAGCAATCTTGGTTTATCCTCCAGAAGTTAATTTGCACCTTACGTTTCGGTAAGATATTGATGCACACATAGGGGTGGACGTTGTCACCAAAGAGATTGATGGAGATCATGAAGTGAATATATTCAGAGTCTGCTATCTTAAGTTTTTAAGACTCACTGGTTATCTTCCTGGGAGTCCTATCACCCACCATCAAAAACCAGAACCCACTCTAGCTGCGTAAGTCCTATTGGCCATATCCAGAATTTTTTTCCTTTTTACTTACTTTTATCATTGAATAATCAGTAAGCAAAGTAATGCTTGAATTTTTAAAGAAACTGATTTTCTTTAATAACTTTTCTCAAGTAATTCAGGCACCCTGAAGGTTGCAAATCTTACAACAAAAGTGATAGGCTTTTCCTGGCATTCTCCTGGTAAACATCAGCAGACAGCCAGATGGAGAGGGGGGAAATGGGACTAGTCTGTGGGAAGGAAAAGGAATGTTACAAAGGGAGACTGTCATCTGAAAATGAAATAGTACTTTGGACAGAGTCAATTAATCTGAGAACTGACTCTTTATGCGAGTACCCACAAAATTAGGGCTGTTTAATTTATTGTATCATCTGTCCATTTTTCTTCATAACATATGCTTCAAGTTAGCATTCCTCTGTTTTGAGGTGAATTTCGTTTCTACTATTTAGAAACTAAAAATGAAAAAAATTCTGTTTCAAAGATGTTTGAGGAGGTGGGGGTCTTGCAGGTTGCTTCTTTAAATGCATTTTTGTTTGTTTAGTCTGAGGAATGTATCCTTGATTACGCACCTTGTGGACTGTTTCTCAGTTCAGTTCTGAAGATCATCTTAATGGCAGCCCTCTGACGCTAGGTTTTTATACCTGTGTGTGTCTCTTTGGAGACAGTGAGCTTTGCTCTCAGGATTTAAAAGCAGTTCTCAAAGAAATTCCAGTTCCTGGAAAATCACGATTTCCTAGGGAACCAGGAACTTGCCTCATTTCCTGTTCTGAAGTATTTACAGGCATCATGTTGGCCCAGAGAAGGAGTAGACTAACAGCTTGTCTGGCAGCCAAGGTGTCAGTTGATTTTGATCTCGGGTAAAAGGTGGAGTTTTATCATTAAGGGAAGGAGTTACTGAAAGGTTTTCAGAGGAAAAAAAGGGAGGAATGTGGCTTCAGAGTCCTGACAGTTGTGGTAGAAACATAGTTTATATACTGGATCTTAAAATGGTATATTAGAATAGTGAGGAAGAGATGAATAAAATGTCCAGGTTACAACTTTGCTTGCTTGTTTATCAAGACTGGCCGTGTCTTTTGTCCCTTTTTGTTCAACTTAGATTGCTTTAAAAATTTGGAGAATGGGAGAGATTCTTCGTAAGAGCAGCAGTAATTCTGGGTCCCCCATGTAGAAGAAACCATTCCATTCTCATGCTCTGGTAGAGCATGGGAGTTGTTCCTTTTGCATACACTTGAAAGACAGTTGCAACTTTATGAAGTGTGCTCTCTATAGATAAATTTGTGATCTTAGCTCTGCAGACCTCTGAATTCTTTTGAGATATTTTCCCATTTTGGAATTAGACTAACCGAGTTTCTCGGTAAAGGACAAATGTATGTCCTCTGCTACACAGTTTTGCTCTTAAACATACTTGGATAAAATACTGTGTAAGTGGGCCTTTACTTAATTCATTGCTATTGCTAAATATTAATTAAACTCCAGCATATGTAATTAGACAAAGTTTTAGATTAGGAAGACTTTCTAGTTCTTCTTGAGTGTATATCATAACTAAAAAGACAGCTATGGATAGATGTACAATCAGAGTGCAAATAATTAGTATCTCGAATCATGAAAAACTTTGTCAATTAAGGCTTTGTTCTGTGTCTTCTTACATGGATTTGATACGCTTCAGTTTCTGGAATCTTTTCCATTTAATTCTTGTAAGAACTTTCTTTGTAATTTTGATAGTATGTGTGTATGTATTTTTGTATTTATTAGATAACTGCCTTTGTAATTGTGGCCCTTTCACAGGATCTTGAAATCCTCCAGGCAGAGGGCAGACTAAAATCCAGGCCTGCAGAACTGTGCACAAGTATGATAATCATCTTGCTTTGGTATAGGAAGGTGTCTACTGCCACGTGTGCTGAACACGATAAGTTAGCTTCCGATTATACTGCAAGAGAGTTGAGCTGTGCTCATTACTTGTCTAGTCTCTTTTCTTAAATCTTTATGTTCATTCTATCCCAATTACTAGTTTTAAATGCATGAGGGCTAGAAACTTGCTTTTGAATAAATGGATTTTAAAATTTTATAATTAAACAAATACACAATAAAACCAGAATTACCAGCATTATGAAACAATGTCTGATAAGTATGGATTATAACCATATGCTTTACAAAAGTAGTGAAGTCTTGATAATGAGCATTTACCATCATAGGCTACTATATATTGTCCATTAAGTAAAGGAATTATGAGTTAATTAAGAGAGTAAATTAATCAGTTGCAATGGTATACTCATATTTTCTAGAGAGTCACATGCTGAGTTCAGCTCTGCAGAAGGACTTGGTGTAAAGAAAAGGAGTTAATAAGTTAGACAAAGCAACAAAATCATTAAGTAGACCATGTAAGCAATTTTCAGAACTATTACATATTTATTTGAAGGTATTATATGAAATGTCTGTGTGTATTCCAGTATCCTTGAGAAATTTTCCTCAGTTGCCTTTCTTAGAGTCCATAATGACTTCCAGGTAGCCACTGTTGATGAATACATAAGTTGTAGAGATTGTTGTCAAGCAAAGGGATTATGCCATTTTAATAAACTGCATCTGAGGAACAGTTGGAGTGCTGCCCATGTTGATAACTATATGCATAAAAATACTTATTTAAACATATATGCATTTTGATTAGTTTTTCTTAGCACTGTTACAGGTGAATTCAGCAGTCAGCAAGTAGTTTCTCTCCAGAGCTCAAGATAATGAGCTAAGAGGAGGAGGAAGTGAGCTACTGAAGTTGTAGGATGCATCTCCATTGGCAAGTGGCTTCCAACAGATCTTCTGCCATGGGGCATGAAGCTTCTTGCTTATCTGAGCTAATATGAGGAGCTTGGAGAGCGCTGTTGCAGTTAGTTGCACCGTGGTTCTCTGATGGCCTGTGTTAATCGATGCTGGAGACAGAATATTGATCTATTATAATAAGAATGTTTTTGAGTCCTTTAGTGCCGATACAAAGGCAGGAGGACAGACGGGATGCTTCCTAAATGGGCACTTTATAACAATAACACTTATTTGGTTAAGTATCTTTTCACATTGAATACTGACTTTGGCCTGGTAATTACTGAACAATTAAAGTACGTTAAAAACAGCTCTGTCACAACAACACGAATCGTACCTGTGCATGGTTATGAAAGAGAATGAAAAAGTGTCCGTCTGTGCTTTCTGTAACTGATTTTTTTAGCTCTCTACAAGTGATTCCCCTGCACACCTCTCTGCATGTTATTGAAATGTCTGTGGAAAAAGGCCAATGTCATAGTGGGATTTAAAAGCATACTCTAAGTTAGTTTTTCTTCTTACACAGCATTAGTAAAGTTTTGGTTTTGAGTTACCTGTTTGGTTTGGGAATTGGGAGAAAAAAACCCAACAGTAGAGGCCAGTGGAGAACAAAAAGAACAGGATCTGGAAAATGTTATCTGTGAGGGGAAAGAAAACCCTAAAGATCCTGGTGTTGGTTAGGCTAAAAAGATTGAAGGGAGATAATGGTCTCAGAGTAAAGAGCTGTTGCAAAGAGGATGGGTGAATAGAACCACATGTAGTTCTT
Organism: Mycteria americana; assembly: GCF_035582795.1. Lineage (NCBI taxonomy): Eukaryota > Metazoa > Chordata > Aves > Ciconiiformes > Ciconiidae > Mycteria > Mycteria americana. The sequence goes on from NW_027445437.1 coordinate 2,812,710, forward strand.
TCAGATTGCATCAAGAAAGATTCAGATTATGCAGTAGGAAACATGTAACAGTGAAAATTGTGAATGACTGGAATAAATTACATGGGAGGTTGTAGAATCTCTGTTATGAGAGGTCTTTAAAGTAGGCAAGATACCTGTCAGGAGTAGTGTCGATACAGCAGGTCCTTCATTAGAGTTGCTGAAAAAAAGCATTGTGAACACTGGGAGACACTTATTCCGTAATTCTTATAAAAGCAATTTAATTTATATAAAACAGTGCAACAGTCTTAAACTGTTATTAGAAACATTTGTTACCATCTTCAAGAAGGCTCATTGGGTTGGCAATGCAAATGTCCAGGAAAATCTAGACTTAGGAGGAATTGCAAGTGCCTCACGTTACTTTCATGAAAGTCTAGGTATCTTGCTGTAATCGTAGTGTATGTGGGAGAGGGCAGGAGGAGTGTAGGAGAGGGGACAGGAAGAAAGTCACTGAAGAGAAATTTGTGCCTAGAATGAAATTAGTAGGTTACAGTCTGTGAAGTTGATGGATTACTGTAGCTCTTGGTGTACTAATTTGACTGTACGCTTGCACTGGAACACTGTTCTCTAACATACAATTTCTGAAAATATTACTCCGGAAGTGAAATAACACCTTTTTGCTTGGCATATGTGAACATACGCTTATTTTGTGTAAGACTGTGGTATTAGAGCTTAAAATACTGAGATTACGACTTTCTGCTTATTTTACAGATTTGCTTGCAATCAAATACATGACCATGGGGGATATGAAGACCCCAGATTTCGATGACCTTCTTGCAGCCTTTGACATACCAGACATGGTTGATCCAAAAGCAGCTATTGAATCTGGACATGATGACCATGAAAGCCACATAAAACAAAATGCTCACACAGATGAAGATTCTCATGCCCCATCATCATCTGATGTTGGTGTGAGCGTCATTGTGAAAAATGTGCGTACTATAGATTCTTCCGAAGGAGTCGACAAGGATGGCCACCATTCCACAGGCAATGGCTTGCATAATGGCTTTCTAACGTCATCAGCTCTTGATAGTTACAGTAAAGATGAAGGGAAGTCACTTAAAGATGATGGGTCAGCTTCTGAGACTACACTGAAGGATTCAGCTTTCAACCAGTTTAGCCCAATATCAAGTGCTGAAGAATTTGATGATGATGAAAAAATTGAGGTGGATGACCCTCCGGATAAAGAGGAGATGCGTGCAAATTTCAGAGCAAATGTCTTGGCAGGATCTGTATCTCAGCAGGAATACGACAAACTAAAGGCACTTGGAGGGGAGAACTTGATTAAATCTGGAATCCCAGTTTCAAGTAGTATAGATAAAAGTAAAGTTGCTAAACGAGAGACAGAGACAAACTCCATGAATTTAAGTGTCTATGAGCCTTTTAAAGCTCGAAAAACAGAGGACAAATTGCTAAAAGACAATTCTGAGAAGCTTCTTGAAAACAGGGTACTTGATGGAAAACTAGGTACTGAAAAAAGTGAAACAAATCTTGCCAGCATTTCACAGTCCAAAGCAAAGTCATCAGCAAAGCTTTCTTCATGCATTGCTGCGATTGCAGCACTGAGTGCTAAAAAGGCAGCTACAGATACCGGTAAAGATTTACAGTCCAATTCAGGAGAATCTTCTCCATTACCAAAAGACATGAGTGAAAGTCCCCGGGCTATTGAAAAATCACCTGAATCTCAGAGTCTCATCGATGGTGCTAAAAAGCCATCTATCAAACCACCTGATAGTCCCAGAAGTGTATCAAGTGAAAACAGTAGCAAAGGGTCTCCGTCTTCTCCTGCAGGGTCAACACCAGCAATTCCTAAAGTTCGCATAAAAACCATCAAGACTTCTTCTGGGGAGATCAAGAGAACTGTTACTAGAGTGTTGCCAGAAGTTGACTTGGACTCTGGTAAAAAGCCAGAGCAGACTGCTTCTATGGTAACTTCCATGACATCTCTCCTGTCCTCTCCAACTTCTGCTGCTGTTCTTTCCTCTCCTCCTAGAGCTCCTCTCCAGTCCACGGTTGTCACCAATGCAGTTGCATCTGCAGAACTTGCACCAAAACAGGTCACTATCAAACCTGTGGCAACTGCCTTTCTCCCTGTTTCAGCAGTTAAAACAGCAGGTTCACAGGTTATTAATTTGAAGCTTGCTAACAATACTACAGTGAAAGCCACTGTAATATCTGCTGCTTCAGTGCAGAGTGCCAGTAGCGCCATTATAAAAGCTGCCAACGCTATACAACAGCAGACTGTTGTGGTGCCAGCATCAAGCCTTGCCAGTGCTAAACTTGTGCCAAAGACAGTCCATCTTGCCAACCTTAATCTTCTGCCTCAAGGTGCTCAAACCACCTCTGAACTCCGCCAAGTGCTAACAAAACCTCAGCAACAAATAAAGCAGGCAATAATTTCTGCAGCAGCCTCACAGCCTTCTAAAAAAGTGTCTCGAGTCCAGGTGGTGTCATCTCTACAAAGTTCTGTAGTGGAAGCATTCAATAAGGTGCTGAGTAGTGTCAATCCTGTACCAGTTTACATCCCAAACCTTAGTCCTCCTGCCAATGCCGGAATAACGTTACCAACACGAGGTTACAAGTGTTTGGAGTGTGGCGACTCATTTGCTCTTGAGAAGAGCCTGACCCAGCATTATGACAGGAGGAGTGTGCGAATTGAAGTGACATGTAATCATTGTACAAAGAATTTAGTTTTCTACAATAAATGCAGTCTTCTTTCCCATGCTCGTGGACACAAGGAAAAAGGAGTTGTGATGCAGTGTTCACACCTGATTCTAAAACCAGTCCCAGCAGATCAAATGATAGCATCTCCTTCAAGCAATACTGCTACATCTATGCTTCAAAGCCCTGTGGGAGTTGGCACGCATACTGTAACAAAGATACAGTCTGGCATAACTGGGACAGTAATATCAGCCCCAGCAAGTACACCTGTCATTCCAGCTATGCCACTAGACGAAGATCCATCGAAACTCTGTAGACATAGTCTAAAGTGTTTGGAGTGTAATGAAGTTTTCCAAGATGAGACCTCTCTTGCAACTCATTTCCAGCAGGCTGCAGACACAAGTGGACAAGTAGGGTATCATATGTTTAAATTCCAATGTTTCATCTATAAGCCTAGGAGACTTTGGATATGTTTTTACTTTCATTTAGCTGTTAATTATCTGAACCTCTGTGATTAAAAGTATAAACGAAAACCACAAAAAGTCTTGCAAGCGCTTACATAGTGAATGTCAACATTTTTTAAATAAGAGTTTTCTTAGAATTTTTTTAGGCCCTGTAGTCTGAAATTTACACTATGTATTTTTACTAAAATTTAGCATTAGCTTTCTTACAGCTGAACACTATGATACTGAAATTAATAATGGTCTTAAGACCATTCTACTAAATTCTACTAAGAATTTTTAATGATTCTTTCTGTGCTTTGGAATTTGAGTATCCTGTGGAATCCACTTAATTGGCACCCTCATTAACAGCCCGCCTATTCAATCTGAATGATACGTTTAAAGTGATTCATTCTTGATTTGTCTTCAGTTTTTATTATTTTCGTGTAGCACCATAAGTGAGCTAGGCATTCCTCTTATCTACAGGGACGCTAGGCAATGAATAAATGGCACACTGATTCTATTGAAAGGATATGCATGCTGTTTCTTCAGGTCTTTCTTAAACAGAAGTGGAGAGTGGTGTTCACTAGCATGCATTTCTTGCTGGGTGACCATTTGGTTTATTTGTGTTGGTTTTCCTTTCCTCTTACAATTGCTATTGAGTTAAACTTACAAAGCATTTTAAAATTCTTTACTAATGTATGTGGCCTAATCTGAAAGAAACACGTCATTCAATAAAAGTTAATATTAATCAGTGTGCGATGTATTTTATAATCCTATAAGAGTTAAGATCGTTAATTACAGTTGGATTTCAGTTGGGGCGTGCCAATTAAAAGGGATTCTGGTGTGTTTCAAAGCATTCAGTTGAGCTTGGTGTTGCAGCTTCTTGCTTTGTGGGAAGCTGAAAACCTGCAGACATGCTCAGACTGATCAAGACAGGGGTGCCCCAGGAATATTCCTGGGAATCGCACAGCAATGTGCAAGATAAAGGTTTTTAAGTCCTGCAGTTAGGAAAGAATCCACTAGTCATCGAAGCGCAGGTTCCTGTCAGAATCTATTTACTAAGCCTAAGACCTGTTCTGTGGCCACGAAGCAGTTAAGCTGCACCCACCACTACAGATAGTAATGCAAAGAGATTTGAATGTGGAAATAACCTTGACTATGTGGATTATGTGGCTCTGCCTCAGCTCCTACTTTACTAACTGGCTAGTGGACTTAGGCTGAAATTGCCTGGATTCACAGTGAAATGCCATGTGAATGAATTTCCATCTGTAAGATCCTACAGATGTGCCTACCTAAAGCAAGTTTGTTCAAGCTTTTTGTCAGAAAGAAGTTAGCAGAATGTATTGTGTCCTCAGATCTTGCTGCAGTTTTGAACAGTATCTAACGGCTGACCACGAGTGTATTCTGCACCAGCTCTTGAGTTACTTAGTACTCAGTAATTGTTTTTTTAGCTAACTCCTTTACTGGTGCTTATTGGTGTTAGACTTATCTTTTTTTCCATAGTAGATCCATTAGTTATCATTTGGTATGATAAGATCCAGTAGCCCTTGTGAAAACCCTGTTGTTCTTGATGCTATAAAATGAAGCAATTAAGAAGGCACCAAGATAAAGCAAGTGGATGAGAGACCAACAGATATGCTGCGAATAGGTTGGGAGGTTGAGATAAGGGTAAAATGAAAAAAATAGAGAAGAGCAAAGATAAAGTAATGTACTGGCTTTCTGTGGAGGCCTTTTTTTGTATGGACAGGTAAACTAAACAGATTTGTAGAAACACCTTTTGCCCTTTCCTGCTACCTCTGTCTGGTGCTTTTGCCCTGTTGCTGCTGAGTTTGCTCTCTATGCGTGTCCTGTTAGATACTGTTTACCCTGGTGATTTGCTACGGGAAAGCAACTGAGATCTTCATAGAATGTCAAAATATAGCTGCAGTTAGGTGGAAAGATAAGTATGGGTACACGGGTACTGCTGTCCAGGGAGGAAGGGTCATGAAGGTACAGAAAGCAGTCAGCATTGCCTACTACCGGTCAATGTGTTTGTGTCTCTGGTTGGAAACTGGCTCTCTTAAGGGCTGATGTATGAACAAGGTCTTAATACCTGTTTACTAGGCCATGGATTTCCAGGGGTAAAAACAAAACAAAACAAAAAACAGCCTTGTAGCTGCAAAGCACTGGAGGAAAAGAAGCTATTTTCCTGTTGTTCCGTTTTAAAAGAACACTTTTAATAAACGTAGTTTTAAATGTTCTTTGTTGAAATAGCCTCTTAAAATTAATTATATATTTTTCTTAGTCCTTTTCGTATATCAAGCAGCAGTTTTCAGTTCTGTGCTGGTTTTTTTTACGTTGCATTTTATTACATACTGTAGTGTCGTAGCTATACTGAAATGCCCAGCATGGAAACCATTTAACTGAACAGCTGCTTTAGTGAGAGCAATACATCTTGCTTTCTTTTTGTTATGTTTTTGTCCATTTTTGTCCCAAACATTGCTGCAAGGGTAGTGTTTGCTGAAGAAAGACTCCATGTAGGCATTTGTTGTTATTGTAAATAATAAACATTTTAGTACTTTTTCATTATGTGTTAGCCCTTGAAAAGCTTGGGCAAGAAATACTCTGACTTCTGTTTTCCTTCTTAGTGTTTGGCACTGGCTTTTTGTTGTAAAACTACCATTATTTTGGGAGGAAGGAGACAGGAAAGTTAGATGAAATTGATATTTTAACTTGGAAGGAAGGAAGGAAGAAAGAATAAAAATAAACATTTGGATTTTGCAAACAAATAATAGGGAAAAAGTTATTTGCGGCTTATCATTCTTTCTAGTGCCCACCTAATTGCTCTTGAAATGGAAATTGTATCTTGTTTTATGTTTTCAATGAATCTAAGCAATAAGTAGCTGTTACTTCTTCTTAAACTGCTGTTATGAAGGTAGAATGTTTCTTTTAAAATAAACAATAGTGAACTAGCCCTAGCAATTAAAAGATGTTCCCTATAAAGCTGTTACCTTTCTAATATTTTACTTCCACTAATACTCTTGTTAAAGGGAATGGGACCACTCACTGACAGGTTTCCTGGCTGAGTTAAACCCTCATCTACTTACTGGGGAAGAAAAAAAGTAGCAAACCTGGGCTGATAAATGTTAATGTTCATCTTATTTACAGATATAAGTGTATAGCTCCCATGGAAACTACATAGCTCATTTCCCTTCATACTCATAGTTCTTGTGTATCTTTATTTTCCACCTCCACCATTTTTTCTTCTAACCCTTTTTTTTCTGAAACTTTGACTTTAAATGCAGGCAGGTGATGATTTTCAGAAACTGTGTTTTATTTTGGTATGGGTTGGAATGAGAGAACTGGAAGTTTATGCCACCTTAAGCCCAAAATAAAATGGTAAGCAAACATGCTGAATTTCAGAATTTAACAGGAGGTTCTTCTTGTTCTGCTGTAATCAGTTACAATTAAGCATTTTACTGTACTCATCCAAATAGCAAACCAGTGGCCTTAACAAATAGCATTATTGGCATTTTGTGTCATTTTTTGAGTTACTAGCGTTTCAGGTGAATCTTGCAGGCTGCTTGTGGCAAAATCAGAGAGATACGCTTAGTTGGGGTTGGAATGTTGTATGGCTCTTCTGTGGCGTAGCATCCTGGTTTCCTTTTGTAGTGCTGCAGACAAAACGCTTTGGAAGGACTATGAAAACACCGTATGTTTCTGTTACTGAATAAAAGTTCTGTTTTGCTGTTTTCTTATGTAATCAAGTAGTACTCCATATTCTCCAGTATTATATTGCTGCTTATTAATACATAAATGGCAAAAGATAGATTTTAGGAATAGTACTGAAGCCAAGTAAATGTGGCAAGCACATTTGAAGTAGAGTTGTGGTTAGTCAGGATTTTGCCTTTCAGCCTGCGCTGAAGACAAAGTTAACATCCCAAACCAGTTCTGTTCAGTGTCGGAGGGCATGAGTCAGTGGTTCCGGCCGTAGCTGTTTGGTCAATTGAGGACAAATATTTGGCATTTCAAAGTGAATATTTATATGTGTCTGAACACTATTTCAGACTTACTGTGTCACAAAGGCTCTAATCAGGCTGATAGTTCCAAATCCCCGTGGATAGTTAACCTCAGGCAAAGCCTTCCGCAAGGGTAGTAAACGTTATCTGTGCTATCTACTAATCTTTTAGGCTGGCAGTAGGCTAATATTGAACCTGAATTTGAGTAATGGTAGATTTTCTTTGCTTAACTTCCTCTCTTTTAATGTTTTGCATTTCGCCATCTTGCTGTCATCAGGACATTTGAGAACTGCATTTGGATAGAGACTGTGTTCAAACATATCAGGCCACCATGTTCACAAAGTAAACATAAAAAGTGAACTATATGAAAATACACTTCTTGCTTCTGTGTGTGTGACCACAAGATGTTTCATGTTAATGTTTCTACTTGAAACTACTGTTTTTAAAAAAGGGTCAAAGTACTTGCATACACCCTCAAGAAAAGCATTTAGATTAAGCTATTTTGGAAAAAGAATAAAAATGGAGTGTACAGATTGTAATACAAAAATATACTTGTTCTTCGAATATCAGTAATATTGTAAAAATGCTAAGGCAATTAAGAACTTACTTTAGACCTTGATATTAAACAGTGTTCTATTTGAAAAAAGAATCATTTTTTGCAGTGACTATAAAGTCTTTTTCCTTCTGTCTTTGGAGTTAGTGTCTGTCTCCTGTTGATTACATGGGAACAGGTTATTTTTTTTACTGGTGTAGTTGCCATTACTAGTAAGTCAGACTCCTATGAAAGTTATTTGTAACACTGTACTATTTCTTCTATAGTGGTAGCTTTGATTCTGCTGTTATATGATCTGCATATTACTGTTTTTTAAAAGAGATTTAAAGGAGAGTTGCCTAAACTGGAAGAAGGGGGTGACTTTGTGAAGCACCTTTTAGTAAGAAACTATTATTTCTTAATTATGTATTTCAGGATTTCTTCATACATAGGTTAGTAAATAATTTATAATGCAGCTCTGGAGGTCTTGTTTTGTTCTGTGTTCTTGCAAAATGTACACATCACTACATCTGCAAGACTCTTATGGATAACTTTTCTAAAAGTACGCAAATCTCATGTTAAGAAAATACCCATGTCATGAAGGAGTCTTGGTTTTTTTTTTTAAATCTTTGTAAGTCACTGGTGAGATTCATAAGTCCCAAGTCATAAGAAATAATAGTAATAATAATTTGAGAAGCCTTACAAAGCAAAGTCGTATGAAACGAAGTTGAGTTAAAGTCCTGTTCTGCAAAGACTTGTGTTTGTGCTTGAGTTTGAGACCGTGAGTGTTTCTGTTGAAGTCAGTGAAGCACCTTCCATCATCAAAGTTAAACAGAAGCATAGCTCCATACAGGATGTCAGCTATCTGCTTAGAGATTGGAGAGATGTATTACTGTAAATGAAACATTTTCTGGAATGCTTTTACTGGTTTGGCTCTTTGTGCCCTCCAGTGATGGAAAGCAACTGTGAGCAAAAGTGAAGCCTGTTTACAGCTGGGTTGCATCATTTGCATTTCATCCCAAAAATGGCACAAAGCACCCAAAGAATTTCAGTGTTTCTGATTTGGCATATGGTTAACATGTAGTTGAAGATTTTTTTAAAATTATTTTTGTGTAACAAAAGACAAGAAAATAATTAGTTTAGTAAGTTACTCCTGCATGTAGAAAGATCGCCCTGCAAAGAAAAGCTTTGTAAATACTTTATTTATCTCTAGTTTTTACTCAGATGCACAATATGCTGATATAATGCAGATGATGTATTCTAGCCCGAGAAATATATTTTGAAATTACCTGTGCACTTTCTGCCTGATAATATTCCATTTTATTGGTATTATGGATATTACCATAAGAATTCATCAGGAATAAGGATAAAAGAAAGTGAAAATAGTATATTTGGTGGGTTTGGTTTTTTTTTTACTTTATGTGGTGCACAGAGTTAAAACGATAGGGTTTGATTCTCAAGTTGTACTTGGGCCCCTTGCACTATTAAAGTAGTCTTGTGAGGCATCTAAGTAAAATGTATATAAACCAACATGCCTCTCCCATGGTCAGTGGTATATGAAAGAGCTTTCTTTTGTCAGAATGGCCCAGAATGCCAATATGTCTGGTTGCCAATATCTGCCAGCCCTGTCCTACAAGATTTGTCAGTAGGGCCTGCATTTAGTACTTGCCTACTTCTTTTGGTTCACATCACAGTCATAACATTTAACCTTTTATTTGATATATTAACAGTGTTTGACACAAGACGTTATGTATAGCTGAACCAAACCTTTTGTTTCATCTATTTTGGTTTATCGTTTAGAAGACATGCAATATCTGCCAGATGCTGCTTCCTAACCAGTGCAGTTTTGCATCACACCAGAGAATTCATCAGCATAAATCTCCATACACGTGTCCCGAATGTGGAGCAATCTGCAGATCTGTCCACTTCCAGACTCATGTCACTAAGAACTGCCTGCATTATACCCGAAGAGTTGGTTTTCGGTCAGTATAATGATTACTTTCGTTGTCAATTTATGTATAATTTATGCTTTTAAAAGTAATTTTCCATTTTCATAAGCCTTGTTTGTAGAATACAGCTTCATGGGTTTAAGGTTGTCATGGCAACAATGCTATTAGTACTACAAATTTTGGAATAAATACCACATTAGGATTCTGCTTTGTTTCAGACATCCACTTTTGTATGTTATGAAATCAGGATATTAGCTAATCTCATCCAGCCATAAAATGTCAGATTCAGGACTTCACGGTTTATAAGGTCTAGAGAATTCAGATGTATGTCCTTAATTTCAGGTTCTTAAAAAAACCTTTTGAGGTTTTTCAAAACATTGAATTTTAGATTGTTCTCTCTGGTAGAACAGTAATTTTCAGTACCGTTGGGCATGCTGCACCTATCTGGTTGCTCTCTTTTCTGTGGGAAGTCAAGATTCCTCAGCATTGTATCATTTGAAAATTACCTTTCTCATTCAAACAGCTTGGTCTTTTGGTTCTTCTTTGTTGCTCTTCAGTTTCCCTTTTATTGTTCTGTTTCCCTGTAATTGCAACTCACTGAGCAAATGGGGATCAGATGCATTTCATGGAAATGTTAAGTTTTGAAAGGCTTGAAAAATGGTTTTATCTTAGAATTTTTACTCGCACTGAATGGCAGGCAGCACAGCAAGAGATCAGAAGAGCAACCCGTACAGCCGAGCTTTGCTCAGCACTCCGAAAACGTTTCTGCTTCACCCTGTCTGACTGGAGAAGGATGATTTAAAATCTTACCAGTAGGCAGCTTCTTCCCCCTTAAGGTGCGACAAGCTCATTTACTAGGATGGCTGTGAAATCTTCCATTAAGGGAAGAAAACATTTTCACTGCATCAGACCAGCCGCTGTGGCAGTCTGTCTTCAGATTGAATCCATGGCATGACACAGCTCTCCCCTCTTTGCATTTCTTTGGGTTCTTCTCTTTTATTCTTTTCTCCCAAGCAGTAGTCTGTCTTGTCCTACATTTCTTACATCTGCTACCTCCACTCAACTTTCCTCGCCCCTAGTCTGTGTCTGTTCGGTTTGTACATGGAATCATCTTCAGGGACTCCTGGCCTACAGCAGTAACACCATAAGACTCATAAATCCTTCACTGTGAATCTAAACTAAAGTTACTAAACTTTTCAAGATGTATCATAAACATCTCAAGTCACACTAAGTCAGAATTTCTGTATATGGTAAGACTAAACCAAAAATACCTAGACAAAGAAAAGCAACATCTGGGAAAGTTAATGTCTTCCTTCTTAGACTCCTCAGCATCTCCTTATCACCATGGTGCGTTTGCTTGAGGAACAGCATAACCTGCCTTGCCTTTCCAAACGACCTCTGTGAGGGAGTTCAGTTTGATTTGAGCGATTTAGGCTAGTTGTCTGAACTAAATCAGCTGAAAATTTCAACCTTAAGTTTAATTGCATCCATCCAAGATGAAAACAAGAAAGCTGTTAATAGCAGTCCAAGAAAGGAAGGCTTGGTCCTTAAGAACTGTTTTAACATACAATGGTGGATGCTGAGGATCATTTATTATGTTGCAACACTAGAGAATAAAATCCAGACCGGATGGGATGGGGAGGTGAGAGATGCGACTCAGTTCTCTTGAGGTGACACCTTAGGAGTCGATCTGTTAATGAGAGGATCATGCTTCGTACCTCTATGAAGAAATGTTCGTTTCTGTATAAGCAGAGAAGATCTTAACAGACTCAAAAACACAAAGACCATTTGCTTTAGAAAATGCATTGGTAAGTGGAGACTAGATAGATATAAACTTGATTAGTAGTATTAAGAATGTGAATTAAGTGCTCAGAAAAGAAAGGATGACATTTCATAAAATTCAAAGGTGATACATTTTAAAAGGAAAATGGGATTCTTGAATGTAACGTATAACTATTTCCTGCTTTATTGCTATCATCAGGGCAGACAGTAAAACACTATCAAAAAACGATTTGATGTTTATGTGACAACAATCATACTACCATGGTAGATGCCAAAATTAAAATTTTGGAAGGGTAGAGGCCTTCTATGTTTAAATTGTAAAACTTACTGCAAAATACTAGTCAATAAGAAATTTGTTCATTTGACAGGTTATTTTTTATTGCTTATTGCAGTATGTTCTTGGACTTACTTGGTAGCATTTAGTACTGGAGATGTGTGACACTGAAAGAGACCATTGTGTGTAGACATTCTTATGTACTAATATTAATTCAATTTTTTAATCATTTCATTTTAGAATAGATGCGGAAAGGTCACAAATTTTCGACACAGCAGAAGTATGTTTTTGAAAAATATTTTCAGAATTCCAATCATCAGATTGATCTTATTGTAGAGATTCAGTTTAGTTGTCCTGAGTTTAAATTACTCTTTTTTTGTTTGTTTGTTTTTAAATCCAAGTGCTGATTTGGTTACATGTACAGAAAATCATTACCAGTATGTCTTCATTAAATCTAAACAAGGGAAATGGTGGAAATGTTTTCCTTACTGGTTTTCCATTTTGGTGGTAGTTTCTAAATTGCTGTGGCGTACCTTGTACAATCCACTGCATGTGATAAAAATGCATTTTGTAAAATCTCTTTACAAATTTGTAGAGGTTTTAAGCATTCTTTTACAATCAATAGAGCATTCCTCTGTAGACCCTTCTATCTGTTCTGTTGTAATGCCATAAAAACATGTTCTGACTTCATATCTCTTAGATATTAAAATTAATTTTGGGAAATTTCTTTTCTCTTCCTCTCTGATATGCAAATCTCTGTTTATGTTGATTCTTACTGGGTTGTTTAAATTGACAAAATAACATCGTTTTATCCGGTTGTATATATAAGTTTATCTCTTCCACTTGCTTGAAAAATCAGTGTTGATTCCATTTCTTTCAGTACTGCTTTGGGCTAGGCTGAACTGACTCTTTTCCACTCTTTTTGCAGCTGCGTGCATTGCAATGTTGTATACTCTGATGTGGCGGCACTCAAGTCTCATATTCAAGGTTCTCACTGTGAAGTCTTTTACAAGTGTCCTATCTGTCCCATGGCATTTAAATCTGCTCCCAGCACACACTCCCATGCCTATACACAACACCCGGGTATCAAGATAGGCGAACCAAAGTAAGCAAAATTCATCTTCTACTGCACTTGCCTGCATTTTAATAACTTGTGAAATTGCATTCTGTCCTGTGCTTATAATCTTAAAAGTCACGTACTGTACAACCAACGGTTTCTCATCCTGTTGGTAACGTATGGAGTTCGTGTAATGTTTTCATGAGTTTTTAGATGGCAATTTATTTGGCAAAGGTTTAATTTTCCATGAACATAGCAATAGCGGTTCTTTAAACACTGAGCGCTACAAGAGAGTAATACAGTAATTACAAAAATTATTTGGACAGGCAGCTAGTGTGTTGCTCGTTCTGATTTTTTTAATCTGCTTAGCTCATCTGCATTTTTACTGTGAATGAAGATAATGTGATTCCAAAAAGAACTGCTAAGACTCATCAGGGCTTATGCAGTGATTTTCATAACATCTGGTTGAAAAGTGGGGAAAAGTGATTTTATTTTTTTTCTGTTACATGCTCGCAGATAGTCATCTGGGTAAATTTGGAAAATTGGTTCTTTTCAGTGCCATCAGTTCACAGGGGTCATGGTGTGTACTTGTGAGAGATGGTTTTAGAAGTGGCAGTTGTCGTCTCTGGGCTGACCTCGGGCGGCTCTCATGGGCTACAGCTGCCTGCTGTACCCTGTTCTTTTGGTCAGGCAGCCGCTTGCTTGTCGGGCAGTGTTTTTCCTGCAGGATCTGTCCTCCGCTTTCTGCCTACTAGATATTTCTTTATGAAAGCTGTAGGTTTTGGGAGTGGTGAGCTAGGTTTTTGCTTCCCTAAGATGGTCATGTCTCAAGGAGAGCAATTCCAGTGTGTTATTAAAGTGAGAGGTGCCAGCCTTAACCATTTCCAGCCTTGCCCCTCCAAATCAAAATAGATTCATTTATAGAGCTGTTTGTATAAGGTTTTTTCCGATACGTAATCTCTTTTTTTCTGGATGAAAGCAGAACTGATTCAGTTCTGTAGCTAGGAAAGTTGTGCATAAGCACGGTGGTTTACTGACGATAGTAACACAATTAGGAGCTTGGCTTCAGGGTCTTTCTTTTAAAGGCATTGAACATTCAAGGCCTCCGCTGAAGCCAGTGGGAGCTGCAGGTGCCGATGCATGTGAAAATCAGGCTTCAAATCTCATTGGTCTTAGCCTGATGCCTTCTCATTGCAGGCCTTTTTCTTCTGTCTTCTTTCTCCATTGTTGGTATGTGTACTCTGAGCGCAGTATTGGGAGTAAATATTCAAGTATTTAACTCCATGTTGTTTCTCTGGAGTGTGCAGAGCACACTCGTACATTTTAACAGCTTGCAGACTCAAGAAAATAGAAGGCAGATGAGAGAAACAAGGCACCATGTAATATAAAAACCAGATTTCAGAAGAATTTGGTTTATCGTTGTTTCTTCTAACATATCAACAGGTTTATTCTTTAGGGTGTTAACCTACATTAAAGCAAAATGGCAACAAACTTACTGTGTCTGATACCAAATTAAGACATTTCCACCCAGTGGCAAATGATACCTGGTTTTAATTCAGCATGGTATCTTCAGAGAGAGGCTTTGAAATACCAGCATTTAATCTAAAACTTGCTTCAGGTTCCCATAATTTTCATTAGAAAAAACCGAAAGATTAAGGCCACCATTTGTGTAAGATACTTCACATATGAAAAGTGCAGAAGATTTCTTGAATTGTGCTTGGGTCCGCTGACCTGTTTCTGATCAACTCTGTGAATTAAGTATTTTGCATTAGTTTTCTTTCCATGTAGATGTGCTTATAATTGTATTCTTTCATGAATTTATTTTGATTATTAAAAGACTAAAATAAAATTTTCTGAAGTACTATTGTGTTATAATAAACCATAGAGTTCGTAGTTGAGTGCTCCTCTTAAGAAGTGGTGTTTTCTTCAAATTTGCCAGTTTTAATCAAGATGCTGTCTTAAATGCATGCAGAGTGACTAGTAGGATTTTCCCAGTCTTTGCAGTGTTTGGAGTTCTCTGCTTCCATTTCACAAGCATCTGTAGGTAGTATGGTGTTGCCACCAATGCTCAAGATGCTCGCAGTGACTGCTGTTTCACCATTTAATAAGCTCTATTTCAAGCTATCAGGACCTGTGGTTTTCCTCAGAATTAACTACATGTATTTCTGCTACTCAGTAGCAATTTAAAAAGGAAATGGTTTTGTTGTTTAAATTAGTTGGTTTCTGAGGATATTTCTCACCTATCTTGGTCAAGTTGACATCAAATGTTTGTGACATAGCTCACATTCTGGTTTATCTGCTGTAATGTTCTGTATTAAAATCACAGAACAGCCCAGGTTGGAAGGGACCTCGAAAGATAATTGGGTCCAGCCTTTCATGGGAAAGGGAGCCGAGATGAGATTATCTAGCACCCTATCCAACCGCATCTTGAAAGCCTCCAGTGATGGGAACTCCACCGTGTCCCTGGGGAGGTTGTTCCAGGGAATGATTGTTTTCACTGTAAAAAATTTCTTGCTTGGATCAAGATGAAACCTCTCCTAGTGCAACTTGTACCCATTGGCCCTTGTCTTCTCCATATGGCTCTTTGTGAAGAGAGACCCACTGTCCTCTTTGTAGCTGCCCTTTAAGTACTGGAGCACTGTAATGATGTCCCCCTGAGCCTTCTCCAGGGAGAAGAGACCCAACTCCTTCAGTCTTTCCTCATAGGGCAGGTTCTCCAGCCCTTTCATCATCTTCGTGGCCCTCCTTTAGACCTTCTCCAGTCTGTCCATGTCTTTCTTGAGTTGTGGGGACCAGAAGTGGACACAGTGGTCCAGGTGTGGCCTGACCAGCACTGAGCAGAGCTGACAAGCACTGTTGTATTTGAGGAAATACATTCACATTTGACCAATCTGCTGCCGCTGGTTTATCTGTATCGTATTGCCTAGCATCTACGCTGCATATGGCTGGCGTACATTTTGAAAGCTTAACAAATTCATTCTTGAAAAGAAGGAATGTAATACAGTCGTATAACACTGTAGATATGACTATATAAGCTCAGTTAAATTTTTGTTCTTCTGAAGTAAAAATTTTCAAACAAATGAAGGGTACAGTAGCTTTCTGCGTTTGGAAATGTGAAGCTTTTGGGTTTTCACTGAGTGTATAAAAGGTGTCTGACCCTTGAATGTGAGTTTCAAACCTCACCCGGTAGGCAGGTGTTGTTGAACTCTGCGTGGCCGTGGAGCCTGGCTCTAGGTGTGCTCTGGGCACCACAGAGGTGCAGCCCAAAAGAAGGCCCAGCCCGTCAGGGCGGCTGGAGAAGGTTTATGACTTCGGTCCTGTAAGTGGGCTGAGGCCAGTCTGGTCCTGGAGAACTGGACAAAAACCACTTCTTTGTTTACAGGAATTGGGTAAATGGCTGTGTGCCTCTGGCGTTTACTGGAACTGTGTGATTTACAACTACATTAGGAATGGTTGTTTCAGAACAGATACAGTAAACTATTTGGTGTATGAAAAATGAAGTTTATGTGCAGCGATTCTCAGTGGGATGAATTTAGATTATTTTAATATAGGGAAATGGATGCCTGTCTTGTCTTTCAACTTTGTGAAGCTCTCTCCTGTAGCATAGCTAAGACACTACATGGTTTTTACGGGAAATCAAAGCTTATATGTGATTTTCTTTTTTCAGTAAACGGTGTAGCTTGATAGGAAAGGCACTAAGATATTTTTCATGGCTGATCTCTTTTTGGATATTGGAGATATCCAGCCAGATTATTGGATAATTGGCATATTGGATAATCAAGCCAGATTACGGATATATAGCGTACTATTGGTACAAAGTGTATTATCCCTCAAGTACCATTTTGTTAGAGAAAAAAATTATGGGAAGGAGAAATACCATACTCTGGTGCAGAAGCTTTCAAAACCCTAAACATCTTTTATGTGATATGAAAGTATTTTCCTGTGGGATAACATCTGTATCTATTCTGAGATAATACGTGAATTTGTTAACCCGGTTTCTGAAAGGCGACGAAGCGCGTGTACCATGCCTGTTGTGTGTAGTGTGGGGCAGGAGCAGTTCCTGAGTAACCGCCCTGGTGGTGTGATTGCAGGTGGACGGCCTGCCTTACTCAAGCGGCTTGCTGAATTGAGGTGGCTGTAAATTATGTCCTGACTAATCAACGTAACTGCCTTTAAGCTTTGGACAGGGTTTTAAGCTGTTGCATGTTCAATACTGACTGCTTCAATTATAAAGCAAACCAGCATACTCAGTTGCATGTGTTCAGGATTGAAAAGTCATGCTTTTGAATGTGACTGAAAGAAACTCTCAAAGTGGGTATAGTCACAACTCGTGCTATTAGGTATGTTGGTATGAATTTAACAGAGTACAGCCTTTTCTCAGAGACCTGTCTGAAGTTTGTGTCTCTACCAGATAGTTCTTGGGCTCCTGTGAAAACAGTAAAGTCTTTTAGCTTACATAGAAAATATATATATTCAGCTCTTAGTGTTTTTAGAGGGATATAATTTTTGTATGTGATGAATTCAGAAATATGTCAGATTTTTTTTGTAGCAGATTCACTTTCTCCTGTCAGTGCTTGCGAGCGCTGCATTACCCAGGGATGTGGTCGTTAAAGGCTTGGGAAGAGCATTGCCAGGGGTTCGAGGGAGGCAATCCTTCCCCTCTGCTCAGTGCTGCTGGGGCAGCACTGCGGTACTGGACCCAGAGCTGGGTCCTCAGTGGGAGACATGGACATACTGGAGCAAGTCCACAAAGAGACACTAAGATGAATAAGGGACTGGAGCGTCTCTTGTGTGAGGAGAGGCTGAGGGAGCTGGGACTGTTCAGCCTGGAGAGGAGGAAGCTTAGGAGGACCTTATCGATGTGTATGAATACAATATGGGAAGGCACGAAGAAGAGGGAGCCAGACTCTTCTCCTGGTGCCCAGAGACAGGACAAGAGGCAATGGGCACAAACTGAAACACACGAATTTCTACCTGAACACAAGAGTCATTCTTTTAGTGTGAGGGTGGTCGAACACTGGAACAGGTTGCCCAGGGGCTGTGGAGTCTTAGTCTGTGGAGACGTTCAAAACCCGACTGGACGTGGTCCTGGGCAGCCTGCTCTGGCTGACCCTGCTTGAGCAGGGGCTGGACTAGACGACCTCAAGGGCTCCCTTCCAACCTCAGCGATTCTGTAGTCTTCTGTTCCTTACTTTAGATACAATAAGAATCTGAAGCATAAGTAGATCATAGTTTATTTGATTAAATTATGTAACTCTGAGATGGTAAATTTATATACTACAGACCTGCAGTCATTACAGCTGAGATCACTGTCTAGTTCCACTGCAGATGATAAAGTGGGTTTTCTAATTTGTCCTGTCTAATTTTATTTGCAAGATATGGTTCTAATAGAAATATACATCATGAAATAATCAGATAATTATTTTTAATTCTGCCAGTCTTTATTTACGTCTTGCTAACCCAGAACAACGTAACTTTACTCGTCTCTGTAGCACCTAGCCGTGGGATTGGCTACTTGGCGACAGGCACCAAAATGCTGGGGTTCTGGATGTTAGCAGTGGTATGTGAGCACTGAACCCGAAGGGTGAAAATCACCCTGCCAGGGACAAGGCTGTGATACGGTCCTGTGCCTCGGCTTGTTTGCCTCCTTAGTTAGTAATCAGGCTTGACGCTTCCCGACTCCTGGACAGAGTTGCTGATGGAGATGTAAGAGAGTGTTAAAGGAGACAGGACGTACAGGACAGGAGAAAAATATTGGGTCCCCCAGGATTAGGGAATGTGTGTGGTTAGTACCAGCTCTCCAGCTTGTGATGTTACAAGCAGATTCACTACAGAACTGCAGCAAGTACTTTTCTGAGGAATCTCTGGGTTTCTTTCTTGGGTGGAGTGAAGAGGCCTGGCAGTAAAATCACTGCTGTAAATTATCTCTAGCTGCTGTGCTGAGATGGGACCAAGATGGTGGAGCATGCTTAGTAGCCCTGTGTGCTGTGGCCAAGGGAAATGATCCCTTGCATTGTGAATCCTTCCGCTCTTTCTACCTGTAGAGCTTAAACAGTGCATCCCACAGAGTGTGCCTGTAACAGCACTGTGCCTGGAGAAGGTTCATGTTCTCTCTGTTTCTGTCTGTGCTCAATTCAGCTGACCTGCTGGGCTGGTGATCCGTTGACTTTTTTCCCCAGAAGCTGTCTCTTATGATCTCAGTTAAAACTATTAGTAAGATACGTGGGGTTATATTGATGTGAGATACATGGGTTGGAGCTGCATTTTAGGAACCTGGGGTTTCTTTCTTAGCAGTTATTATCAAGAAGCGTTTCCTATTTCTGGCAAGCTCTTTAACACCTTTCATATGGGAATTACCCAAGAAGTTAGGATTCTGAAGGGGTATAGATCAGTAATAATGTGACAAACTAAAATACTTGTTTTGATTAATGTTTAAGAAGCTTTTATGGACAGTAAGGGGGGGGGTCAGAGGATGGGGAAGGGGCTCCCCTTTCTGAGTACTCGGTGCTCAGTAGGTGAAGCTGGCGGGTGGATGTTCTGCTGTGCTGTGCAGAGTATGTTGTCCCGTGCAGAGGGTTCACCACAGCAAGTGGTACAATAGTATGTAGGTCGACAGAGGATGCTGTGTGAATAAATAAATTTACCTTAGCATATGTAAGAAACTGGACCACTTGATATACCACAAAAATAATACTTTTCACAGTTGTTATGATTAAGTGTACTATATTTCATTCTTTGCAATATTTGGACTCACTGAATGGCTTGGCCATTGAAGCAACATCCCTGTACACAGTGCAGAGTGGTCTTTAGAGCTCTTGAACAATGTACTATTGATGATAATTGCTTAGAGGGATATGGAAAGGACTTGGAACATTTATGTGGATAATGAGAAAATTCAGCATTCGAGCAAGCAGGGTTTGTTGCGGTTTGTTTTTTTTTTACATGAAAAGTCATTCTTTGGGACAGAGATCGGCCTCTCATTGATGGGATTAGGCAGACTGCTTTTTCAGAGGAAGCGCCTCTCACTGTACTGAGCACCTGCTGTTGGGTTTCTTTTATTTTAGCTGAACTTTTTCTCAAGTACTACCACTACTAATGGCTAAAGGATTAGATTTCTCTCTCATCTGATGATCTATGGCAAATTTCTATGTTACTTTTCTTTCACGTGTCATTTCTCTTCATTCATTTTCCAAGTTAAAAAAAAGTGTGGTGTTTCTGAAAGAACAGAAGTATTTACTGTTTATAAGCAGATACATTAAAGGGTTGCAGTTTGAATGGCTAATCTTGTTACTCACCTTTAGTTGCCAGGGAAATCATTCTTAATACAATCAAACATGCAGATAAGCAAAAACAAGCAGCAAAGTGTCAAGTAAATAATTACATAGAATGCAATTTAAGCTATACTTTTCATTATAAAATCATCAGCAAAATGAAACAAGCTTCAAACTATTGTCATGTAGTAGTTGTTGCAGCATTTAGATCAGAGGATTATGTTTCTGGTTTCCCTTTGTTTCTTGTCTGTTGGACAGACACTTGACAAGGATTTGCTAAAAAAACAACTATTTTCAGATTGTTTAATAACTTTCTTAGCCAAAATTCTTTATCACAAAATCCTACCCTATTCATTTTCAGGGACTATGCTTTTAGTGTCCGGTATTTACCTAGTTCTTTGTTAATTAGTATATCTATTTCTAAAGCACTTTTGAAATTATATTAATAGATGCATTGCTTCACCAGTTACACAGCTACTAAAACATAAATAGCTTTTGTTACAATTTTGATTAGAATATTGCCTATCAGAATGGGAGATTTAGGTAGCTAATTCAAAAGTCGCATATGCTCTGAGAGAGGAAGTTGTGGTTTTGGTGGTGTCTCTGCATTGCTTCGATAGACAGATTCTTAAAGGCATGTAATTGCAAAACAGGGAAATGCCATCCTGTGAAGTTTCAGCTTCAGAGCATTAACAGAGTCTAGGCTTGGCTTTCAGGAGGTTCAAAGCCATATATGTTGCCAAAAATAAATTTCTCTTGAAGTATATTACCAATTACGATCGAATCAGACACTCCCTTGAAACATACTGCCTTTACAACCTGAAACAGGTATATTGTCCTTTAGTTATAATGTGAGTTCAGAAACTGAAGACATTTAACTTTCAGAGTATCCTAACCAGATGTTGGTGTTATATATGTAACTGGCATATGCTGTTGTTTTCTGGCTTCTTGTTTGCACTTTTTAATGATTTTTTTTCTATTTTTCTGGTTTTTTTCTACTGCTCCCATATTTTGAAATTGGAGGATGTTTTGAATTAGTTTAATTTTAACTTTTTTCAGGCAGTGTGAAATGATGCTTAAACATGTCAGACCTTATCTCTGCTGAGAAAAAAAGTTAACATCATGATTCTTGCAAATAGATCATCAACGTGACTGACATTGTTTATTGTACTTCTGTTTTTAGAATAATATATAAATGCTCTATGTGTGACACTGTGTTTACTCTACAACCTTTGCTCTATCGCCACTTTGATCAGCACATTGAAAACCAGAAGGTGTCTGTTTTCAAGTGTCCAGACTGTTCTCTTCTATATGCACAGAAACAGCTTATGATGGATCATATCAAGGTGTGTAGGCATCTTCTCTTGTTTCGTTCGTAGATACCATGTCATGCAATATATGCTGTGAGAAAATACTGTAAAAAGGCACAGAATACCAAGAAGACTGCTGAAAGAAAGAGGTGTTAATAATTCCAAGAGAGTAATCTGTGAATAATGTTCCCAAATGTTAAAATGTTGTATTTGTATTGTCTTCAGTTTATCTGTGATATAATCACTAACTCAGTTTTTCTCTATAAATGTTGATTTTGGGATACTAGGAATATCTCAGTGCATTGCATTCAGGAGGTCATTTTATCAAAATAATAATGGGTATAGTGAAGTAAGTTAGTCCAATCCTAGTAAGTATTGAGCCTTATTTACAGTATTCTAAGTATTATTCCAATTGTTAGGAGTTGAGAATGCTGAGTACATTGTAAAATCAGATCTTTGATGTTCAGAACTCACCGGTAGGAACCAGTATGTTTCTTGAATAGATGTAGAGGTTATTTGTGTGTGTGTTTACATACAAACATGAGCACATGCATGCTTTGAAAAAAACTTGAGGTGGATTTTCTCATAAATACCTTTATAACTGAAGAAGATTTACTGTCATCCTTGCAAATCATGTTATTAAGAATCAGCAGTCCTCTGGCTATAATTTATTAACTGTGTATTTTAAATATACTGTGTTACCTTGGTTTATATATATCAAATCTGTTAGCAGTGCTGAAATTTCTTATGCCTTATTAACATGATCTGGTGCCTGGTAACAGTTGAAGTTAGTTACACCATTGCAAAGTATTGCAGTCCAGAATGGTAGCACTTAATTCAGTGGGTTTCTCTTGCAGTGACACATAAGCCTTAGTAAAATTTGTATACAGAATAGTGGAAAACCAGACATCTTTCTTGTCTGCTAAAACTATCATTTTGCATTTTAGTCTCAACTACAGCACTTGTAACCTCAGAAATCTCTGAAGTTGTGTTGAAAACAAGATCACAAGTCTTGAAAAAACAATTGGTCTTAAAGTCAATCTAAAACTCGAGGAGGAGATAGGAAAGAGCTGACCCAAGACATTCAGAAATACAAAGACTGGATATTTTCTTTGTTTCTGAACTAGTTCATGTTTACTGTAAGAATGGTCTTACATTTATGCGAGGTATCTTAAATGGTCATCTCATGCACAAAGCAAAGTCCTATTTTCTGTTTCCTTTGATCTGCTTGTATTGCTTCTTTTTTTAACTAAATGGGCAAATTCCATATATTGCAGTATATGTCATTTATGTAAGTAGTTTTTCTTGACTCAGGTATTATTGTAAAAGTATTGTCATATCTGTATGTAACTACTTCTTTAAGACCTGAAAACAACTATTTTAGGAGCATGATCTGACTGTAGTTAGGGCCAGAAGCTATTCTTACATAAATTAGGGTTGCTCAGCGTCTCTCATTATAAAGTTATTCTCAGTTACTTACTCTTTGGGCACTATTTAACTCTTTTGGCTTTGGTGTTTCATGCCAGTATTTGTACTTTCAACCAGTGGTTTTTTTAGCATCCTTCACTATAAATGATTCAGACATTTTTGAGAATAAAATTAGAGGATTAGAACGTACACGTGCTGTAAGAGTATTACTGCTTTTATTCAGAATTGCTAGTGCTTTTACATTTAGGATGTGTGTATAGTAGTAGGGACAGCAGCAGAAAAGTATAAATTGGACTTCAGTTAAGGGGGAATGAAAAAACAGTAACAGGGTATAGATAAAAACAAGAAAGGACTTGGGGAGAGGAGGAGTGCCAGACAAGGGCAGAGCTCAGCCCAGCTGCACAAAAAGTAATTGTTTGGTATGGCTAGACATAAACCATCAACCATCAAGGCAGAGAAGACCTGGATGAAAATAGAACAGAAAGGGATAGAAAGAAGCTCAGAAGGAGGTTGTTTAAAGCTACAAAAAAATAACCTAGAATAGTTCCCGCAGATGTGAATTGTTTGTTGGCAAAATGTATGTCTCATTTTCCTATAACAGCTAGCTACAAGAAAATTTCTAACAGCCAGTGAGAGCAGGTGGTGAAGGTCTGGACTGGAGGTGTAACACTCCCAGTTCTGCCGGTGATACGTGCTGTGATCACTCTGACTCCATGTTATGCTTTAATGCTTTTTGTTTCTTTTCAAATAAGAAATTAAATTTCAAGTATAGTATTTAAAAGACATTTAGGAAGTTAAGCACTAACATTTTACATGCTGACAAGTTAAGCTGGGATGGAATCTCCAGGTCACTCTTCAATTGCCTGAAAGTGTAGGAACTTCCTTCCCCCCTACCCTGTGCTTCTTTCTTCTTGTCCTGGTGCAATGGGATACTAAAGGCAACCCCCTCCTTTACTACACAACTTCAGTTTGTTCTTAGAGACAGTCACTTGGTCCTGTGTGCTTTGCTTTTTAATAACATTTTAGGTTTTTAAATTACTGGCTTTTCTTTTAAAAGTCGTTAAATAGAAGAATATGTTCAGGCTGATATTTGCTGTAGAGCCAGCGGGTAGTCCCAAAAGCCACAGGATTTACCAAAGAACTTCGTACTGAAGTATTGTACTGGAGTATCAGATTTGTATTCATATATTCTCAGAATCGAGAATGGATTGAATGTTTTTTTGTTTCTGAGATCACCTGTAGCAAAAATAATTATGTTTGGGATGGCTAGACACATCATCCAGGAGAGTTACATTAAAGGTCAGAAGATGAGATGATTAGAACACTGTCATGGTAAAGGGCAAGTCTTTAGATGTGAAAGAGACCTTGGTAGTGGACCCACGTTCCACACTATGTTAAGTCTGGGCTGCAGTCATCTTTGTTGGCCCAGAACCCTGCTAACTCATTCCTGTTGTGTCCATGTTCATATATGAAACTCAGACACACAGCTGAAGCCCAGGTCTTCCTGAACTAGTCGTCTTTTTGGTAGGCTCAGGTATCACACCAGCATATGACACTCGCTCCAGAAACTGGGGAAGGAGGAAGTGGAAGAGTTCTTCCCTTCTTACTGACTGTTTACTTAAAGTCTAGAAATAAATCGGTGAGGAAGGGTCACTGTACCTAAGAGCTGCAGGGTGCTTGAGAACAGCTTGTTAGACACCTCTTAGCTGTCCCCTGGTCTTGGGGACCCTGTCAGCCCTGCACACCTTTGCTTCTAAGGACTGTTAGCAATGTAGCCCTAAGTTACGGTGCTCGTAACCTGAGCATGGAGTAAGGCAGGGCTTAACTCAGCCTCAACATAAAATATTAATATATCCTAAACAATATAGTTGCCTGATCTTTCCAGAGTTGCCTTTTCTTGTCTTATTTACCAATGTGTCAAGTCAAAATTTGTCAGTAAAAACCTTTCCTCCTTGGAAATCTCTAGTCATGTAGTTTGAAATGGGGATGTTCAACTAATACGTTAGGTAAGTAAAGCGAGAAATTAAACTTAACATAAAGTACTTCTTGAGCCTTTTTTTCCTCCCTATTAAACAGCAATTTAACCTACAAAGTCTCCTTTTTTTTTTTTTTTTTTTTGGTGAAAATACCTAGCCACTGAAGAAAACTTCTCTTTAGCAACGGATGATGTCTGTTAGTGTTGTTGGCTAGTTTCTCTTTATGCTAGGCCTTGCCTTTACTTAATCATGTTTCTTTAAGTTAAGAATGTGATCTGAATAGTATGACAAAGAAGTAAATGGAGGACTTTTGATTCAGAGGGTCTTTGCATTTTGTCACTAAAACTGTATATGTCTATGTTAGTTTTGTACTTTTTTTTCTCTTTTATTGTAGTCTATGCATGGAACTTTGAAAAGTGTTGAGGGGCCACCAAACCTGGGGATAAATCTGCCTCTCAGTACTAAACCCACAACTCAGAACTCAGCCAGTCACAACAAAGAGGACACAAAATCTGTCAACGGAACAGAAAAGTTGGAGAAGAAATCTCCTTCTCCCATAAAGAAAGCAGAGCCTAAAAAAGTTGCTAATCCTGGCTGGACGTGTTGGGAGTGTGATAGGCTCTTCACGCAGAGAGACGTTTACATCTCTCACATGAGGAAAGAACATGGAAAGGTAAATGTATAATATTCAATTACAAGACAGTGAATTAAACCTGAAATATGAAGTAATTTTTTTTCCAAATTCAGTTGTGTTTTTGCAAGTAATTCCTTAAAGTTCCATCGTTATTCTTCTCTGTTCTTACATCTATTTCATCTTTCTCTCTTTGGCTGCTTAGTTTTTATTACTTTCTACATAGTTCTACTGAGAAAATCCACACGCTCTTACTTAATTGTAGGCTTATTCATCCAGTACCAAAATTTCTTCAAGATGGAAAGAGTGAAAGATGTTCCAGTGTTTCGTCCAAGTCATCTAATCTGATCCAGGTTCTCATTTCTTCCTTTGTGCATTCTCAGTTCCCTCTCTCTCTTGAAAATTCATTAACTGTGAGACTCGGGGAATGGAGTCTTGTTTATTGGTCCAATGAGTGCCAAAGAGCATTTCATTTTAAAGGTAGACTCACTCTAAGGTCAAGCCATTGCTCTCATCTTACACTTGTAGGTTCAGCCAACAAGTCAGCTGAGTTGAACAAGTTGAGTTTTGTATTTAAAGCAGCTGGATTTGAGATAGCTTACTTAAAATGGAGTGAAAGTGAAATATGGGAATGCTGTATTCTCAAGTCAGCAGAAGGACAGCTTGATGTCCTTGCTGCATCCCATAGCTTTTCCAATTAAATGAAATTAAAAAGACTGGCAGGTAGGCAACAGTGAAACTGGTCCTCGGATGGACCCTTCTTAGCTGCGTTTGAGACAGACTGTGGCAAGCTCCAGCCCGATGCTGACACACAGCAGTCGTCTGCTGTCCAGTTCCGCCCTTTGCTGTGTGCTAGTGAACGTGGTCTGGTTCTTCCTCAGTCGGGAAGCAGGGAATGTACTCGTATAAAAGCAGAACTGGAAGGGATAACAGACTTACTTTGTCTACGTGGAGAAGAATCATCCTTAGTGAAAACCTGTAGCTTTCAGGATGCTAATATGCTATAACAAATGATAGCACATTTCCAGAGGTTTCCGTGTCCCTTCAAATTACAGTGCGTATGTCTAAAGCTGTTGTGCAAATTATTTTATTCTATTTATAAACATTTTATGGAAAAGCTGAAAATGCCAGACTACTGAGTGTCATCTCTAATTTTCTTATGACAACTTCAAGCAAATAGCACTCAAGCCTGACTGACAGGAGACTATTTCCATGTTTCTCCTTGCTTTCAGTAACTCCTACTCCATTCTTTTGGCCTTCTTGCTGTAGAGTCCTGTAGCTCCATTGCCAGTCCCCCTTGGAACGAAACAAACAAAACCAAAGGATAATGATTCACAGAACTACATTTTCTTTTACCTGGTTCTCCTTTTAGAGCTTGAGGGCATGAAAAGTAGACAAACAGCTGAGATCATGTGGACTCTGTTTGATTTCTCCAGTTGCTTTAAAAGACCGTTTTTGCATTTCTGTCTGTTCAAGTCACCGAGGAACTGTTAATTGCTTCAGTTTCAAGCCTAGCAGGTATATTCCTGCCACTTCTGCTAGGTAGTGTCTATGAAGAAACTCCAAAAAACGTGTTACGGTCGCTGTGGCATGCCTATGCACTGAATACTTGTTTCTGATCCTGTAACACTAATACAATCATAGTTTAATTTTCTGTCAAAATCAGTCTCTTAAGCAGCATATAAACTGTCGGTCCACTCTGTTTTGCCTGTTAGTCCAAATATTAACTCATCGGTGCTTTTACCAGCAAAGAGAAAGAAGTTTCAGACCAGATACATTTTACATTGATGCAATTCTTAAAAACAAACAGCACAACCTCCCTATAAAACCATCACTTCAGAGTGAACTAGAGAATGACATCCAGTCTGATCACACCTACAGCAAAGTGGCAGAAGGCGTGTAAAATAAGGTTAGTCACACATTGATAATGCTTCTAAATACTAGCTTTAAATATGGATCTTTCTATCACTGATGTTTAATAAGAATGTGCAATGTTACCTCAAGAACAGCCCTTATTATGAAATATTAGATAATTGTTGCACTCAAATACTGGCCTAAAGGCCTGTTTCATTGCTTACATTCTTGTGCTTTTTTTAATCCATATTCAGGCAGTTCCTCAAACAGCACAGGAGGCATATATACATATATATATATATATATATATATATATATATATATATATATATATATATATATATATATAAAATGAATAGAGATCCAACTCCATGTCTTTCAGAAATGGGTGATAAAGAGTTGCTACATTCCTTCCAGACCTCTTGAAATTTTCAGTAATTGTTAGCTTTCAAAATTACTATATTCAAAAACTAAACTTTTATGGATACAGTTTATTGTAGAGAGACTAGAAATGAGCATAAGATAACCAAGTATGTGATATGGGTCTAATTTATAATGCAATTAATTTATAGTCTGTTTTTCTTAAGAGTGATAGGTGTGGGTTAAATGCTCTGAAATTATCTATGCAGAATGTTCATTAAAAACTTTAATTAAGCAATTCATGAGCTATTCGCAAAGTCCATTGTCATGTAAGGTATTTGAAGATAATTAGTTTCAAACTTCTGAGTGCTGCTTTTGCAGGATCAGAGTGAAGGTCTGGAGCTGTAACTCTTCCTAGCTGATCCCAGGCTGGATCATTCAGAGGTATTCATAGAAGAGGTATTGCCGTGTATATCCTCTTCGGACAGATTCTTGAGTTTCCAAACCTTATTGGGAAATGTCTACACAGACAGATAGACAGATTCACATTTTCTGTATCTTCTTCTGAGCTGGTTGAAGGTAAGCCAGCTGTAGGGTAGGAAAATCTGTAGCCACCTTGTTGTGACTCTCTGCCTGATCTTAAAAGTGCTGTTTTAAAAAAAAATAATAAATGTTATTAGCCCAGACAAAGGGTGGTTCTAACGGGTCTGTACAACTCCTGACTTGAAACTGGATCGTGTAGGTCTGCACTCAGCCAGGTAGACATACGCTGAGCTTCCTAGGACTTGCGTGTAAGTGTGTTTCTATGAAAGGACAGATGTTTTCTAAGCAGGAATTGCTTTACCAATTCCGACTTGCTGTGAATCTAATTGAACATCCTCTTTCTTCCTGTAAAGGCAAGATGCTGTACAACACGTCCTGCTGCACCTAATTACAGAACTAATTTTTTAGCTCTCTTCATTTTGGCTGCCATTGCAGAAACTAACGCATCCAAAATCCTATTAAGGTCTCTATCCGGAATCTTCCCAACAAATGCAGGAGTGTGGTGTCATGGATGGTTACCCCAGGTAGTGCCCCTGGTGCTCTGGGAGGGACTGGGTCCTACTGAGCACAGTTCTCCCGCTGCGTTTCTGACTAAGCGCTTGGTGCGTCTGCACTGTGCAGTGGCCTTGGCAAAGATACAGGGGCTGCCTTGGTTGAGCCTGTTTCTCGATAGAAGCCCTAATATAACTTCACATTTTATTTTATAAATTCTTCCCAGAGCATTGCAGTCATAAGCATACAGCAAAACCATACTGCAAAATGTATTGATTAATGCATTAGCATTAATGAGTACGCACTGCATGTAAACACTGTCAGGTTTTCACCTTTAACAATTTAAGAGCAAAATATGTTGATTTCTTTTTATTTTAATTGGCCTTTAAACATGAAAAGGAAGTATAGATTGAACAGTACTGTGCCTCTAACAGCATTATGTTGACTAGCCCCAATAAAATTACCATATCATGTTTCCTAATGGGCTGCTTCACATTTGTGTGAACGACCTTTCAAAACTGCTTTTTATTTCCTTCCCCCACACTCCATGTGATTTCGGTCTTGATAGCAAAAGGTCTCTCATCTCACTGTAACAGCTCTTAACTCCTTTAGCCATTCCAGATATTACTTTTTCCTGTGCACAAACCTTCCGCTGTTCACTCCAGACTTTTCAGTAAATGATAATTTTCAGTAATGACATCACCTCTGCAGATCTCCACTGGCTTGTCTGTAGCTGTTCCTGAGCAATGTAGCCGTTAGGGAGGATATGAACATGAACATAAAGTTCAGCACTCGGAGCACAAATATAAGATGGATGTTTTTCAGTTCCGTAAGCATTTCTCTATGTCTTGAGCTTGTTAGTATTAAGGATTGAGAATTCTTTATTATTATTATTATTGATTAATGTTAGGTGTCGGAGAATGACTCATGTCATATTAAAATGTCCACGTGGATTATTGTACATCTCCATTGTTTAGGAATTTGTCACTTCCTCAGAAGGTAAGAATAAGTGAGCCAAACCCTTTACATTATTCCATGAAGAAAATGTTTGCTGTTGAGTGCTTTGGACCATAGGGACAGATCTTGGGTGGATTCTCCAGAAGAGTCAAGAAGGGTCCAGTTTCAAGCGTTGATCCAAGTCTTTTGCTCCGTGGCCTCAGTTGGAATAGTAGAATAAAATGATATTATTTGTTTTTTTCAGTTTCCAAATAAATGCAGGAAAGAGAATGTTATTGAAACTATGAAGGAAAACTATGATCACTGCTAGAGCAGGAAAAAGCAATCCAAGGAATGTGATTTTCCTTCTAGATACTTGACTGATTGTATGAAACTGTCCATTCCTTCACTTGTACCTGACTAGCAGGCATGAGCCCTCCCTCAGACTGGGACACTAGAAATCTCGGTCCACGCGATCTGGATTTCGTGTGGGAGGTTCCAATAAAATCCATTTCTTCTTCAGACCCAGGACACCTTGATTCTGGCAGGAACCATTATACTGAATGATGAGTGTGGGATCCTGGCCCTGACTGGATTTTTGAAAAGTAAACTGGAAAAGTAATCTGGAAAGGTCTTCAATTAGATTTGTTTGGTCAGTGTTTGGATTTAATTTCCAAGATGCTGTTTCAATTTCCTTGTTACTGCCAAAACAGCAAAAATTACAGAGACGAGCTTGAACAATCTAGTTACCTGTGAAAGGAAGCAGGCAGTCTGGTTGGGAATATTTCTGTTTCCTTACTGCAGCTACTTGGGTTGGTAAGATGTGCCCTTTGAACTCAGTTCTAAGACTGATGGAATTTAAGGGACAGGACCGTGTCATTCATTCATTCATTCTTGGGGCTTGTATAGTCCGCAGTTTTGGAGATGTTATTTCTTCAGATACTAGAGCTCCTGTGGCTGTGTTCAGCTGGAATGACACAGATGGAGACCACGCCATCCTTTCCAGCTTCCTTCCTTTTCTTTCTCCTTCCACTGTAATATAACTGTAACATAAACCCCACAGAATTCCTCGAACAGGTGTCCCTCGGGTTGGCATCAGACCATACCTCTCATTTCTTCTGACTTTTCTCAGCCCTGTTAGTGTGTCAGTGTCCATGACGTTTTGCTTTGGTCCTTATTAGGTGCTCTTCACCCCTCCTTGTAGGTGACTGATAAGCTCTCTCGGTCAGCAACTGCAGACACAGTTTGGTGATGGGAAGGGAGAGGTTACTTTATAGTGAAAGCAAATCTCTCACCGTACTGCCTTTACTGATCCAGAAATAATCCATTGATCTTCCTTGCTGCTTTGGTGGAAGAAACTCGCTTCATCCACAGCCTGTGACACCGGTTTACAGCTGGTGGTAGGTGTGTATGTAACTCATGCTGGGCACGCTGCTTTGAAAGAGGTCCTCTGACTTCTGCAGTGTTGCTGTAGGAGTGCTGTGTACTTGAAGATACAGTACCAGACCCTGGTAAGTGATGTTTCTTTCCGATTATCAAAAGGTTCAACACATGCACTACTTCTACTGAGCTTTTTTAATTAATGCATTTTTCTTCTTTTTTTAAAGCAAATGAAGAAACATCCGTGTCGACAATGTGACAAATCTTTCAGTTCATCCCACAGTTTATGTCGTCACAATCGTATCAAGCACAAAGGCATTAGGAAGGTTTATACATGCTCGTAAGTGCTACTTTTATTTATTTAGAAACAGAGTATAAACCAACAAAACCCGTTGTTAGTTGAATTTCTTTTCTTGATTGTATAAAAGCCAGTGTCCCATTCATTGAAATGAATCAGGTATTTAGATGCGCACAGACAGGCCAAACTAGGCTACCCTGCACGCATAAAACATAGCGGGCTGCTGAGAATGCACGTACGTGAAGTCTGCTGTCTTTCAGGGGCTTTGGCCAGCAAATCTGAAACTGTACTGAGCTGAGAGCTTGCATGGCTGATAGTTCTGCAGAGGTGAACTTGATTTTCAACAGTCTCTCAAATATACAACCCACTCTTCTAATCTACAAAAGCCAGTATCTGTAGTATTTTTCTTATACAGAAAACAGTGTGTAATGTCTAAAAATCCTTAGTGACGTTTAAGTGGCTGGAGAGACGATACATAATTTAATAGGAAAATCCATGTCAATCAGATAAGATACAGAAACCAAACTTTCTGTTGTATCTCTTCATTCATAGTTTTGTATGTGGAACTGAGTTTGAAGGTCTGAAAAGGAAGCTGCAAGCAGCAGCCATTCTCTGTGGCTGAGATCCTACCAGTCCCTTTCTGCCATAGTATGATCTCTGCTTTGTGATGGAAAGCACAAGGCCCACAAGGCCCAGTTGAAACTGCCGTGCATAGCGTAGCGTTCCAACAAAGTCCCGTCTCCCTGCGCCGTGGTTGCCTGACACAACCCATGCATCAGATCGTTTCTAATGTACCCTTAATTTGTACTTCAACCTGCGTGAGCTGGCTAGCCTAGGCACTATTTCTCTTGGTATATGACAAGTAGGAAATGCCTGGTTTTTGCATATCCTTTGAGCAGAAAGCTTATGGTGGTTCTCTGTTTTCATTTCAGAGTGCCTACAATAGTCTTTTTTTCTTTTTTTTTTTTTTTTAAATACAGTTAAACGAAACAGCATTTAAAGAGCTAAAATCTTAGGAGAGAGACTTGGAAAGAGAGTATTACAGTTGAACTTCTCCCCTGCAGTTCTTTAGCCATCCCTCCTCTAGACACCTGTACAATATGTTACAACGTTAGAGCTCCGGAGAAAGACACTTCCCAAAAGCATGTGAGAGGTTTAGAAGTGATGCAGCTGGTTCTGTGGGGGAGAACAAAGCAGAGATTGTGAAAGACAAGTTTGTTCTGCTGCTTAGTTTGAGGTTGGAAAGGGAGCTGCGAAGGAATTACTAGTTCCAAGGAGATAAAGTATTTGGATTTGAATGTAGAATTAAGTGTAATTTGGAGCTAGCATTCATCCTACATGGAAGGTGATAGCTTCCCCTATGAAATTTAAATTAAGGAGAACTTGGGAAAGCGTCTAATAGAAGGTACAGTCTGGTGATGTTAGCAGAGCTCCAAGAAACAAACTCGGATGCTCCCAGGTTTTATTCTGGCTCGCACTTTGTACCATCTTGGATATTATCTTCAGAGAACTTCTAATTTGCTCTGAATATAAATTGCTCAAACTTTTCCAGTTTTATTTTGTAATTATGCTAATTTTCTTATAATACTTACTTGCGCAATTGATTGGAAAAACATTGTCGCCAGCTTTAATAGATTGTACTCTAGTCTGGATTTATTTACTAGTCCTGTTTATATTCTTCAGAATACTATGACTTTTGTTAAGCGTAACATTTGAATCTGTGCATGTCTGCTTTGTGTTTATGTAGGCACTGCCCAGATTCAAGACGTACTTTTACCAAGCGGTTGATGTTGGAAAAACATATTCAGTTGATGCATGGCATTAAAGACCCTGACGTGAAAGAAATGACTGAATCAACCAATATGGAAGAAAGAGAAGTAAAAGAAGACACAAAGGTAATCACTTAGAAGATTCATTCAGTCACGGAGGGTAAATTTTTTGTGGGTATACATTCAGAATCTTTAAACAGATGCAGGTATTTTGATCCCATAAAAGTCTGATCTTCTGTGAAGTAGAGCCCAAAAAATGTCTCAAAGGTTCCTGCAACAAATTCTGTCGTGCTTGAACTAGAACATGTTTTTGGAAAGACTTTCTATTTGGTGTGATCACTGAATGATGGAGAATATAACTTACCCCTCAGTGGTTTGCTCTAAGAGCACCTTTCAAATCCTCTGCAACCAAGTCCTCTCATAGCTGTAGAAAAGCTACAGGTTAGGCAGAAGCAATGCGACCTTCTTCCAGATACCCAGCTTGGAGCTTATCTGATATAAATTTTACAGTCAAACTGCTTTCAATCTGATGATTGAAATACAGCAGGATCTCCTGCTGTACTTGGCGTCGGCGTGGCCTCACCTGGAGTGCTGTGTGCAGTTCTGGCCCCACCATTTGAGAAGGGTGTGAAGGTCCTCGAATGCATCCAGAGGAGGGCAACAAAGCTGGTGACAGGACGGGAAGGCATGTCCTGTGAGGAGCGGCTGAGGACTCTGGGGTTCTCTAGTTTGGAGAAAAGGAGGCTGAGGGGCGACCTCATTGCTCCCTGCAGCTTCCTGAGGAGGGGACGTGGAGAGGGAGGTGCTGAGCTCTTCTCCCTGGGATCCAGGGACAGGACACGTGGGAATGGTTCAAAGCTGTGCCAGGGGAGGTTCAGACTGGACGTCAGGAGGCATTTCTTTACAGAAAGGGTGGTCAAACACTGGAACAGGCTTCCTGGAGAGGTGGTCCATGCCCTGTGCCTGTCTGTTTAAAAGGCATTTGGACAATGCCCTTAATAACAGGCTTTAACTTTTGGTCACCCTGAAGTGGTCAGGCAGTTGGACTAGATGATCGTTGTAGGTCCCTTCCAGCTGAAATACTCTATTCTATTCTTCTTTTGATGATGAGTGTTAGGAGGAAAGCAAAAATAAGATGACAGCGCTGTCCAAAGACTTGTTACATGCAGAGATTAACAACATTTTTTAAGTGTTTTGGGCTCTGTATGTTAAGAATTTCACCTGTGACGGCATGTCCAAAGCTGACAGCAGAGATGCAAACATACCTGGTTTTTAAAATGTACTGTTGTCCTTTACATGACTCTCTGTCAGCCCAACATATTGTCTTCTTATTTAAGTGTTGAAAATATGGCAGCTATAAACATTGTCTTCATACACATCGTGGAGCATATCTGAGCTACATAGGATGCAGAGGATTCTTGAGGAATATTCATGTCGGAAGAATAATGACGAGAATATACAAAATGATCAGTTTAATTAGTTTAAAAAATTGTGCATGTCGATTCGTCCTTTGGCAATATGTTAGTTTGGTTACTAACAGTCAGGAGATAATTCATCAAGTCAAATTTCAGGCATGAAATAATATTAAGTAATGAAAGTGGAGTTCCAGAAGGTAGTGCTGAAGAGTTCCTAGACTGAAATTCTACATTCTGTACACAATTGAAGTCTCGTCGGTGTGTGTACTTGGATGCAGTTACACTGGCAAATATTTATTCAAGTTTATACAGTGTATTAGATACTGTAGCTCTATCAGAGCTAACAAAACAAATTTTATGTGCAATTTATAGTAAAGAAAACCCCTAGTTTTTCAACATGTACAACATATATTTGCTTGTATTATTTCAAATATTGTATTTATCAACGTTGTACTGGACTGTACCAAGGGAAAGTTTTTGAAGTCTGCAAGTTACAAACAGTTATGAAAAGAACTGCGTATTTATGCTTACATGATATACCATTTATGGCTTTTTTTAGGTTCCTAGTCCAAAGCGTAAATTGGAAGAACCTGTACTGGAATTCAGGCCTCCACGAGGTGCAATCACTCAGCCATTGAAGAAGCTAAAGATAAATGTTTTTAAAGTTCACAAGTGTGCTGTTTGTGGCTTTACAACAGAAAATCTTCTCCAGTTTCATGAACATATTCCTCAGCATAAATCTGATGGCTCTTCGTACCAATGCAGGGAATGTGGACTCTGCTACACATCTCACGTGTCCCTCTCCAGACACCTCTTCATTGTACATAAGCTGAAGGAGCCTCAGCCAGTATCAAAACAAAATGGGTCTGGGGAGGATAATCAGCAAGAAAATAAACCCAATCATGAGGATGAATCATCTGACAGTACGGCATCAGACCGAAGATGCAAAGTGTGTGCAAAGACTTTTGAAACTGAAGCGGCCTTAAACACTCACATGAGAACACATGGCATGGCCTTCATTAAGTCAAAAAGAATGAGTTCAGCTGAAAAGTGATCAGATTATTTGGGACGCAGAAATCTCTCTCCACATTGGAATACTAATGACATTTTTGCTACAGAAAGTTCAAGGTATAATAGTGTTAACAGTACTGTTCAGGCTGTTGCAATATATTCTGCATAAAAGTGTCCCCTTCACCTCATTGTCGATACCCTCAAAACCATTGAAGCAGTATTTGAGTTGAAAAGAGTTTGTATATATTTAAACTAATAACTTTTATACTCTTTGTTATGTGTTTGTATTGGTATCTAGTGGAAAATTTGGGTTCTTCTGTTTTGTTCTGTTCTTTTCTAGTAAGTTTCTTTAAAACAGAGTTCTGAATGCTGGGGCAGTTGCTTAGGTTCTCTTAAACCGTTTCTTATTTGAATGCTTCTGAAAGAAAGTTTAGCTAATGGAAGTGCATCAGAAGGCAGTGCTTGGAGGGGAGTGGGGAGGGGAAGCAAGCTAAGGGGAGATTTTAAATTCTAAGAACTTGTGCTTCTAAATGTCTAAGGAAGCTTTTAAACTTTCTCTTAAAATATATATATTTAAAAAAAAAAAAAAAAAAGAAGAAAAAGTACCACTGCATCTGTAAAATGCAGTGCTGGTTTTAGGTGGCAACACCAGAACAGGTGCAGACCCCCTAGAATGATAAAGTACTTTTGAAAAGTAAAATTGCACAACTCTACGCATCATGAAGTGATTTTTTAGGCCATCAGGTGCTTGTGATCAAAGCTCAAATTGTTACAAAAGGGCTGGGCTGCTCTGGATTTAACAAATAAGATGTAATTAGAGGAATAGGTTTATACTGATGATGTTTTTTGTCATGTAATTTATTAAACATTATATAGAAGCGAGTACACAGCATTATGTATTTTCCTTTATTTCTGGTTATGGAAAGAAAATAGTTAACCCTTGCTGCAGGGGTTGGTATTTCCCAGCTCTGTATGCTAATGCCAAATGTTCTGGTGCTCAGTGTTACGTACAACCACCACTGTCAAGAAGCTAACACACCAGCCTACGTGAGTGTAACCGGGGCTTTCAGCTTTAGCACAGACCGTATGAAGCCAGTTCAGCCATTTCAGAGACGTATCGAATATTGCTAGTTACGCTTTCACAAAGTACAAAAAGGTACCATACTGTCCCTTTCATATATAGTTCTCTGTGAGAGTTATATTTTTGGTTTGTTTTTGCATTTTATACCTTGTATGTATCCCTAAAAAAAAAAATTTTTGTACTTTTTTTTAAAACAAATTGTGTATATATAGCTAGCTGCATGATATACAGTAGTAACTGTTTGGTTCCTTAAAAGTCTTGCTGCTGTCAGATGTTACTATACACTATGTCCATTACAACTGTATTAAACACATTTCATATGTAAATAAATGTGGAGCATTTTGCCCCTAAAGATTTGTGAGATTCTGTTATTTATCATTAAATTTTAACAGTTTTAAAAATGGAAGTGTTTGAAAAAATATGGATCCTTCTCAGCCACCTCTGTAAAACTTCTTAATCACTCCGGAAATTGTGTATCGGATACGTTAGTTCTGCTTTCTCTCTTCATCCTCATTCTTAATTTGGTTCGTTGGTAAATGCTTGTTATCCCGTTTATATTACTCGCATATTGAGTGGTTATGAGGTACTTCTCCATCCTGAAGCATACAGCTGGCGTCGCAGGATCTTAGTGTGTAATGTACACTGGCCATCACTGCCCTTTCCATTAAGTGTATACCTCTTTAACACTTGTTTGTTGATGTGCACTGTCAACTGTACAACAAATGAGTTATCACTATGCAGAATGGTGTTTTGTATACAGTGAACAGATAATAAAAGTTAAATTTTCACAGCCATTATTAATACTTTTGTTTATTTTCCGTTTTCACCGTCTTGCACCTGCAAGGGATGCTGCGAGCCAGTAACTCAGGTCGTCGTTGGTGCTGCCAAGAGGCAAAACGCTAGAAGTTACTGACAAGTCACCTGGCAGCCGTGGGGCACGATGTGCAGTCACTCCGTGGTCACAGCCCACTTCCCGGCTCCGCTGTGCGCAGCGCAAGGTCCCACGCTGCCTTTGGCCCGTGACCGGCCCCGCGTGTCCGCACGGGAGTTCATTCTGCCACAGCCGTGGAGTGGAGCTCAGGTACTTAGCAGTAGCCTCTGTCCAGTTTTAACAGGAAGATCGAGTTAACTCTCCTAGTAATCTCCTGAAAGGCTTAAGGGATAGCAGGTCTTGAACTGCCCCATCGTCTCCAGCCACATTTCTGTGTCAGAGCTTGTACACCCTTGGCTTGGCAGGGAAGTGTAGCTCTTCCTCCAGGTAAACGGTTCCTTTGGGCAGGCAGAAATCCACTCAGCTAGGTGAAGGAGGGAGGAGCTCTTCTGAGCACTGTGGCTTTTTCCAACTGCCAGACCTGGGAAAAAAAGAAGAAAAAAAAGATTCAGTGGGACAATTAATATCATAATGTTTCTCACCTAGTGTTTCTTGCCTAGTCCTCCAGCTCCTCCAGATGTTGGGGATTTCCCTTCTCTATCTCCTGCGTAATTCAAGAGTCCTAGATCCTCGTCATGAAAAAGGCCTGTTGGGAACCGCGCTCTCTTTCCAGGGCAGATTTCCAGTGTCCGAGCATTACTCCAGGAGCGATGCTGTTCCCTTTTGAGATTCTTCTGCTTGGTAGTTGGTCTGGTCCAAGCCGAGATTTCCTGGTAGTGACCAGCCTGTTTGTTTATTGTTATTTTACTTGACCTTGGGCAAAGATACTTTCCCATTGTACGTGGCTGACCCTTTCAGAACTCACGCCTCCTTTGCTGCTCGGAACCCCTCAGTGTCAGTTTGTTGTGGTCCTAAGCCTGCCGGTCTCACCTCCCTGCCCGTCCAGCGCTCGGGACACGCGTGCTTATCGGACGGAAAAGCAAAAGCAGGCAGCGGCCCCAAATGCAGCACGGGCATGGTGGAAGTGTAGTGCCTTATTAACGGACTAATTTTTTACTGACCGGAGGCTGGCTAGTCACCTGCCCTCTCCCTATCCAGCTGCTGGCTCAGTGGAGGTTTCACCGTCTCTGCTGGAGGAGAGGCTGAGCAGAGCCTCATGGCTGAGCAGGGGGTAAGGCCACCATCCTTGCTGCAAGGCGTGTGTTCCAAACAGAAGGGGTTTCAAGGGACGACGTGGTGCAGTATAGCCAGCAAGGACGGCACAGAGAAGGGAAAGCGGAAGAGGAGTTTCCTGTGCGTGTGCGTACCAGTCAGCCAGCAGGAAGCCGCTGGGCACAGCTACAGCACGCTGGGAGCCCCGGGGGAGCTGCTGGGGAGCCGGGGTAGAGGGACCGAAAAGAAACGAATCTGGGCCCCTCGTCCTTTTCCATCCCGGCTGCTTGGTGGTGCAGGCTGAGAAGCAGGGGCTGTAACGTTAGAGGCACAGGTTGGCCGGGGCGCAGCCCGAGCGATGACATCCACGGCTGCTGCTCAAACGCAAGCAGCGTCAGCTCGGAGTATGTTTGCTGTGAGTTCAGGGTGTTCCCCTCCAGAGCAGGAAGCAAGCCCTAAATTACAAATTCTCTGGAGAGACTCCCAAAACGTGGGAACGGGAGGAAGGACGGGAGCGATAGGAAGGCAAATCTCCTTCACAGCATGCAGCAGGGCCCCCATCAAGGGCGGCTCCTTATACCTGGTCCTCTACAACAAGCAAAGCCAAACCACCAGTCCCAGCTGCAGCCAGGCTCTGGCACGGAAACCAGACAGGCCTAAGCAGCGAGCAAATAGGGCCGGGAGACCTGGGGAGGCCGACGCCGATGCAGCGGCCGCCCGCTGTCGGGAGCCTCCCAGTTCCGAGCACGCCCAAGGCACCGAGCCTCCTTTGCCGTTGCAAACACCCCGGGGCCCCTGGGAGACAGGGCAGCCTCCGACCTGCGCTGCGCGCGTGGAGCTGCTCGTCCGTCAGGCCTTCCCGACAGGAAGGACGTTGCCTGAAGACCAGGAGGTGAACAGCACGTTGCAAAGCAACGTGAGACACCAGCGAAAAGGCAACGGTCTCAGTTTGCGTGCCGAGGGGAATTATTTCCTCTTGTAAACTATGAAGAAAATATTTAAACACATTTTTATGTGAGATCTGACATTTGAATTGTTTGCTTTTAATTAATGTTGTGACACTGACAGTCAATTACAGTGATGACATTAATATTTCTCTTTTCTACACCTTCTTTCCTCTGAGGATTTAACAATAATGGATTAAAGCTCATAAAACCTCTCTGTGAGGTAGGAAAGGGATCATTTAGCCTCCGCTGTTTTGCAGCCACTCTTCTGGTTGAACGCAGAGGTCGTTAGCATTGCGCATCAACTCTAGCAGGCGGATCAGACCAGAAATACTGACGAAGGCTTCAGGGAGCGTTTAGGCAGGCAGAAAAAGCGTTAGCGTCGGGTCTGGGGTTAACGTGTGGCTGCTTCGCTCTATTCCCCCTGTACAAAGGCAGGGATTTCTGATCTCCGTGGAGGCAGTGCCTGACAGGTATATACGTGTGCATATATATCTCCTCCCGTTGCGTGCCTTCCCGTTCAATCCCTTCTGCTCTTCAGCGAGGCAGGGAGTTCACTGAGACCTCTTCCCAAGTACCCAGCTAAGAGAAACTGCCTGACCAGGACTGCGGCCGCCCGTCCGGGCACGCAGTGACCGTTCGACTGGCGCGGCGCTGCTCAGCACCTCAGCCAGCCCCCCCTCTCCTGTTCACATTCGGCTGCCTGAAGCGGGGCACCCCCTGTGTCCCGACGGGGCCGGGCAGTGCCCGCAGCCGGGCCGAGCGGGCCAGGGCCGGCGGACGGCAGGGCCGGCCGGGCAGAGGAAGGCGTGCCCGGCTGGAGGGCAACAGCCTGTGCCTGCCCTGGCCCGGAGGCAGCCATCAGCGCAGCCCCTGCGCGGCAAGGCTCAGACCCACCCGCCAGCGCAGCCTAAATGAAACTGATTTTTCACCGGCTAATACCGCTTAACACTGGCAGTGCTAAATGGCCAACCACGCTGCCCGCTCGGACCCCTGTAGCCTGCTGAAGCGTGCCTTAGTGTTTAAAACAAAGCTTTCAAGAGCGGGTGAGCTCTCCTCAGCTGTTGCATCTCGCGGCGCACGGACGTTTTGCTGACAGCTCTGTGAGGGCTGGCCGTGGTGCAGCGGGTGCCAGGCGCCGCGCTGGGGCGGGTGCACGGCTCGGCCCGGAGCAGCGGGGCGCGCGTCAGCGCCTGGCTGCCCCGCCGCCTGGCTCGGGGTGTCCTCGGGGCCAGGCATACGCGAGGTCTTTGGGAAACGGCACGGAAACAAGTCCGTGCAACGTCCGTGCAATGCTGTTCCGTGCAATGCAAGTTCCGTGCAATGCACGGAAACAAGTCCGTGCAATGCTGCAGGACGTCTGGGAAAAAAACCCACAAACCACTCGGGAAAGTTTTGAATGCGTCTTCGTGGGGACGCTCACTCGCTTATCAGTGGGAAAGTAACAGAAAATGACAGCATGGGCGTTTACAATCGCCCAGCGAGGCAGCATGGAGCCGGCCCTCGCATTGTGCGCAGGGCCGTACTGAGACGCTTTGCAAAACGTTCAATTTGCCAGCAACAAAAATGCCCTTGAGAAAGGCTGCGAGGCCGGCGGGCAGGAACAATGAGCAAGGGGAAGTGGGACGCCGGCTAGGCCAGAGCCGCCTCATTCCGTGCAATCAACCCCACAGGAAGCAAACCGCTCTGCTCTGGGAGAAGCCGGCCGGCGCAGCGGGCCTGGGGCTCGGAGGAGAGGCGAGCGCGGCGCACCCCTCCTGCGGAGCCCGGCTGCTGGGCGGTCAGACCGACGGAGCCCCGGGGACGCGGCAGGCCGGGTGCGCGGGGCGGGCGCAGCCGGCTGGCGCTGGGAGGGCTGCCCGGCGCCGGGAGACGAGAGCCCGGGCCCCACCGGTGCACCGTGCGGCGCGAGCCCTGGCCACCGCTGGGACTCTGCGCCTCGCGGTGCCGTGCATGCGGTGGCATGTGGTGGCGTGGGGACGTCCCCCCCACCGAGGGGACGACGCGTGCGGGCAGGCGGTGGCTTCTCTCTCCGGCTGCCCGGCTTGCCCAGGCCGTCTGCCCGCGCCCGGAGGGACCAGCCCGTGGGCAGCCGTCTGCCGGAGGGACCAGCCCGTGGGCGGCGGCGGGGACGGCTGCAGCTCAGAGGAAAGGGCGTAAGAAGGAACAGGCGGAAGCACAGCTGTGGCGGGTGGCGCAGAGGACTCGCCACGATGTGACAGGGGAACCATGCCCCACAAGGAGCAGAACGTTCAAAACTAATGAAACATATTTTTTAACTCTATCATACAGTTAAACAGGGGAACTCAATGCCACAGAAAGTGATGACTATCAAGGTTTCAGCAAGGGTAAGAAATGTATTTAGAGGAAATACAAACATTTTGGAAGGATTCCTCCATCTCTTAATTTGATAGAGTAACACCTGTGCAAGAAACCAGATGCCTCATGTCTGCCCCGTAGGGTTTCTTTGTTCACTTTGCAAGAACCTGGAATAACGCGATCTTGAGACGCATCGGGTCTGGCAGCGGTTACTGCACGGGGGGTACCTAGTCTATTAATTTAATCCAACTAGTCTAAGGTCAGAGGCCTTGGACTTCCACGCGGGCGGAAACCCGCTTTTCACCTCACACGTACGAAGTGTAATTTAGCTACAGGGTCTCAAACGAGGTTCGGCTGGGCTGCTGGCACTGCTTCATCATTCCGCTGAACTAAGATTTGATTTAGTCATAAGAACACAAGAAGAAGGAGCGAAGCGCTTCAGTGACGAGGGTGTGCACGCATACATCTTGAAGTGATGATGCTTTTATTCGGTGGAGGGCAGCCTTACAGTAATCCCCAGAGGTGCCTGGGCTGAGGGCTGTGCTGCTCATCAACAGACTGAAAAAGGGAGTCACAAGTCCCAAGGCTGCCGCTGACACTAAGCTACGCAGGGTAGTAAAAATGAAAAATGATTGCACAGCCCTGCAAAAGGACATCACAGTACTGAAAAAGGGGGAAAAATGGCGGAGGAGAGTCAATGTAGAAAAATGCGACATGATTCAGAAGTGAACAAACAGGTCTGAGTTTAC
The DNA here is from genome assembly GCF_035582795.1 of Mycteria americana. NCBI lineage: Eukaryota > Metazoa > Chordata > Aves > Ciconiiformes > Ciconiidae > Mycteria > Mycteria americana. The sequence continues at coordinate 2,855,214 of NW_027445437.1, forward strand.
GCACCAAATGACAGACCCCAAGCCAGCCACTGCTAATCAGGAAAGAAGGCACAGAGGGGCAATTGCTACTGCTGCGAAGTTGTCAGCCTGGCACACAGCAGCGAGTAAAAGGGCAAATGGATTAGTAAGGCAGGAAGACAAAACCAAATAGAAGACATAGTTATACCACTAAATAAATCCATGAACACCTGCATAGGGAACACCTTATGCAGCCTGAATTCCCCACCAGCACCTCAAAAGACAGAGCAGACCCGGGATAGGCACATGCGAGGGCAGATACTGGAAGGACTTCTGCACGGGGACTGTCAAAACAGGGTATGGCTCACCAGCCCGAGGAAGGGATGGCCCAAGCCGATACGCCAGAGGTTGCTAAAGCCGTGGTGATGATGAACAGGAATGACCGCTCCCTGCGTGAGAAATGGGGGCATCCACATGAGATGGAGAGTTCAGAAGTGCTTCTTCATCAAACACGTAGTTAAGAGGGAGTGGAGTTAAGTGGAGTTAAGATCCACTCTGCAATGGGATGTTACAGATCCTAAAAGCTTACATGAATCAAAAAGTGATTAGACAAATTCATGGAAGAAAGATCCACTCAGGGCTCTTTAAAGACAAAACCAGCTTCTCTGGCTGGGAACTCCCTGTTCCTACAGCCCCTTGCAGGCATCCAGTGGTTTTGGCTTCCTCAGAAGGGGCTTGAGCTAGACACACCTTTGCTCTGACCTGGGCAGGCTGGCTTTAGATTCTTTCTTACCCAAGTTGCAGCTTTTTCTTGCAAGCCGAGATCTGCAAGTCATCTTCCCATCGTGACGTCCTCTGCAGCCCCGGCGGCCCTGACCCAGCGGCCAGGAGGTGCCTGCCCCTGCCCTCCTGGGCTGTCTGTCCTCTCTCCACCCCACAGCCATGCTCGTGGTGCAATGCCGGACCGTCGCCAGTCCCATTTGCCCCTCTCCCGTGCACTGTGGGTTCTCAGCATGGCATCCACTGTTTCAGTCTAGCATGCCACAGGGGTGGCTGCAGCCCCAACCCTCCACGCTCACCGCCGCCCCAGGGCAACAGTACAGGTGGGGGCCGTGCTCCTTGCTGGACCTCTAAACTCAGCCAGAAACACATCCAATCAAGTGGATGCGTCCGTCTTGGCCAGTGCGTGGCCCCCTCAATGACTCCATGTATACCTGCCTCCTTCGTTTCTGGGGTTGTTGGGCAGGATGCCTGCGTGTATCGCCCAGCCCTGCACGGCACCCCTCGGTACCTGCCTCCACGGTTCCCCTGGTACGCGTGGGGCCGGCCCTGACTTGCTCAGGGAGGTATTTAGAGCTGGCTTGGCCAGCCGCCTTCTTGCAGAGCTAGGTCCAGCAGAAGCTGGACCTGGCAGACCACGATCGCTGTACTCCTAGACTGGTCTGGGTTTCTTATTTCTGGAGGGCATTTACAGATGCACAACTTGACCTGCCAAAGGCCCAAATGTTCTCGGTTCTTAACCTCTGGGTATCTGTGGGGAATTCAGTGCAGCAGGCCTATTTAGTTTTAAAAGGATTTTTATATAACTCTGACCTTTTCATTCTGTTAATATTACCTTTCTCAGTACATCCAGCATACACACGCAGCTGCCAGGCCAATAATGGGACACAGAAAAACCTCTTTTATTTTAAAACCTTTCTCAAATATTAGGGCAGTTCAGGAGTCAATTCTTTGTATTTGAATTTCAGATTATTACTAAAAGGTTATCTGTCTAGGCTCCCGGAAGGACGAAGGGTGGGTAATGGAGTGAAAAGAGAAGTACAGAACACGGCAAACACAGCAGGCACAAGCGTGCCCGACCTACATCCCTGGCTTCGCGTACCAGCTGGTCTGTAGCCAGAGGTGGCTGCAGAAGGAGCAGGAAAGGAGGAGCGCTTCTCGTCTCCCGCCTGAGCGCTCCTTCCCTTTGAAAAAATCGTATTTTCTCCTCAACAGTGACTACAAAAACTGGGTTTAATGTTATTTCTTTGATAGCTGGACAAAAGATAGCTTTCCTCCCTGGGGGCCGGACGGTCTGGCCTGCTTGAGGGCATCGCAGTGAGACCCCTTGCAGCGCGGTCAGCGGGAACACCCGGGAGAGGACCGTGTGGGCTGCCAACAGGACAGGGCGACCTTGTCCTGGACCAGAAGGTGCCAGGCCGTGGCAAGCGCTCCAGCAAGCCGCCCGGGGACCGAGTGCAGACCTCGCATTCACTGCTGGGCGAAATGCCGCCCTGCGGTCCTACCCGGCACTCTGCCCGGGCTGCCTGCGCCCGGGTCGGCGCAGGCTCGGCGGGCGGAGGTCACTGTCCACCAGCCCCCCGGGCAGGCTGCAGAGGGCAAGGCACTGCCCGGGGGCTCAGGCGATGCCCTCCCCGGCGCGGAGGACCGCCATCGAGCAGGCTGGCCCTGCGCCGCCTCGACGCAGGTGGCTGCAACCCGCCCGTCAGTGCAACCACTGGGGTCGGCAGCGAGACTGAGTCCTGGCACATCTCGACACACGCGGAGATCCCCATCTCCACTGAAAACACCGTCCAGGATGATCGGTGCCCGCCGGCGGTGAGAGCGGAGCCGCGTGCTGAAGCGCCGTGCTCTCCTGCACTGCTATAGGGTGTTTTGAAAAGACCTGGTAAAGCAAGGCATGGAAATGACCCAAATTCGTCTGGAAAATGAACTGGAGGCACTGCAGTTTTCTTCTCTGACCCCCTGGTTTCTACTTTGAAGGAAAAAATGTATTTGGAGCAGTAATGTGACTATTAGCAAAATAATCTGAGCATTGTATCCTTCACAGATATGTCCCCTAATGTGATTTGGCAGAAGCCTTTATCCAGTCCGTCTATTTTATATTCTCAAATTCTGCTATTTTGTATTCAGTGGTTCTAATATGATGGCGGGTATATGGCTGCACTGCATTATAAGTATTGCTCTCCCTGGGTCCATCCACCACTTGGCTAACATCGCCATAGCTCTCTGTGCCAGATTAATATTGAAGGTCAAGTACCACGATATTTCCTGGTTTAAGTGACTGTCACTTTCTCAGTTAAAATGCAGAGCAGCCCCCGATGAATGCAATCAGGCTGTAATTGGAGGAGCTACTGCCTCAAAATATCACTTGGTCGTTACATTTACATACCGTTGCTGTTAGCAAAACGAGCAGAGCCCTTTATAAGCAGAGAAACGTCTCTTCATCAAGCAGCACCAGCACCGCTCTGGACGGTTTGCCTCACCGAGATGTGTCCCACACGTGACGCGCTCCACTCATGTAATGTCCAGCACTTTCCAAATGCTCATAAAAGGCAAGGCACAAGCATCAACCAGCAGACTCTATGCCCGGAGGCCAAATTCATCTCCATTTCACTCAGTGACCAGGGGCCAGATCATCCTGTGTGGTGCTATGCTTGAGGCCTTCAAGTGCCACCACGTATATAATTTCTTTTTTTTTCCTAGGCAGTGTTTCAGCCTCAGTTCTGCAGCGCAGGTTAAGCAAATAGCAAATAGTTAACGAATACCATCAGCAGCCAGCTCGGCCGCTGGTGCAACGCTGCTGCTCTTCCCAGGTCATACAGTAACAGACGAGAGAAGAGATCACGGAGAAGTCATCAACAGTTCAAGATGCTGAGGTGACAAGAAATTAAGAGCTGCCGATAAACTTTGGGGGGAGGAACAATCAGAAGTGTTTAGGAACTAAAATGCATGGGGAAGGCACAGAAGCTGCACGCCCCTTCCTCTGCAGAGAAATTACCGTCAGGCTGTAAGCTTCCCAGCACTTCACAGCTGTGGCTCTCAGAACAGAGCCGTGCTGAGGCAGACAGGGGTTTTTAAGGAGTTCCTGCTCTCCCTCCTCATCTTCACCCCTGCCGTTCCGCGTTCACCTCGCCCGAGTGAAGGCTGAGGGAGCTGGCTTCACGAGAGCTCCCAGACCCTTCCAGAGGCAGTTTCACTCAGGCCAGGACGTTTTCTACGGACGTTGGATCCAGCTGTGCCAGAAGTGAACCAACGACAGGCCAAGGAGGCAGCAGCAGAGCTCTCGGCTGAGCCACAGATCAAGGCTGTCTCCTTGCATCTGCGCGGAGTCACTGCTGCGACCGGGGGCGGTGACAGCAAACACCGCGCAGCAGCCGCACGGACCGCGTCCCTGCTAAAAAGAAGACATCAGCCCATCAGTGCCCGCGTGCGTGGCCAAAAGCACCCAAGAAACATTAACCTTTACTGGTCGCGCTTACTACAAACCCCCAAGACGATCCCTTTTCCTGCTTCGCGGGAAATGCGTCAGGTATTAATATCACCGCTGTGGTTAATAAAAAAGTGGCAATCTGAGCCTGTACTCGAAGGAATGGCCGGTGTTTCATTCAGCGTTGCTCCGCAGAGTCCCTCCTCGTGCCAGGCGCTCTCGGGAGCTGTATCTGCGCCAGCGCTTTGGGCAGACGCGGTCGCGTCTCGCCGTGAGCCGCAGCCCTGGGGACGGGCAGAGGCAGCCCCAGGCCGGCGGCGGCACGGGCAGAGCTCGGCATTGCCCTCCCGGCGGGGCCGCAGGGCAGGTGAGCTGCCACGGGAAAGGCGGGAGCTGGAGGGGGCACAAAGAGCGCCGGCACGCCGGCTGCCGCTGCTGGAAGACGGGGGGCACAGAGCGCCGCTGCACGCCACCGCTGTCCCCAACATGCCTGCCCTCGCCCCCACGCCCGCCGCAGCCTGCGGGCACCAGGAGGCAAAGCAGAGGCAAGGCCGGCGGCAGGGACGCTTGGGTCCCACCCTGGCAGCCGCTGGCCTTGGCCCTTCCGGAGCCAGCGCCGACGGGGGGACGCCACGGGCAGGGGCAAGAGGAGGCGGCGAGGCGGTCCGAAGCCCAGGGGTAACCCCGAGCCAGCGGCTGGGAGCGCAGAGGCAGAAGGCGGCAGCGGTGCCTCCTGGTGAGCTCCCGCACAGCGCGGGGCTGTCCTGGACGTACCCCGTACCCCGGCTGCTGTGGGTCTGCTCAGGCAGCTTAAGGAGGGGGAAATGGGTCGTTCCCCGCTTACGAAGGAGAGCAGATCCACAGAAAGATGACAAATCACGGCCTTGAAAGACGCAAATGCGGCAACGTTAGGCGGAGCTGGGTCAGATATTTCCGATAGGGTCCGGTTTTGCTGCGGTCGCCAGCCCACCAGCCACGACACAGAAGCGCTACCTCACACGCACAAAGCGAGCGGGCAGCGCACAAGGGAATCGGCGTGCGGCCTCCCTGAAGAGGGCTGTATTAGAGCAGCACAGGAGCCCCGAAGCTGATGAAAGACGGGCTCTGGACTGAGCGTCAGGCCCCCTATAAATACCGTGCCCACTGCAATGTCACTGAGAGGGGACGGGACGGCGGAGTTGGATATTCGGCAGCCACAGCTCGGGTACCGTGCCGTGCCTGCTGGAAGTCTCCGTCTCTCCCCTGACCCCCGGGCCGCGCGACCGCGCAGTGGGCGTGCGGGGCAGCCGAGGGCACAGGCAGATTCGGCAGCAGTGTTCCGCAGGAGGCCTGCCGGTGCAGACAGGCGTGTTGCTGCCAGGGGCATCGCTTCCGTGCTGCCTCTCGACGTAATACGGCATTGCGAATCCCATTACGCCCATGACACCGTGTCTGTGGGCTGGTACGAGGCGTGACGAGGGGAGAGGACAACATAAGTGACAATTAAGCCTGTCACGAGGGCTGAGAACCTTTGGGAAGGAGGCTGGGTGAAACCTTTCTGAGGCTGGTGAACTTTAGGGACGCTCCCCGCTCGCGAAGAATGCGGAGAGCATTTCAGATCATTTCAGATCCAAGCTAAGCTAGTTTTATGCAAAAGCTTTAGCAGTTTTCATAGGAAAAAGAAGCAAAAAATCCCAGAAGCCATCTCAGTGTCGTCCTCTCCCCCAGCAAAAAGCGAAACCTAACACGTTACAGCCATTTTTAGTTCACCAAGAGATTGCTCTTGAATAAGGATTAAATATTCCCTTTTGTCAGAATTTTTTCAAAACCTTTTTACCTTCCCCTCATTTACTTTTGGGCAGTTTTAAGAATTAAACTTTTTTGTCACTTGGAAAAGCCTAAACATTTTTTCAAGTTGTTTCTGATTTTTTTTCCTATTCCTTGGGGGAAGGGGAAGGAAAAGAGAACATTACGTGCTAAATTCAATTGAATGTTCAGATGGTTTGATCCCTCCCTCTCCTTCCCCTTTTCCCCCAGAAAAAGAAATTATTTTCACAAATAAACCATTCTGAAACAAATCTACTCAGCTGTAATCAGGTTAGCTATCCAGACATCGGCCTGCAGAGCAGACTAAAAATGTTGACTCATACATTTAGAAATGCAACCATGCAAAGTGACCTTCTGGTTGAAAACTGTGCCCAGGAATAGATCCCTGCCTGCCACCAAGACAGAAAATAAGAGCCGTGAGAGCAGTTACACGAGACAAAAGCCATGCATGCTTTAAAGCAGTGGTCTGCAAAGCGGGGTGTGCGCACCCATTGGGGTGCAGCAAGAAATATTTTTTGTACCATTAAAAAATAAAATAAAATAAAATAAAATAAAATAAATAATAAAATAATAGAATAGAATAAAATAAAATGTTTTTTAAAAAAAAGTTTTTCACCTTTACCTCATCCTTTTTCAATTTTTATTTTTGTGTATGTTTTATCACGTGCATAATATATGAGTACAGTAGCACATTTACGTCCTTTACAAATAAATAACTATCCAGGGACGGGGGGTGCCCACTCAAAACCTGCATCCTGATAGGGGTGTGCGATCAAAAACGTTTGGAGACCGCTGCTGTACAGAAACGTCTCTCTCCTGGCACCGCAGCGTGACACACCACCGCTTCTGCTGCGGACAGCGGCGGGCCTGGTTCGCAGCAAACCCTGCTGGGCCGGGGGCTGCTGCCCGCGGGGCGGGGGGCACCGGGAGCCCCCCCGGGCAGCCCCAGGAGCCAGGGCGAGGGGCCCGCGCCAGGGCACAACCCACCAGGCCTCCGGGGCGAGCGCCAGGCCCTGCTCCGGCACGGCCCGGGAGGCGTCGGCCACCTGCACCGCTCTCGGCATATCGGGGGGAAGCCAGAGGCGACGGAGCCCCCGTCCTGGGCTGCAGGCGGGGCAGGTGCGGCAGCAGCCCCCTCCGCAGCCGCCGCGGCAGGGGAAGGTGCCCCCTGCCATAGCCTGCTCCAGGGGGAGAGGAGGGGAGTGCTCCAAGGCTGCGCACAAAGGACTCCTTGCTGAGACGGTTTAAATTATACAGCTCTTGCTGTCCCGCCAACACGTACCCCAAAGCAAAGAAAGGAATTTTATTGAGGTAAAGGGCAGATAAATTTGAATGCAACACAAACCCAAAATAAGACACAATGGCAAACCAAAGATGCCCCTTGGAGGCACGCACTGAAAACAACAGACGAATCGGAGCCGTCACGAAGCCCCCGGGAAACGGCTGGACCTGGATTTTCAGCCACCCAAAAAAAAGCCTCTCGGAAGAGTGAGGCTGAAGCCAGAGAGACCCATTAACAACCCCAAACGTGGAGGCCTACGTTTCCGCAGTGACAGGTCATTCTGAGAGTCTTGCCTGTCGGGTGCCCAATTTTAAGGAACCTTAATGGGATTTCAAAGGCAAGGCATGCAGTGTTGCCTGAGACTACTTGGTGTGTGGTCTTAACAGAAGCACCCGAAATTACTTCAAAAACCTCTTCTAAGAGCAAAGGTGTGTACCTGGGGTCATATTCCACTGTACTGTTTTTCACACAGAGGAAAAACAACCCTTCAGCACATCAGCGGGTACTGCGTGTGTGCGAATGAACGAGACCGAAGCACTGAAGGCAGCGCAGCCACACGTAAACCACACAAGGAGGACAGCGGTACCGAGAGTCCCGGCCGGCTGCCGCAGCAGAGCTGCTGGCATTCCTGTCGTCGTCAGAAATGTGATCGCATGCAGAAGGAGGCAACCGAGTCAGGGCTGCATTCCCAGCAAGCTGGCTACCCCAGCGCATATCGTCAGCTCAGCTTTGTGGCTCAGAGAATGGTATAATGTTCAGAGACTGATTTTTCTGAGAAACTGAAGAGAAGTAGACACGGGGTCTAGCGTGGAGTCCCCTGCAGCTTTGCTCAAGCGTGCGATGTTGGGTGAAAACACGGAGTAACAAGATCTGAAGACAGAGACGCCTGGTCCTGCATAGTTCCTCTGACAACAAACTAAAGGTAATGGGAGGAAGTATTGGGATCATGATCCTGGTTATGGACCTGGTAAAGGAAAATCAAACTGAGGCTGGCCAAGAAGGTGACGAACAGTGTCGTCTACACGGGCCAGTGTTGCTTCCAAAGGAATGGGTTCAAAGGAGATGCGTTTAGTGAATACCCAGGTTGCCTGTTGACGTTCATACCGCCGTCCCTTTTCTCTGAAGTACATCCCTGCTCTGACACATCTTCTCCCTTTCAACGCTATTGCTTGGCAGGCACAGCAGGAGCTGCTTTCAGAGAAAAGGAGGCTGCTTCCCGCTTGCTTGCACCCAGATGCAAGCACTCATACGGCTGAGTGCTCCAAGTACTGGGAGAACCCAGAAGAGAGCGTGGTGGCGGTGCAAGCGGCATGCCGTTGCTTTTGGACAGCATTACTGGCTGCGCTAACAGCCTGTTGAGCAACAGGAACGGGAAGCAGGACCGTTCCAAATGTACGTGGAACAAAAGAGGGCTCACTGGGGAAGGCAGTTACTGCCTTTCTTCTGTGCTTCACTGAGTGGCTGCACATGGACTTCTACGGCTTTGCCTCTTAACCTGCATTTTTCAGCTCAGGTGCAAGGTGCTAGTTATTCGCCCATGACCAATTTCTTTGAAAACAAAGAGCTGTAATTCAAATATTATATACACAGGTAGCAGTAACGCCTGGATGTTTGCAAAGGTCTGGCAAATCAGCCAGAATGTCAAGAGCTACGTTCTTCTGTGTACTAAAAAATTAGCATAATTTTCTAGCTGCAGAGCTCCAAAAGATCTACTGTACAAATACTGAAGTCAAACATCCAGAGTATGGGAAGATTTCAAAATACATGTAACCTTTAATAATCTAAATCATCCAGATGGTAAAATAACAAAGCCACCAACAAAAGTGTGGGTGATTCCTAGCATCTGTGGAAAAGGAAGAAAAGCATGTTCCTAATACGTTTGCCTTGACTCATCATGAACAATGGGTACGTAACAGTGTTTTCCGAGCTTTGGAACTCCAGTCAACAGCAAACGGACACACACAGATACTAGCAAAGATACTATGGTCTCAGAATTAAGTGTGGGTTTGTGCCTTGGACAGAAGAATGTAGCATCTCTGTGAACAAAAAACTAAGCAGCTTCAATCCTACTGGGTCTCAACACAAAGTTGCCTTCTTGCTTTTCTAAATTCTCCGTACACTAGCTCTGCTTTATCCCTCTGCTTGTTACAAAATCGGAGTTTATCATCTGAACTTCCACTTTCAATTCGCTCCATCAGGAACGACTGCAAGGACCAGTCTTTGTCATCTCCTTTCTCCAAGGTACTGCCCTTTCCCTGCTAAATGGCTGTCTTTCAACTCCAGAATTAATGTATTCCTACTTCACAACAGGCAAGAATAATTTTCTGCCTGTTTTGAGAATTAAAGCACTACCTACAAATAATACTCAGAGATCATTCTCCTACCACAGCCATTTGCCTCCATTCTGCGTGTCGCAGCAGCGCAACTCTAGTCTAGGATGCAAATTCATCCGTTCATTTCCAGGCACTCAGCTTGTGACTTCTTAACTACCGCGAGGCTGTAAGAGCGACGTTTGCAGGAAGGTGTAGAAGCACAAGAGCATCCTAAGTCTTCCTGTCTCCTTTGCACCAGGGAGATCCTGCAACAGCCTCACAAGTCTCGTGATTTATCCTGGGTTGCAGCAGCCACGAGCGAGCACAGCGAGGCACCAGCTAGCCCACGGGCTTATCAGCCATAGCCTCTTGTACCTGCCCCGTCCATTTTGCATAGGGCAGCAGCAATACCTGAGGATGGCAGAGCGTGTTTACAGTTGGGGAGCTCGGTCGGGATCATGCGTCACAGGACTGCACCGTTCCGTTGTGGAACCAGGACAAACACTCTGAATCAGCGTCTCAGAGGAGGTACTGTGACCCAGCCTGAACTACCCTGAACATCACAACCGGTATAAAATAACCTTGCAAGCAAGGTTATAAACTTGCTCAGAAGAACTGGGTAATAGCCAAGTGTCAAATATTTACTGTTAAATGTAAACATGTAATTAAATGCAAAGTAAGGTTTAAATCTACTTCAGTAGGTATTTGGGTGTGCTACACAGTATTTTGGAACAAAAGCTGGTTTGTTGTGGGGTTTTTTTTTATATTAAGGCAAATATGATACTCCGCAGTAATATAATGAATTGTTTTAATAGCTAAAGTGAAACGTACATCTATAACCACAAGAAATAACACAAAGATTTCATTCCAGTGGCAAAGTAAATTTAACATAGATTTAATTGTCAGATTGTTTATAATTGCCTATGAGTTACTGGTCTAAACTCAGTTCTGCTACCCTCCTGTAAATTAGTGGTATATTCAATGAGGTTTTTAGATTTACTCCAGGTACAATTATTTCTGGTGTAAATGAGACTTTGGCCTTTTTTTGCTTGAAAGGCACAATTTTCTGGGAGAGAAATGTAATTAGACAATGGGTAGCTTATGCGTTATATATTTTAATTAGTAGGTTTGTGATCATCGTTTCCCAGTTGTATAGATATCAGACGTGGGAAATGCATTTATGGGAGCAGCCAGCCATGGAAAAGCAGGATTTAGCTAGCACTGAGGTTTACAGGCTCATAAATAGGCATGGATTCTAAATCATCATCACAGGATGCATCTAACAACAATACAGAGGCAATTGACAGTTTATTCATCGTGAAGAGACTCATTTGAAACAGAAGAACATGTGAGACGCTCTGAGTTCTTCTAAGAGAATCAGCAATTAGCTACTCTTAGAGGCGCAAATGAAAAATCAAAGACCTGAATGACTACCCTCTTACATCTCCCATCTGTATCGTGGGCAGAAGGTAACCAGCAGGTAACTGGACTTCTCCTAAAGCTTCACTGAACTATTACCTTTATCATTCCTTTTCTCTGTCTTATATGGACACCTCTGTAAACTCTGCAAAAGGATTCAATATGTCATAGAAGAAGCATGAAAAATATGGGGCTCGAGATTTTTGTGGATAAGTCACCCACAAGAGGCTGCGATTTGTTAGTCTCCCTTATATTGATTCTACTTCCTGACCATTTTGTCCCAGTCACCATTTTTAATCTCTATTTTGTCATTTAAAAAAAAAAAACTGGCAAGCAGATTTGTACACAAAGGAGAAAAACCTCTTTTTTTTTTTAAATCTGTCTAAGTAGCATGGTAGGAAAAACGTACTCCAGGGGAATTGCAGAAAACCTTTTGCTGGGCAAGAATCTATCAAACATTTCAGTGGGCAGATCCCACTCTTAAGGAATTTGTTCCATGTCCTCTTAATTAACCTTGATTACACAAAGAAAATTCAGAAATCTTCTAGACACCTTTCAGTTTGCTCTTGCGTGTCTTCCTTCTCCATGTCTGTCTGAGTAATTACTTCTGAATACTGCATCTGCTCAAAGAGGGATAGTGACAAATTGTAGCACGTGCTTTGTGGTGGCTCCAGGGACGCCTGTCAGCCACGCTCGGTGGTAACGCTGAAGTTCCTCGTTTTAAAGGACAGCTGCGTGACTGGGGCTGAGCGGACGAGGCAGCCGGGTGTCACGCTGCCTACAGAACCATCAGAACAAGCGTGCTTTGGCTGCAGCATACTGCCGAAGACTGGACGGACGAAGGTCGCCTGGGTCTCTGGACGCGCGCGCGTAGGGTGCAGCTGCGATGACGCGCTCTTCGCAGGGCTGCTGCTGGGAGCTCCTGGTGAGACGGCTGTCCCTGTGACCCACAACCAGGGCCTCGTCCGGGCAGGTTTTGAGCGTCTCCAGGGTGACTTCCCAAACGCCTGAGCAACCTGTTCCAGAGTCTGACCACCCTCACAGTAAAAAAGGGGTTTCCTTTTTCATTTTTTCACAGTAAAAAATGTTTAAATGGAATTTCCTCTGTTTCAATTCGTGCCCATTGCCTCCTGTCCTGTCACTGGGTACCAGTAAGAAGAGCCTGGCTCTTTGTTTACTCCGTCCCATGAGGTATTTATATCCATTGGTAAGATCCCACTGGAGCCTTCTCTTCTCCAGGATGAACAAGCTCAGCTCTCATCAAGCTCAGCTCTCTCAGCACCTCCTCTTACGTCAGAATTCCTCACACGATCCTCAGTGGGTGCCCTGGGGATACGGGTACACAGAAAACCAACTTCAATATGATTTTCTCTTTTGAGTATTTAAAGGATATCAGAGAAAACTAACCTGAAATAATGTAAACTTAGAGGAACTCCTGTGTGGTAAGTAAAGGAATACTGGTGTCACTGAAAGGATAATCAGGTGAGATCAAGGATCTTGTCAAGATAATGCCTAGCTAGCGTCCTTGGAGCTTTCTTTCCGGTGTCCATTTGCCATTTCTGTCCATTCATTATACCATTAGACGTTCCTCTGGGATCTAATGCCAGTTCTGCCACTGTTAGTCACTCTTTTCCAACCATTTGCTAACAGAAGGTCTTGAGCAACTTCTGGCAAACTGTGGAACCACCTCTCCAATGCTCCTTCAGACAAATGATTTGCTTCCGTTTATCTTAGCAGTATTTCCCTGGGTTCTCTGTTCTCCTGATGCCATTCCCCGTCTTCAGGAGCTAATCCTGAACCTCATTTAGTTTTTCATTCCCAGGAAGTCAACAAGCTCTGGGCAATGTACCCATTTGGCTGCTTGTGGCTTCAGATTTATGCAATCATTCAAATGCAGACCTGGAAGAGCCTTCCAGAGATCATCCGGTCAGCCCTTCTGCCTGGAAAGTTAACTTCCAACATCGCTGGTCTGTTTGTGGAACCACCCAACGAAGTGAATTTGGGAGAAAATGCAGTTTAAAAATACTCCCCTCTTCATGATCCCCATCTTTTTTATCTGGAAGCATTTTTACACGGTTAGTTGAAACCCCAGTTCACTGCATAGTCATAATACTGTTTTAAAAGCAAAGCCACAGCAGTGCTATAGGGACAAGTGGCCTAACGGTGGGCAAAACTCCATCATCGGGCATTCTGACTGAGAGAAACACAGAATCATAGAATCATTCAGGTTGGAAAAGACCTCTAGGATCATCGAGTCCAACCGTCAACCCAACACCTCCATGCCTACTAAACCATGTCCCGAAGTGCCACATCTACACGTTTTTTGGAACTCCTCCAGGGACGGTGACTCCACCACCTCTCTGGGCAGCCTGTTCCAATGCTTGACAACCCTTTCAGTGAAGAAATTTTTCCTAATGTCCAATCTAAACCTCCCTTGGCGCAACTGGAGGCCATTTCCTCTCATCCTATCACTTGTTACCTGGGAGAAGAGACCAACCCCACCTCTCGACAGCCTCCTTTCAGGTCGTTGTAGAGAGCGATGAGGTCTCCCCTCAGCCTCCTTTTCTCCAGGCTGAACAAGCCCAGGGCCCTCAGCCGCTCCCCATCAGCCTTGTGCTCCAGACCCTTCCCCAGCTCCGTTGCCCTTCTCTGGACACGCTCCAGCCCCTCAATGTCTCTCTGGAAGTGAGGGGCCCAGCACTGAACACAGCATTCGAGGTGCGGCCTCACCAGTGCCCAGTCCAGGGGCACAGTCACTGCCCTGCTCCTGCTGGCCACACGACTTCTGATACAAGCCAGGATGCCACTGGCCTTCTTGGCCACCTGGGCCCACTGCTGGCTCATATTCAGGCGGCTGTCAACCAACACCCCCAGGTCCTTCTCTGCCGGGCAGCTTTCCAGCCACTCTTCCCCAACCTGTAGCATTGCATGGGGTTGCTGTGGCCCAAACGCAGGACCCAGCACTGAGCCTTGTTAAACCTCATACAATTGACCTCGGCCCATCCAGCCAGCCTGTCCAGGTCCCTCTGCAGAGCCTGCCTACCCTCCAGCAGATCAACACTCCCACACAACTTGGTGTCGTCTGCAAACTGACTGAGGGCACACTCAATCCCCTCGTCCAGATCATTGATAAAGACGTTAAACAGGACTGGCCCCAACACGGAGCCCTGGGAACACCGCTTGTGACCGGCCACCAACTGGAGTAAACTCCATTCACCACCACTCCCTGGGCCCGGCCGTCCAGCCAGCAGACATCCACGAAATCACCCCCAACCCAAATCCAGCTCCCTCACCACTTTCTGTGAGGTCCCATTTTGTTATAAACATCAGTTCCTGTGTGATGACGGACGAAGGCAAGGCTGTAATTGAGAGCGGTCTGTCTGAACCGGCCCTGTCCTGCCTGGAGGACCTGAGCTGCTGCTGGCCATTTTCTGGCTAGCACCGACTCGTTCTGTCGGTAGCCAGGGCTGCGGAAAGGACTGAGCTGCTGCCACACAAGAGGGCAGTTTTTGCTAGGCCCTTGTGGTTTTCTCCTTTCAAGGCCTGTGGGGCGGCCCCGGCCAAGCACCGAGGTGACCCTGAGCCGCCGAAACCGGACGAGCGTGGTCCCTCCTCAGCCGGCCCCGGCCCCGCCCCCGCAGCACCGGGCCCGCCCCGCCCCGTTGGCCCCGCCCCGGCCCGGCCCTCCCTCGCTTTCCGCCCCACCTGGGTGCTCTCCCCCCCCGCCCGCCCCGGCCCGGCCCGGCCCGCCAATGAGCTGCGCACACGCCGCGGCGGCCGCGGGGAGAGCTCGCCGGCCGCCGCCTGGTCCAAAAGACCTGGCCCAGGAGGCCGGCGCCGCCGCTTTGTCGCTCCGCAGACGAGCCTGGCTCATTCCGCCGTAGCGGGGGGGCTGAGCACCCAGCGAGAGCCCCCTCGGGCAGCAAATTGGTCGGGCACCTGCAGGGGCAGGAGGCGCGGGGCCTCGCCTTCAGGGCCCTTTGCTGCGGTGCATGCTGGGAATCGTAGTTCAGGTGGCCGCCGAGGCCCGCTGACTATGAGCGGGGCGGAGGGAGGGGGGAGACTACAACTCCCGGGGAGCAGAGGGGCTGCCCGCGCCGCCGTTCCCGCGGGCCGGCGGTAGTGGCGGCCAGCGGTCAGCGCCGGCGTTCGGGGCGCGAGGGTCTTCCGCCGCGCCCCCTTCCGAGGAGCCGCCCGGGAGGTAGCTTCCCGCCGCCGGCTGGGTGCGGCCCTTCCCCGGGGCCCCGCCATGGATCTCTTCGGGGACCTGCGGCGCATGAACAAGCGGCAGGTAGCGGCCGGGGCTTGCCGGTGCCGGCCAGGCGGGTGGCCCCGGGGCGTGCGAGCCGAGGGCTGGGTCGGGATGCGGGGGCCGCTCGGAGCTTCCGGGGCTTCGGAGTCGCCCGGGGCTGGCGCGCCGGGGCCGGCTGGGGCTCGCGGCCCGCGGAGCCGGCCGGGCTCCTGAGGGAGAGCCGGGCTTCCCGCTGTGGCCGCCGCGGCAGGGCCCGGCCGCCGCCGGCTGGGCTGGGGCCGTGAGGAGGGCTCGCGCCCGGCCGCCCTCGCGCTTCCGCCTCCCCTGGCCGGGGCCCGGGGCCCGGAGCCCGGTGCCCGCGGCGGTCCCGGGGGCTGCGGCTGCCTGGGGGCCTCTCGGGTCTTGGGTTTGAAGCCGAGAAGCCCCGCGTTCAGGTTCCTGTCAGTGATCAGCCTCCTTCTGGAGGTGCGGCATGCGGAAGCGAACGGGTGGGTTTGGGCTCTTGTCGTTCAAAATGGGTATCTTTATCTTTACTGTGCGACGGTGCAGATGAGTGGTTGGAAGGGAGAATATAACGCTGGTGACAAACGTTGTGATTGCCAAGTTGTGAAAGTTGCCTTGGTTTGGTTTTTTTTTTAAATATCTATCAATAATGTAAAAAAAACAAACAAAACAAAACACTTCAGATGTTGAAGCTTTACCAGTGCTAAGTTACGTGGGTCATGTATGCGAAAATCCCAGCATATTTTCAAATTAGAGTGACGGTCTGGAAACTTCTGGTTCCATATTCTGCATCGTGAGCCCCATGGCAAATGGAGGTGGGCAGGGTCATCTTCCCCCAGAGGATCAGAGTATGTTGCTGAGAAAAAAAAAAAAAGAGGTAGCGTGGAGAAAATGTATCCACTGCTGTAATGGCTGGTGAAGCAATAGAATTTGGGGGCAGAAAGTTACTCAGATTGATAAAAGACTTTCCACTTAAGAAATTTCTGCCTGACAATAGCAGGAAATGATCCTTTGTCATCTCTCTTCTATTCCCACAGCTCCTCTTTTTAAACAAAAATAAGTTCAAAGTACAAAGTCTGCTATTACTGATCTTACAGTATTTCTTATGTGTGTTTTGAATACTTATGAGCTCAGGTAAGAGTCAGGGACATGTGATCAAAATAGATCTGATCATTTGCCACATAGCTTCCTCTATTTTAGAAGGCTTTGCTAGTGAGTTCACTAGTTTCTAGCGCTAAGAAATGGGAGCGTCGCACAGGCGTAATAAGCCAAGATGGAGGCATTCGGTGGATTAAAACTTTATGCTGCGGTATGGTTCGTGTGGTTGGGTTGCCGATACAGCAGTCCGTTCCATGAGGCTTCTCTTGGAATACGATTTTATCACAGAAGTCCATGTGCCAGGATTAGGATTCAGTATTGCATATGGGTTGAAATTCTATGTTGTGCTTCTAAATACAAGACCATAACTTTTAAAAACAATTTTCTTGTTTCATATAGCTGTATTACCAAGTCTTAAATTTTGCTATGATAGTGTCTTCTGCCCTTATGATATGGAAAGGGCTGATCGTCATTACTGGAAGTGAAAGCCCTATTGTTGTGGTGCTCAGGTAAGTCAGGCTTTTTTGTTAAAGTCTAAATATTATTTTGTCCTTTGTCTCCTCCCCTCCCCCCTTGGATAGATTTGGAGTTTGAAATCTCACCTACTTAAAGAGTACTCGAACACTTATTTTCTTCTATCTCTGTTTTTGGACGCTTAGCAAAGGCTGCTTTCGTAATTGCAGTGTAGTTTTCACTGAAGTTTGTAGAAGCATTAGATAAGTGGTACATAAAGAGCCAGTCCTGCAGGCCCCTGAGTGCTGATCAAATACCTCAAGTCAAACATATGTTCATGGAAGATTCAGCCTTAGAGAAATTGCATGTGTGTCAGCAAGGAATGTACGCAGTAAATGACAGTATTTTTATGGGAATCATCTGTTTGTGTTATTAGTTATGGGATCTGGAATCCTACCTTAAAGGTTGTTACCAAAAGATACTATGGCTGGCTTTGAAAAAAGGCATGGATTTTCTGATCGTTAATAGTAATCACTGGTGTAAGCATAACTGTTGCTCATGTTAATTATATGTATAGAAGTACTTCCTGTTGTACTGTGAAACGTTTTTTTGGCTTTTCACTAATGGACTGGTTTTCTTAATCAGAATGGCTCATTTTGTTCCTTCCTCTTAGCTACAATACTGTTACTTTTCTATACAGCTTCTTTCTTTCTTTCTTTCTTTCTTTGAGGCAGTAAGAAAGTCTTCTATAGCCTGGCTCAGCTTGGGACTAACTGAGGTTTGGGTTGTGTTAAATGTCTGGGTAGTGTTACTGAATGGGTGAAGCTACAGATTTCAGCTAAAATCATGAGTTTATCTGTAAGAATGAAATATTATTTGTTTTCATGGTTCTTCTTTCATTTACCATAATGCTAATAAACTCTTTTTCTTTTTGTTCGTAGTGGCAGCATGGAACCAGCTTTTCACAGGGGAGACCTGTTGTTCTTAACGAATTTCCATGATGACCCAATCAGAGCTGGTGAAATAGTTGTTTTTAAAGTTGAAGGCAGAGACATTCCAATAGTTCACAGAGTAATCAAAATACATGAAAAGTAATGCAACTTGGCATTTTCCTTGTTTCTAAATATAGTTTCCTTCGCCGTGACTTTCACTTACATTTTAATTTGGTAGTATTTTATGAAAAAGGCAGGTGAGGATATGCTGTGAAATAAAACTGATCTCTAGGATGTGATCCGCTTTTGTCCCCAATTCTGTGGCGCACTTCTTGAGACCCCGACTCCTGTCCCTCAGCGAAGTTGCTCAGGTTCGAAGTAGATAAACCTGTGCCAGAGGAGTCCAGTAACACAAGCTGTACAGGTTATTTTTGCCAGCAGTAGCGATATGTATGGGAGCAGAGTCCAATTCTGTACTGACGGTAGAACTGGGATTTTGGTTATGAGAAATAGCTACTTCTAAAAGCAAATCTCTGAAAGAAGGTGAAGATTCAGAATCAGAACTATAGATGAAGTCTGACCAGTATGTGATCTTTGCTAACTGAAGTTTTCCAGAAAAGAGATTTGACTCAGAATGAAAGAAGAGATTCTTGTTCTCTTTGTGTCTGTTAGTCACAATGCCAACAACAGTTCATGCTGAAAAGCAACAGGTAGATTACTTGTTTTTACCTTTATTGCATATCGCTGGTATGATAAACCGTTCCTTCTCAAACAAAGAGAGGCAATTCTGTTTCTAATTCTGCACAGCGAAAAGCTAACCTGGAGGTGGCAAGCATTGACATATTTGCTCCTCAGGAGGTCCTGGCCGTGAACTGAAGGTGTTTATCTTTTGAGTAATATCTGTTCTTCAACGCATTTTTGAAACAAATATGTATATCCAAGAATTACCTCTTTTTTTTTTTTCTTCTTTTATACCTAATTTGTCTTTGTAAAAACTCCTTGTTTCTTGATATCATTACTTGCAATTAGCAGCTTCTTGAGCAAAATCGTTTTGAAGACTGTAAACTTAACTTTATTTAAATGGGAGTGTTGAACCAAATCTTGCATGCATTATCTGCACGTATGCCTAATGCTTGAAAGGGAGTGAAACATGGCAGGCTTTCTAACAGCAGTGGTTAGATTATATCACGTTCAAAACGTAGTGTAAGATACTTTGTTCATTTGGAACAGTAGGGAGAGGTTATGATTTGGGCTTGTTCAGAGTTTTAAACCTCTATTCCTACAAAAAGGAATGGCCGGGAGAGGTCAGGACGTCAGCTCTGGCTCCCAGGAGCAGCCTGGCGCTCGGAGCTCTCCAGGCACTCATCCCGTGGGGGGAAGCGTGCCACCTACTGAAGCGTTTCTACGGCTTGGATTTCTCCACAGTCCCCTGAAAGCCCCACACAATGTTTTGTCTGCATGATGTTATTTAAAGATTGGTTACATGTGGGTTTTTGTTTGCCCCATTAATAAATATCAAACATAAGTGAGGTTTTGCCTGGAGCTTGCTGTATTGTTTAACAGTTAATAAGTGACCTAAAACTGTATTGACAACTGTTAGTGACAAAATACTGAATTTGATGTAGATTTGCAGCTACTTTAGAGGTTCTTCAATATTTATTTCCGTCAAAAGGAGGATAAAGCTTTATCTTGACATAAACGTGATTACTAAGAGTTAAACAAGTGTATAGAACTTAGAAGAAAATTGCCTAAAGCATTGTAGTATTATACCACTTCCTTTCCTAAGGGAAGATTTTTAGGGTCTACCTCATCTGAAATTTGTGATTCACATTCAGTTAAATTCATTCGCAAATGTGTGATGACTTCACAGGATCTTATTCCACAATTTGTAAAAAAAACAAAACCAAAAAGAACCCCACCAAAAAAACTCTTAGTAGGGTATTATTCAGTATTTCAGAGTTAAATTTCTGTTCTGTTGAAAATGCAGAGGGTTGGGGTTTTTTTCCCAGATAGGCAGATACTGCTTTCGTTGAGGAAGTTTAGTGCCTGCTCTGGATGGACAATATCCTTTTCATGTTCATTGCGTAATTGCTTACATTAAATGACAATCTAGGAGTGTTTTAAAAAACGTATCTTGTTAAAATCTGTTGACTCTGTCAGTGAAGTCTGTAATGTTAATGATTTAATGGTGTGTGTTAAATAAGCAGGACAAGCAGAACTGGAAGTAAACATTGTTATCTAATCTTGTAGCGCTTTTCATCTCCATTGTGCTTTGTAGATGTTAATTGAGGTTTTTAAATTAAGTGGTATTTAGTTTATCACCTCGTTGCCTTCTAGAGAAAATGGGAACATCAAATTTCTGACTAAAGGTGATAATAATGAAGTTGATGATAGAGGCTTGTACAAAGAAGGTCAGAACTGGTTGGAGAAGAAAGATGTTGTTGGAAGAGCAAGAGGGTAAGTAATGCAAAATGTCTGTGTTCTTCGTAACTAAAACAAAATTTAGAATTTAAATCAGTTCTGCTGTTGGTACAAACTAGATCTGGTATGGTATTTTTTTAATTTCTTAAATAGTAATTAAAAAAAATACTTTACCTGGAAAAGTTGCTTTCTGTAGTCCTCTCACTGATGTGGAGAGTGGAAATTAATTTTTTGAAAAAATGGCACATTTAACAAATAATTTACCAGTAGATACAAAATTAACCAACTTGTCCTTTTAGTTGCTAGAAATTACTAGGAAGTTATTTCCACATTCCACGGGAATTTTACGCAAGGTTTGAGCTTTTAACTTTGTCCCCTTCGCCAGTTGAGATGAAATCTCTTAAGATTTTTCTCAAATAACTTGATTAAACTTTTATCTAAGGAAAAAAATTAATAAATTTTATTTCACATTCAGATACGCATTAGCAACAAGCGTAAATGATTGTTGTGCACTGTTCTTACTTGGAATGCTTTTGCTTAGAGCCTGTGGCAAAGTATTGTTTGGGCTATGAGGGTCTTAGTGATGCCCTGAGAAGCTTGGTGTGAGTTCTGCTGTGTCCAGTGGGCTAAGATTAGCGTCACAGGCCAACGCCAGTGGAAAGTAGGACTTCTGGTATCGCATCATATACTTGTGTATTCTCTTGCCTAATTTAAGAGTTCCATAGATTGTCATAAATACAGGGTTAACTTGCATAACAGTACAAAATACTTTTCTGCGAGAATACTTATTTGCTTGATTTTTTTTTTTTTTTTTTTTTTTTTTTTTTTTTTAGATTCTGTCCCTGCCTTCAGGTTAAATAAAAAGAAACAGAACAAGTGCCCCTCTAAACCTCTAATGCTGGTAGGCTAGGTTATTGCTAATTGTAAATACTTTCTGTATTAGTTTGAAACCCTTTCTGTGTTAGATTATATAGCTTTTACAGCAGCAGAACAACAGGAGACCCTGAAAAGCTGATTCCCCTGTGTTGTAGGATGTTAGGCTTTTGTGGTACCCCTCATGACAACGATACTTACTTGCCATTTCTGGGGTCCATGTGCATTTTTAATGCTGTGAATAATATGCAGCAAAACGAAGCATAGGAGGAGAGGGAAGTCTGAGAGATCTTGCTCCCCAATTTTTATTAAGTACATATTGTCTTTAAAGCTGTTGCTGTCTATCTGAATTTTTTTTCTCTGAAATCCATTATCTAAAATGTTCAAGACTGAGTAACATTGAAACATTTCCATGTAATATTTGAGGGTTAATTTTACATCTCCTGTTTTGTCAATTACAGATTTTTGCCTTATGTTGGTATGGTAACTATAATAATGAATGACTATCCAAAATTTAAGGTATGTGTACAGACATTTTGCATACTTGAATTTAAAACTGTAAAATAGCAAGTAACGGTAGTAACAATCTTGCATATAAGAACACAGGTTAATAAATTTGTTTCTGTGGTTTGGTACCTAATGTAAAATGAGCTGTGTTTTCTTGCTTATTTTAGCTTGCCTGTTATCCAGTAGAATTTAGAATTTGTAATCATTTGAAAACATTTAATTTATAGGAATGTCATAAGTTAAGTGTATACAGTTGTGGTGCCTATTTTAATGAATATGATCACATTAAAATATTCGTGTAATTCTGTAGGAACACAACTCATCATTGTGTAGTCATCTAGAAGATGTAATGTTGGAGAGGGCACACTTTGAACAATTTGTAATTTCAGAGCTTCTTCGAAGATAATAAAGATTGATTATAATTTCTCTATTTTCTTTTGCAGTATGCTCTTCTGGCAGTAATGGGAGCATATGTACTGCTGAAACGTGAATCCTAAAAAAAAAAAAAAAAGGTCACTTTTCCAAGAACAAAGTACAAAGTTACATATACAGGGGCAAAAACCTAAAATATTTCAGATGTTTTCATTTCTGTATACAGTTACAAAACTGCAAGCTTTTGTCTTGTCTAAATAAACTGTACAACTGATGACTAAAGCTCTTGGCTGTTGGTTAATTAGGTAATGGCATATTTACTGTCTTAAATAGATGCTGCTTTCGGTTAGCCTTTTGCTTGTCTGGAAGACACTGCCGGGTGCTAAAGCAGCTTATGGCACTCCTTGACGTGCTGTGTTGTTTTTCTTAAGTGGTACTGCATCTGAATCCACCTTCTCCCTCCTGTTTGTTCATTTTTTTTGCTTGATTATTTTTAATCTCTGTCAGCGCCCTCTCTTCTCACGACCATGCAAATTGTTTTTATCACTACTTGTAAGGACACAGCATAAGTGTTGGAACAGGTAGCGAGTTGTAGGAGTTTAGTCAGACTTATGCCTGAAGAAAGTTGACTAGATATGGCTACAAAAATAGACAAGAAAGGGTCTTTCATTCTAATTAAGAACTGAGAAATGGAAACTTGGAGCTTTTTCACAGAATTAGAAACTTGCTCCTTTGTGGTGTAGGGACAAAAAACCCTAACAGCCTGATTTTTAGGGACTGTGTATCTTTCTAGAATTCAGGCTGTTAACCATTCTGCCTTTATGTTCCTAGCTATAAAACAAACTTAACAAAAAGATTTTATGGGGCTTTATTAACGCTTGTAAATTACTGAATGAATATCACAGTAGTGTACTTAAGTAATACTACCGATAAGGGTAAGACATAACTCATTCCAGTTTTGAGAATGTATTGTTCTATTCTATCATATGATACCTGAATAGTGTTAAACATAAAATTGATCTTAATTTTAAAACTTACCTGATAACTGTCTTATATGAAATTCTGGATTTTTCTCTTCTTGGCTTCAAATGTCAATGTTGTACCTTCAACAGAGCAGAGCTTGTTTTCCTCGCTTGCTTTGTTTTTGTAGCTTTGATAAGGAACAGCATGGTGCTTTTTTCCTATGGAGTTTTGTTTCTTCTGTAATCCCTTACCTCTACAAAAATATACTATTATACAATAATGGCACCTCTTCTGCTGTAACTGCTAGTGCTGAAAGGCAGACAACTGCTGAAGCTTTCCAAGTAATATTACTTCTTTTGTGTCCTACTAAGCAGTTTTCATGACAAACTGTATTATAAAAATTACTTATTTTGTGTCGAATTGTGTAGAAATAAAATTGAGTATAATAAAAATGGCATGTCAGAATAATCTAGGCATCCTTAATGCAGTCTTCCCAGAAGTGTACCATCGCAGTTAAGAGAAAATAATTTAATTTTTGGAGACAGTGTATGTATAGTAAGGTTTGGTTTTGGTTTTGTTCCCCCACCCCCAGTATTGCTGAAATCAGAATTTATTCCTATCCACCTACCCCAGTGCAATCACAGTCAGCTCTGACTTTGAGAGTGGGGTTTTGGACATAACCCAAATGACAAATGCAACGCATTATTATGGGAATTTATTGTTGTGTTGAGGAAACGTGGATTAGTAAAATGACACAAGGATAACATCTAAATATGTGGGTTCATGCTCAGAAAAAAAGGTTGTATTTCTTGGGTATGATATCCTGTGTCTTGTTTTAACTCTTCTTGATAAATCTTAACCTGCAGAATTGACTTGCACGATGGAGTAAAACACAGCTGTCAGTGCTGCCGTACCCACTCTTTCAGCGGAATGTCGGATGACAGTGCGAGCCCGGTTTATCTTCCTGGCTTTAGTTGGGTGCCTTGAGATCTGCCAGTTGCATCCACCAAAGCAACTGTGGTCAGCCACGTATAATAACTTGTTCAACCATACAGGTAATCTACTTTCTCTTTTGTGATAAACAATAGCTTTTTTTTCAGCTAGTAGGGCCAGATGCTGTAATGATAAATCTTACATAAATATGAAAAGCTCCTGCCTGCGTGGGAAGCGTATAAAGAAGATGGAGCTAGACTCTTCTCAGTGGTGCCTGGTGACAAGGCAAGAGACAATTCCATCTGAGCATTAAAAAAAAAAATTCTTAGCGTGCAGGTGGTTGAACACTAAAACAGGCTAAAAACGTGGTAAAAACACTTAAAAAGTGGAACAGCTGTTCTTATGTAGGATAAAAGACTTTTTTTTTTTTTGGAGATTTAGGCATCTCATAATTGTTTCTGAAAAATTTCTCATGGTATTTCAGCTGATCACTAGCAAGCTTACCCTTTCGATGAAGAAATACGTCAGTTTGCTCACTGGTGGCTACTTTGTTCAGGGCTGTTCAATTGGCTGCCTGTGAACGCTTGGAGATTACTCGCCACCAACGGGACTGCGTTGCTCTTGATTCTGTTCCTGACTTTCATTCCCATAATTGTCTGAGCTACTTTAAGCCAACCATTTCCATTTCTGATGATCTAGTTGGATAGTGCTGCTTATTGATTTCCTTAGAGTAGAAGTCAGGGAGAGACGGAGTGCCAAAAGTTTTGCCCAGAAATCTAAGTTTCTGGTATAAACCCTTTCCTTCTGCTAGATAACAGTACAGAATCTTTTAGTTCTTAGGCTGATAAGCGATGATAAATGAGCTTCAATGGTGAAATGCATATCAGGAGAATGTTTTCTTTCTGCTGTGAGTAAATTGCACTGCAAGATGCTTGAATGATTTAACATCCGCTAAATATTATTAGTGTGTGCAGCGGAGAGAATGCAGTTTGCTGTTTGATACATTTTGTAACTGAATGTTACCAGCTTTTTCTGCTAGCCTTGCTCAGAGCAAGTTTGAAGGTGACTTTGCAAGTTGCAGCTGAACTTGCCTATCAGTTCTGATTGCTGAGGTGAGATGTTCCTCCTGCTGCAGACAACATGATCATATATCTGGTTTTGTGTAAGCCCTCGTGTTCAGTGGAGCCCGTGCAACTTGTGAACCCAGGAAGAAGTTAGTGGTTCTCTGCCGGGTTTGTGAGTTGGGCAGGCTCAGCAAAGCGCACGGGGGGAAGAAGCCCAGGAGTATGATAGAGCCAAAGGAGGAGGAGCAGGTTTAGCCTTTGGGAACAGTGAGCTGTTAGATTTTCCCAACTATAACATGTTACTCTGTGTTTAAAATTTAAGTAGGATGTTAAGGTCCTCGAATGCATCCAGAGGAGGGCAACAAAGCTGGTGACAGGACGGGAAGGCATGTCCTGTGAGGAGCGGCTGAGGACTCTGGGGTTCTCTAGTTTGGAGAAAAGGAGGCTGAGGGGCGACCTCATTGCTCCCTGCAGCTTCCTGAGGAGGGGACGTGGAGAGGGAGGTGCTGAGCTCTTCTCCCTGGGATCCAGGGACAGGACATGTGGGAATGGTTCAAAGCTGTGCCAGGGGAGGTTCAGGCTGGACGTCAGGAGGCATTTCTTTACAGAAAGGGTGGTCAAACACTGGAACAGGCTTCCTGGAGAGGTGGTCCATGCCCTGTGCCTGTCTGTTTAAAAGGCATTTGGACAATGCCCTTAATAACAGGCTTTACCTTTTGGTCACCCTGAAGTGGTCAGGCAGTTGGACTAGATGATCGTTGTAGCTCCCTTCCAGCTGACACATTCTTCCAGCTATCCTATTCTATCCTATTCTATCCTATTCTATCCTATTCTATCCTATTCTATCCTATTCTATCCTATTCTATCCTATTCTATCCTATTCTATCCTATTCTATCCTATTCTATCCTATTCTATCCTATTCTATCCTATCCCATTCATCTGTTTATCACCTCTAAAATAATTTGCAGCAAGGGCACAAGCCAGCCCCAAATTAAATTTATGTGTATTGCTGCTCCTTGTGCCTCAAGCAGAATTTTACATAGGCTCTTCAGAGGTAAGGGACGAACTGTGCTTGTGCATATGTTTCGGCAGGTTGTAGATGGGGCTGACTAATGAAGTGGGTTAGGTCCTACGTACTTGATGCATCAAGGTGCTTTCCCTTTTCACAAATACAACTTCTTTCTTCAATTGCCTGCTCTGCTTCTAGGCTGCAGCTTCCCTTTGAAGTCAGGACAGATCAAGGGTACAACTGGCGTATCTGCTGACTTATTAACTGGAGGCAGAGTGCTCCGTTGATCCTTGAAGCTGTGGTAACTGGTTCAGCTCAGCTCACATGCTGCTTAGACATCAATACTCCCTGGGAAGAAGCTAGCTAGCTTGGCTATTGGTATGAAATACTGTGCATTGTGTCACTGGAGGAAAGAAAAGAGCATTTTAAATCAAATGCCTCCATCGTAGCAAGGCCTCTGGATGATTTTTTGAGGAAGATCAAGATGCTACAGGCACAGCCGGTATGTTTTTAACCGAGCAGTTGGGAGTAGGGGAAGCGCAGGCTTTGATTGAAGCTGTTTGTTTTTTCTTTCCCGTTAGCTGCCTTTTCACGGCTCGGCTAAAAACTGCCCGTCTGCGCCCAGGGCCGTGCAGGCTGCGGCACGTGCGGAAGGGGGCCACGGGCATCGGGGGGACCCCGGGCCGGGGCCAGGAATGAGGGCTGGGCCAGCGCAGACCCTGGGGTGAGGGCGGGGCTGGGCCCCATGGCCGGGAACACTGGGAACGGTGTGGCCGGGAACACCGCGGTGCTCGCAGGAAAGGGCTCTGTTCAGTCTCCGCTCCTCTCTTCTCGGCACTTCGGTGTTTGACGTCGGGGTCGCAGAGGCTGGGGGGTGGGGGCAGCCCCCGCGCCGCTTGCTGGGTGCCCGTCTGCTCTCTCAGCCCTTCCGGCAGGGCAGCACTGGAGCGGGCCGAGTCCCGGCTGCCAGACATGCAGGTGGAACTGCTGCCTGCTATGGTAGAGATGAAATGAGAACATGGAGTAACTGGAGAGAGAACTCCAGTTTAAGCCTTGTTAGCAAGTCATTTCTCTCTATGTTTAATCAAGATAGTGAGCAACAGTGATGAAAAGGACATTTTCCTCTGTGTGCGTGGATTTTATCAGTGTTTCTTTGAACATCTTAGGGGCCAAAAGCAAACAAAACGTAAGCCACTCACATGACAAAAACTCACTATGTTTCTCCGCTACACAGCTTGGCTTAAATGAGTCTATTCCACCTCTTCTGTCACCATTTATGCTCTTGTGTATAGAACCACATCTGCTTCTCTATCATTTGTGTGCAAATATGCTATCAGCAGAAACTATATATACGTATACTATATATAGTCTGTATGTGTACGTAGGTATATGGAGATCCAACATGAACATGACCACCACCTGAATTTTGAAGGTGTTTGAAACCTGAACCTCTATCTGGATTTGAGGTTTACAAATAAAGCAGCTGTGGACAAAGCTTTGTTTCTTTTGTGATCGCATTGGGACATCGGTTTCTAGTGCTGCTGACCGCGTTTGCTAGAACGCAGCTGAAAGGTGTGTGTGAAAAATCGGACTGCAGGAAGGCCTGGGCTTCGGGGAGGGGGGTGCGGGTGCAGTAGCCCGCTGCCAGCGCCCCGGGGCCCAGGGGCTGCGTTTCCCCGCGTGCTGGGGTGCAAGCGAGGAGGACAGGAGGCCGCCTGGGGTTTTTGTGGTTCTCCAGGAAGGATGCGCAGCGTGGCTCTGCCCCGGGGTGCCCGAAGCCTGGGCTCGCCTTCCCGGCCAGCTCGGCGCCCCAGCAGCTGCAGCGCAGTGGGGCTGTGCTGGGCACCTGGCCCGGGGCCGGGGGCTGGGGCTGGCCATGGGGCTGGGGCTGGCCACGGCCCCTCGCTGCTTCCGAGGGACAGGGCCCGCTCTGCCGGCTGCTTGATGCGGTGCTGTCTTCCTGCTTCACTTCTTGTGACGGGAGCCTGGGGCCACCCGATAGCCTTACGGTTTGCTAGTGCCCGTCCTTTGTCACCTGCACTTGCCCTGCCGTTTGTCTGTTCCCTGTCTGGGCTTGGGCCGTGCGGGTTCCTCAGCTCTATTTTCTCCAACGCGTATGGTGTTTATAAATCCAGCATCAGCAGCTGTATGTGGAAGAAAGTTGACATTTGGGAAACAAAACTTGTAGTTTTAAATTTCCTCGGTGCTTATTTTCCATAGGTTTAGTTGCAAACTAACAACTTGGCAGATGAGTCACCTGCTGGTCGCGGCACGATCCCAGCCCCAGCCCCAGCTCCTGTGGAAATCCTGCTGAAAGGGCTGGGGCTGGCCCGGGAAGATGAGCCCTGGCCCCTCACCACGAACCCCGTGCTTACCCTCATCCCTTCCCTGCACGGAGGGCTTTTGGCAGAACCTGTGGCTTACCAGGGCTGTTCACATCACTGCCTCATGTTTCCAGATAAAGGCATGGCAAAATTTGAAGCCAAGGCAGAGTCTGGAATTGCCCTCCCAGGTGAAAGGAGGCACAGTGCAGGGCCCTGCTCTGACCGCCGTGAAATAAACCCGTTTCCTGACAGCGACTGTTCTGATCCGCCTGAGTGTCCTAACCCTGAGCACGGCCCAAAAGTGCGTATCTCGTAGTAGGACATAAGTGTGGAAGAATAACCATGAAATGCAACTGGAATAACTGCATCTGATCTGGCCGCTTGGGCTGTGTCTGTTGTACCTTATTTCTCCAAATGCTGAAATGTGAAAGAGACAGATATTCTCCACGATGGTCCCTTTCCACATTGGTTCCGATTGCCTCTGAAAGAGCGATCAGTGCAAGCAAGGAGTTCTGCATTGCTCTTGCCTTGCACGCGAGTTACTCGCCGGAGCCGCAGCAGAGTCCAGGCCGCCCTTTGGGGTGCGCACGGCTGAAGCGGTGCCTGGCAGAGGGGCTGCTCCAGCCCCCTGCCCCGGCCAGCGCCGCGTTTCTGCGGGCTCTGGAGCCACGGAATGGTGCTGGGTGCGGGCCGAGACCCAGAGAGGCAGCCCCGGCTGTGTCTCTGGGGACAGGCAGCCCCGGCTGTGTCTCTGGGGACAGGCAGCCCTGGCTGTGTCTCTGGGGACAGGCAGCCCCGGCTGTGTCTCTGGGGGCAGGCAGCCCTGCCCTAAAAGAAAGGGAGGAAGTGTAAGTATCGCACATAGCTGTGTCAACCCTCCTCCAGCCTTCCTGGAAGCCCACAAGAGCTCGCACCCCGGCCCAGGCCTGGGGCAGGTTGTCTGATGGGCTGAGGGAGCCCAAGGCATGCTCCGTGCACCAGGGCGCTGGAGGTACGGACGGGAGCTGGCAAGGTGCACTTGCAGCCCGGAAAGCCAACCGTGTCCTGGGCTGCATCGCCAGCAGCGTGGCCAGCAGGGCCAGGGAGGTGATGCTCCCGCTCCGCTCCGCTCTGGTGAGACCCCGCTTGGAGCACTGCGTCCAGCGCTGGGGTCCTCAGTGCAGGACAGACAGGGACCGGTTGGAGCAGGTCCAGAGGAGGGACACGAGAACGGTCAGGGGGCTGGAACACCTCTGCTGTGGAGAAAGGCTGAGAGAGTTGGGGTTGTTCAGCCTGGAGAAGAGACGGCTCCGGGGAGACCTTCTTTGGCCTTTCAGTACATAAAGGGGCTTATATACTGAGATATAATAGGTAATATACTTATATTACCTATATTACTTATACTATAATAGGTAATATACTTATATTACCAGGGCCTGTAGCGACAGGACAAGGGGCAACAGTTTTGGACTGAAAGAGGGCAGGTTTAGAAAGGACATAAGGAAGAAATGTTTTATGATGAGGGTGGTGAGGCACGGGCACAGGTTGCCCGGAGAAGCTGTGGATGCCCCATCCCTGAAGTGTTCAAGGCCAGGCTGGACGGGGCTCTGAGCAACCCGGTCTGGTGGAAGGTGTCCCTGCCCACGGCAGGAGGGCTGGACCAGATGACCTTTGAGGGTCCCTTCCAACCCGAACCGTTCTGTGAGTCTGCGGCTCTGCGAAGACATCCCCTCCCCGCCCTGAGGTGCCTGCGGCAGGGCCCGAGCTCTGTGCCTGCAGCTCGCGTCCCCGTCGCTCCGTGCTCCCCGGGACCACGAGGGCAGCAGTGCCGCTTGCCGCATTTTGTCCTCTCCAGGAAGCTCGGCTGGGACTGCCTCTGTCTGGCCAGCCACAGTTCCCGAGAATTCAGAAACATAAATGCTTCCCATTTGAATTCTCAAAATATTGAACCCCTCCACCACAAAAATCACAAAACCAAAACAATGTGCTGGCTAATGCAGCACACTGACGTACAGTAAATGTGCAATAAGCAATCGCTTTCGTTAAGCCCCGCTGTCTCGGTCTAGGACTTCCTAAAATGCAGCACAAACGGTATCAAATATCTTAAACTGTGCCTTATTAAATAAATGTTTATTATTTCATATTGCTCGGCCTCTGTAAAGTTGTGGAGCTCTTTTCTGAAAAATGTCTTTGGTTCTTCAGGGAACTGTTACTGCAGAGAGTCAATTTTCAGGTTATTTGCAGAACGCCTGCCCTGACTACAGGTTGGAAGCACCGGAGATTAGTCAATTCAGCATCTTCAACATTTACAAAGTATTCCTTAGTGATCGTGCCCTCTTATTACATTGGTGATACGCTTAAACCACTGTTTGTTCTGTACATATATTATAGCTGTCTCTAGCGTCAGGGTCACTACAAAGAAAATGATGAAAGGCACACCATTTTTCTTTTATCCCTTTTTATTTCCCTAAAATCTGCCTTGCTGATAGAACAATCAATAGTTGTCTAAAATGTAAAGGAAGCAAATTAAAGAGTGTTATTGTGGTAGTAGCATTTAAAACCCATTAATGTTTTCCTGCCATGGAGCACGACAGCAGCTCACTTTGCCATGGGAGATACGGAATGTAGAAAGGTATTTTACAATGGAGAGAGCTGTTTCTTGATGTTCAAACACAAATTTATGTTATGGGATTTCTTCTTTAAGAAAGAAAGGTTGTCTCCAACGCATGAGTCACTCTCAGTTGATAACGTGTGCTTATTGTACCTGGATCTTTTCTGCTGGGGGGGTCCAGTACATTATTTCCGGGTATTACCAAGCTATTATTTTTCTGAAAAGGTTAATAAAAATAAGAATTAAAATAAATCCGTATTACCTTTTTTATCTTTATGAACAAGTAAGTAAATCCTAATAATGCACGAATGTCTTCGGACAGCGGGCGGGATCCCCAGCTGGGCTGAGGAAGGGGTGACGAGGCCGAGGAGGAAGGACGGGTCTTTGGGCCCATCCCTGCCTGTCCAGCCCTGGCTGCCCAGCGCCCAAATAACCTGATGAGCACGGACCAGGCATTCAGCAGCCTACGTGCGGTCCAGCCCACGGGAGCCTCGACAGCCTCCTCCGTGCCCGTGCCCACCCTCGTACCCCCAGCTCCCTGGCTGCAGGGTGGGACCCCCCCCACGCAGCACGGCCCAGCCGCGTCCTCAGCAGAGGCGTTCCCGCGCGAGCCTCCCCATCCAAGAGAGCGTTGCCGAAGGAGGTGCGTGAGGCCTCCTGTCGACCCGCTTTATCTGCTCTTTGTTCCCGGGGAGGGGACGGGGTGTGTGATAATGCTTCTCGTGCCTTCTCCCCCGCTCGGTGCACGCACGTTCACAGCCGTACTGCGAGTGAGGCTGGGCCGGGGTCCCGTGCGGGGCTTGCCGGGGCCATGTCTCTCTGCTCTCTTCTGGCTGGAGGTTTGTTGCAGTTGCTGTTGTACCTGGTTTCTCACGCTGTGTTGGCGGGGCTCTCAGCCACCACTGTGTCAAATTTGCTGCTCTTGCCACTTCCTACATTTACGTATTGGAATATTTCAGCATCTTTGCAGTGGTTTGGCTTAGTTTTAAACAGATGTTTTGGTTTTATTTATTAGGGATCAGGTTATTCTTCTTCAGCGCTGAGTTCTTTTTCCCGCCAGGTTTCCCTTGGCTGAGCTGTTTGCAGCCCAGCCCTAGCTGTGACCCCGTCAAAGACACGCCAGGGACACAAAGCCTTCATGCGTCCTCCATTGGGCCGCAGGTGCCAGCAGGGAGAGGCACTCGGTACAAAGAGCGACTGCCAGCCTGGGCCAAGTACGTCCCTGGAGCTGGAGGGGACGTGAGCCACGGTGTGCGACGACAATCCTGCTCACAGTTCCCAGTGATCACGGCATAATAAATATGTCAAGGAGTGGCTTCTTCCTTCACAGCTCAACCTGCTCCCAAGAGCCATCGGCTGCGGCAAGCAGAGGACCCTCGTGGGCAGGCAGCTGGGTCTGGGACGGTGCCAGGCAGCCCCGGGGGTGTCACCGGGGACGCCGTGGGCAGAGACCTGGTCCTGTCACACTCGCCGCAGGCTGAGGAGCGCACATGTGCTGCCCATTAAAAAAAGCAAATTTTCATATGCTCAACAGTTTTATACAACATATGCTATACATTTTTATACTGCTCAACAAAAGTCACTAAGGGCCTGAAGGGGTGTGGGGGTGGTGTCAAGCCACAAGAGTATTTATTGAAGAGGTTCAGTCAGTTCATTTAATGAATGTATCTGCCTAATTCCCGTAAGGCCGTGCGCAAGCAGCGTTGCTCAAGCACGTGCTCCGCTGCGGTTGAGGCACCCTCATTCAGCAGCGCAGCCGACAGCGCGCAGCCCCCTGCGCAGCACCGAGTGCACGCGCATTGCGGCCGCAGCTCCCCTCCCTCCTGCCGGCAGCCGGCAGAGCCGGTGATAACTAGGGACAACCGGAGCAGCATCCTGGTCCAAGCCCAGGCCAAGGCCCCCGCCTCTCCCTGCCGATGGCACACTCCGTGCCCACCGCCCCACGGCTCTCCATCGCACTTCGGGTACAGCCACTCCAGCATCACCTTTTCTTCAGCCCACTGCACGCGTGCTCTGCTACTACAAGATGTGGAAGAGTGGGTCAGTGTACCCCAACCCCCTGGGCTCTGATGAGTTTTGGTTGCAAAACTGATCGGTTTTGCAGCCAGCCTTTCTGACAGAGGATGAGGAAGGTCCTAGGATCGTCCTGGTAGATGTTTTGATCCCAAAAGCCACGCAAGCATTTCACCAGGCAGAAGAAAGCCCCAGCTACATCTTGCAGATAAGTGAAGCAGAGTTTGTGATGTGTCCAGCACATTACAAATGACGCCATATATTCTGGGGAAAGCGTAAGTCGTGCAGCCTAGGCTGCTTTGGAAAAATACCAGCCTGCCTCTAACGCTCCCTACAGACACGTCTGGGAGCCTGCCGAGGGCTCAAGAGTTCAGGTCCATTATTGTGGGTGTCAATTCTGTGTATGCCTGGATCAAGACACACGTGCAAATCACGGGATTAAAGATCCGACTAGGGTCTGTTTCTCTTGAGAACGGTAAGAACAAACTTCCATTGAACATCCTCGACGAAGAGAGAAGGCTCTCATGATGGCTGTCAAGATAACAGCAAAGGGAAAACTAAAAGAGATAAATAGGCCTGTGGGGTTGCTTTAGTCTGGGAAAATGATGGTTTTCTTTTCCAGAAAAATAGAAAATCTTAAAATGGAGTTTTTGTTGGTGGCTTGCTTCAAATAGCCCAGTTTGATTGTTTGGAGGAGTTGAACAGAATTTTGCATTTGTTTTATGACAAAACCCTGAAAATGTGCTTTTCTTGGCAAAAATATCCCTCCACTCAAAAAGCTAATCCTAATTAAAAAGAAAATTCAAACCCAAATTTGATTAACTCTCTAAATCAGTATTTTTCACTGTAACTTTAATCACCTAAAGGGCAAACTAATTTAAACTTTCATTAAGTCCATAATACAAGGTATAAAAATAGGAGTGTTTAAGGAACAATCTCAAATTAAAGTAGCTCAAGGCAGCGCAAAATGACTTTTAATCTGAAGGCATAGCCTTTAGCACGACATGTACGAAGACCTAGTATCCGTACAAGATATGAGAAAGGTTTACCTGTTTGCATAGTGTTTGTGGTAAAAGAGACTCAGGACTCCTGGGCAACAAGGAGCTGAGTAAGAATTCAGGGACCGAGTAAGAATTCACGGTTTGGCATTAGAAGCCCACGCTCACTAACAGCCTAGGTCTTACATGCAGCTATATATGACCAGAAGGTTTCAGTATGGCTTCATGTGCTTAGCCCTCAATAAGCCCTACATAAAGCAACAGAAGCAAAACCCCCAGAAATAGTTGAAAGTAACGGAAGTACTGTGCCGAACGTAGTACTAGGAAACGAGTGACTTCTTAAGTTAATTTGAGCAAATGTGGTAGTTTCAGGGAGACGACCCGCTGACGTCTTCCCTCGGCTCCGCTGTCTGGCGCGGCACGGTCTGAGGGAACCCGTGTCGGTGGCTTCTGGAGCGACCGGGGCTGAAACAAGGGGCGACAGCAGCCGCGCGGCGCGGAGGCCGTGCTGTGCTGCACCGCGCTGCGCGCCGCCGTCCCAGAGGCCAGCGGGAGGGCTGGTGGCCGCAGCCCAGGCCGGAGGTGCCAGCGCAAAGGTAGGTCCAGCACAACGGCCTGGGGAGGCAAGGACAGCCAGAGGGCTTCCAGTACCGCCGCTGCACCTTAGGAAAGCCAAATATTCTGCTTTGGGGTTTTTTTTCCTGAAAACGGACACTTTCCTGAATTTTCAATTTCCTGTCTTGAATTGCAACGAACAATTAGAATTTCCCACGGATGGCGATATTGTATTTGGTCAGCTGTCACTCAGCGCAGAGCACATGTTGTCTGTAGCTGTACTGCAGGCTGCACAGTGAAACTCGTCATTGAGGCATGAGAATACTATTGTAAATTAAACAAGAATGCATAATTAATAACCAAAATAAAAGAATGAATCACATTAATCAGTAAAAGAAGACGCAATAAACTAGGACTAAACAAGGGAACAATCTAGCTCACACAGTAGAATACACAATTGACTTCAAAAGTGATTGTACTAGATAGTTTGCCCAGTAATTATGTTAATTCACATCCCCGGTAGCTTCCATTGGGTACAGTTCAGTTCCAGTCGTGCAGGGTTAGCTGAAGGATCTGGCAGGTCCCTTACAGTCAGTTCTGTTAACTGTGTATCCTACTTCCTGACAGTTCTCTAGACAACAAAATCATCACATAAACTGTACCAATTCCACATGACTTCATCCCTGTCTCTGTTGTTCTCCTCCGGGACAAACAGCACATCAGGACCCTGCATCCCTCTACTGCTCATCCACCTTCACTTCGGTGACACTGCTTACCGTGCCTGAAGTTGCGTATGTATTTAAGCGTTCCACTTCTTCATGGCCTTTACAGTCATATATTGTCTCCTTCAGTGACTCATCCATCCTTTCCTCTGCACTGCCTCTTCAGGATGGAAAGCTTTTCATCCATTAACTATTACAAAGTTGGCCCGTTCCAGGTGCCTTAGAGTGCTGGCAAGTTGCCGTGGTTTAGCCCCAGCCGGCAGCTCAGCCCACCCAGCCGCTCGCTCGCTCCCCCCCCGTGGGATGGGGAAGAGAACCGGAAGAGCAAAAGTGAGAAAACTCGCGGGTTGAGATAAAGGCAGTTTAATAGGGAAAGCAAAAGCAAAGCAAGGAATTCCTTCCCTCCTTCCCATGGGCAGGCAGGAGTTCAGCCGTCTCCAGGAAAGCAGGGCTCCATCACACGTAACAGTGACTTGGGAAGACAAACGCCATCACGCCGAATGTGTGTCCTCCCCCTTCCTTCTTCTTCCCCAGCTTTATATACTGAGCATGACGCCATATGGTCTGGAATAGCCCTTTGGTCAGTTGGGGTCAGCTGTCCTGGCCGTGTCCCCTCCCAGCCCCTTGTGCCCCCCCAGCTGCTCGCTGGTGGGGTGGGGTGAGGAGCAGAACAGGCCTTGACTCTGTGTCAGCACTGCTCAGCAGGAACGAAAACAGCCCTGGGTTATCAACACTGTTTCCAGCACAAATCCAAAACATAGCCCCCTACTAGCTACTGTGCAGAAAATAAACTCTATCCCAGCCAAAACCAGCACAAAAGTTTACAGGGTCTCTGTGCAAGGAAAGAAGAAAGTCCTGTAAATCTGCGAGTCACATTACTGTCACCTGTGACAATAAATTTATGTGATATTGGAAATTAAAAGAAACTCTTTGCACAAGATCTTCTATTTCAATGAGCTTCAAGTGATGTTTTCCTTTGAGTTTGGTCATTTTACAGCCATTCCTCCCACTTAAAAGATGCATTTTTTTTTTCCATAAGCTCTTGTAAAAATTTTTCAACCTGTTTGGTCATTTTAGTCTAGGGCAGCAAACCACTTCTGTGAACATTTTCATGTTTTCTGTAAAGAAGACAGACTTATTTTAACAGAAACTTCTTCTTCAGAAAAATAGCTCCTGTAACAGAAATGTAACTGAGTCACCCTGGCTCCCTGGTCCAGCAGTCTGGGGCAACAGTGGGAAACCCTTCCCACCCAGGGAAGCTTAACACACGTACACAGAGTCCCGCACCGCAGAGCGGAAACCGCACAGCGTCATGGGCACCCTCTCAGCCGTCCCCTCTGCCCTTGTCGGAGCCTCTTGTGCCCCCTCTCAGACCGCACGCTCCCGCAGCAGGGCCTCCCCTCTCCATCAGCACCGATGCGGTGCCTGTGGCTGTTGCCAGCCCCGCACAAGGGGCCCCGGGCCGGCGGAGGCCCCGGGCCGGCGGGTCACACCGGGCACCACCAGCACCACCCGTCCGCACGCTCCGAGGTCCCTCAGAGCCGCCCAGGCCACCCCAGGGCGCCGAACCACGTAAGACGAAGAGGCGAGGGGAAAACAAACTTCTGAGAAGTTTCTGGGTTTCGAATGTAATCGAGAAAATGGCCCCGAGAGAAACGTTGGCCGGTCTCTCCAGAAGTAGGAAAGCGCCCAGGGACCGACTCGCTGCGGCCCGGCACAGGAACGGGCAGGCACGGGAGCCAGCCCCAGCGCGCTCAGCGCAGCCGGGGCCGGGGCCGGGGCCGGGGCCGGGGGGAGCCCAGGACGGGACGAGCGGGAGCGGGGCGGCGGCGCGGCGCGCCCCGGGAAAGCCCGTCGAGCGGGCGCCGGCCCGGGGCTCCCGCGGCTCCCGCGGCGGTGGCTGGGGAGGACCGCCCGGCGCCGCGGAGGGCTGAGCCCCGGGGCCGGCACCCCCTCGCCTCCCCCCGCCGGGAGCCTGCCGGGGCGGGGAGGCGGGCGGGGGGCCGGGGCTGCCGGCTGCGGCCCCCGCCCCCGCCGGAGGCAGGACGGCGGCACGGGGGCCCGGGGGCGGCCGCAGCCCCGGCCCCGTGAGGAGGCGTCAGGCGCGGGAGCTCCGCTCGCGCCCGGTCCCGGCTCCGTATAAATGGGGGGCGGCGGCGGCGGCGGCGGCAGCGCTTCGCCCAGACGGAGCCGGAGCGGGAGCCGGAGCCGGCCCGCAGCAGAGGGCGGCTCGGCGGCGGCAGCACCGGCACCGGCACCGGCACGGGCACGGGCACGGGCACGGGCACGGGCACGGGCACCGGCACCGGCACCGGCGGCGGCAGCGGCAGCGGCACGGGCACCGACACCGGCAGCGGCAGCGGCACGATGGGCGGCGGCGGCCCGCGGCGGCCCGGCGCTCTGCCGCTGCTGGCGCTGGCGCTGCTGGCGGCGCAGGGCGGCGCGGCTCCCCTGCAGCCCGGCGGCTCCCCCGCGCTCACCAAGATCTACCCCCGCGGCAGCCACTGGGCTGTGGGTAAGTCTCCGTCCCGCCCGCCGCTGCCCGGCAGCCCGCCCGCCCCCTCCCCGGCCCGGCCCGACCCTCTCTCCGCCCGGCCCCCCCCGTCCGCGCCTCGCCCCGACGGCTCTCCGCGCCTCCGGGGCAGCGGCTCGGCGGCCTCGGCCGGGAGGACAGGGCTGCGACAGCTCGGCGTCCCTCCCGGGCCGGCTGCGCTTGTCCCCGCCGTCGGCAAGGGGCCCCGGTGCCGGGACGGGGCGGCGGGCCGCGGCGAGCGCACCGGCGGGAGAGGAGGAGCGGCCGTCGCCGCGCCAGCCCGCCGGCGGTCTCCGGCTCGCGGTCTCCGGCTCGCACCGGCGCCGGGCTCCTCGGCGCGTTGCGGGGCCGTGCCGCGCCGCCCGGGCAGCGCCCGCGGGAGCGGGGCGTGCGGAGCTGCGCCCGCGCCGGCCGCCTCCCGGTGCTGGGCGCCCGGCCGGTTGCCGCTCGGTACCTGCCAGCGCCGGCCGGGCTCTGGCACTGGCACTGCCCGGGGGCGGGCAGGGCAGGCAGGGAGCAGGACAGGGCAGGGAGCAGGGCAGGGCAGGCAGGGCACTGCCCGGGGGCAGGCAGGGCAGGGCAGGGCAGGCAGGGAGCAGGGCAGGCAGGGCAGGCAGGGAGCAGGGCGCTCCCCGAGGGCCGGCGGCCCTGTGCAGGAGCGGGCCGGCCGCCGCAGCCCGCCCGCCGCCGCCGTCTCCCGCCCCCGAGCATCGGGTGCGGAGCAGCGCTGCCGCGGAAGCAGCCTGCGTGCCGGACAGCCCTGGGCCTCGGCCCGGCACCCCGCGGTTGTGCGGGGCAGAGGGTGCGGGTAACGCAGCTTTCCCCGCCGGCTCTGACATGTTTATTTGGCGATTATGTTTCCTGCCGCTACCGTTCTTCATAGATGCGGAACCCAGACCCGAGCCCGAAGGCAGGCACCCACGAGCACCCCAAGGCGCAGCCAGCACCTCGGGCAGCCCTGGTCCCCGCCGGGGCCCTGGGGCGCTCGGCCTGCAGGAGGCTCCTCCGGTGCTGTCTCCCCCCCTCCCATCCCAGTAGCCTCCTTTGCAGCCTAAAGCCAACTATGATTTCATTTTGATGACAGTAAAGCACAGTACGTGACAAGTGCATCCCGTTTAGCTCCTAGAAAGGCCCTGGAACATGGGCTTACACCACAGTTCCCACATCCCGTGTCAAGGCAGGGAAAGTCTAAAACCTACAGCTTCTCCATCCACTTCTTACTCCAGCAAATCTGCCGGGTGCCTCTCCCTAGCTCCAGGAGAATGCTTGGGTATCTCTGCCCCTTTCTCAGCAGCGTTTTCTCTGACGATGTAGCATAAGAGACAGAGGACATCAATTGTATGTGAGGCTGTGACAAAATCTCCAGTGCCAGTTTGCTTCAACTAGACATCGCCTAACCCCCTGTCAGGCTGTAACATCCCCTAACATCCCCTCCATGCCGTCAGCAATAACCCCTTCCAGCTGCTGTTTGAACCATCACGTCTATACCTGTACCTGTTTTGGATAATTTCGTGCTGCTGTCATTGTTGTTACAGGACATTTAATGGGGAAAAAGAGCACTGGAGATTTTCCTTATGTTTATGAAGAAGAAAACAAGACCCCGTTTTCAGCATTACCTGAAAATATCAAGCAGCTGGAAGGCTATCTGCAGTGGGAAGAAATCTCAAAATATTTGCTACGGCTGCTGGAAGGGAATGAAAATAAAAGCGCTCACTTTTTAAAAGGTGGGCTTCCCTGGTATACCAGGAACAGCTGGGAGACAGATGACAATAGCAGTTGGAAAGATGTAAGTAAGATAAAAGCTGTAAAAACACTCCATCTATGCAAATTTCATTTTACAGTAACAGATCAGCTTCCTCCAGCTTGTGGATTGTCCAGCAGAAATGATTCCAGATTGTCACTCACAGATTGTATTTTTTGTGCATTAATTTGCTATTGGGCATAAACTCGGCAAGCATTAAGGAGATTTTAGTGTCGGGATTCCCTTCAGGTTCTTTTCTTGTCTAGCACCCCATGCTCAGATGAACACGTCAGCACCAAGCTCTGCATTAACTCAGCACAAACAAGCTGGTGTGAAACGCAGGTGCGAATGCAGCGGGCAGGAAGAAGGCACCGGGTGTTGGGTACGAAGCCGCGTCGTACTGACTGTCTGTCTCCCTCGGCTGCCGTTCTGGCCGCCGTTGCCTTGTCTGGTTTGTGTTTGTGCGGCACTGCTGATCGGTGGATAGAGCGACTGGGCTGCAGGGTTTCTTCCCTTCCCAGCTCCGTCGTTGTCTCCTGCAAGTCTTTTCCCCCCGGCTGGCGGTGCTGGCCGCTCCTCTGGTTGGTTGTGGTCTGGCACAATGAGTCTGTGGCTACTGATAAGCTATAACGCGTGCCCAGGACCCACCTCTTCTTCCCTCAAGTTAATGTACTTACTAGCACCGTTTCACAAGATAACAAGACTTTGGAACAGATTCACCCTATTCTTTTGGAAAATCCTGTAAAACACACTTGGAAAGATACCAGTGAGGTTTTACAGAAAGTAATCAGGGTCTAAACGACATAAAGTAAATTGCAGAATGTACTAGAAAACTCCTTTCTTTATAATGCATCAGGTACAGTAATGGTGATACAGCTGCAGGATTCCTTTGCGTGACATTGAAATAGAAGAAAAAGATTAATACACCCCCTTAAAGACATTAACAGGAAGATTTTTTTTCTTCCCATATTCTACTGTAATATGATGTAGTTAATATTCCTGGGCTGACTCCAGCCCAGTCTCCCTCCTGAAATCCTGGTGCAGTGAAGTCAGTGAATACTTGAATATGGGTAAAAATGTAGTCATTAAATTAAGCCATGATTTAAGTCTTTTACACCACTGATACGAACGCTGTCCATAGATTTCTTTCTGCTATGGCTTCACGACAGAGTGATGCTTATAATAACTCGGATTAATACTATCTAAAAAGGAAACTATTTAGCTCATCTTCAGCTCTGCAGTGTGCAGGTTTGTAAACAAATTAGATGAACAAATTCCATTATGCTATGTAAGTAGGGAAATATTTTAACTTCTAAAAGTATCTGGTAGTAAATCGTACCTATGAAGGCTGAAAGTTGCCTCCGGTAAGTTGAATCATATCCATATGTGTGCACTTTTGCCCTAAATTAATATCCACATTTTTGTGGTCAGGCATTGAACATGTATGTGGAATAATGAGATTATTGCCTTAAATATCCAGATTTCTCCAATGATTAGTAAAAGAATCATGTCTTTCATGTGACTGAGACACATGACAACTTGCAGAACCTCATTTTGCCATAGAACCTTTGATTTGCAGCATTCAACAGTTACTTTGTCTCCATCTTGAAGTAAAACATAATCATGAAAGTAGTGCACAACCTGTGCTTTCCTACTGTTGGACGCAAATACCTGCTTATGTGCAGCCTAGCTAGGATACGATGTATGGTTATTCCTTTGGCTTCAGAAAGCAAAAACCCAGCACCTGGAAATTAAGCTGTATATCTTCTTGAGGTCTGCCTTCCAGATGAAGAAGACCTGAAGACCGGAAGGGAAGTGCTTTACTTTTCTGAGGGTTGTGATAGTTTCCTAAATATTTAAATAATCATAATCATTATTTTTAATAACGGATGCCTTGTTTATTTATAAAGGTGGAATTCTGGTATACATATGAAATTCAGACATACATGTACACAGTGATACAAGAGCATAAATGACCTTTGGATCTTAGTTCTATAGATTTTTCTGGATGTGAGGGGTTCCATGTTGCACAAACTTTGGTTAGACATCACCTTCGTTTAAGGTGCTGCTGTACCGCAGCTACCGAAGGTGTCCACGTACAGGAATGATGAATGTAGCTACCTGCCTCGGTGGAAGATGGCCAGGTAGAGTAAACCGACAACGACGATGCAGTGCATATGAGAAGTTTGTGCTTGGTATGAAATACTTTTCCAGCCATATTGTGTTTGAGTTTGAAATAGAAACTAATTCTAGGAGAACCAGGCACCATGTTTACAGCGGGTTACTGTTCACGGTGAAATGGCCTGTTGGATTGAGGTATTGAAACGTGACCCAAAAAAGGTCAATCACGAACCCTACTGTCAGCTGATGGAATGGCTGTCCCACGACCACATCACCGTCGCGGGGGCTGTAGTTCTCACAGACAGTATGCACGTGCAGAGATGCTAACCACGGGGAGTCTATCTCCGTGTGGGTGCAACCCGGTGTTCCCACCTGCTGAACGTAAGCGAAGACGGGCTGTGTTGGGAAGAAATGTACTATGAGGACTTTGTTTCATGGACTCTTTCAAATTTAGCTGATTTAATGTAAAATTTGAATTTTTAAATTTAAGGTCAGAAATCCCCAAAGCTAAAGGCTGCAGAAGTAAATACAAGTATGTACTTCAGGTAACTCAATTCAGGGTCTCGCTCAAATTCATTTGGCGCATTATTCACCGCTGATGGTCACACTGTACTGAACATTTCTTAAGAATAAAAAAATTCCTTCTAAAAGACTCACCCAGAGTAGGGAAAGTGCTGTAACACATAAATAGTCAAAAAGGCCAAAGAGATGAGCATAGTAGTTCTGGGAATTAGGCGTAGGGTGGTGCACCTCAGTTCTTTTCTTCTGTTTTCAGTTAATGAAGATCTTGCCTGCTCTTTATTCTGTGAATAAATTACAGTTAAAGTAGTTGAAGAGCAGAAGGGAAATCTCTCCTGCCAGTTGGCCTAAGTGTAAAAGTAAGTTGGAAAATAAGCTTTAAATGGTTTCTATGACTTGGCTTTTTAACACTAATGAGACACTATATAAATGAGATGGCAGACAGAATTATTTGGGAGAATGACTTTCCTCGTACTTTGGCAGTTGGTTATTACGCTAACCAAGACAAATGAGGTCTGTTTTGGAAAGATTATTGTGAATGTGTTTGTTATGTGAATATACAGAGCAGATATATATATTAGGCTTATTAACTTAGTGAATTACTTTTTTCAGAACTGGTCTGTAAATAATATTTTTCTCTTTTTATTAGATGATGGACTACCTGCTTCAAGTTGTGAATATGAAAGAGAGCACTCCAAGCTGAAAGAAGGTCTCTAAATCATGAAGAAATGGAATACTTTCCGTAAGAGACTATATTTCACAGGCACTTGATTGTGTCAGATAATCAACAAGGTCTCTTTTCTGTAAACAAGATTTCCTTTGTGTAAAATATCTAAATACACATATTCTTCTATGTTTCAGCAATGACTAAACTCTCTACTTCATTTTCAAGGTTGCATTTTCTCACTCGAATGGCTTTGATATATATAATTGTCACGGAAGGGTCTTCCAATTAATTACATGTCTTACCTATCTAATCAGTTCATCTCTTAGTTCAAAACTACACGATATTTCAACATTCGCAATAAATAGTACTAATAAAAAGGCTGAGTTTATACTTTTATTATTTGAGTTAATAAAAAGGAAATTTGCTGTGCCGCAGCTAGTAACAAGGAGACCACAGAACGATTCGTTTCCACTGAAGCTCTTCTCCTTGAATTGCCCCCTGCTCGGCCATGTTTTTCCAGCAGAGGGGAGCTGGCCCTGCCTCCCCGAGGTACCCCTGGGCCGGGTACAGAGCACGGGATGCCCTTCCACATGCAGGCAGCAGAGGTCTGCTGACACAAACTCTGCCTCCCGGGCTGGCTCGGAGGCGATGCGGCAGCTCAGCATGCTCCCACCACGCGTTCCTAACCGTGTGTTAGCGGGTCTGGTACCGCTGTGTGTCCACGGGAGACGAAAGGAAGAACGTTGCCTCCCAGGAGAACAAGCTCGTGACACCTTCTGTGGGGCCACAGCACGTTAGAGCCAAGCGATGCGCCTCGCTCACCTGGAGTTTTCTGGACTGGACAGTCACACCGTCGGAGGCCCAGGCAAGGAGATAATGTGCTGCCACCTCTCCTCAAAGCGCAGCGCTGACCCGCCGGACTGTAAGGACGACGGGAAGCATCCGTCCACGCACAGCTCAACACAGCGCAGGAGAAGCAGGTCTGGATGAAGAGGTGACACCGCTCAGCACGGGCGAGGCCACCCCTGCAGTACTGCGTCCCCTTCTGAGCATCCCAGTACGAGAGGGACGTGGAGAAAGTGGAGAGAGTGCAACGAAGGGCCACAAAGATGATTCCTAGGAGGAAAGGCTGCAGCTGTTCAGCCTGCAGAAGAGAAGGCTCAGGGGCTCTTACCGACAGGTATAAATACCTGAAGGGAGGGTGTAAAGGAGAGCGGGCCAGGCTCTTTCCAGTGATACCCAGTGACAGGACTGGAGGCAATGGGCACTGCCTGAAACACGGGAGGTTCCCTCTGAACATCAGGAAACACTTTGTCCCTGTGAGGGTGACTTTAGCACGGGCACAGGTTGCCCGGGGAGGTGCTGGAGTCTCCCTCCTCGGAGCTATTCAGAAGCCATCTGGACACGGTCCTGGGCAACCGGTCCTAGGTGTCCTAGTGACCCTGCCTGAGCAGGGGGTTGGACAAAGTGACCTTGGAGGTCCCTTCTGACCTCAGCCACACCGTGGAACGGGGAATAGATGAAGAGGTGAATGAGGCAAATGCGTGGGTTTGCACAAAGTAACTGCAAACGGTCTGTCGAACGCACGGGTCATCACGGAGGCACAAGCCGGAGGTCCCGGAGCAGCCGGAGGTCCCGGAGCAGCTTTAGGCGCCCCGGAGCCGGGCCAGCCCCGCCGGGCAGGGCCGTACGCCCAGCGCCGGGCCCGCGGCCGCGGCAGGGGAGCTGCGCCCGCCTCCAGCAGGCGGCGCCCTCGGCCCGCGGACGGGCGGGAGGGGCGGGGCGGGGCGGGGCGGGGCGGCGGGGCCGGGCGGGGCGGGGCGGGGCGGGCGCGCGGGAGGGAGGGGCGGGGCTGCGGCGGCGCCGGGCG
Source organism: Mycteria americana (assembly GCF_035582795.1). NCBI lineage: Eukaryota > Metazoa > Chordata > Aves > Ciconiiformes > Ciconiidae > Mycteria > Mycteria americana. The sequence goes on from NW_027445437.1 coordinate 2,899,735, forward strand.
GGCGGGGCGGGGCTGCGGCGGGGCCGGGCGGCCCGCAGAGCTCGGCCTCGTCCCGCTGTCCCCGGCCCGGGGGGCCGCCCGGAGCCCCGCGCCGCAGCCCGCCCCCTGCCCGGTGCGCCGGGCCGGCAGGCCCTTGCCGGAGCGCTCCGCTGCAAGGGGAAGCCCCGGGGCTGCCTCTGTTTGTCACCGCGTCCGGTGTGACCCGAGCGGTGCCGGTGACCTCAGCTACGGGGTGCGCCGGGCGTTCAGGCCGTTCACCGGGAGGCTCCGGCGCCGGCGGGGCGTTACCGGGCCCGGCGCTCGCCAGCACCGCCGCCGCCTCCCAGCCGCAGCGGGAAGCAGCCGCCGGTCCCGCGGCGGGCCGGCCGCCGTCGGGCTGCACCGCGCCTCTTTCCCGCCAAAACGGGTGGCGCAGCGCGCGTGCGAGGCGACCGGCGGCCGCGCAGGTGCAGGCAGGCACCGGTGCGCGGGCCGTGTCCCTTGGATCTCTCGTCCGTGCCCGGTTGTGCCATTCCAGTTCCGCTTCCCGCGTCCTTCCGTGGCGGCCCAGCGCGGACTGACCCCCGCAGCAGCAGCGAGCAGGCGAGGGCTGACTGGTGCTGACCGGTGCCCAGGTCCGTGCCCTGTAGCCGCCCATCCAAGGCTGCGGCCCTCCTCAGGCGAAACGGGGGGGGAGGAGGCGCTGCGGTGCCAGCGGGGTGTAAAGCCAGCGAGAGCGCCGGGGGCTGCCCCCGCGCTTCATCTGCGACTCTTCGGCCCCAGGGCCAGTCCCGGTTATCTCGGCGGACATCCCAGCCTGTGGCAGCCAAAGGGAATACCCGGTGTGCGTAACTGCTGTCCCAGGACTTCTGTGACTTTAAAATGCTTACCCTTTTCAGTTTTGCCTTTCTCTTTTTGTCCCTGTTTGCCACCTTGCCCAAAGAGCCGAACACCACGTCAAAACTCTCCTCGGTTTAAAGAGGTGCCTTTGCCGGTTTTCTTGAATACTGACAGGATTTTGCACTGGGGTGGGAAGGAAGAGAGGCAGAATACGCTTTCTGCTGAGAAATGGTGCCATTGGGACCGAGTTTCATGATGGCATTTTCCTCGTAATTATTAATTCAGAGATCGTCAAAGCTGTTCATAGCAATTGTCTTCTCTCCTGCGTAGCTCGTGCTACCGACCTGGGCAAAACTTTACACAACGCTTCTGTATGTTAAGCTCGGGATTTCTGGGCCAGGCAAAGACAGCCAGGCCTAATGGAAAGACGTCTCATGAAAAAGAGTCTGCCTCTCTGCATCTCACATCGTAATGAGAAGTCGCCCAGGATTAACCTCATTTGCCAGTGGAGACATTGCTACAGATGAAGCAGCTGCAGAGATGGTGATTTGATTTTACTTTTCCAGAACTTTGAAGCAAATGCAAAGTGGACAATTTAATGGTCTGCATAATATAAAGAAATGTATAGCCGTCCCTCCACTCCCCGATTAAAAAACAGGAAGCTCAGAGTGGGCATGTGGGATTTACCTGGGAATGAACCAGGCTTTCCAAACACGGCGAGGGTCCTAGTTCAGCCTGTTCACCCAGTGAAATACAACAGGGAAGGAAAGGGGAAAGAGCTCCTCGGCTTCTGACACTGGCTGCCCGCCCCAAGGCCCGTTGACCATGGGAGAGTCCGGTGTGACTGGCAGCAGACGCAACTTGTCTGGCCTCCCATTCCCAGCGAGGGTTGCCCTCCATCACTAGTCCTTTGCCCTGCGTTGAGAAGGGAGGCGTGGTACCCCCAGGAGCAGGGATCTATGCCCGTGCAAGGGCAGCAAGGATTCATCTCCATGTAGCAACCCCTCCCAGAGGTCTCCTGGGGCAGCCCCTTGTCGACTGCCCCATATTCAGGACACTGAGCGAAGACCAAGTTACTCTTGGGAAACCTCTCAGAAGTATTTACAGCTTCACCCGCCAAAGCCTACACACTTCCGTGAGGAGCCGCGACTGCCGACAAACCCTGTCCTACAAGTCCACCTCTCCCAAAAGGTGGTACGCCATGGTTAGCGGAACAACATTCACTGTCTGCAGTTGTCTCATTGCAAAGGAGTAAATTTCTTAGTATTTTCGCTGGCAGGCTTTTATTGGTATTACTCTTCCTTAGAACTTCAGATGTTGCAAAGAAGTCAAATATAGACACTAAAAATACTATCTTGCTAATACAGTTTAAGTGAAAGAAGAAATAGATGACTCAGAAAAGGCCAGGCTAATAGCCTTAGCAAAGTTAGAGTAAAGAAGTGGTTAAGGATCTAGATGATTTAATCCAGTTTTAAGAAAAGGTTTTACAGTGAGCAATTAGATGCTGTTTAAGGAATTAATCACTAATGGGTCATTAACTCTGACTGCTATTGTACAGTTAACAAGCCGAGACAGGATTATTAGACTCAGCACCCAATTAAGAAGGAAAAGATATTTACAACAAAATGAACAAATGAGCTTTTAAAACGGAATGGGACAATTTGAAAGAAAGTGTAGGAACACAGAAAACTAGACAGGGTACAAGAAAGATACGAGTTTGCATGTGGCTCTGTCCCTTTATTTGTTTGAAAAATACTTACCTGTCTGTACCCACTTCTGTTTAGCTGGTTAAAATATTTATTTTTAGCAATAAACTCATAGCTTTCCTTGAAGGACATGACTGCACACAGTTTATCCATTACAGGGTTCGCATGTACAACGTGTAACAGAAGACCTGCTTAATACGTCGGTAAAAGAACAATCACCATAGCTTGGCGTAATCTTTCATTTTTTGCTCGCAGGTGTTGGATCAGGAGCTTAATAAAAGTGAGCAGGTGCCTTCAGCTGCTCTTCCTGCTGTCCTGTCATTGTGGCCTTTTCTGCGGAGTCTCCGACTATCTCAGGTAACCAAGCGCCAGTGCTGGTTACAGCGCTGACCAAAAAGTCGGGGGGGTCTTTGCAACGGCTCTGCAGGATGCAGAGTAACAGGAGGCAACAGGGAGGGAGGGCAGCAGGGGCAAAACGTGGAAGAGCACCACTGAAATCTTGGGGAGCTGCTCGTTAATCGTGAGCAATAAGCACAGGTAAGGGGTTTTGGGCAACAGTTAAACGTGCTCGCGTGCAGGAGGGTTTTACGCGCCAGAGCTGCAGCTGGACCGCAGCCAAGTAATGACCAGCGGGATTGTTCCTGCCCCCGAGGAAGAAGAGCCCGCGCAGTCATTTGCCAGTGTGTGCCCGTTACTGACGCAGCCCAGGGTGTGCGAGCACACCGAGACACCCCTCCCTCGTAGCCACCAGAGGAGACGTGCCTTCTTGCAAGCCCAGCATCCGTCGTGATGCAAACAAAGCTCACCTGTGACGGGCGCGCTGGAATAAGACCTAAAAACTGAAGTGACCCAGTTTTTGTTCCCCTATCCTCCCTCCAGAAGTTCGCTCAGGTCTCCTTACCAGAAGTTAGCACATTATTTCCCTGGTTCCGACAGCGACAGCACTTTCTTTTCCCGACAGCGTGGCCCTTTCTTCGCCACGGAAGCAAAGAGCTGTGTGCCGGGGAGGCTGGCCACCACCAGACACGCGCACAGCGGCGCTGACGGGTCCGGAGCCCGACAGGAGGGTCTGGCCCGAGCAGGGCTACGTCCCCCCTGAATTCAGCAGGGACCGCTCACCGGACCTCCCTGCACCCCCCTGGGCCAGCACAGCTCAGGGAAGGGAAGCCGGGGGGCCTGGGCACGGCATGTGCTCGAGTTCAGGGAGGCAGGCTGGGTCTGCAGGGAGGCCGGGGAGAGAGGAAAAGGCGTTTCAAAATAGAGGGATTCCTATTATTATCTGTAAAAGAAGCCCTCCGGACAATAGATGCAGGCTGCTGTGGAGAAGGCTGTGAAGGGATGTTTAGAAACTGCTGTCTAAGGTTAAAAAGCTCTCTGAAGTGAAGCTGAATAAAGCTGACATACTTGTTTCTGACAGGACTCTTAAAAGATACGCACAGATTGTGAAAATATAATTAGACGCCAGTCTTTGTCTGGCCACAACGAGTGGGAAATGGTGAAAGGAGAGGTCTCCCAGTCTGCATTGATTCATCCCCAGGACACAATGAGGGCGCTTGTGCATCCTTCTCTCTTCCCTAATGAGAAACGTTAATTGCCACAACCTCCAGAGTGTGTAGAGCACCCCATGCCCAGCGGAGGAGAAGGGGTGTTTCATTACAGCTTCTCAGCCCCATTACAGGCAGTAACGGAGATAATGGAAAATAAAGATGCCGCAGTTTTCGTTTCGGCAGCTTGGCAATGGGCACTGGGTGGGCGGGGGAGCGAGCACGGCCCAGCGCCGTGCCAGCCTCCGGGGGCTGCACGGGGCAGCCGCACCGGGCAGGACGCACCCAGCAGGGCCCCCTGACAGCTCCAGCCACCCGGCCGGGCATCCAGTGCCCCGTCAGCGACTGCCCGTCTCCCCCCGTGGGCAGCTGGGCTGCGGGGGCACAGGGCCCTGCAGAACCTGCCGGGCCCCTTCTCTGGGGAGGCAGCTAGGGCCACCCTAGCCAGGTGCGCTCCCCGCCGTGGGAGTTTGGGCAGGGTCCTGCTGCTGGAGGGGGAGGGAGGAGGGCCCACGGCCAGGCCTGTCCCACCCTTCTGTGCATCACAGGCAGTGGAGGGGCTGGCCCGAGCAGCCCACTTGCATGCAGAAACACGATGCACAGCCTTCGTGCAGGTCGTGCCATTTAATGGTGCAAAACCAGAAAACCCTCCCCAGGTAACGCAGGCCTCGGTTCCCAGCCACCTTACACAGCTCTTCGCCCTACTGCAGCTTTTATTGCAACTAAAGCGTCCAGCCAAGGAGGGAGAGCAAAAGAGATTTTTTTTTTTTCTTTCCTAAGCTATGTCAGGCCCCTAACTCTGCAGGGCATGTGGAAAAGGGAATTAAAAGGACCACAAAATACAAAGCAAGTCGGGGTGTGGGGGAAAGGCTGGTGCAAGGGACAGCTCTCCCTTGCCTGGCCATCCGGGGGAGCCAGAGCAGGGCAAGGCCGTCCCTTGGTCGTCCCAGGACCGGCTCTCCCCGTGGGTTTCTCCCAGGTGCCGAAGAGGGAGTTCAGATTGTCTGCCAGGGTTTGCCGATGGACTGGATGTGCTCCTTGGCCTTCATCCGCAAGGCGGCAATGCTGGTGTTGCGCGGGTCCGCCTCATCCAAGGGGAACTTGTCCACAAAGGCGGCCCCGCACTGGTAAGGCGGCGGTGGCCCCATGGCCCCCAAGGGCTGCAGCGCGTGGGTCACTGCCGGAGAGTTCAGGAAGGGCGGTGGCGTGTAGCTGCCGGGCAGGCTCTGCGGCGAGGCCACGAAGCCGGGCAGGGTCTGCAGGGCTGTGCTGCTGGGCACAGGCGGGCTGAGCCACGTCTCCAGGGGCAGGTTGCTGCTGAGAGGACCCATGGGTGTCGCCTGCGGTGAGCGGTTGAAGGTGAGGATGGGCGAGTCCTGCAGCTTCATAGAGGTCACCTCCAGCTTCTCCTGCCGCCGCCACTTGGCCCGTCTGTTCTGAAACCACACCTGCAAGCACAGCCGCGTCAGCCGGGCCCCAGGGCGGCACGGCAGCGCTGCTGCCCCACGGAGGGCAGGGGCTCTCCCCGGGGTGCAGCGGCGCACACGGAACGGAGCCGGCAAAGAACGACGGAGCAGCAGACGGCGCGCCGTGCCGTGCCGTGCCGAGCCGTGCCGAGCCGGGAGCGGGTTCAGACGCGCGTCCCCCGCGGGCTCGGCAGCCCCGCAGCCCCACGCTGGGCGGAGAGCGGCGCCCGGGGGAAGCCGCGCAGCGAGAGCCCCGCGGCGGAGCCGCCCCGCCCGCCCGCCCGCCCGCCAGCCGCCGCCCCGGCGCACAGCGGCTTCGGCCGCCCCGGGCCGGGACACGCCGGTCAACGGGTAGCGGTGCTGACGACGTGGCCAGCGGGCCAGCGGCCGGGCCGGGCGGCGGGGCCGGGCCGCGGCGCGACCCCGCGGCTGCCGAACGGAACACGGCCCCGGGCTCCGCGGTGCCCCGCCGGCCGGGCCGGGCCGGGGCCGCGCCGACGGCGCCAACTGCAGACGCGCCCGGCGCTCCAGCGGTGCCCCGTGGGGCCGCTCAGCCACGCACCGGCCGGGGCTCGCGGTGCCGGTGCCGGGCTGGGTCCGCGCGCCGGGGCGGTGCGGCTCCGGCCGCCGGGACCGCGGGTCCACGCCGAGGCGGGGGCTCCCGGCGCCGGGACCGCGGGGCTGCGCCGGGCCGGGCCGTGCCGTGTTGTGTGGGGCTTCCCGGCGCCGGGAACGCGGGGCTGCGCCGGGCCGGGCCGGGCCGGGCCGTGTTGTGTGGGGCTTCCCGGCGCCGGGAACGCGGGGCTGCGCCGGGCCGGGCCGGGCCGGGCTGTGTGGGGCTTCCCGGCGCCGGGCTGAGCCGGGGGTGCCGGAGCGCGGGGCCGGGCCGGCGGGGCGGGCGTTACCTGCACGCGGACCTCGGGGAGGTTGACCTTCATGGCCAGCTCCTCGCGGCTGTACACGTCGGGGTAGTGGGACTTCTCGAAGGCGCGCTCCAGCTCGTGGAGCTGGTACGTGGTGAAGGTGGTGCGGTTCCGCCGGTGCTTCTTCTTGGGCTGCTCCTCGTCCGACGGCTTCCCCTCGCCGCTGCTGCCGGCGGGCAGCTCGGGGCTGGCGCTGCCGGGGCAGTACGGCTCTGCGAGGGGAAGACAGGCGGGTCACCGGGGGGGCGATCTCCCCGCGGGGCCCGCCCGAGGGCGCGGAGGAGAGGCGCCCGCCCGCCGCCCGGCGCCTCTCGCCCGCCGCGCTCACCTTGGAAGCGCTCGGCGCGGCCCTGGGGCTCGGCCGGCGGCGGCTCCCCGGGCATCTTGGGGAGGCAGTGCCGGGGAGCCCGCCTGTCCGCCTCCTTGGCGCCGCCGGCGCTGCCGTCGGGCGGGAAGGGGCCCAGCAGGCCGTCCTCCTTGGTGAACCCCAGGATGGCCTCGATGCTGTGCAGCCTCGACGGGTTCCCCCCGGGGCTCCGCGCCGCCTGAGCCGACAGCGAGAAGGCGCCCTCGGCCATGGCGAGCAGGGCGCCGGGCGGGTGCATGGGGCGGCCGGCCCGGGGCCCCGGCGCGGCGCTGCGGTCCCGCCCGGCCCCGGGGCGGCGCGGGCAGCTCTGGCACGGCGCCGCCCGGCGGGCTGGGCTCCTTGGGGCGGGGGAGGAGTGCCGGGGGGCGGCGGGCGAAGGGGAAGGCGAGGCCCCCGCGCCGCTCCGGCGTGGCGGGGGAGGCAGGGCAGCCCCAGGGCCCGGCCGGCAGCGCCCGCCGCCCCCCCGCCCGCCGGCCGCCCCGCCCCGCCCCGCCGGCCCCGGCCCCGGCCCCAGACGGCGCCGGGCGATGCCATCCGGGGCCCTCGAGGCGGGGCCCGCCGGCCCCGGGGGCTGGCCCAAGCCGAGCGCCCCGCCGAGCCCCGCGGCCGGAGCCCCGGGGCCGGGGCCGCGCTGGCCGGGCCGGGCGCCGTCGGGAACCGTCGTGGGACAGGGCGGCTGCTGCCGGTGCGCCGGGCGCGGGGGGACCGACCCGGCGCGGCAGTGCCCGGGATGGCGGGAGCCGCGGGAGCCGCTCGCCGGGAGCGGGGCTCCGTGGAGGGGCTGGGGAGGGGCGGGAGCCCCGGGGCGGCCCGGGCGAGAGGACGGTGGGTGCCCGGCGCCCTGCCCTGCGCTGTGCCGCGGGCCTCGCAGCCTCCCCGGAGCGCTCCCGCTTGGCAGCTGCAGCCTGCGTCCGCCCCAGGCGCTTTTTAGCTGCGTCGGGTTCCTGGGGAGCCTCGGAGGGGGCATGCGGCAGGATGTGCCCGATGCGCGGGGCGAGAGCGCTGGGGTAGAAGCCGGCGCTCTGGTCCCCTGGTGGGGTATGTGCCCTGCGTCCGGCCGCCTCCAGAGCCAGGTGTACAGACCAGGTGAAAGTGCCTGCGGGCCGTTGGGGAGGATGGGCTCTGGAGACATCTGAAGGAGCTGGGCTCAGCCTTGCAGCCTCCACGAGTCGGGGGAAAGCGCCAGGCAACATTTCTGAGGAGGCTTTCTAAGATGCTGGTATAGGAGAGACCCTGTGAGAAAAGCTGCTTCTGTGACCCTGTCCTCCACGGCGCGAGCGTGGCTGGGAGGCGAGAGGGCAGGGCACGGCTTCGTGGGAGACCTACAAAATGCTTTTGGAGGTAAGGCGGAGAGCCATATCCCACACCTTACTTTGTCCTTGGCTTGGTGGAGGACATGGACTCAGCACATGCTGACCAGGCAACGGCATCATGTCCCCTGCCTCCAACATACTCCTTCCTGCACCAATACTCTTCCTGCTTTTCTCTTTCCATCACTTTATCACTTTTTAAGCTAGTGCTTGCCAGTTCCTCTGAGGCACCAGCTGTCTTTTGTCCCAGCTGGTTTAAGTGATAAACACAGTAACATCCAGGTGGTTTTCAGCCTGCACTTAGCTTGAGGATGCTTCCATTTCAAGCCTGAGGAGAGTGTATGTGAATGAAAAACACCACTGCTGCTGCTTCTCTCAGATATATTAGCTAGTCTAATACAAGGTATGACCTCTCTCCACAAATCTTCATTTTTGCTTCCCCCCACTGCCCCAACAGGACGCATTTTGTGTAGATTTTTCCACAGGAATCGCTTCAAAACAAAGATTGGCAGCGCTTGCCTCTGCCCGTGCCCACACCTCTTCAAGGTTTGTGGTCGGATGCCCCGAAGTTAATGCCTTTTAGAAGTGCTCAGCTTTTCCTGCTAGCTCCAGGTGAGGTTTGCCTTCGCTGCCTGCTGCTGGGGGGGGTCAGGGCCCAAAGAACTCAGCCATCCGTTGGCAAAGAGGGAAGAGGCCAACAGAAGAGACAAGAAAAGGTTAGTGTGGCTTTTGTGCACAATATGAAAAGCAAGTCAATACCATTGTAGGGGCATTGGAGGGTACTCAAAGCAATCAGCCAGGGGCCATTGTGTGCCTTTAATCTACATGTGTATTTCCCAAGAACTCTATTAGTGAAGATGAATGAACTGTGCAATGTCCCTAATTTCTTCTAATTTGGAGCTGGGGTTTTATGGCACTCACAACCAGCACAAAACACGCCTGTCCCTCCAGAAGCCCTGAGCAAACTTGGGAATCGTTTTTGCTTGTTGTAGCGAAACAAGATAGCAAGGTGAGACGAAGGAGCGAAGCCCCTGTGGCCAGACTCTGGTCTGGCAGTAAGTGCCAGGAAGGGCGTTGGGTCCTGGCACAGATGCTGCTTTTAGGGCGCCTGTCAAAATTGTCAAATACAGGAACAAGACTCAAATTTTTTTGCTGCTAATCGCAATGCAAATGTAAAAAAGACTTCCACCCCCAAAGCAGGGTACACATCCCACACAGCGCACCAAGAGACCTTACTCCCTAATAGAGAAGGATCTTCCTTCCTCAGCAGTAGATTATTACAGTTGCATTTTCCGTACAGGACTGCATTTGTCACTGTAGCATCCTTCTTGCAGGGGAGTGGAGTTGTCGAAAGAGGAAGCAACTCCCTTGGTCACAATCTGTAAAAATCTGGAAAAAAAAAAATCCCTGTAGCAGAGCAGAGAGCAGCTCTGACTCTTCCAGCTCCAGATCTATCTTTTCTCTCTTGCCATGCTTAAGGCACAGACCGTCGTGCCCTCACACGCACATGAGGCATCACACAGCTCTAGGGAGGGAGGAGGTCTAACGGTTCCTCTGATAATTGGAGACTAACACAGAGAGTTTAGGATGGCAAAGGAAGGTAGCTGTCTGAACATTTCCCTTTGGGTCTAATGTACCGACTGTTAGCTAAATCCCCTGCTGCCACAGAGTCCCCTGGGACATACGTCATACGAGTACGAAGCCTCAGAAATCGATACTGTGGTACATCACACCTTCGCAAAGACCATTTGCCTTTGGAAATTTACAGGGGCAATCAGGATCAAATTGGAGAATATTCATTAGGGGATGCAATAGGTGGGATTTGTTACTTGCCTTTCCAAAACACGGCCCCCATTCCATCACCTTTTTTAGTTTTTTGCAATGTATTATTACAACAATTACTGCTGAAATTATGTTTGGAAGCTAACAAAAATTCTCAAGATGGACAGCCTCTAAAGTGCAGCCGTCTGCTATACCTCCTTCCTCTGCATGCACAGTGAAGACTAAATGGGAATAGTTTTGATCCCGTTGGTGCTGTTGAGACGTATGTATGGGACGTGGCTTCACACAATGAAATCGGCACCATAAAATGCCGCAGATTCGTGCTTCCTTTCCTCCTGTCTTTTCTTTATGTCAAGCTGAAATAACGACTGCCTTGCAGAGCAGAGCTTCGAAGCCGAAGTCACTCTGCAGGTGGGACATCGCTCTCCAGACCAGTGATGTGCGGCAGGGAGTGCCTCCCTGAAAGATGAACAGGCCTTTCAAGGTCAGACAGCAAATCGACAAGGGGCGGCGGGGATGGGGGGGTAAGGAAAAGGCAGAAATACTCACCCGGTGGGAACCTGTACCCTGCTGCAGTTTGCATACTCTGTATCATCCAACAGATCGTTACAAACTGGAAAAACTGGCTTTGCTTTTTTTTTTTCCTCCCCAGAAGTTCCTAAGTGTGCAGTTTAAGAACCTTCTTGAAAGCACGGCATGCGAGGAAGCTGCTGCCTCCTCCCTTCACTGCATCATTCATACCTTGATAGTCACCTCCTGCTTTTTTTCTGGTGAGGTTTACCTGCCCCTAGGAGAGCTGGCTGTGTTTCCTCCACCACTTACAGGGTGCTCTGTGGCACGCAGGAGTCCCACGGAGGCTGCGCAGGCCCCCGTGCCTGAGCCCCCGTGGAGCGTGCTGCCCCGCTGCCCGTCTGGCTGTGGGCACAGCATCAGCCGGGGCTGCGGGGCGGCAGGGCAGCCCTTTCTGGGTGGTGAGCAGCGTGGGTCCGGTGCGAGGGCTCGGACAGTTCGGCTCGCCACGCTCAGCCGTCCCTCCGGAGGGAGGGAGTGGAGGTTCGTGCTGTAAGGCCATATTAATGCAATCCTTCTTTACTTGTTTTCCAATTAGCCTAATTGAATTCGGATTGCTTAAAAGTGGGCACTAGAGACATTTATCTTGATGGGATGACGGCCTTGAGCTCCAGCGATCCTATTAACTGTAAGAACCCAAATCCCAGGTAGGGTCCGTCCAGCAGTAGCTCCCATGTGACCTAACGCTTTAATCTGCTCCTCTTCCGTGCAGCACACACACGCACACAGACACACACACATGCAGACACGTACGCATGCATGCACACATGTGCATAGGTGCACGCGCATACGTACACGCGCGTTTGTGCACACATACGCGCACAAGTGCATACCATACGCACACGTGCAGCGGCTGCCTCTCAAGGGTCCAGCAGTCTTAGGAGAAAGGCTGTTTAGTGCAAGGTGATGGAGAAAGACCCTTCCTTTTCCTTAGGAGTTGGAGCAGAGTCAGTGTGCTGCCTGCCTGCCTGCCCGCTCTGCTCCAGGCTCTCCAGGCTCTCAGAGCTGAGCACCCGGAGAGCTGCATGCCTGGTGACGTGCACCCCGTGCGGCCCTGCCGCCTGCTACCCGTGTGCCTCCCCGGGCCTGCAGCTGGCGTCAGGACGGGGACAGCCGGTGCCGGAGGGACGAGCCACGCAGGCGCTGGCAGGGAGCAGGGCAGCCACCTCCAGCGCAGTGAGGATCAGGCTCCTTGCTGAGGGCAGCACAGATTTGCAGCTCTGCCCTGGCCATCACGCCGCCCTGCATGGGGGGTCTCGGGGGGATTTGGGGCAACGGTGCTGGCCCCCCATGGGGCCAGGACCCACTGTGCCCACCACTCCTGTGCTCAGCCCCGTGCCAGCCCCAGGGCGGGTGCGAGCCCTGGCCCCGGCACCCCGGGGAAACTCCGTCTGTGCGTGGGAGCTCAGGGCAGAAACCAGCACCTCCTGCGATGTAGCCCAGCTTTGCCACACTAGACTGAGAGTTTTTAAGTCTCTGGCTCTAGAAATGGTGCCTAAGGCAGCCCACTCCCCTCCCAGCAGCAGAGCAGCGTGGCTGTGGCCAGCACCAGGGCTGGGGAGCGTCCCACGCTGTGGATGGGGGGGCCCGTCCCACGCCAGCCCACAGCCACCCCCCAGCCCCACTCGCCTCTGCCAGCCCTGACGTTTTTTTGGAATCTCATTAATCGCTTGTTTGGTAATTCGGGCTGTACTTTCTTCTCTGACCCTTTAAAGCGTGAAAATGCTGATCCTATATGTGCTGACGAATTTAATTAGCTCCTTTAAACCACCAGATGCTTTCAGTAAGATTTTCAGGATGTCCCAGACACATTTTAATTCAAAGGTCAAAAGCCTTAGGCTTGTTTACTTTGGTGTTTTATAGATAAGACAATTCAGGCTGTAAAGTAACAGAACAGTATGGAGACACCTGACAGATTCATAGAAATACAGAGGCAAATGGACTGATCCTCACAAACCAAGTTGAGCTGAGCTGGCAACTGTTTTAACTACGTTGTGTAAAGACCTCCTAAAAGAGCCCGCCTGTCTTTCCGCATAGATAATTAAATTCTGCGGTGACATCTCAGAGAAGGATCCCAAGAGACAGAAATCGGATCACAAGTCTTGGTGGTTTTAGGCAGAGTGTCTGAGACAGAGTTAGCATTTGCTAGCTCCGATGCCTGATGGACGCGCTGACGATGGGTCTTCACCACTGAAGAAATGGCCTGTTACAATACAAGAGCCACTGACGTCCCTCTCTGAATGGACCAGGGCATCCTCTGGAAAAAGCGGGGAAGGTAAACTTGACAGCTCCTGTGTTTCTTAAGTAAGAAAGAAGTGAGCAAGAAGAAAAGGCATATTTTCTTGGGACTACAGTGGGGAAAATACTTGGTAACAGCTTTTCACGCAAGTCTGTGCAGCTTATATTTGAATAGTGATTGCTGAGCGAGCTTTTCCAAGATGATCTCTTGCATCCAGCAAGCCCCTACACAGAGCTGTCCCACGGAGGACAGGACCAACGCCCGCCACCTCTCCCCGTCCCTAAGCCGGTAACTCCAGCGTCACTGCTGGGGAGCCGCCGCCGGCGGCTGCCCAAAAGAGTAAAAGCAGCCATCGAGGGCCGATTGCCCTTTGCCAGGGCTGATAGAGTGGCTCAGCATGGCACAGAGCTCTCTCGGACACCGGGGCCTACCAGGCCCTTGCTGGCAGCGGGCATGACGGCAGCCTGGCAGGGAGGAGCTAAACTAAATGAAAAAAAAAAATCTGCTTCTCTTAAAAACTAGAGCAAGACAAATCGGATGTTTTCTGTAGCTTCTGAGGGTCCCGTGTAACCTTTCTTGCCATCTAACCTTTCTGGTTTTCTTGCTTTCTTATCTGGAAGATTGTCCTGTTGAAGAGCAAAGCAGGACTAGACCCTGCTTGGGAAGGGAGGGGAAGGGCAGGGCGGGGTGGGGAAGGGCAGGGCGGGGCAGGGCAGGGAAGGGAAGGGAAGGGCAGGGCGGGGAAGGGAAGGGAAAAGACAGAGAAAAGGAAGTCGAAAAGGAAGTCAGGCAGGGAGGCAGCAAGGAAGGAAGGGAAGGAGGGAGGGAAAGAGAGAAAGAAAGAAAAGAGACAAACCAGACTTAGTGCATTTATTCATTTAAAATGAATATTTTTACTTGATTGGGTGGAGGCAGAGAGAAAGAGAGACTTATAAACCTGTAGGAAGGCGCTACGTGTGTTCATTTGCAAATGTCATTCACAGGCTAGCTCTTGGAGACCTTACCAAGTTCTTCATTTTATGCAGTATCTGAGCCCCCCGGGAGTAGTACCGTCATCCGCGTGCAAGGGCTGTACAGCTTCTGGGTGGGTTATCACGCATGAGAACTACTACGGCTATGCAAGTGCAGAGAGAGGGATGCTCCCACCTGCCTTAACCACAGGACCCTGCTCCGCAGGGCTGCTGGAGGTGACCTGTGCCGGCCCCGCCGTTGCCTGCCCAGGCTGCGTGGGGCTCCTGGGCCGGTGGCCCTGGCAGCACCGCAGGCTGCGGCGAGCAGCCGTCCCTCAGCCGGGCAGCGGCTCTGTGCTAGGGGCAGCGGCTGGCTCCGTGTTAGCCAGCACCAGCTCCGCTTCTTGGGGAGTGGGGGGCGATCAGGTTTTCCCTGCTTAGGTTTTCCCCAGAAAAAAAAACCTCTGAGCAACAGCAAAGAAGATCTTGGGCCTGAATCTCAAACCATTGAACCGGATCCTGTGTGTCCCACAGACCCAGCCAGATTTAGCACGAGTGAAAGCCATGCTTTTTCTCGGGGTTTAGGTGCCCTACCCCGGCATAATCTTCCAGGTGGGCCAGATACAAAGTTTAGCCTTGTATGGAGCTAACTCCTGGAATAAATGTGGTGCGCTCATTTTAGCCTATCAAGTTGTTTGCTGGTACCCCAAGCCCCGGAATTTGGCACACGTAGCAGCCAAGCAGAGGGCCGCTGCTGCCGCTCGATGTTTGAACTGCGCTGGAAGACCGAGAGGCTGTGAAATTAAAGCAGGCTGGAGCAGTCGGCGTTGCTCACTGACCACGGGCCGCTGATAGCTACCAAGCCTTGGTCTCCTACAAGTCCGCTCTCAGTTCTATATATGATGACATTTTTGTCCCAAGCTGTAGAGTTATATGCTTCACTTTTTGCCCTTTGCTATATTTAGTACAGAGATGGTCAAAACCATTTTTTTAAAAGTTTTTGCGGAAAATGTCAACATTTGAATACTGGTTTTGTTTCAAAATGTTTGAAACAGACATGTTTTTATTAGAAATATATGTATTTATTTCTGAAGGCAGTATTAAATGAGTGGTTACGTATATATTATGCATCAGAAGCACAATTTTCCTAAAAAATACACATTTAATAGTATTTTGATCACTTTGAAAAAATGGAAAAAGGCACATTTTTTCCCCAATATTAGCTTTCTTAAAGCCATTTTTTTTCATGGGGAAAAATGTTATGTTAAAAAAATGAGGATAAGTTCTAACTTTGCATTAAGCGGTCACGGCACGTAAATTTTGACCCCCCTCAGGGTTTTAAAGTCTCTCTCTCTCTCTCGCTTTTCTATATTTGCATTTAACGCTATAAAGCTAAGTGCATTCCTCTGCCTGCCCTCACTCTTCAGCCCTTGTGAGACAAGTCTGAGTTTACAGCCCTTGGATAGTGGTGCCTCTTCTACATCACAGAACATTTCTGCTCCGCAGCCTGTTTCATTTCGGTGAAGGTGGCTTGTGCCTTTTCTTTGATCGCATCCATGTCCATATTCTGGATGTTCTGCAGCTGTCCCAGGATAGAGTCCTTGTCCTCTTCCTCCACCTGATCTTCTGCCACCATCTTCTGAAGGTCTTCTGGCAAACCCACATCATCTCCAGCCATCTGTATTTGGTTCTCATCCAATTCGCTCTGATACAAAAAGCAGAAAATAAAACCAGTACATGAGAGTATTTCTGCTATCCCAGGATCTACCGATGAGTCTCTTTTTTGTTAGTTTGCTTGTTTGTTTTAGGGAGAACCGAAACATATGCACAGATTTTTCAGTCAAAGTTCTTAGATGCAACTTGTGAATTCAGGGGCTCAATCAGCACCCATACAAATGCTCAGATTTTCAGACAATATGTCAACTGTATTTCTTTGAAGGGCTTCAGCAGTGACCAAACTGAAGCCCTCAGTGTCACTTGCCATTTTAGAAATCTGTGCTGTATGTGTTAAGTGTGGTAACATGCTGATCCTGCAGGAAATCCACCACAAGTTATTTGTATCCACCGAAGACAATATACTGCCTAGGCTGTCATCCCTTGTGCGATTTGGTCGATGAAGCAATAGCTTTAGAAAAACTGTGGCTACCATTTCCTTGTTAATTTGGTGGTGGATATTTTAGATACCAGCACTAAACTGAAGCCTTCCTGAAGAAATATGCATTAAACTTAGGAAAGACTTACTGGAAAAAAAGGTCTCCATCTTCCCCAAACCCTGTCTAAACTACATCTAGGTCTTTGGTTGGCACCTCTGAGTTGTGATGAAGAGCAGGGCCTGCCTGGCCCATAATGCGAGCACTGCTGCAGTGCTGCTAAGTGGGGTAACAGGAGGACGTGGACAACAAAAGAGAGGATGGAGGTTGGGTGCGAGTCTGAGAAGGCAAAAGGAGGCGGGAGAAGGAAGTGGTTAAGCGATTCAGAGGGCTGAGACGCCGTAAGTGCTACACACACTTGCTTCCTGCCTGCCCGCTGCAATGCTCTACCAGTGGGGCTATGTCAGTTTTTCAAACAATGGCGGTTTTGTTCACATTTCGTGGTGGATTCTGATGGATCCAGAGTGCAGAAGAACAGGATATTTTGACACAGTTCACACATCAAAGATAAGCATTAATGCCTCATTACGTCTCCAAAATGAAGCATGACAGCAGCAAAGGCCTGATACGAATAAGGAGCAATGCTGTCAGCAGGAGGTGTTTTTGAGCATGAGAGGGGTCTTGGGTTTGCATGAATGAATGAAGGCAAGAATGAATGCACAGACGGACGTGAGCAATGTGTGTGTAGTTCCAGGCCTTAGCAAGGACAGGCAGACTGGGATGCTTGGCTGCATAGCCACTATTTACTGTTACATATATTTGCACAGCTTTATGTTTGCTATAACTGTACTTCCCTTTAACCTGATTTCTCCCCATATCTCTTAGGAAAATATGGAGAGGTTACTACTATATTGAGTAGTAACCTCTATGATAGTAGTAACTATGGAGATCATTACTACTATATAGCTAAGATGGGTGAGGACGTCTCCCGACCCCTTTGGGTAGGGGTTGCTGCTATCAGATCTGTGGGAGCTAGAAACAATATCCCAATCGGTAGAAGTATTCTTTATTGATTGCGTAGCAGGAAAAAATGTGTAAAGCTTTTAAGCAGCAAGTGCTGGCTATCGGAAGAGTTAGCCCTTTTGAAATTCTCCCAAGTAGCAGTAGAGGATGATAAAGAAAGATACTGGGTTAATTACTGAAAAAGTCCCCCTAAGCAGACAGTAACACATGTGCTTTTCTTTAGAACTATTTATAATTTAAGACATCATCACTGCACGCTACCGTACATTATGTGGAGGGATGCCCACACAGCGCACCCAAAGGCCACTTTGGCAACGCGAACGTTCGGCACGTTCTTGCACCAAAGCCCCCTCTCCTACTGCAAGCTGAGATGTGACGTGCAACACCATTTGGGGGTTCACAGTGTTCTCTGACCAAAGAAGAACGTACTCAGAGGTAGTCTAAAGCAGCACAATCCTGCCCAAGTCACCTGCCTCTACCCTCTTGGCATTTAGCCTGTCCTGGAATAGACCTAGTATGAGCTTCAACAGGGTAGGGTCGCTCAACAACACGCCAAGCAGCACCTAAAATGTGTATGGCCTCTTCTCTTCCTTCTAAAATTTGACGGATCTGGTCCCGTTACTTTGATTTGAAATGGAAATGTAGCGTTAAGTTTCTGATTTTACCTGTTGGGTTTTTTATTTTAAGTCTGGTGGAAATAAAGCTTGTTTTCTCACGAGGAGAGACCAGAATATTTTCCCACAGGATGTTCTTAAAGTCAGGCTAACGCTGCAAGGGTCCAAATGCATAGTGAGCCTGCAGCTCCAAGCACTCACTTCTGAAAGTGAGGATCAGAAATGTGGTGCTGGAGATGCGTCGTGTCTGTTAGATTCAGACAGCAGCCTGCACCCAGAGTGCGGCCAGGGTGTGCGGATGCCGACCGTCCCCGCACGCACGCGTGGGGCCTGTTGCTTGCCCAAGGCCAGACGTGGCTCTGAGTGACAGAGGCACGACCCTTCATCAGAATACGCTCAGCTGGGGCTACGGAGAGCACCCAAAACAGGCAGACCTCATGGACAGGGCAGCTGGGGCCTCGGGCTCGAACAAACCCCTACAGAAAGCCCCTCTGGACCCTGGCAAACCTGCACTGCACCCGATGGCCTCTCTCCGCGTGACGTTACTCTCCATAGTCTCCAGGTCTCTGCAAGTGTTCAGCCACCCTTTTAGGATCTCTGAGAACACAGAGGTGACATCTGTTCTAGCCAATGAAATATGCCTGGCACCGGTCTCTTGCCCCAAGGCCAGCTGGCCTGGAACAACCCACTGCGCTGCGACTGAACTCCCTCGTCCCGCCAAACAGGGTGGTCCCGTCTAACTGCGGACTGGGAACGCCTGTCCGAACTCCCCGACTGGCCCTGGAACTGCCTGGGAGAGTGCCCAGGCCAAAACTGGGTCAGACGCTATTCTGACAATTCCACGGCTTAGGCAGTAGAGTCCTAGAGCCCGGTAATGTTCTTTGACCCTGATTATGCATCCGATGTGGTCAGGCTCGGGTCCATTTTGTTACAGGTGCAATACAATACAGAGTTCTTTATACATACGTGATACACGGGTGTAAGCAGAAAACGGACAGTCTAAACACCTGTTTATATGAAGTCTGATTGTAAAGAAAAGAGATCAAAGCTCACAGACTAATCCACAGGGGAGCCAAACTGTTTTCCAGCATCACTGTGTGATGTGCTGCTGTCCTTACATCTAACTTACCCTGTCATAAAATTTACCTATGCCTATGCGCAGAGATCCTTAGGTAGGGGAATCCAGACCTGATCCAGATTCATCACCTGTAACGCACCAGTTACATACAAAACCCCAGTTCACCTTGCCTTGACCTGCCAGTGGGATTTTTGGTAAGCAGTACAGCAGCCCCATACTGACCTACGCCATCCAGGGGCTGCAGGTACCTCACAAGGAGGTACGAGGAGCCACAGGTTGGAACCGCCCCCCAAACCCCCTCTTGTGCCATCCCTACACCAGGATCGCAGGCTGGAGCACAGGGAAGGCGTGCGGAGGCTGCTTGACGCCCCAGCTGTCAGGGCCTCGTAGGCACCATCGTGTCATTGCCCAGAGCGGCTTCCGTGAGAACCCCCTGGGGCCCAGAAACCCCATTTCAGCTCAGGTCAGGGCCCCCGTCCAGCCCTAAGCCACATGGCGGCAGTGCCCGTGCCGAGGTGGTTCCCTGCTGAGCCTGGCTGGTTGGCTGGTTTTCCAGGACGGGCCACGCTTTGCCTCCCTGACGGTCGCTGGGCTGTCGCTGGACCCCGCTGCCAGCCCCCGCTCTGCCCGCTGCGTTCGGAGCCTGCGGGACCGTGCCTGTGGGCGAGGGCACTGCTTGTGCTGGGGTCCCCCATCGCCCCGGCCGGGTCCTTCTCGGGAGCAACCCTGATCCCGCTGCCTCCTGACACCCACATCGTGACTCCATTTTTCCACAGCGGCTCCACAGCTGTTTCACCCTGGCCTATAAGAAAACATTTAGATCAGGAAAAAGATTCTTCAAGCTTAGCAAATACTTGTTTTCAGATACTTATCTAAAGCCTGTATGGGCTGAAGAGCTTCTCCTGAGACAAGTTTCTCTTTCTGCCTGGTCAGAATGCATCCCCCACGGCACAGCTAGAGCTTAGGTAATGGCTGCATACAAGTAAAAAACCCTTTAATTCTGGAATGGTGCTATTCATTAGATCAAGTCTGAACAATATTCCCATCACAGCCCAATAGAGCAAGAGCTGTTTGAGATTACATGATTACGTGTCCCTTTCATGGCGAGAAGCTTTCCTTCTTAATGCCTTTAGCAGCACTTGTTATTGAAAAGACACCTGACTGCCTCTGAATACTCTTTCCCTCTAAATATCAGTGAACGAAAACCATCCTGCTGTTCGGTAACCGAGAACCTCGCAGAGCAGTGCCCACAGAAGTGCTTTGACTGGGGGAAGGGGTCCAGCCTGCTTGGAGCAGATGACACAGTCCCCTCCTGAGGTGCTGGAAATGCGTGTGTCGCAACACAACGCCAGCCCTTGGACGGTGTGACGGTACTCTGTCAGAAAGCAGTGCCGTTTGCGGTGACGTGGTGGATCGACGTACGGATCAGTGATGCGAAAGGGGCGGCGGGGCCCATGGGGAGAGGCGGCCGTGCTGCCGACCAGGCCTTTGGACGGGCCTGTGGTCAGACGTTCCTCCCCGGCACCGCAGGCGCCATCACCTCCAGCCCCTGTGTTTAGACCTTGCAGAAGTTAATTGATTACTGGATCCCGCATCAGGAAAAGGCAGTAGGTGAATAAAAGAGTTTGGTGTGGGGTTTTTTAGTTAAAATATTTATTTATGGATTTATATAATTTTTAAAAAATGTTTTGTATGGAGGTGATGCATTGAATATACCGAAGATGAAAAAGTTCTCCATAGATCAAATGTCTCATGGCTAAAAACATCTTTCTGATGACAAACCTAAGTTGACAATTCTGTTAATAGGATTAGGTTCATTAAGGGACTGCTTTCTCTTATAACTCTGGCCCAGATAGCACGGAGCTTTAGATTTTGCACTGAAAAGGGGGCCCTGCTTAGTCCTGAATTTCATGCTTTCATTTACAATGTGTGCCGGTGATTGATACTGGTAATAGCCAGGGTTTCTGTCCCATACTAGGCTACCTGAAATGACTTTTATTTTTCAAAATAGTTAACGCGTTATCACAGGTCTGAGAGCATTCTGCTGCCATAATGTTGTATCATAGAGTTGAATTTTTTCAGGGACATATAGCGTGCACATAATAATTTCATTTTCTTCCTGATATAACATATGTTTTCATAAGGGCTGATGAAAAGAAAGCAGACCTTCAACCAAGAAATGCTATATAGGTAGACACAAATGCAGAAAAGCATATCCTGCAAAATTTGCTTGCAACCGCTGCAAATCAGCAAAGCCAAGTATATGCTTAATGTCGTCTTCGCTGGCTTAGAGCCCCTGTCATACCGTGGGGGCAAGTCTTCTACTGTTGTTACTGACATTTGGCCCCAAAGACCACTTAGTGTATACCAAAGTCAGGATCCTGCCGGAGACGACACTGCCCGCTCCTGGGTGCTCTGAGGCGGCAGTGCGCTCGCCGGCAGCCGGCCGAGGGTGGCTGTGGAGACCTGAACGCCATCTCGGAACTGAAGAGAGCACTACGGGCGGGAGCCTTGCAAAATCACAGAGAGACGCCCAGCTCCACTGACTTGTAGTTGAGAGCTGGGCGCGTAAGTGCCCGGAAGCCTCTGAAACCAGCCCTGCTTGGGATTTAAAGCCGGGGCCTCGCAGAGTGCGGTGAGGCCGTGGGGAAATGCCGCTCAGTAGCTGGCTCAGCATATGCCTCCGAAAGGAGAACAAAGCCTAATGATATTTTACTACTCAGCTGCTAATTAAAATGCTGGTGTTTAGAGATTTAGGCCTACAATCCAATCAACCACTTAAAATCTTGTACTTCATTTTTTTGCACGATTAATCTTTCTGTAATTAAACTCGCCCTCAGGATATGTTTTCCTCTTTCTTGTCACTGTGCTGAGCACCCACGGCCCAGAACAAATGGTATATTGCAACTGATGAATACAGAAGAGCACAGTGGACAATCTGCCCTTGCTCCCTCTACCCCTAGGTATGCACAGAGCTAACGTATATCCGTGTTTCTCCAGGAACCTCCCTTTCTCTTCCAGAGGGGTATCCTGTCTGGAGGGAATCTGAAGACACGGTGCATTCTCCAGTCTGTTTGATGCCAGGCGGTAGCTGTGAGTGAGTGCCAGCAATTCCCCGCCAGGAACAAACATCGGCCTTACGACCGCACGGGCCCCGTCCGTGCGCAGGCGATCCACGCAGCCTGCCCGTCCCAGCGGGGACCGCGCCGTTGAGCTGAAAGAGCTCAGCACCTGGATTCATCCCAGACGAGCAGGACGCATCGCAAATGATCTGTGGGGTTTGTCAGAGGTGGGCGGTTTGGCGACGCCTGGAAACGTCAGACTAGGCAGCGCGGACGCGCGTTTCTGTGGAGGTATTCTGTGGGCTGTATTCCGTAGGGGTGCCGCGATAGCAGCGCCTCTGGGGAGCGAAAAGGAGATCAAAGTCCAAGTACAGGTCAGTGTGTGACCCTGACAGCCGTCTGCGAGAGACTCACAGGCTCGTAATACTTCCATTTAAAGGGGTCACTTGAAGGGGAAGCTATAGGGGCAGCAGTACGCCTGCATTTTTGAAGATGACAGACTGTGCCTTCAGATAATTTTAAAAGTCAGCTGCCCTTACAGAGAGTTTGTTGATTGGAAATGAGTTGTTATATAGAACTGTATTCACTTCACATTTGCTTACAAAAGCTTTGCTCAGAAGGGCAAGTAGAGGTAACTTAATTGAGGTTTCTCCAGAGCATTTTTTTCCCTTGCTTTTTTTCCCTCAGTACCTGTCTCAGAACGCTCTGCCATACTTTTTTGAGACAGTGCTTCTCTTTCTTGGAAAGTCAGTTAGCAAGGCTTTGGTTGCAAAAAACATGTTTTCAAAGTTAGAGAAAAACACATTTTTTCATCCCTGATTATGAATGAGGCCTGCCAGGCTGGTTAAATACAGGTGGTATAGTTTTATCCAAGTCACAAGGTTGATTCACTTTTCATCCAAATTGTAGTTTGCCTTTAGGGTTCAAGAAAATGATTGCATTTTAAGAGTGGTGCAATTTTATGAATATGGCACTAGAGGGCCTGTGATGGCTCCGGGTTAGAAACAGCATCAAACTACACTGTAGAAAGAAGAGGTGATTTACAGTTTGTGTTTACATTATATAATCGCTTTCTGCGCCTAGATTACTTTGTTAATTTTTAATTGCTTGAATGCCGGGTCCTTTCCTTCTGGCATTTCTGATGTTTCGGTGGGAAATTCTTTAAACAGTCCAGCAGAGATGGTTGCAAATGTTTCAGTGTTTAGTTGTGCTTGCCACAGGAAACGCATAAATATTCAATTCCATTGCTTGCACATTCTAAGGTGGGTTTTAAAATTCCTCAGTCATATTTGGCTTTGCTCCCAAGTCATGCCAGGCAATGGAATCTACGGGGCTAGTTGGCTCAGACCAAAACTGTGTTAGGCACCGTCCAGGAGTTCAGCGGTAGGGGTGGTGGCACTCCAGCACTGGAGCGCGTGCCCCAGCGCCGACGCATTTAGGAGTTTAGATTTAGCGCTAGACTCACAGAGCACCGAGGAAACTGTACAAACCCCCCTTCACTGGCAAGTGGTAGAGCTTCTTAACATGCATCCTCCACAAGGAGCCCTTCACATCCGGGCCCTCCTGTCAAGCTGGAGGCATTGTACTGACCCAGGGCCAGAAGCACCACCAAAAGCCCCTGACAGGAAAGGGAACGAGGGGAACCATTAAGCCCACTGCTCACAGACAGCCAAATAACATAAGCGTCCCCACAGATCCGGAGTAGGCAGAAGTGATTGTTAATTAATTAATTTGCTTGGAGGAGAATGAAAAGTGATAAGTGGAGGAGCTATCTGAAAAGGTTCAGCACTGTGGGAGAAGGTACCAGAGATGATGCGTGTAGAGGTGGCTAGGAAGTCAAAGATCAGTCCTTTGGGCATGGGAAATTCCCACAAAGACAGTGGGAATATGTGATGGGTTTAAATAATCTCCTGGGAAAGCCCAGTTTATTGGTGGACTCTTGAATTTGGTATCTGTGGGCGAGAGTCCAGAGAGCTAGGACAGGAAACCTGATAAATGTCATTCTCAGACCAAGGCTCGATGAATGTGAGCAATGCCATCACATGGCTTGAACCGCCCTCAGGGTCTCTCTTGTTAGTGAACGTGACAGAAACATTTTTCATAATGAAACTTTCATTGATCTCAAGTCAACCTAGGATTTCCGCTTCAATTCAAGAGTTGCATTGGGCTCTTGGTCCCAGTCTCAAAACCCCACCTCAACCAGCGTAATATATTTTGGTTCATCTAAAATGCAAATTAGGTACAAGAAAACAGGGTAGATCATCTTAATGTGAAGGAAATACTTTTGAACTGAATGCCATTGACCTAAGTTCCACTGAAACACAGACAGACTTTAATGAGGTAAGTTTGGACAGCAAACACAAAGCCCCAGAAGCCAAATTGCTAAGAAACCTTGACCAACACTTCCACTCATTTTCTCAAATTCCTTCCAGATCAAGGATAAGAAAGGATGCAAAATATCTTTGGTATCTTTAATACCTTTGGCCAGGTTAAATCTTCCCACTTCATTCAAAAAGGCAAGAACAAATCATTTGTGTGAGGAGGTCTAATATTGCTCATTAGGTTTGATAGAAATTTTACACACAAAAACCTGTTTCTGTAGAAAAACTTCAGTGTGATATTTTACCACATCAAAATTTTGACATCAAAAAGCTCCAACTAATAGATTGTGCCTATTAAAATATTAGGTTGTGGTTTGGGTTTTTTTTTTACAGTCACTATTGGAAATTTTTGTTTCCAGAAAAGAACACCTTTACAAAGTGCTGGGGTTTTTTTAACAGACTTGTTATAAACTTTTCATTAAAAATATTATGAATAACTTCCCAAAAACATCCAAGACAAAAAGTGGCTCCTTTTAAACCCTGCAAAATAGTACAATAAAAATAAACATTTGCAAAGCTCTTCTCCTCATCTTCAACTACTCCATTGGTAACTTTGGGCCATGGACTGGCTTTTATAGCACAACTTACTTCATGCAGCTAGAACCAGTACTCTGGTGAATGCTGGGCAGATAAAAACTGCCGAAGGTTTTCAGGTATTTGACGGCCAGTGAAGGACATAGCCTAAATCAGGAAAGCGGCAGCCTTCAGATGACAGGGCCTATCTGTGCTGCTGTGCAACCTTGCATTTTTCTTCCTCACTTCAGTATAACGCATTCCTCCTGTAGCTGCTAGAAGACGTGATAGGTATTTCAGACTCGGACAATCCCTTCACAATGCTTGCGCTTTTACACAGCTAAAATCACAAGACTTGACAGCTCCTGGGAAGACTTTTCCCTCAACTTTTCTTGGAGTTGGGTCCTAACAAGGCAGGTGCCTGCAGGCTCAGGTTGCCTCTTGGTTCCCTGCAGTTAGGTCATCTCTGTGACAGTAACCCTGAGCAATTATGAACAAAGTACCCTGGGGCATTATTCATTCTGAGCATATTTTGAATGTGTTGAACTCCCTGTTGACAGTTAATTTCATTACTGCTGCTTAATTAATATAGACTAAAAAGTGGCATGGATAGTTCTCAACCTCGACTAGGGCCGTCATCCCAGGACAGAAGGGGCTGGGAAATGCGAGCCATATACTGCTAGAATCATAGAATCATAGAATCATTAAGGTTGGAAAAATCCTCTAGGATCATCGAGTCCAACCATCAACCCAACACCTCCATGCCTACTAAACCATGTCCCGAAGTGCCACATCTACACGTTTTGGAACTCCTCCAGGGACGGTGACTCCACCACCTCTCTGGGCAGCCTGTTCCAATGCTTGACAACCCTTTCAGTAAAGAAATTTTTCCTAATGTCCAATCTAAACCTCTCCTGACACAACTCGAGGTCATTTCCTCTCGTCCTATCACTTGTTACTTGGGAGAAGAGACCGACCCCACCTCTCTACACCCTCCTTTCAGGCAGTTGTAGAGAGCGATGAGGTCTCCCCTCAGCCTCCTTTTCTCCAGGCTGAACAACCCCAGGTCCCTCAGCCGCTCCTCATAAGAATATTCTAATTACACTGATAATCCGACTTCTATCTACCAGGGCTCACACTCATAGGGGTATATAGGCTCTTAATTTCCTTGAAATACCTTGGAGTCCAGCACCTGAATACCTTTGTAGTTCTGCGCCACTGAGCAAGGACCCAGGCCTTTAGTTAAACACATTGCAGTTCATCCTGTTTGGAAGCTGGGTGATATGAAAAAGGCCACCAAAACACAAAGAAGTCCATATCTTCATGCGACCGACGAACCAGCAAGCCCTGAGCTCTGCTGACTACAGGAGACAGAACGAAAAACACAGAAAGAGCACAGATCGGACGATCGTAACGCTGTCTGCAAAGGGGAAGCAACTGGAGAACTCCAGATAACAGCCGTTAGTTCCAGGAGGCATTTGCTCAAATGATAAATTCTCAGCAAGTCACTGAAGTCATATTTGACATAACTGTATGTGAAGGACATCTTGATGAAGCCGGAAAAATAAATCTCTTTAGAAATCTCTTATAAGCAATGAAGGAGTGACCAGGCTAATAGCAGTTTAATAGCATATAAACCACCACTGTTCTAAGATGAGTTATTCCTGGGAGAACTCACATGGCCTTTTAACAAGCTATGAATAAGGAGCCTACACAAACCCAAATCTCCACTTCCCAGAAATGAGCTTTTTTCACTGCCTGCTGACAGACTCAAGTTCAGGGATGGATGCAACCCAGGTTTTAGCAGAGGGAAGGCTCTCATTGGTATCACAGACTATGGGAACACACGGTATCCTTCTCTGTGTCAGAGTGGAAGGAAGCAGCTCTCAAACTTCCCCCCCTTTCCCGGTAAATCTACCGAGTCAACAACAGCGACTGGGGAACCTGTGTCATGGTGCAAATAGTGCAGAGTAAGGCAGCATATTAGGCTAAACCAAAGAAACGTGAGCGATCAGAACATGGAATCAATAAATGTTATGGACATACATAGTAGAATAATTCAGTAAGTCCAAGAAACAAACATCCTTCTCTCTTCTCAGACGGGTCTGAACCATGCTGCACAATCTCTGGAACTAGGTAGATCTCTGGGAACTACGTAAAGCTCTGCTTAAGACAGCATTGATTCCAGCAAAGAGAACCCTCTAACCTGCAGTTTCTTGCTCTCCAGGAGACTTTAGTGCCTTCTGGTGCATTCATTTCATCGGTGTAGGGCTCTACAGCGCCTGGTGAACCAGGTCAAAAGTTGCAAGGCCACCAAAATCCCCGCCTGTTCACTCTCCCATCGGTAAGACTGAGATCACACTCTGATCCCTCCTGTTCCTTTGTCCCTCACCAGCAGCATCCTGCACATCTTTTCTACATTTCTCCAGTGGAGGGCATCCAGCTGGCAACGACCAGGGACCCTATCCAGAAATCCAGGGCCCTCCACAGCCACACTAAGTTCAGATTCCAGCTCAAGTTTGTGAGCACAGAATCAAAGTTCGGGTTGTTCTGCTCATTACAGCTACAGCGTTGGAAGAACCGGGGTCTTAGGGGTGGAATACGTCTCACCTTACTTAGCTGTCTGGTCTAAGGTAGCGACCTGGCCTCCCTCTGCGAGAGGCACGTGCCACTGGAAGGTGACCCAACTCCACCTTAAACACTTATTCGAAAGTTTGGATAGATGAGGCTAGAAGTGCTGGTCTCTTTCCGTCGATGACAGAGTCCCTAAATGACTTGCTTGGGTTAAGTACTAAATTTTTTAGCAGCTAAATTTAGACAAGATGGATTCTTTACCTTCCTCCATTTTAATTAATCAGAAAAGCACTGGAAAGTGCTGATCAGAAAATAAATGGTAAAGACTCAGTGCTGGCAGGTGAGTACTAGTAATATAAACAAGCTCTCAAATTGCTAAGAACCACCAAATGCTTCCTTGTGGGATACAAGGAAATCTTCAAAAACGCCAGCATCTTCACGGTAGTAGTAGTTCACAGCAGATGCATGATCCAAACCCCCACACAGACTCTCTGTCCCATATCACCTCTCTCCTGCCCATGGAAGCAGCTCACAAAATAACACAATAACAACTTTTCCAAGCAGAGAACCCGAGTTACTTTCTCGGTGCTGGAGCCAACAGTGCAACCCACTCTGGACAAAAGTGAAAAGGACAAGTGGGCCGCACCCACACGTGACAACCAAGTGCCGGAAAGTCACGGACAGACACAAAGCCTTTCAATTCTGTGCCCAGAGTAGAATCTCAAATTTTAGGGAGCCCCTAAATGCACAGTAGTAAAGGCCCCGATACTAATTTGCACAAACAAGTCTTCGGTCACTTCTTCGAAACGAATGGAAAATAGTATTTAATACTTCATGGACCTTCCTTCACACCCTACCACAGTTTGTTTTCTTTAAAGAGTCTTTGGGGAAGGAATTTGTCTGACTTTTTTTTTAAACTAAATCTAATAATTTTCACCCTTATGATTAGTCATCCCTTCAGAGCATGCTGATAGATTTGAAAGGCTGGGCTGTCTGGTACAAACATCTTATTTCTCTTCTTCCCACCGTATCATTTTTGCCCATATATCTGCTAGCTATCTTTAGTAGTTTTCCTTCATTTCCTTTTACTGATTTGTTGTTCCCTCTATAGCTCTTGGAGACTTTTTTTGGAAATGTCTTCACATTTCCCATCTTCTGAGGTTAAATGACAGACTATATGCCTCAGTAAGTTTGGCAACTCATAATCTGAAATCCTTTAGAATTCTTGGGGAAACACCCTCTGGCCCTGGTGTGCTGTGCACCGTTTAACACCCTCCTCTGACAACAACCAGCTGAGAAAATTCCCCTGATTCACCCCCTGTAAAAGAGACTGTCATGGGGAAACCTATCCAGGGACCCTCATAGTGATCCTGCAGTCAAAATGAACGCAAAGAATTCCCTTAGCATTTCTGCTGCGGGCTGATCTTCCCTGATTCTTTTGCAGAACCCTTCTCGGGCTCTTGCTCCCTTAGCTCACTTCAGTTCCAGCCCACAGTCCTAGAAGAGTACCAGCTCTCGTCATTACAGAAGCATCACCGTCTTGTGACAGGAGATCATCTCCAGAATATTCACGTTTCAAAACTTTTCTTTACCCTTTTTTTTTTTTAATAGGCAAGATCTGTGGATATTTAGTATAGGCTTAGTGCTAAAGCCGGTGCTTTGATAAACCTTTGATAAACAAGAGTTCTGCAGTTAAACCCCTGAAAACATGGCAGACAATCAGAAAATAAACAAAGCAGCAAGTCTTCCCTCTAAAGCAGGAAAACACTTGAAATACAGTAGAGAACTATCCCTGGCTTGCATCCATGTGTTTTTACGTCAGGAGAATACCGTCAGCCTAAATGCTCACTATGCTTTCTGTCATGATCCAGAAGCTGTTGCAGCTGCTCTCCGCTTTTAACAAACCTCCAGATTTCTCTGTTGCTTGAAGCTTCTGTTGCCTGGATTTTGGTTTTCCTGGGAATATTTGACAAACGGTGTCAGAAGCACTTAAGAAAAAAGAATGGACAGTTTGCCTGGACTTCTTGGAAGAAGATCGTAAACCTGAGCCTTCAGCAGTTTAGCAGAACTCAAAGGTACAGCCTGTAGAGGAGTTTTCAGGGACTTTGCTTATAGCTTTTTTTTTAAGCTGTTGCACGTTGCTAAGAACGCACACTAACGGAGAGACACAGTCAGGCCAGATACGCAACTTGCCTGGTCACCTGTTTCAGGTCTGACAGTACAGAGAGGGGTTACAAGAGTCTTTCAATTAGATTCATCGGCTGAGCAGAGCAAAAGGGTCTAAAAGAAGCAGTCACTAGGGAAAACCATGGCTCCGGTCTCCTCCATTTCTCCTCCATTCTGAGCTGCAGTGGGATCCCACTAAGGAAGGCAATTTGCCATTTTCAGGATGCTGCGTTGATAGTCAGCTTGTTTTAAAATTGGCCGCTGAACTAGATGAGCTCCCAGACTACGGGCTTACCTTAGGGAGTCTGTACTTCTCTCTCAGATGAACCCTCAGACAGGCTCGCTCTGCTTTTTTCTGTGCAAATGCTGCATCTCTTTCCATCCTGGAAATGAGAAAAAATGTTTCTTCACGATACTAATAAAATACGGTCTTTTACACTGAAGCAGCTGCTCGGCTGCAAAAAGCTACATGCAGGAGTTACTCCCAAAGTTGTGTAACCCGTCCGAAGGCACAAAAGGAGCAGTGCCAATACGGTGACGCTAAGGGGCCAGACCCCCTGTACCCCAAGCTTGTTCTCTCCCTTGAGTCCCGTGAAGAATGAAGGATAAGCCAATGCTACTTGTCTGGAGTTTGTACCTCTACTAGCTGTTACCGCTCACTGTAACGATGAACAATTCCAATACATGGAACAGAAAAGTTACGCTCGTTCCTTGCTTATTCCGCCGGGGCACTTACAGAGACGCGGCTGCCTGCCTCTGCTCCTCGTCTACCAAGAGGACGTTCTCACAGTCTAACACCACGCACGCTCGGTGGCAGAATGGTCTTTCTGGGTCAGACCAAAAGTTTACCTGTCCTAGCGTCTCATCTCCAACAGCAGACAGCAGCGGACACTTAGAATTTAAGAAGGGGATAAGCATCCTGTACCAAAACTGCCCAGCTTCCAAAAATCAGCGGTGTAGGGTACCGGAGCTGGAAATTGGCTCTACATCGTCGTCTTTAATAACCCTGGATGGCCTCTGTCACCTGTGAATTTTCCTGGTCTTTTCTGCGTCCATTTATTGTTTCAGAACATCCTACGGCAATGAATTCCACAGCTTCCCCGTGTGGAAAAGTACTTCTTTTATCTGTGCTTTTATAAAATGCTTTCATTAGATTTAAGAATTCTTCAGCACAATTTTTTGTTAGATTACTTATGTATTTATTTGCAAAACGTGTCTCCTCAAAGACTTTTTGTAACATTTGATAACAGTCACCTTCCCCCCTCTCCCTTTACTATTTTTCCCCGGAAGCATCGCCATGGAAATTCTCAGGCAAAATTGATTTGTTCCAGTATAGGTATTTTGCCACATAAAAGCTACTTGCAAGATGCAATGTTATTTTTCCTCTGTTTCCACAAATGAGTTTTTAGGTTTCTCCCTTTCTCTCTCAGAAAACCCCCTGTTCACATTAACTGGAAGCCATCTTAAACTCCTTTCAGCCAGTCATTGATGGGAAGATTGGAAAGAGATTTTCTGAGCCCTTCTGGCATACTTCCCCTCTTTCTCAGCCTTCCTCTGCCGTTGCCCTCTCCTTCTCCAGAGGAGCTGGCAGCCACCGCCGGTACGGGGACACGTTCCCAGGGGACGGCGCGCGTCCCTACGCATCCCTTGGAGCGTCCTGTGCGGCTGGGGCGCGGGAGGGGATTTTCTGCTCAGGTACATTTGAGCTTTTCACCCGGGGAGACCTGGCAAAACTCACCCAGCCCATCTCCTACCGCTGCCTGGGCCCTAGTGCCCGGCCTAATCTTGCCCCGTTTGTTCTGGGGGATCTCATTACTCCCTGGAACGCGAAGCTTCGTAGGAACAGGAAACAGGTACAAGAGGAGCTGCGTGACAGGCAAGAGCCTGGGATGTTCAGCCCAAACTGGTGGTCGCTTCTTGCTTAAACTCTTGTGGTGCTGGAACCAAATGCTATGCAACCGTGCTGGAGACTGCCAGCATAAGCCGCCTGTTTGTCCCTGCGTATTGCACGTTTTCCCGAGAAACAGCAGTCTCTGCATTTTTGTGTGTTTAATCACCAAAAAAGCCACCAAACCCAAAACCTGAGAAGAAGCCAAAGCCAGGACGGCCATGCATCAAAGGCCAAACTCTGGCTGGGTACGGCTCCAGCAAGGCCCTTCTACTTCTCTGGTCTCCACTCTTGTGCAGCTGAAAACTGGGTAAAATCCAGCGAGCCCTGAAACAGGTGCTCTGCCCGTAACAAAGATTTCTGACGCACATTTACCTAACCACACCAGTGTGCACTGTCCTGAGCTAATTTTTTCTCCTTGAAAGTACTTCAGATGTTCCTATTCTAGTTCCAAACTGCACTTTCAGAAGTACTCCGGCACCGATTCCTCAATACAGTTCAGCATGGAACGCACACGTGCCACACTTGAAAACATTCTAGAAATAATTCTTTTTCCAAGCATTTTCCCTATCCCAGGAATCCCATTTTGCTTCTCAGTCTCAATAAAGCATCTTCCTGCCGGCAGGTGGTTATTTCTCTTTTAAATATCCCTTGACAAAATGCATAGCAAAACATTCTGTATTTTATTCCAAACCAAATGATACCTATTCAAGGCTTTATGCTAGAAATGGCTGCTGCTAAATACAGACCTGGATACCCCAAATTCCGTCAGTCATTAACCTTTCACCTATAATCATCTTACATGAAGGATTTACACAACCATTATGTAATTGACCATTAGAGGAACAGATGCATTTGAGATTGAGAAGTCAATTGTTTTATTTGTAATTATGCGTGATTTGAACTCCTATATGTTAAGTCCTTTATTTTACTTCTGTTTTGATATTTAAACACCGCAAGTGGTAATGATTATCATTACAGACAAAATAAAATTGAGATTTAACCAGTTGAAAAGTTCTGCTTTATTTAGCAGATTTTAGAAAAAGTAACTGAAAAAGCAACTACAAAAAATAACCATCCCCAAACTTTTCTCTAGATAAATATCATCCATTTAACAGAGCACTCATTACTTTTTCATGTGTGCCATAATAGATGTGGACAAAGAAAAAAAATGATGTATTGAAAGTGTACTCCACATGGAGTTCTAGGAGAACAAATCATACACATTTTAGAATTAATTCCTGCACTACAAACAGCTTTGTACCTATGGAAAAATTTGACAGATCAAGTAACATCAACTGGGAATGACTCCAGCATATCAAGGTGTGGAGAGAGCAGGAAAGTGTAGGAGACAGTTGCAGAATGGGGGAGGCGGGGGGGTGGAAGGGGGAACATAGTATTTTATCATTTCCAGTTGGTGAACTTTTATTTTGGAAAGTCTCTTTAGCAAAGATTCTTCTGCTTTTAAAGAAAGAGAAGAGAGCGGAATGTTTGGCTTTTTCCTGGGTTATTTTTATCTGCACAAAGTTACCAAGAATCAGCCCCATACTGATAATAAGGGAACAGGTACTCACTTCTCCTCAACCACTTGCTTTTGATATTCCTCATACTCCTCTCTGGTCATTCCTGCAGCTGCTGCTGGATCAGAAGGAGTGCTTTCTTCTTTGCTTTCTTCCCCTCCACCTCCAAGTCCCAAATTCTTTACCTGGTTGCTCAACATACTTTTCATTAGAAAGGCCATCTTCTCAAGAAAAAAGGAGCTATAAGCAAACGACTACAAGAAAGCCAAACCAAACCAAAAATGTTTTCAAAACCAACAATTGTAAGCAAGAGAGTTTCTACAGCCACATCAGCTCTTCAAGGGCACAATGCTAGTGAAACGTGAATGCCAAAACCAGTTTGTCAGCCATAATCTGGATTAAAGAGTGAACTCCTTAATATCTAGAGGCAGATGGTTCAGATTACTCCAAAAAAATCATTAGATGCAGCTACCTACTTTTTATTTTAATACCTTAAGCTAATTGTACACACACACACACACAGAAATCAATTATAGTGTGCAACAGCATTTTGCCTTCTTCAGTCTTGAAACTCCCACTTTCAGAGAGATGAAAACATCCCCTGGAAAACAATGGGTCTGAATTAAAACTCTGGTTGACTAAATGGCCATAGTGAAATCCTAAAATTCG
This sequence comes from Mycteria americana, assembly GCF_035582795.1. Taxonomy (NCBI): domain Eukaryota; kingdom Metazoa; phylum Chordata; class Aves; order Ciconiiformes; family Ciconiidae; genus Mycteria; species Mycteria americana. The sequence continues at coordinate 2,932,989 of NW_027445437.1, forward strand.
GGCTACTGAGCAGAAAACCCTTTTGGATTTACGCAATCAAATGAGATTTGAAAACTGGAATTCTTCATTAAGCAAAAAACCCCATCATTTTTATCCATTAATATTTTATCACATTGGACAGAAAGTACGTTGAATTATTTTTCTTCATCCACTTTTCATATGGTTGGTTTGTCTCACAGATGAATGAGGCATTACTGCTATCATTACTGTTTTTTCAAGAAAGCAATCACAAAAAAAGCAAATCACATCTTCCTACTTTTCATTCCGTAGGGTTTATTTCAACTCTTCCCCAAGCTGTCTCCATCTCAATCACCACTTTGACTGGTGCTGCACAGAACACTTGGTGCTTTTAATCGTAACTGTCGGTACAGGAGAAATGAATCTGACCGATTCTATATGCTGCAGTACAGCCTGGATAGCTGTTGTTTGTGGATTGCTTGTGTGGGTCCTCATCTTTCAAAGTTTTATGCGCATCATTAGCCTCACACCATCTATTCAGGTGAAGATTTGCAGGATTTGCTACCGAGATCATAGACTATTTTGGGAAAGAAAATCATCTGCTAGGTCTCAAAAGTTCATGATTTTGGGTTTTGAGCATTTATCCTACTATGACCGACTGCGCATGCCTTAATGAAACATGCTGTAATTTTGATTATCTAAATGGTTCTCCCAGCACTCTCATGATTTCACTGAGAGATGGGAGGATTCCAGTTTGCCTAATACCTTAATCTGTATTAGAGACTTTCTAATTAAAGCAGACCTGTTACTATTTTAAAAAAAAAAAAAAAAAAAAGGCAGGACATTCCGTAATCCTGGATTATTACTGATTAAACAAGAAACTTTAAATTTCTTTTTGAAAGAGTATCACTCAGAAGCAAGAATTCCAAATCACAACAAAACTACTTCAATATACTACAAATACCTAGAAAGCATTTTTCTTAAATCAAAATGAATTTTTATAATCACCATGCACTTTCAGATCTATGCATAAATTGCAAGAATTTGTGGGAAGAATCAACTTTTTACATCTGACCAACTCTGCCCTTGACTACCAAAACTGTATTGTACTTGCCCAAACGGCTAACGGAACTGCGATCATCGACGTTAGATAGCTAATCCCAGTTTAAGCAGAGAATGCTGAACTTGAGCATGCATTAGTCTGAAGTGGAATGCATAAAGTTAAATAAAATTTGTTATTTGGCAAAACTTAAAAACTAAAAATCCAGCATTAGGTTTATACATAAGGTATCACTGCTCCTACCTCAGAGAGTTACTTCCAAATGGGCCTGGCAAAGTCAGCCTGACCTTCTGTTATGCCCCAAGGCTTCCCCGGTTCAGTGTGCTGCCTGAACTTTTGCTGCCTTATCTTTTGGAGAAACTGCTCCTGCCTGGGGGAAAATGATGGTCAGTGAGGGAATTCTTACTCTTCCTGTGGGAGGTTACCACAGACAAACAGTTTACTGGACAGAACAGTATTAAAAAAAAAAAAAACAAAACAAGAAACCCAAGGAGACACAGACGGACTTGTTTTGGGTAGGCATGTTGTACTCCAAACAGGAGCGGAGCACCCAGGTTATGGCTGTTTGGGGAATCTGGAGAAAGAACCTCAGAGATACAGGCAATCTTCAGCTCAGAAAAATGAGAGACTTGTATACTCAAAGCAGCCAGCAAGCAACTCGATTTGCTGCCAAGAGACTCGGAGGCTGACATACTACTTTACATTTGACCCCAAGTGTCTGATACGCAAGGCAAGTCTTGATACCCTCAACACAAGCTTTTGAGCGAATCTCTTCCTTTTAGGTTAGAGTCACTCTTGCATTAGACTGCAACACAGAGGATATAATCCCTTCACGCAGAATGAAGCGAGGCTGGATTCAGCATGTCCTTCTAACCGATGGCAGTCATCTGTCTCTCCAGTACAGGCGGAGCCTCAGCCTCTGAATGCCGCTAACTCTGCAGTATCAGGTAGGGCTGAACCCAGATCTCAAAGTGTTCAAACTCTCTGAACAACAGAGAGTAAAGAATGCTTCCAATACACTTGCTTGGATTTCATTGACACGTACCAAATTAAAAGAAAAAAGCTTACTAAAAATATGCATCTTTATTCAAATAAGGTTATCTCTGAACTCCAAGTGTCAATTTACATTAGTCAGAAACAAACATATGAAAATGTCATATGAATTTAAAAGAACCCCAGTAGACAGTCTTCGGTGTTACAGTCATTGATGCATTGATAAACGTCAAATTTTCTTCAAACAGGAAGTTAGGTAATTTACAAACCATCTTGTGAATTTTACTTTTGAAAGATTCAGGTGTGACCGTGTATTTAATATACCCTGACCAGTACAATGAGATTCTCTTGTCACTGCCAAATATTTGCTACTTATCACCCACACTCCAAATACAATTACTAGACTTGTTCTCCCCCATATTGTCAAACTGGATTCCACGGTGTCTTCTCCTCCTAGTCCTGAAATCTTACTTGGTAAGAATCAAACACGTTATCAGTGTTGAAAGAAACTTCTAGTAGCCAGCCATAACAGGAGGCTACATTGACTGACAAATATTCTTAAGAGTCCAAATTTGTTGCTATCACTTCCAAGAACAGACAGGACAAAATTTGAGCTGGGCAACTGGGAGCTTTCCTTTGATCCAGTGAGTGACGAGGCAATTATGGAAGTTCCAAGGAGAGATGACTGTGAAATGAAGCATGAAGCAAAGTTATCACTTTTTGGATGTTACGCTTTAGACCTTCTGCTCCCTAATACAAAAGTTTCCTAGTTGCACATGGGAGGTATGTCAGATCTATCAGCAGCATAAACACACAAGCTGAGCCTCACAGGGAAGATACAACTGTAGGTTCCAGTTTTCACCTAGACACCATCCCCAGCCTTCTCTTCTTTCTAACAAAAGACACAAAAGCATGGGCTGTTCCAGCTTTAAAACAAAGTTATGGTTGGATAAATTCACAGTAACAAAAATACAGGCTTCCTCCAACTGATACATTAGAGGTGTTCCTCATTATGCCAGATATATGCACCTACTTCTCAAAATACAATTGCTAGCCTTTCTGTATAAAGGGTCTTGCAAAGCCTGCTGTGAGAGACGAGTTCTGTTTAGGTGTTGCGCTGATGCAGGAAGGCTTGCAATTGAAAGGAACAACACCGTACATTTTCAGAACAATTTAAGAAAATATATTAAGTTTAGTTAGAAGAGTCAGAGTTGTAATAGCTTAGACTCAAGGCACCTGTAAATATTTGCTGGTGTTGAAAGAACTGAATGGATAAATTCCTGTGTTACTCTCACTTATCTGAAAAGTGGTTTTCATTGACTTACCCTATTTATCCAGCAAGATTAGCTTGAGGCAATAGTTTCTCCAATTAGTACAGCAAAATCTTCTCAAATTTAGAAATGAATCTATAAAGCTATACCACTTACAGTATACTACATACTGTAGCTATGTAAATAGGTGTGTAGGTAGTATTGGTTTATTGGTGTAGCACAGACATCCACTTTCTGGACACTGTATTTTAAGTAACAAAATATATTGCATAGATTGATCATTGCCTGTCATTTCTCCAAACTGACAGGCACAATACTGAAGTTCTTCATTACAGTGAATTCGGCAGCCTGTGTTGCACTCCAAGGGAGTAGATTATAGGAATGCAGTAGCAGTATGCTAGATAATTTTTGCAGATTCAAACAGATTAATAATTAAAAGTGAAATATCCTGATGCATTTTATAGAATTAAAAAAAAAAAAAAACAACCAAAACCTCCTATTCTAAATCTACACACAAAGAACTCGAGGACAAAGTTACCACAGATATGTAAACAAGGCAAAATGAGTTCACTTCACATTCCTAATTTGGGCTATCTGCTTTGTTTTTTTCCTGAAGCAAATGTTCAACTGATAAGCAGAATCACAAACACATGTTCAGTCTTATGCTTTTGATATTAAAGCAGGAATTGACACACAAAACTGGTTCTACAATAGCTGCTGGATTAACAAACATGTCTGAAGCAACAGCTTGTGAAGAAATGGGTTAACACTCAATATCTGTGGTTTAGAATACTTGCCATGTCAAGATTTAAATCAAAGCACCTGTATTTGATACATGAAAGACACAAGACAGCTTTATAAAAGTAAAGACATATTCATACACTAAATACATCCTTATAAAATCAGATTTGAAGAGGTATAAAGCAATGATATCTTTGCTGAAAAAGTTCCACAATCTCCAAAGAAAATTACAGACAGACTTGAAACTTGAAGAAACTACTTTATCATGTTTTCTCCCACTGCCTAAAACCAAAACCCAAAATAAGGAGATAAGCCTTTGTTTGTTTGTTCTGTATAGTTTGTTTTCTCTATTAGGTATCAACAGTCAGACTGTTAAAGGCCTGTCTTTGTGTCCACATATTAAAAAGTGCTTAAATCTATATTTCATGAAGAGTTAGAATTAACTAAATAATTCTTAAACTGCTGAATCCAATTGGTAAAGAAATTAAATGTTTATAACAGATTTTTACACCACCCTACCCCCCCCCCCAAAAAAAAAAAAAAAAGAGGAGAGCAGTTGTTTGGGTTTTGTTTGTTTGCTTTTGTTTTTTTTTAAACTGTTATGTCAGCACACTTAGTGGCAAGCTTTCTGCACGAATCATCCATCTGAAATTCTCATTATGAATAACCACCAAACCTGGGGGTTTCAATTCCCTCCTCTGGAATCTTAACAAAAGAAGAGGAACACGGCATTTGCCTTGCAGTATTTATGAGAAAGTTAGCCGAAAATATAGACTTAGATAGGGTCCACACTTTTCCCCTATCTAGCATTTGCTCTGCTGCTCCCCAGTCTGTTTTTAACTTCAGCATCAACAGTTTAAATGAGAACTCATTTTCTTTAACAAAATTCAATAATTTACAATATTGAAGTATATCAAACACTAAAATTTCCCTCATTTACAGAAGTGTATAATTTTCTGTGCATACATACTGCTGTTATGTACACACAAAAGGAACAGGTCATCAAAAGAACTTTTTGGCTGCTGCTTCTTGTTGACTCCTGAAAGAAAAAAGCAGAAGAGAATTCATTAAGTACTTATAGTATAAAACTAGCTAACTGGTTTAAATAAATAAACATTTCATTTATTTGGAGATTAAAAGATCCCATTCCTTGTCCATAGAGACTTAGGGAAATCAAATATAAGTCATATCACAAAAATAGGATATAATTTTTTCTATTTACGAAGGCATTGGTAACATCACTATAGTTCCAATTTTGCATCAGACACAGAAGGAAACAAAACCTTCTGGACAGAAGCCAGAAACTGTGAAAGAACATATGAACTGATTTTTAAAATACTTTAACTAAAATTTTCTAAAGCTTCTCAGTATCTGATTGGCCTAAAGATCATCACAGAAAAGGAAACACATGTAATTAAGCAGTGAAAGAATTTACTTGAAATGGGATTTCCTTTTCCCTCTGGCACAGAACATATTTATTTTCTTAGTGGATACAGATACCGTGGATGAACCACACACAGATGCTAGAATTACAAGGGCATCAAAAAGAACTGGAGGGGACCAGCTCCTCCTTTGTCTTGGAAGCCGTCTTTCCAGTTGATGGCACAACATGACATACATAAGAAATGCACTCTCTCCACTTTGCAGAGAAGCAGACACACAGTAAAAGTTAGTGCTATCAGCAGCATTGGTCTTACGTTTATACTAGTTATCCTTCCATAGGGGTAGCACACAGCATTTTCTCTTTGAAAAGAGATGCAGCTATTTTGGTCCCTACTCCTTATCCTGATTAGTGTGCGAGAGAAGCAGGAGGGAAGACTACCAAGCAAGTCAGTCCTTACTCTCAACAGGTTTTCCTTTCCATCGACGCAAATTTAATTTGAACATTATGACATTACAAGGAAGATGAAGAGAACAGATAAAACCGCAATTACTTGGGGGGGGGGGGGGGAAGTCCATACACTATCAATATCATATGTAGAAGAGGGATGAAGGGATATGTATCATAAAAAAAGTTCACTGAGGAATTTGTAAGATGGGATAAGCAGCTTGTAGGTACACACAGCAAAAAAAAAAAAAATCCAATCACATCAGATTTTAATAGATATTAATCTTCACTGATTAATAGGTATTAATAAACTTCAGTGAAGTCCAGCAGAAGACCACAAGGATGAAGGTCAAGAGCTGAAGCACATGCCTCAAGAGAAGAGAGGGAGGGAACTGGGCTTGTTCATCCTGGACAAAAGAAGGCTTCAAGGAGGTCTAACAGCAGCTTTCTAATACCCACAAGATGTTATTGAGGAGACAGGGACAGTTTCTTTACAGAGATGCACATTATAAGAAAGAGATACAACAGTCAAACTGAAACAGGGCAGGTTCCCACTAGATATACCATGGGGGCGGGGGGAGAAAAAACCCAACTTCATTATGGTAATTAAACATTTCCACTGGGGTCCTTAACAGTGGTAAATTTTCCATTCTTGGAGGTTTTTTAAAGAACTGACCAGTCTAAATACTAAGCAACCTGGTCTGAATTCAGTGTTGACCCTGCTTTGAGCAGAAGGTTGAACTAGAGACCTCCCAAGGTCTCTTCCAATCTGAATGACTGCTTGTTTTAAAGAAGATTAACATAATCATACCATTGCAATTGCATTTCCAGTCAGAAATTCTAAAATAATTTGCCCTGTTGTCTTTAAAGAAAAACATACTTACCTATACATGATATAACCAATGAATAACACTGTTTGCACTGCTACAAATATGAAGAAGTGCACTGTAGATAAGCATGATGGAAATGGTGGCAAGTCTGGACACTTCGATTTCTCGCTAGATGGCTAAAACCCAAGAAAAACAGTATTTGAGAAAAGAGCAAACAAGACATGCCATCAAAAGACTGTTATATGTAAGAAACAAAACAAGGTCTTTGCAACATGATCTAAAAATTGCAACTCAAGCAGAAAACAGCAGAATGACACTACTCTGAAAAATCATAAATCTTACTCCCCGTCTCACTTTCCCCTTTCACCTTTATGTTTCTCAGATAAACTGACTGATGTTGATTTGAGGGTTATAGGGGAAAGAATAAATCTGCAATAAACTAACCCAGAAATTAAGAACATTCCATGAGATCATAAACTAATTCAGCTTAATTGCTACCTAGGCTAGACTAAGGTGCTCCTGAATGTGAACGCAGTCATCTTTCACACTCAGAGACCTTACGCGGAGCCTGCCCGAGCTTCCCTGATTAAAGCTCTCCCTTATGTGCAGAAGCAATAGAGAATCTCCTCTGTATACAGCTGTTAAGTAGGGGGACAAACACAAAAAAAGCACCCAGAAAACCTAATTGCTTGACCTTGTTTCCACAGGAAATTAGACTAAAAATCATGCTCTTTGTGCAAAACTTCTCATCAAGACACAGATCATGCAGTTAGGTCAAGGCAGTGCAGTTTTAGCGAAGCAGCTTAATGAAGGATTAATTGCTCCATAAATTGCAGGCTGGCTCATCCTAGCTTTTCACTAACAGCCAAATAAAGAAGTATTACAGTCATGCTTTACACTACCAGCACATAAATTACCATATTTCGTTGTACTAAATGCTCAATGTCCCTCTTTACTACATGAAGGTGTTCTTTGATGTCATTGAAGTGCTGAGTTGTTTCATAGACTCCTGCAGCAGAGCCAGGATGTTGAGCTCCACTGATCAACCTCAGAGTATCAGCCATGGAATTTCTGAAACAAGACAAACAACAAAACGTCTTTCAGCACAGAATAGCTTTTCTACAAACAGCAGATATTCTGGGCACCTTTTAGTCCATTAAAATTAATTTGCAATACATAGTTGCCCCAAAAGGCAGAAAACATTTTTTCTAGCTTCCAAGAATACCTATCAAGAAATAATTCCTTAATCAAACTATGATTTTTAAAAAATATGTAATTCTGCAGACATTTTCAATTTGTACAGTGCACCATCTCCTAAAGTCACACTGAAAACAAGATCTGGCAAATATTCTATTGCTAGACATCTGCTTTGCCTGACTGATGAAGTCTAAAACAAGTGTTTTATCTGAAGCTCTTGCTGAGGCTTTAAGATAAGCAGAGTTTAATGCAATCTTTGAAGAAAACCAAAAGCTGTTTGAAAAATAAATAAATAAAAGCAGTCATGTAAGAAATAAAAATAAAGAAGAGGCTTTAGGGATAAGAAAAGATTTAGATACATCCATGTTTCATGATTATCATTTATACGAGAAACTCATTTCCCATATGTATTGTCATAATACTTAATATTGTCTTCATGTGAATTCATTTTGCTTCTACAACAAATCAAATTAAATCTGTAAAAAGTTGAGGTTCCATAACTAATTCTGTTTGAGGTAAACTAGTCAATGAGAGAAAAATACTTAATCTCTAATCAATATGTTTATATAATTTTCCCCTACTGTGATGTCTCTTTTCAGTTGCAAAGAGGATTACTCCACAGCTAAAATATTTATCATGTGAATGTTAATCTTTTCATTATTAACAGAATAAACAATCAAAATGCATGTCTTCGGATTTCTTTTTAATTTACTTAAAATTTTACATTTTGTTCAGATGAGAGCTTACTTCTATGCCTTCAAGGTAAAGTCCTAACTCTTTGTACAGTGGTCAGCAATTTATCATAGTATCTCAGAATGGTTTGGGTTGGAAGCAACCTTTAAAGATCATCTGGGCCAGCCCCCCTGCCATGGGCAGGGACACCTTCCACTAGACCAGGTTGCTCAGAGCCATCCAACCTGACCTGGAACAGTTTCAATTTTAACTTTCACATAAGAAAAAAAATAAAACAACAAAACCCTGGCTTGAATACTATTCATTACGTAAACTGGCAACAACAACATATAATCATACTTGTAAGTGTGATACAAAATTATATTACGGATTTTTAAATGGCTCATATTCATTGTGAAAACGGCAAACTAAGCATCAAAACTTAAATGTTTACAAATAATCTTCATAAAGATGTTGCCCATCTTTTAGCTTTGCATCAGCTGCTCTTCACGCCATTAAAATTCAAAAAACACAGAACTAAAAATAAAAAACAACCAACAGGAGAAAAGAGAAAAACTAGTAAGGTACATATCTATTCAAAGGCACTGTGACAACGCTTCAGAAGTAAAAATTGCAGGCATAGATATGCTGTATTAGTGTTGCAGCAGCTTTTGCTCCATTATAAGAACAATGCAGCATGTTTAAACTCCTTGAAGCAGCTACGTGCTAAGTCAAAGCCACACTCTCAATTAATCTACACAATTATATCGAGTTGCAGATACACCACTTTAACAAAGAGGCATTTAGTAATTACAGGCCCTACTAAATGCTGGATTAACAATATACTTTTCTTCAAACTGAAGACCACCAGTTTTTCTTAAAAATATCACTTTTAACACACAAATCAACTTAACATACTAGACTACCAGTATTCTGCATACTTCCCACATAACAAAAAAAATTTCTTTTCACTTTCAGTAACAAAAAGATCCAAGGATTCACCCTTTCCTGTCATCTTTGGAAAAGCTCAATCCCACTTCCAGCACGTTAGAAGATCAGTCGCTTTCCACAGTTGCATTTCCAGTTATTCCAGATAATGTACTGCACTCTAGGCCAGATGGAGTTACCCATGGAGTTCTGCAAAACTCGCAACATTTACCTCAATAAGCTCGTTTTTAATATTGCAAAGTTATCAAAAGGAGCTACCAGAACCCAGCTGTTTACTTCTGTAAGCCACTGCGAACAAAACTAATCAAAGCAACTCTCACCTTCTCTCATTCTACATTTCTGATTTGGAACTTACACATACAAAATGAATGCAAAACTCCCCTCATCTGTCCTAACTTAAATTAGCATATACGTTATCAAGAAATTATTTTATATTTTTGTATTGTCATTGTATAGACGATTTAAAGTAAATTGATTAATATTTACCTGTACTTTGAATTAGTGTTATAATAACCTATTTCAGAAGTTTTTCACTGGAAGATTTTTTTCTTAAATAACCCATACAACCACCATCATGACCACTGCCTAATAAATGCTGGCAGTAATTCTGTCTATCCACATCCATCACACTGTTTATCTTGCCCCACTATTTTCAGTGCTAGAATACAAGTGTGACACTCATTTTGTTCCTCTCCCTAATACCACCATCCCCATGTAATTAACAGAAATCTGCACACCAACCTTCCCCCAGACTGATCCACTCTTTGTTAAAAAGCAAAATAACTTCCCTAAATAGACATGGTCTGTATCAAATTTAATTTACATTTACTTTTGCATGAACAATACCATGCTGATAGTTTCTACTGTATGAACATGCAAGATTCTTCTGTAATCAGATGATTAAGAAATCCACAAATCTTGACAAGAAAATTACTTAGTAAGTCCTTTTCCTCCGGGATGATCAGCAATGCAACAGCGGGCTGTTCATTTCTATCTATAAATAAAGCATTTCTTTAATCTAAGAAAAATATTAAGATGATGTTACGCAAACTCCTACCTAATAAGTAGTCACTAAAAGGGCAGACTGCCAATGTTAACAAGAAAATCTAATTTGCTTGCAAGGTATAAAGATTTGTCAAGAATATTAACATAAAAGCTTTCGTGGAAGAACAAGTGCAAAAATGGAAGCACTCTAATCTTCATTCTACAAAAACTGACCTACTTAGATAAATTGGAAGAGCTGCCCTTGAACTAATAGAGGAAAAAAACCACAACTGCTTATATACTACAACACCAAGTTGTAGGATTTGGTTTTCTCCTTTTTTTAAGCCCAAGGAAAGGAATGTTTTAACTACTATAAAGGGTTAAACCAACTTAAAGACATTCCTGCTAAAGACAGCAACTGTAAAATGTCTTAGAAGCAGTACACAGACATCCCTATCAAACACAGGAATTTTCTCAAATCCATTTTAGCAGTATAGCACCTTCAAGATAAGGTTTTTACTTCATTTGGTAACATAGTTTGAAAAGGTACAGCATAGCTCTCAATCGATTTAAAAAACTGCATCTTAAAAAGCAAAATTATTAATCACTTGGGAACTTGCAAGTGTCCCTGCAGATACAGAAGTTTCCTGAGAAAGTTAACTGGCAGAAAGTCCTCTGACAAAAAAAGAAACCAGCCAATGAACCAAACAAAGCCCACCCCCAGGAGTCTTAATGTAGTACAGTTAGATTCCAATAAATTACCCAAGACTGCCACACAACTGAATCCATCTAGGCAAAAAAACAGGTCTGTAACTGTCCAAGTCTCCTTTAATGTGATTATCTTTTGCTACAAAAGACATGGATATATCAGTTGATAGGCCTGGTTTTCACACAGTAAGTAAAATTAGTCCATAAAATATTCACACCCTTAGAATAACAAAAGTATTTTTTAAGTAAGAGCATGCAGCCCATGTGTAAAGAACAAACAGGCACTTCTATCACAGTAGAGTTTAAAAACATTTGCCCATTTTTCTCTAACCTACAAGAAATGGGGCCAAGATTACTAAAATGGTCTACACAATACATTGGCACATGAAAAAAACCCAACACATTTCTGTCTTCACTATGCAATGTAAGTGACAGTAATTTAATATGAGTGCTTTTTTTTCCCCCCTTTCTTTTTTTTTTCCTCCCCTTAAGTGCTGTATGACAATACATCTTAGCACCTAACAAACCAAGGAATTTTTAGTCACAGTTGGGTTTCCAGTATCTCCAAGGATGGAGACTGCAAAACCTTCCTGGGCAACCAATCTATTCCAGTGTTCAACCACTCTCACAAGTTTCTTTTATCTACACAGAATTTCCTGTATTTCAGTTTGTGCCCATTGCCCTTCATTCTGTCACTGGGTACCAGTGAGAAGAGTCTGTCCCTATCACCCTCACCACCTCCAAAATCAGGTGTTTATACCCATAGATAAGATACCCCCAAGCCTTTTCTCCAGGCTATACAATCCTAGCTCCCTCAGCCTCTCCTTGTACAACAAATGCTCCAACGCTTTAATCATTTTCATGATCCTTCACTTGACTCTCTCCAGTATGTTCATGTCTCTCTTGTACTGAGGTGCCCAAGACTGGACACAGGACTCCAGATATGGTGTCACCAGTGCTGAACAGAGAGGGATAATCATCTCCCTCGACCCACTGGCAACGCTCTGCACAACAGACTGGGATGCTGCTGGTGGTCTTTCCATAAGGGTGTATTGCGGCCCAATGTCCAATTTCTTGGCCATCAGGATTCCCAAGTTCTTTCCTGCAAAGCTGCTTTCCAGCTGATCGGTCCTCTGGCTGTACTGACGGATGGAATTACTCCTTCACAGGTGCAGGACTGTGGAAACTGCACTTTTTGTCCCCTTATTTTTCACAGTTCAGGCCAAGAGAGGACATTAAATATTTTCCAGATCTGGCCCTTGTTTCAACTTCCATCAAGAAGCAATGCTCTCTCAAGGCCTAGCCCTACTCCTACTGATAAAAAAGGTTAATCTACAACAGAAATGAAAAAAAGAAAAAAACCAAAACAAAACGAGGCCTCTCCAAGGCTTATACACACTGGAATTCTGAGACACCTGACATAAGACTGTAAATACTTTTTGTGATACACGAATCAGTAACGCTAACAGACCACCATGGAGCAATGATCAATATATGAGCTTTAGGGAGTCATAGCAAAATTAGGGAAAAAAAAACAAAGACAAAATGTATGTCTATATTGGAGAAAGACGTTAACTACTTTAGAAAAAAACCCACACAAATAATAATTAGAATAAGAAGCAATAAATCTCAACAACTCTTATTACATGCACAGACATTTTCATTTGTACAGAACTACTTCTCAGAATTCCTTACATGCCTTTATAGGTTGTTTACGCTAAACAAAACCTCAACTATATCTCATATAATACTGTTAAATATAATATTATGGATCTTATTCACAATATTATCTAATAATACACTCATATAATCATTATATCAGGAGTAGACTGAGTACATGGACAAGATCCTCCAATACACCTTTTTTTTTTTAGGTTCACTAGCTATAAATCAAAGGCATTTATGCTCATGTTTTTATAATACTCCAAAACCAGAGCAGCAAATTTCCATGAGGTAGCAGGTTATCACATTAGCAGAAATCAATTGTTTTTAGGGGGACTGGACTTACCTGTTGAAGTGGAATCTCATGATAAGAAAAAAAAAAAAAAAAAAAAGAGGTGAATCAGGGGGCTTAGCCACCCTAGGGACATGAGCTTACTTCATCATAGAAATTAAATGTATGCAGAGAGTCATCACTAAGGAACTGACACAGAGAAATTTCAAGTTTATCAATATTCTCCTACTGAAATAATAAGTAGGATTTAAAAGGTGGAAAATAATACAAAATTCAAAAAACACAGCCTTAATATTTAGAAACCATTTACCTTATTTCATTTACTTGTCTAATGACCTCTTCTTGAGTTTTCACAACAGTCTCAATCTCTTGGTGGGAAACCTGGTGGGGGGAGGGGAGAGGGGCAGGGGCGAGGGGAGCAGAGGGAGGAAGGAGAAAAAGATCAACATATCTTGGAAAAAGCAAATCGATCATGCTGCTGAAATTAGGCTGAGCTATCAATCACAGTGGAGTGTTTGGTTTGTTGTTTTTTTTTTTTTATTTTTATTTACCTGTCCTTGTTGACCTGGAAAACCAGCTCCTCTTCTAGCAATCTCATCTGTGACTGCAGAGACATACCTCCTCTGCTCATCCAGAATCATGTCCAATTGCCTGTTAAGCTGTTTGATTTCAAGATGAATTCGATTCTGCCCCTCAAAGATTTGCCTCAGTTCACGATCACTTACAGTTTCAAAAAGATCATCCGCTGATAAAAATAAAGCACAGGTAGTTCTTAGACACATGCATTCCTCCTAAGTTGCATTGTATCATTTTTCTTGCGCCCTTAAAGTTTCCACATGGATATACTTTTTTCCCTATAATTTGATGCATTTGGTGTTTATTTATCATCATTGCCATGGCAAAGTATACCCAAATGGGATCAGAACAACTGCACAGAGTTAACCACACATTCAAACCCAGACTCCATCTTAGAGTTCCTATTTCAATACTTGGGTAATGTTTCCATTTTATGTTGCACAGGATGCTGTTATTATTAGGAGGCAGCTATCATTGCATAAGCTAGCATTGTGTTACCAACTACCCTTCAGAAGAGATTTGCAGGTATTAAGTAACAGCTACTTGTTAGAAAAAGTAAGCTTGAAAAAGTAGCTTGAAATAGAGAAGTGACTGCACATTTTGAGTGAGTTCCTCCACAGCTTCAACAACATCAGAAAGAAGAAAGTCCAAAAGACTCTGTGGCAAAAAGATTATTATTTCTTATCAATGGAAGGCTGGACAATATTTCAAAAACACAGATGAAGTTAAAATGGTGTAGGACCTTTAGAACAGTCATAACTTATCGCTGTGCAAAAAAAGATGACAACCTGAAATTTCAGGTCTAGATGCCTAAAGCACATTCCTGATGTGTGCGTGTTCAAATACAGCTAATTCAATCCACAAAAGTAAGAAATAGACTGGCTTCCATTATATTTTCAAATAAGCAGCTTTTTTTGCCCAGCCCCAAAATTTTGCCCCAAAAATTAAAAAAAAAAAAAAAATTTTTAATTTTTTAAAAATACCAACCCAAGCAAACAAACAAAACCCCCACCATGTTCCACAGCAGAACAATCAAAGTCAAAGCACTTTGACTAAACACTCAAAAAAGTGGGCAAGAGTCATTATTATAATTTTCCTAAATTAAATATAATTTGAAATCAGTGGAAAAATGCTGTTCAGTCTGAAACATCTTTAAACCAATGCTTGCTGAGAGCTGCAGATGCGTAGTATCAATAGTGGAAAGGTCAACTCTGCCTTATCCAGCCAAACTTAAATTTCTTATCAATAGCTTAAAACGTAAAAATAAAGGCCACAGTTTTTAACAACATCAAGCTGGAAATCTGGTTATTAACCAACCCAAATACCAACGCCGAATGCCAGCTAATGCTGTGGTGCTGAAATTGAAGTAACTCAACACATGCCCAATATTAGGCAAGCATTAAAAAGCTTTTCCAAGTAAGCACGTGTTCCAGCACAACCACTAGCCCATCTTTAATAACCATCCATAAAACAAGACAGAAAAAACCCCGTTTGTTATGAATGTGCAGAAACAGACCAAAAAGATGACCTTTCATATATATTTTCAAATAATCAGAAAGGCCATGCTTCCTTAATCATCACTTTACAGAGGGATGCATGACCTTCTCTCCCTTCTACTGTTCCATACAGATTCTCATCGTTCTCATCATGTTTCCATTCCTTTGTTTTGTTCTCAATCCAGGCATGACAAAAGTGACTTTACATTTCAGAAAACACTTCACAAACAAAAGATGAAAGATTCTTAAATAAAGTAAGTAACATCAGTAGGAGCTTAGTAAGGTCAGTCAGAGTATCAGGCCCTAGTTCTGAATATCCCAGAAAGCAAACATTTTCCTTGACAACTGAAAAATCGCTCAAATAACTTGCCTGGCTGTCCTTGCACATCAGGATGTTCCTTTTGAAATTCTTCTTTCTTTTTATCCAATTCTTGTTGAAAGTGTTCAAACTCTTCTTGATACTTCTCTTTATCTTTTTGAGGAATTTCTGCATCTGGTGTTGGCTTTAAAACATTATCAAAGGGGGGAGGGGAGAGAGATTTTTTCATGTTCACCACCACTCCTATATAACTTATTCTCCAGCAAGGCTGTTCAGATTTCAGATTTGAAGGCATAACACAATTAGTGGAGCACATTAATATATTAAGTTGAAGTGAGAAACCAGACATTCCTATGGAGACCCACAGCTTTTTCCTGATACATGCATACTTTCTGTGACTAAAAAGAAATCAAGTTTTACAAGGATAGATGCTGTTTAGCAGTACAGAAGTGTTCTAGAGGTATGGGAAGTTGAAAGCAAGAACAGATTATTTGTCCACTTTCCAAACAAAGTGTACTTTTTAGTTTGTTTTCTCTGCACATTTTCATTTAACATCAGGATTTTTGTTGATTCAGTGTTGCTTCAAGAATTCTGGTCTTGAAAACTTTAATTAAAATATTACCAAAACATTACAGCATTAGTCTCATTTTTCTAAAACAGGTGACAGCACAGCTACGTGCCAAAATCCTGAAACAGGGATGCCAAGTATGACTTCAGAGGAAATGCCATAGTCTGGTGGTATACATAAAACATATACAATAACATATTTTATTAATTATGCATAAAGATGCTTACTACTTGCTTCCCAGGCTCAGTCAACTGGAAGGTCAGAAAAGACAGGACATCATGATCATCTGTATTCAACAGACAAACCAAAAAAACCCACTGTTAATTGCTACTGCTACACGTTACAAATCCTGGTACTTCCCAACTCAACCCTGCACTTGCAAAGGATCTTCAGGCAACAGCATCCTCCCAAAGTCCTCCCAAGAGTTTATGCAGTGGGGAATGAGACTGCACAATGTCTTTGTCAGGACAAATTGAAAGTCCTTCTGCTCTAGCCAGGAAAAGGCCTAAGCATATCAGTAATTTAGGAATGGGAAAGAATTAATTACATCATCATGGTCAAAAATTGGTATAATGGAGCAACACTAGCAGTAAAAAAAAAAAAAAAAAAAAAAAACCAAAACCAAAAAACCTCTCTTGCAAGCCCTGCAAGCCTCCACACCATTTGTCACAATTTTTAACATTTGCTACCTGCAAGTCCCCCTGTTGCTGCAGATATTCCAAAATATCCTTGTGATGGCAACACCATATCTTCCACTTTTGCACAAAATTCATAGTCTTCTTTATCTGGAGTGAAGCCATTGTTAATTAATACCTAAAAGGATAAACACTTACAATTTTTACCACATAAATCTATTTGTGTTAATTGCTTTGTCAATTTACAGTAATGGTCACAAATACAACTTATTGGTAATTCAGCAGCTGATACTAGAAAACAAAACCAACTACTTTTCCGAAAGACACTTTTTACAAAGAAAATGTGTAAACTTGCTATTTTAAAAAGGAAAAAAGGCCTGATTCAAAGTTCAACATGAACAAAATTCAACATTTTCCATTCATCACCTACGAGGACATACCGCATAGAATTCAGACACATATAAAGATGTATCCATTTCAGTTATAAGAAGCAGCAAGACAAATTAGTGCATGGAAAGGAACACATGGGGGAAAGGGAGAGATGAAGGTAAGCCAAGGGATGGCACGGCACTGCCTGAGGGTGCTAATGGGAGCATTTACACTGTTCCAGGGAGCACCGAGGGTTTAGGAGCACCTCTGAAATGCTTGTACATCAACACCTGCAGTATAAGAAACAAACAGGACAAACTGGGAGCGTTGGTCCGTTCCCAGAGCTACGATATCATTGGTATTAGCGAGACTTGGTGAAATGAGTCCCACAACTGAAGTGCTGGGATGGAGGGCTATAGGATGTTCAAGACAGATAGGCAGAGCAGGCAAGGTGGAGGTGCTGCACTGTATGTAATGGAGAGGTTTGACTGTACAGCCCTTACAGTTAGAGACGATGTGGTTGAGAGCCTCTGAGTGAGGATCAGGGGGATGGAAAACAAAGATGTCAGAGATGTCACTGTGGGCATCTGCTATTGATCACCCAATCAGGATGATAGCACTGATGAGTTACTCTATAGCTAATGAGGAGAAATCTCTGGATCAGTAGTCCTTGTCTTTATAGGAGATTTCAGCTTCCCAGACATCAAGTGGGAATACCATACCGCTGTGACAAGCAAGTCTGGGAAATTCCTGAAGATGATAATTTCTCATCACAAGTACTCAGTGAGCCAACAAGGAAAGATTCCCTCCTAGACTTGTTTGTGAACAGAGGAGGACTTGTGGGAGGTGTGCTGGGAGGTGGCTGTTTTGGCCACAGCGATCACAAAATGGTAGATTTTAAAATTTGGTGTAATGAGAAAAAAGGTCAGCAGAGTTGCTACCCTGGATTTCAAGAGAGCAAACTTTAAGCTACTCAGGGAGCTAGTTAGCAATGTCCCCAGAGAAACTGCTTTTGAGGGCTTAGGGGTCCGTGAGTGTCAGTCAGTTTTTAAGAACCCCCTTTCCCCCCTGCCCCAAGAACCTTCCACAGGAGCAGGCAATCTCATTGTGTCAAAAGTCAAGCAAGCAGGGCAGACGACCAGCTTGGCTGAACAGGGAACTCCTCTTGGAAGTCAAAAGGAAAAAGAAATTGTGTGACCTCTGGAAGCAAGGTCAGGCTTTGCAGGAAGATTACAGAGCTGTGGTTTGCATATGCAGGGAGAAGACATAAAAGGCCAAAGCTCAACAAGAGTTGAAACCGGCCAGTGTTGTGTCAGACAACAAGAAAGGCTTTTTAAGTACGTTAATAGCAAGAGGAGGTCCAAGGAAAACATTGGACCAATACTTGTTGAAGATGGTCATCTGACAAATGGGGATGAAGAAAAGATGGAGGCATCCAACTCTTTTTTTTGCCTTAGTCTGTACCAATACTGATAGACCTTGGGCTGCCCGGTCATCTGAGTTGGAGGACCATGGCTGCAGCAGCAGTGACTTCTCATTTGTGACACTGAAATTGTAAAGGACCAGTTGTATCAGCTGAATGTTCATAAGTCCACGGGGCCAGATGGGATTCATCCCAGAGTACTGAAGGAGCTAGCAGATATTACCGTAGGACCCCTCTCAATCGTCTACCAAAGGTCTCAGGAGTCTGGGGAGGTCCCCACTGACTGGAAGCTAGCCAACATTATTCCAATTTACAAGAAGGGCATGAGGGAAGACCCAGGAAACTACAGACCTGTTAGTCTAACCTCAGTGCCTGGAAAAATTATGGAGATCATACTGGGTGCTATTGAAAGGCATCTGAAGAGCAATGCAATCATCAGGCATAGTCAACATGGGTTCACGAAGGGAAAGGCCCGTCTAACTAATTTGATATCCTACAATAAGGTCATCCACCTAGTGGATGAAGGGAAGGTGGTGGATGTAGTTGTTCTGGACTTCAGTAAGGCTTTGCATACTGTCCCTCACAGTATCCTTCTGGACAAGTTGTCCAACTGTGAGATAAGCAGGTTCAGGGTGCGCTGGGTAAAGAACTGGCTGAACGGCAGGGCTCAAAGGGCCACAGTGAATCAGGCTACATCTGGCTGGCGACCAGTCACCAGTGGTGTTCCTCAGGACTCAATCCTAGGGCCAGTGCTGTTCAACATTTTTATCAATGATCTGGATTCAGGAGTTGAATGCACCCTTAGTAAGTTTGCTGATGATACTAAACTGGGAGGTGCTGTTGACTCAAGGGACAAGAGGCCTTGCAGAGGGATCTAGATAGATTGGAGCATTGGGCAATCATCAATGGCACGAAATTTAACAAGAACAAACGTTGGATTCTGCACCTGGGATGAAGTAATGCTGGACACAAGGATAAACTGGGAGAGAAGTGGCTGGGGAGAAGCCCCGCAGAAAGGGATCTGGGGGTGCTGGTTGACGGTAGGCTCAATACGAGTCAGCAGTGTGCCCTGGCAGCCGAGAGGGCAAACCACATCCTGGGGTGCATCAAACATAGTATAACCAGCCGGTCAAGAGAGAGGATTATCCCACTGTGTTTAGCGTTGGTGTGGCCTCACCCCGAGTACTGTGGGGCCCCACAACTTTAAAAAGGATGTTAAGGTACTTGAATGTGTACTTGAATGCAGAGAATGGCAACAAAGCTGGTGACAGGACGGGAAGGCATGTCCTGTGAGGAGCGGCTGAGGACTCTGGGGTTCTCTAGTTTGGAGAAAAGGAGGCTGAGGGGCGACCTCATTGCTCCCTGCAGCTTCCTGAGGAGGGGACGTGGAGAGGGAGGTGCTGAGCTCTTCTCCCTGGGATCCAGGGACAGGACACGTGGGAATGGTTCAAAGCTGTGCCAGGGGAGGTTCAGACTGGACGTTAGGAAGCATTTCTTTACAGAAAGGGTGGTCAAACACTGGAACAGGCTTCCTAGAGAGGTGGTCGATACCCATGCCTGTCAGTGTTTAAAAGGCATTTGGACAATGCCCTTAATAACAGGCTTTAACTTTTGGTCACCCTGAAGTGGCCAGACAGTTGGACTAGATGATTATTGTAGGTCCCTTCCAAATGGAATTATTCTATTCTATCCTAAAACTGATCATGGCGTAATAATATCAACTCTGGTTCAAGAAATCCCTGACTCGGGGATCATTAGAGGCCAGTCTATCAAAAGTATACGTCCCCATAAGGATCTGGGCAACACAAATTTTTGGTCTGATCTAGAAGAGTCATCCCTTACTGTTCTTAGGTTGATTCTAAGCTTAGAGAGATTCTCTTTTCCTCCACGGATGCATTTGCAGAACTGCTAAGGTTAGCAGCAACATTTGGGCCAGAGGATTTCCTAGATAAGGCATTGGGGACCAGGTGCATTCAAAAAAGACAGCAGCCTTGGAGTCTGAAATGTAATTTTCATTCAGGAGTAACAGATAGCTTTTACCATTACAACACAGTACAAGGTCCACCCTCTTTTAGGTGCATTCATGTTTACTTTTAGAGAAACTTTTACCACAAAATGACAGCTGTGTGTTTTATGGCTAATACCTATGAATAGCACCTTTTCAGGAGCAATCAGAAGCCAAGAAATACACACTTCATAGCTGTCGCAACCCAGCACCACATTAGTATCTTTCTCTCCTTATCTAGAAGGAATTCACAGTCATCTGAATAGTATTTAAGAAGTCTTAAAGACTCCCTTATAACAGTGGTTTTCTATCTTCTTTAATCTTCAAAGCCCTATTATTTCTTGGAGGTGGGAAGCCTCAAGTAGCAAATTTAAATCTACTGTCAAAGAGCGAGCTTTGGTTTTTTTAGTCACATTTCAAGAACCTCTTACAGTCAGCTACAAAACCCTCTGCAGCTCTCAGATCAGCTTGAGAAATATCGTTCAAGTTAAAGAGCTGCTCAACCACTTGGAAGCTGAGGAACAGATGCTGGCTTTGGGACACCTTTACAGGCAAGTCAACAGCAACAGAAGGGTGTGAGCACATATGAGTACCTTAGCACGACTGACTTTTAAGTAACATCAGAAAAATCAGCGATACCTGCCGAGTCAGCTCAGGAAGCTACAGATGCACTAATGTAGCTAAAAGAACTTGTGTAGCATTTGAACACACTGCACCTCCTTCCAACTTCTGCTACCGAGCTCAACATTTTCAAGACTATTGGAATTAACATATGGGGTCTTTGGGTTTTCAAATAGTTGCAACAATCTCACACTTAAAAACCTGAGAAACATGAGTAACTGTTATTTCAGAGTACTTACAGTCAATGTTTTTTGGTAGTATGTTATCTTTACTCGAACAGGATAGGGCTTGTTACGGAAGTCCCTCTGACAGGATGCCAATGCTTGCGTGGAACCATCACTATGCAAGAAGACAACTTGCATAAAACTATATCTTATGATTTATCAGCTAAGACAAAAAAGCATCAATGTATCACTAAGCAACATCATAGTAGTTTTTCAATATGCAAGTTTTTCAAAAGCTGTCTTAGAACTGCACTGAGCTGTTCTGAAGTCTGGGATCAACAGTACCAGATGCTTTACACAGCACCCAATATAGACAGAATGCAGTAATGGGGAAATCTGTTTGCTTCTAAGATATATTCCTGCACCTGTGAACTGAGATGGAAATAAGCTATAGTCCGGACTGCACCAACTAAGCTAGACACCTCTCTTCTCAGAGAATCCAAAAAGATGTCAATTATGCTGTTGACAAACAATCAGAAATCAAAACTAAACCAATTAATTTAATAACAGGCAATTAACTTTCAGTTAGTCACTTTTGTCAGTTACTAGCCGTGTGTGGAAGATATCCGTAAGCAATGAGGAGGTAAAAAGTCTGTACCTCCATTTATCTGAGTTCACCCATCCCAAAGGATATATGCCATTTCAATATCCATCAGCTGCCAATTTCTGTGCTGTTACTGCCAAAACCAGTGTTTTAACAAATAGAAAAACTCAAATGTAAAGGAAACAACACAGTTTCATATGAAAGAAACCTTTATGTTTCTCAAAGAGTTTCAGGAAACATTTCATCATTCAAAAGCAAACATACATCATTAACACTGAAAATAAACTTACTTCTGGTGGTCATACAGAAGTTTTCCATTGTTGCCTACAACAATCACTCCAGGATTGTTTTTCTAGAAAAAGAAATAGCAAACAAAGGGAATAGTTTAATTCAAAGTGAAACATGAGCAACATCACTGATAGCCTTTCTGTGATAAAGCACCTGAAGTCATTACACTACAGATACACCACAGATGTTTTTATTCTTTCTGTACTTCAGGATTACATGAGCAAAATGACTGAGTAGCACTGTGTCATGCTGCATGCTTTGCAAGAGCCTACTACATTCTTTGCATAGTTAGGGGTGAAAAAACCCACACAAATTAAGTTCCTGGATATACCACCAATTACCATCATTTGACAAATACAGAAATATAAAAGCCACAGATAGGAGAAATTAATACGTAGTGAAGATACAGATCTTAAAACCAATAGATGACTTAATATAACCTACTTTGGCTACGTAACACTGGGAAAAACATCCAAACAGACACTATGTTGACTTAGTACTGACCTTGTCACAGTCATTAGAAAAACCTCAGAAGCTATCTGTCAGAGACTAAACAAAGTCTGTTGAACACATCCCCAGTTATTTAAATCGCTAGAGGATGAGAACAAGCTAAAATGATAACGGCAGAAAGATTTACAGTGCTATTCCAGTTGCGTCCAGGAGTTTATGAAATGAACTTCAGTTTTTACAAGAGCACAAGATTTCAGAGTTAACCTCCCTTTCCCCTTCAACATTTCAATTCATCATCTCCTAAAGCGTACTGGTTTTGTCTGGGACAGAGTTAAATTTCTTCAGAGTTGCTTGTATGGGGCTATGTTTTGGATTTATGATGAAAACAGTGTTGATAACACAGCAATGTTTTAGTTATTCCTTACACAGCCTCAAGGTCTTTTCTGCTTCTCACAGTCCCCCACCAGTGAGTAGGCTGGGGGTACACAAGGAGCTGGGAGGGGACACAGCCGGGACAGCTGATCCCAAGTGACCAAAGGATATCCCAGATCATATGGCATCACACTCAGCAATAAAAGCTGGGGAAAGGACAAAGGGGGGACATTCAGAGTTATGGCATTTGTCTTTCCAAGTCATCATTATGTATGATGGAGCCCTGCTGTCCTGGAGATGGCTGAACAGCTCCCTGCTGATGGAAAGTAGCGAATGAATTCCTTGCTTTGCTTTGCTCGAGCGCATAGCTTTTGCTTTACCTATTAAACTGTCTTTATCTCAACCCACGAGTTTTCTCACTTTGACCCTCCTGATTCTCTCCCCCATCCCACCAGGGGGGAGCGAGCAAGCAGCTGTGTGGTGCTTAGCTGACTACCGGGGTTAAACCACAGCATAAAGGAATATACTGTCCCACTAGAGAGATTACCAGCTCTCAAGAAAAGAAAACAAGACTCAGATTTCAAGAATTCAAGAAATAATGTCCTTCTCAATTCACAGTGGTGGGGTAGGGTGGTCCTTTGTCTTCAAAAATCCACTACAACCGAACTATCTATTTCTTTACTTCATCACACAGATTGTGACAACCACGGAACAGTACACCGGTATACAGAAATACGCCAGTGTTTCTACTTCTCAGCAATGGAGTTTGGTTAGCTTAATTCCTTCGACATCAGTGTTACCTGCTCAGTACCACTGGAATACTTTAATGTCATCTTCTTACTGTTTATTTCAGTTTAACAACAGTAATATTGAATTAGTTCAGAGCATACTTGCATATATTCTGCACAAAGCGTGTACAAACAGTTCAATTTCAAAGCACTCATGAATGCAACCCAAGTCTAATCTACCTTAGAGCATAGTAGACAGCTGCTAACAAAAGTATCCAATGCTAATGGTCAATGGGCGGTCCAATTTCTGCTGGGGATCTTGTCCAGATGCAAGCACATACAAGAACTTGAAAGATGGTAGAGAATCTAAAGTGGGGAATACCTTCTCATTTTTTTGCCTCCAAAGGTCACAGGAAAGATGTGCTGTAAACTCTTGTGACATTTAGTGTGGTTCTTACAATTTCAGTTGTTCAGAGCTATGAAATTGCATTTCTCTTCTTCAAAAGCTCTTGTCACTACTTCTACAGAGAAAAAAAAATTCAACTCTCATATAACCTACAGCCTTAGAAGTAAGAGAAAAAAAGCTTTGCAGTTTCTAAATCAGCATCATAACCAGGGTGCTTTGAGTTGGCAGTACTAGATGAAGTCTGCTTCCGGATGCTAGCAAATTAGGCTGAGGACCTAGGTTACAGCACCAAACATCTTCCAGTGAACACACTAAAACAGCACCAAGAAGTATTTCTCCACACCAGGACTGAAGAAAGTAACAGGTTGTCATTAAAAAAAGTCTTACAAACTCCAGTATTTAAGACACGTCAGACCAATACAGGCATGACGAAGACTTTTGTTTTGACCAGAAGTGACACATCATCACTTTCGAAAAAAGGGTTTCACACCACACTGACTAAACTTGCCATGATCCCAGTGCTATCAAAATTCTGGCAAACAGTGTTGTTCAACTTTTGATAGGTGGCATCTTCAGCCAGCTAAACTACGCCAGTGTCCGTATTCATGCCAGAAGTCAGAAAAAAAGGAAAAAAAAAAAGGATTTAAAAATTCTTAATAAATTGAACAATGCTGTAATTCTGTCCTGTCTTTGAAGATCAGAAACATAAACGTCACCTTCAGTCTTTCAACTTTTATATATGATGAAGTTTGCTGTATATCAAAAGCCATCTGTAGGAAAAAAGCTTGTCTACCCACAAAAATATATCTAAAACATCTAAAAGCAAGCTGAAGTAGTGCAGGAAAAGCAAAAGAAGCACAGCAGAGCTACTGTGTATTGTTAAAGTTTCCCAGGATCATTCTGGACTGGAAAACTGTAAATTCAAAACAGCAACTGTCACCCCCATCTGCTACAGAATTTTTGCTGCTGAACTACTCAAGGCAGATTTGTTGCAAGAAAAAGAGCATCTCTGAAGAGAGACATAGAAATTTGTGTTTCCACAGCGTCATATTTTGCTACAATATGCCTCTTCCAAAGCACACATCTTCAGATATATCAACATTTCAAATTATGCATGGACATTCCAAATTTCAGCTTGTACATATGTACATGGCATTCTCCCTCCAAACCTAACACATGAACCAATGTTCAGTGGAGATTCATTATGTGTTACGCTTCAACTTTCAAGCTTTAAAAAAAAAAAAAAAGTGTGAAAAAAGTGTAGTAGAAAAAAATCTGTAAGGGAAACTTGACTATTTTAATTTATCCCTTTGAAGTGAAGGGGGAGGAGAGTAGGAAAACAACATTCTATTTTTTCCACAAAGTTATACGTACAAAACAGGCAGGAAATTAATTTATAATCTTTGCTAGAAGAGTTTGCTTCCGACTAACCTTTCCATCATTGTCAAAGGAATCAAAGAAAATTCCAACACCGTTCCATTGATCAGCTGCCCCGAAAACAGGACCTTCCAAGCCTTGCTCTTCTGTAAACCAGATTGCCTATTACAGAAAGCAAGTAAGGGTTGTAACTCAAGATTCACTATTTAAAGCATGCCTATGTTTTTTCAGTTAGATCGAATTCTTAATACCAATCCATCAGCTCCAATGCGGCCTCTTCCTGTAACTCGAAAGGTCACTTCGACTTCCCAGTATTCAAACATTGACTTGTTTTTTGTCCATGCTGATCCTCTTTGGCTTTTCAAAGATGTTGTTATACGAATCTGATCTGCACTTGGTATGGCATCTAGAAAGGAAAGGAACCAACGCTGAATATATGAAAGAGAGAGTATTGCAAGTGCTTAACTAGCCAATTAATAAATCCTCTAAATTCACAAAGTTTTCTGATCTCCTCAACTAGAGAAAAGTTTTCAAAATAACTTTTTAGTGGAGTACGCAAGCACTTGAGAGGGGAAGAAAAAAACCAAACCCCCAGACCTCTACTTTCAACAACTTGATTACTACTGCTTTACAGAAGACTTAATCACCTTCCATTTGGGACCAACAAGACCAATGTTCTACTTAAGATACATATTAAATTAATTTTAAAAACCCCCAGGTTTAGCTTTCTGCTGTATCCCACATGACTTTTCACAAATCACAGATTTCTGGTCTGCTTTTTAAAAAGAGATGTTCTAATTTTTTTAATAGTTTAAAACAATAATAGGCATACATTTAGAGAGACAGATTCATTCACTTGTATTAAATAACATTTATTTTTGTGCTTATCTGCTTAAAAAAGCAGGAAAAAAGCTCATCTCTAGACAGTTTCCTTCATGACACTTGTAGCATAATGTCAAATAAGTCAAAAATTAACGCTCATAAATTAACCAAAAGAAACTAAATTAAAGTCTCTCCGAAAAAAAAACCACAGCAGAAGTTACTGCAGAGAAACTATACTAAGGTAGAACCATATGTACAGTAAATATCAATACATTTTACAAGCGGGGGGACTTACAGAAGACTACATGCCTTTTTGAGTACAATCAAATCCTTAACCCATGCTGCAGAGGATACATAACTTGCACAAACTACACTCAATAAAGTCGTATTTGCCCAGGCACAATTTCCACGTCAAGCTTTTACATTATGAAACTCCACAGGAGTCGTAGCCACACAGAAGCACCGGGGGCTCATCGCAGGTACAACGCCCCGGCGCCAGGCCGGCTTTCAGTCTGCCCCACAGTGACACATCATCACTTCACAGGAGTTCCACACCACCCCGAGCCAACTCCTCACAGCAACGGAGCTACCCCGTCACAAGAAAGGTCACACGCAACTTCGAACCGCGCGGCAAAGAAAGCGGGGGCGGCTCTGCAGCCGTTCCACCGCGATCGCAGTTCTCCTCCGGGCCTCTGGAGCTACGCGGAAACCCGGGCCAGGGCCCGCAGGGCGCGCGGGGCGGGGGGCACGGACGGCGCTCGAGCCTAACGGCGCGCTCGGTCCGGTCCGGTCCGGCCCTGCCGAGGGAGGCAGAAGGCGCGGGGGCCGGGTCCAGCTCTTCTCCCTTTTGGCAGCCGCAGGCCACAAGAGCTCCCGCCGCTTTCACGCGATGCCTTGGCAGCCCTCGGAACCCAGCCGAGGCTGACCGGTCCCGCCGGCCCCGGCCATCTTCGCCGCTGCCCCTCAGCTCCCCGGCCACGGCCACGGCCTGTGGCGGCTCCTTCCCGCACCTTTTCCTCAAGTAACGAGGACTACGTGTCCCCCCGCGGGGCCGGCCACAGCCGCCTGCACGGCAGGAACGTGGCGCGGACCGGCCCCGCTCGCGCTCCGCCGCCCCCCGCCCGGCACTTACTGCCCGTATGCACCCAGAACGGCACCGTCCCATCCGCCTGCACCAGGTGCGGCCCCTTGAAGCTGTACTTGTACTCAAAGCGGCGGTGCGGCAGGGCTGCTGCCGAGCCTTCCGCCGCCGCCTGCCCGAGGGCGAGCGGCAGACGGCCGAAGGCGAGCAGGGCACCGGCGAGCAGGGCCGCCGCCACGCCACCCCGCTGCGCGCGCGCCGCCATCTTGGACCGTGCTGCGGGACGCCGGGCACAGCCAACAGGGCGCCGCCCGATTGGCCGAGCGCGGGGGCCGGGCAAAGGGCAAGGCGGGGCGGGGGCCGGGCCGGGCCGGGCCGAGGCGGGGCGGGCCGGGGCGGCGCCGCGACGCCGACAGCTGGGCCTTGCCCCCAGCCCACCGCCCGGGGGGCGGCAGCACCTCCCGCCGCGTCGGCGGGGGCCCGCGGGGCGGAGGGGCGGGCCCGGGCCCGGGGAGGCGGGGCTGGCCGTGGCGCCTCTGAGGGGCGGCGGGAGGGCGTCGCTTCTGGGGGGAGCGAGCCGGCCCGGGCCGGGCGGGGCGTCCGCCTCCTCCCGCGCGCGGGGGGGGGCCTCCGCGCCCCAGGCGGGCGGGCACACGCTGCAGCCGTCCGGCGGGATGGCTCTTCCGTGGGAACGGAGGGGTCCTGGAGAGCCCGAGAGTCGGCGTCTGGGAGGGAGCCGGGCTGCTAGCGGGTCCGAGCAGCCCCGGCTCCGTGCGAGCCGCCGGGGGAGCGGCGCTGCCGAGGCCGTTCCGCCTCCCCTCAGGGGTGCCCGCGAGGCTCCTCAGGGCCGCGGCGGTGCGAGCGGCTGCGGGCGAGCCCTGCGGGCCGGCGGCGGTCTCCTCCGCTGGCAGCTGGGGCTTAGCGGACCCTCCGGCCGTCGTGCCTTCTCTCGTGTACTGCAGCCTCTTGCACGGCTGCAAGCGATTGACAGGCCGCAGGGTGTTGGAAGGGTGAATGCTCCGTTCCTCTCCCTCGGTATTACTACTTCCTCAGCAAAGATCCCGCTTAGACAGGCTCTATCTGTTCATTTTTAGAATAGTCGGAAATCGTGCAGAAAAAATGATACCATTTCTCACAACATACGAGAGCAACCTTCTTCCGTGGAAGTGAGCAAAGCAAACCTTTGATGACACTCACACCCTCCATTATGCGAGCTGACAGCGGTGAAAGTTGGTTAGTGGTCCGGACGCTGCTTCAGAGAGGATGAGGTTGATCAAGGTGAGAAATATGGACGTTTGTTTGTCAGTGTGCAGCATCGCAGAGCAGGGGCAGGTGCCAGCTTTGTCTCACTGGAACGGCAGTCCGCCTGACCAGAGTGGGCCCCTGTTAAATCGATGACTGAACCAACAGTTAGAACTTCCATTTTCATGCTTAAATACCATCTATCGCTCTGTCTTACAGCCTGATTCCAGAAGAAAGTAATTGTCAGGGGTGGTTTTTTTCAGTTTCTTTCCACCCTTGTGTTTTGTCCTACCTTTTTCATATCCATTTGTTTCTGACATCCCTTCTTTTCCTCTTACCTAATCTGTGAGTGTGAGCAATTTAAGAGTCAGTAGGTATGTTCAGAGCCTGCTAAAGAAGAGGATGATCTTAGAGTCATTCAGGAGAGATTAAGTTCTTTTTCTAAAATGGCGCACATCTACTTCGGCATGGATGAAAGTAAAACCTTACACGTTCACTGGGAAAGGTGCATTCTCTTTCTCAGTTACACAAAGGATTAAGCAAATACATTGATCGGATGAGACATGCAAGCAAAATATTTCTGAGAGAAATTTTAGAAGAACTTATATAAGTATCTTGAGTATTCTTGATAAGTTGATTTTTTTAATATAGAGAAAGAAGTACTTGATGTTTTGTTTTGTATAGTGTCTTCCATCCAGCTATATTCTAAAATATCTCTAAATCATTTAAGAATATATTTTGGGTTTTTAGATTACATCTGTGGGAGATATTAAGGCAATTGGGAGTCTCGGCAGCTCACTAAACACAGAAAACTCAGCTGTTTTTCTGTTCTTTAAAGATCTAGAAAGTAATTTTTCAGGTAAAATTCTAGAACACTGGAGCAATACAGTATGCCACAATTACTTCAGGAGGATAAAATGATGTACGCATCAGAGATCCAAACAAAACAGCATGAAGCCCTATCCTATCTACTTGGCATACATTTGGCAGTAATCTTGGAACTTATCATGCCAATAAAATAACTGAACCACACTGAAAGAGACTAGAAAACCAAAACCACTAGCCTTGAAACAAATCTCTCTCTTACCCACTCACCCACCCACATAAGCAGGTCTGAAATTCTGCCACATAGAGGCACTAGCATGGAAGCAATATGTGACTTAAGAGAACAGATGCTGTACTGCATAACTTTATGATGTTATATTAAATTGTCTCAACTTATTAGTAGGTAAAATAGAACATTATGCAGCTACTTCTGCATATGTCATTCTTGCTATCAACTCTTCTGTCATTTGACTGGTTGTGCCCCTTTGTTTTATATAATACTGCATAGTTGTTTCATAATTGTCACAGAGCATGCAAAACTCCAGAGTACTTGACAGCAGTCCATAGTCAAGGAACAGGATTTCCCAGATCACCATATGGTTATTTCTTAATTACCATACTGTCAAAAAGGAAAACTCCACTTAGTTTGTATAATCACTCTGTACTGAATGGCTCCTCTACGCTGCAATAACTGTCTCAGTACAGCTACTCGTTTCCCTCAGTTGAAGAAGAAAATTAAGTAATCAAACTGTATGTGCATATGTATATGCACACATACAAACTTGCACGTGTATTTTAAACATACATTGGCTAAGTGGCAGAAAGTCTAGGGATATCAAGCTTCAAAATATTTGATTTAAAAAGACAGCAAATGACCAGTTTTCCTCACCTCTTCCCTTTGTGGCCCTTGCACTTACACTATTAAACTCTCATCCCTCTTGGTGCGAAGGAGGTTTGATTAATGCCAAGGAAGTTTGACCCATACATGTGAACATGTGTGTAACCATGTAGCTATTCTGGGAAGTCCCCCAGCAGTGCAAACTGCATGAAAAGTCTTCAACCGTTAAAGCCCATGTTGGTTGTAATGCCTACTGTCAAGATCAGTGTGGTCTCACTGAGAGAACTTCTGTCTCAGAAAATACACAATTTCTGCCAGAGATGTCTCTCAGCAGGCTAGTTCTACAAGTATACGTTGCAGTTTGTATAATGTTCTCTTAACGTGGACCTATTTATCACCGTACCAAGTCTGCAAAGGTATTGCACTCCCAATTTTTCTATAGAATGCACAACACTATGCACAATTTATACTAGCACAAAGGACTCTTACCAATGCATGTAAGCCACCTTCTTCAACAGCATAAACTATCAGTAAACTTAGCGAAAAGAGGTTTTTGCAGGTTAAAATTGCACATAGATGGGAAGGTAGGCCAGTATAACTGTTAGTCGAGGACATGACCCTGTCACATGTCACAGTTTTGGAGTATGGCTGTAACCTAAGGTAGGTAGTAAGTGCCTTGTCTGTGGTTACACAGTAGATTAGATTAATCTCACCTCACTTTTTAGACAGCCACACCTGCAGGATAGGCATGTACCTGTGCTATGACCATCCTGAGTCCTTGTATAGCCAGGACAGAGGAGTGAGTACTAAAAAGGACAAGGGCCAGCTCATCTTAAGTGGATGCCTAAAAGACATCGAACAAACCACCATAGAAGTACCAGGTTCCTCATATCAGTGGTAGAGCAAGCTAGGTCTGAAGCAGACATCTCTATCACACATACCTTCATTTAAGATGAATCTTGCATCGAATTACTTGTTAGTTGATCGCTCGCCTCTCCCTTTCTCACCATCCTTCAGCAACATCACCTGCTTCTCTTTCTGCAGAGTTGCCTGCTTGTTGCAGTCTAGAACCATACTAAGGAAAGTATGTCAGCATTATCTGTATTCGTTCAAACAAAAAAATAATTTGTTTTATCCATTAGATGAGCTCTCAGTTCACTTCCAGGCAGCCACGGACACTCCAACAGCCAGGCTTTAATCACGTGCCAGCTTTCCCAAAGGGAATTTTTAATTTGGAAGTGCAAGTATTTGAAGACTTTGCAAAGAAAACATGCATGTGATTCAGTTACTTTCTGTCAGGGACTATGGTAATGCTTGAAAATAATAGACCAGTAGTCCTGACAAGCTTTCTATGCATGGCTGTGCAAAGGCAGAACAGAATTCTTCAAAATATTTAGTTTTCTGGAAAAAGGAAAATCACAGACTGCTTTTTTTCTATAAGCATTACCCTCATGGCTTTTTCAGGTTTTTCTCCCGGTTACAAGTGTTTGTCTATCCAATCCAAGAACAGAAACAAACCTCTATGGATTACGCAGTCAAAAAGGCAACACTCAGCACAGCTAAGGCTTTAAATGTTCAGAATATGGAGTATCATGACCAACCAAAGTTTCACTACTTACCCCATACGCACTCCCATTTCCATTCTTAGCCCTATTGCACTTAGAACAAGAAAGAAGAAAATGGACGTGTTTCCTAGGCCTGGGTTGCAACAGTGGCTCTATTTCTAGAGGGACCTGGACAGGCTGGAGAAATGGGCCAGCAGGAATCTCATGAAGTTCAACAAAGAGAAATGCAAAGTCCTGCACCTGGTGAGGAATAACCACATGTAACAGGAGAGTCTGGGGTGCCACCAGATGGAAAGCACCTCTGCAGAGAAGGACCTTGGGGTCCTGGTAGACAACATGTTGGACATGAAACAGCAATTGCACCCTTGCGGCAAAGGTGCCCAACAGCATCCTGGGCAATATTAGGAAGAGTGTCACTAGCAGCTCGAGGGAGGTGGTCTTTCCTCTCTACTATGTGAATAATAATTTACATTCTCTCTTCCTAGATTAAACAGGATAGTGCTCTTGCAATCTGTGGCTTGCGCAATTGTCCTTGTCATAGAATCATAGAATGGTTTGGGTTGGAAGGGACCTTAAAGATCATCTAGTTCCAACTCCCTTGCCGTGGGTAGGGACACCTTCCACTAGATCAGGTTGCTCAAAGCCCCGTCCAACCTGGCCTTGAACACTTCCAGGGAGGGGGCATCCACAACTTCTCTGGGGAACCTGTTCCAGTGCTTCACCACCCTCATAGTGAAGATTCTTCCTTATATCTAATCTAAATCTCCCCTTTTTCAGTTTAAAGCTGTTACCCCTTCTCTTATCACTACGTGCCCTTTTAAAGAGCCCCTCTCCAGCTTTCTTGCAGGCCCCTTCAGGTACTGGCAGGCTGCTATAAGGTCTCCTTGGAGGCTTCTCTTCTCCAGACTGAGCAGCCCCAACTCTCTCAGCCTGTCTTCATAGGAGAGGTGCTGCAGCCCGCTGATCATCTTTGGATGATCCTCTGGACTCGCTCCAACAGGTCCATGTCCTTCTTAAGTTGGGGGCCCCAGAGCTGAACACAGTACTGCAGGTGGGGTCTCCCGAGAGCGGAGCAGAGGGGGAGAATCACCTGCCTCGACTGCTGGTCACGCTTCTTTTGATGCAGCCCAGGAGACGGTTGGCTTTCTGAGCTGCGAGCGCACATTGCCGGGTCATGTTGAGCTTCTCATCAACCAACACCCCCAAGCCCTTCTCCTCAGGGCTGCTCTCAATCCATTCTCCACCCAGCCTGTATTTGTGCTTGGGATTGCCCCGACCCATGTACAGGATCTTGCACCTTATGCTTCAGTTAGATCATTAGGAGACTCCTTAAAACTCAGAGGAAAAGAGTTCTTATGATTAACAACTGGCAATATGTAGTTCTTAACATTCATTACAGGATTAACCTACTTACTTTTGGATGGAAAGCTCCCAACAACTTTCCAACACCAATACTTAGCAGCAACATAAAAAATTACCATGGATCAAAGCATGCTTCCACTAAAATCCGTGGAATTTTTGCTATTGATTTGAAGCCAGCAGTGAACCATAGTTGCATGTTTTACAAAACAGAAATATTCCATCATAGAATCATCATAGAATCATTTAGGTTGGAAAAGACCCTTAAGATCATTGAGTCCAACCGTAAACCTAACACTGCCAAGTCCACCACTAAACCATGTCCCTAAGCACCACGTCTACACGTCTTTTAAATACCTCCAGGGCTGGTGACTCCACCACTTCTCTGGGCAGCCTGTTCCAGTGCTTGACAACCCTTTCAGTGAAAAAATGTTTCCTAATGTCCAATCTAAACCTCCCCTGGCGCAACTTGAGGCTGTTTCCTCTCGTCCTATCACCTGTTACTTGAGAAAAGAGACCGGCACCAACCTCGCTACAACCTCCTTTCAGGTACTTGTAGAGAGCTTATCGCTCTCCCCTTATTGGTCTCCCCTGAGCCTCCTTTTCTCCAGGCTGAACAACCCCAGGTCCCTCAGCCGCTCCCCATCAGCCTTGTGCTCCAGACCCTTCCCCAGCTCCGTTGCCCTTCTCTGGACACGCTCCAGCCCCTCAATGTCCCTCTTGTAGTGGGGGGCCCAGCACTGAACACAGCATTCGAGGTGTGGCCTCACCAGTGCCCAGTACAGGGGCACGATCACTGCCCTGCTCCTGCTGGCCACACTGTTTCTGATACAAGCCAGGATGCCGTTGGCTTTCTTGGCCGCCTGGGCACACTGCTGGCTCATATTCAGCCGGCTGTCGACCAACACTCCCAGGTCCTTCTCTGCTGGGCAGCTTTCCAGCCACTCTTCCCCAACCTGTAGCATTGCAGGGGGTTGTGACCCAAGTGCAGGACCCAGCACTGAGCCTCGTTGAACCTCATACAATTGGCCCCAGCCCATCGACCCAGCCTGTCCAGGTCCCTCTGCAGAGCCTGCCTACCCTCCAGCAGATCAACACTCCCGCCCAACTTGGTGTCATCTACAAACTTACTGAGGGCACACTCAATCCCCTCGTCCAAATCATTGATAAAGTTATTAAACAGAATTGCCCCCAATACTGAGCCCTGGGGAACACCGCTTGTGACTGGCTGCCAACTGGATTTAACTCTGTTCACCACAACTCTTTGGGCCTGGCCATCTGGCCAGTTCTTTACCCAGCAAGGAGTACACCCATCCAAGCCATGAGCAGCCAGTTTCTCCAGGAGAATGCTGTGGGAAATGGTGTCAAAGGCTTTACTAAAGTCCAGGTAAACAACATGCACAGCCTTTCCCTCATCCACTAAGTGGGTCATCTTGTCATAGAAGGAGATTAGTCAAGCAGGATGTTCACAGGCAGGATCATCACAGCTATGTCATCTGTTCCAGCCTTGAAACAAAGCAAATGCCTCAAACCTCTGGGCAAGCTTGCTCTGGTGCTTGAAGGTGTCATAATGGCTGTAGAGGAGCTGACCAAAAGGAAGGTGTGCTCAAGCTTCAGATAAACTTCTTAGTGGAAACTGTTGACAAAGACACATTCAAAATTATGTGCTGGGCTAAGAGCAGCTGAAATACCACGATGCAGCGCTTGCCACTCCCTGCTGGAGCAGTGGTGATCACAAAAGATCTAGAGAAGCCCTGTGAAGTGGCTGTGGGTTGAAACACCACAGCAGCATTCCCCAGAGCTTATCTGCCATGCCCTACAGTCTAGGACACCACATTGGTAGACCCATTGTCCTAGACCCAAAACCCCTAGAACTCTTTCTGTATGTGAGTTACGTGGAAGACTGAGGTAACTGAAGGATCTTGCTGACTGCCTGCGTAGATGTCTCAAGCACTCTATGTTTGTTTTGTTATTCTTTCTTTTCTGAACTATTCTGTTCAGTTTTGCCACAGGAAACTGAAAAGTTTTTCCATTGCAACTCAGAGTTGAAACTATTCCTATATATCTTATTATTTACCTTTTGTTAGGATCCTGAAATGGAATATGCCATAGACTATAAGGCATTATTGTACAACTGTTATTTTTTTTCTTATTCCAAGATAGAGATCAAAAGGATATAAAAGAAATAAACCAGGGACAAGGATGAAATAGCTCAAGAGCAGATGGAAACAAATCTCAAGTGTTTGGGATCTCCAGAATTTGTTTTCAAACTGATTATCTTCACTCCATGTAACAATGTCAATCTACCGGTACAACAAAGTCAGGTTTTTTAGAAGAGGTCTTTCATTCAGATACCTTTGTTCCCCTGTTGGTTTTGCTATGAGAGAAACCAATCACAGCTTGCTGCAACCTAGTAGCTTAGCATTCTTTTAGATGGTAGAATATTCTCTTTCTTCCTCTCCTCTTGCCTCCACAAAGGAGGAGTAGAGGACACATCACTAGGCTGAGAGATAAAGATAATTGTCTCTTTCCATTGTCCCCAGGGGAATGTGTGTCAGGCCTCTCTCCGGCCACCAGACACCATGACCTCCATTTCTCTCTGTCTTTTCAGCGCCCTGCTGATTTTTTTTTGGTCTGATTTCTTATGGTGGTCATGAGGTTCCTGCAAAGAACATGAAGATCAGGCCCACATTTCTGAACTGACCCTCCTCCAAAGTGTACCCTTTGGAAGAAGGAAGCTCATTTCCTTTTTCCTAGTGTTATAGGGGGCTGGAAGGGAGGGGGCAGGTGACTGAACATCAGTAATCCTGTTTTCCAGCCCATACCTTGAATTCCCCATACCTTGAATGTAGAGACTGAAGTAAGGGAAGGGTGGATATCTTGCGTCGATGTCTTAAAATGCTTTCTTATGAAAGCATCTTTTTTCTTATGAAAATCAAAACTGTTGGAAAAAATATTCAAAATGCTTGGAAAGCCCCCTCCCACCCCGAAGTGTCATAGGGCTCACCAGTCCTGATAATAAGGTGTTTTTTTCAGTGAAGATGAAATGTATGAAGTCCAATACTCATTGGGAGAGAGAAAGGGAGTATGCATATTTGTGTGTTTGTGTGTGCTCACATGAAAACCTAGGTGGCTTTCAAGAATCTGGATGGCATCCAAAGATTTTATCATGGTTACTAGGCTGTATTAGCAATTGTGCATGGAGTATTTTTAAAACCTCATTTGAAAACAGAAACTCGCTCCTTTAAAAGTCTTCTTTCCAGGCATGGAAAGCTGCCCTACAATCCGCTGTGACACACAGGAAAACATCCAGAGACACCCACATTATAGAACTTAGCAGTTGAGACAGAGAACTGTCCCTTCAAGTTGTTTTGACGACATGAGCTCACTATGGGAAACAAAAAATGTTTCCTATTTGTAAGAACTTCCTTGAATTCTGTCTTGAAAATTACATTTTAATTCAAATACAGTAACAGGGAAGTGATAGTTCAGCAAAGCGAGAAGAGAAAATGGCTTACTGGCCTGAAACCTACTTAGATTAGCAGGGACTGACAGCTTTCTCTGTTCGAGAAAATATTTGCCACCATCAGTCCAGTTACCAATGGATAGATGCTCACTCAGAAAAGCATAATCATATTTGCTGGAATTTTCAGCAGAAACACCAAAGTGCTTGCTTAGTGCTTGCTAATCTCTCTCACACATCTAGAACACATCTTCATAAGATACTTCCTTGGGCGGGGATCCATTGGCAGGATGATAAATTCTGTATAATCGTAATGAATGAAATACCTTAACTGTCTCTCATCCTGCCAAGCAACAGATGGCATCGTTTCTCTGCCATTATTTCTTAGAAAAACACCATCATATTTTCCAGAGGTCTCAGCAGGGAAGACAAAGACCTTGTGGATATACAGTACCTATGAATCTATCCTTCAGCCTCCAATGTTGTGAGCATTTGGACACGCTAAAGAGACCTCACTGGAAGGGGGCAGAGGAAAGAAAAGGAAGAAAACAAATGAGGCCACAGTGAAGTCTTTCTAAGAAGTGTTGGGGGAACCATTGCTTACCATGCTAATAAACTTCTGAGGTATCTTGTGTTGAACTGAGGAACTCTGAGCAGAAATGCAGGTGACTATGTCTGTAACAAAAGTGCAAAATACAAATATGTCTTATACCAGGAGAAATCTGCAGTATAACTGGTAGACTGCACTTACCTGTCTAGTCTCTTCCCATCTTAATGATTAGTCTGTGAGTTTTATGTATATCCATGAAAGCAAGTATTTGCACACAGACCCAAATTGTTTTGCGTTTCACAATAAATAGGGGCATGCTGAAACAGACTGGTTTTTGCACTGGCTGTGCTTTGATTTATGTGTTGTGAATGAAATACTGTGTGGAAAGAAACTGCGACTAGCTAGGAGAAAACTGTAATTGCTAAACCAGACATTAGATTCCTGGTGAAAATGCTACATCAATAATGATATAGATGTTGACATCTCCAGAACACAGAACCCAGGGATTCTTATCACTAACGATAATGTTCAGAAGTGTGAACTTTTGGAAGGCCTAAAGAAGACAGCTGCTTGTTCCAGGACTGGTGTTTTTGCCAACCTCAAGCTGCCTTTTTCCTCCTTTTCTGTGACATCTCTATGGGAAAATGGATCTGCAAGGCCCCAGGTGTGCTACTGCTCAGTAGAGAGGCAGTATGTATGTCAGATGGAAAAGAACCATTAAATCATGTTGTTCCAGTGAGCTTTATGAAACTGAGGCATTCCACTAGCTTACTGACACAGAGTGCTGTTCCCTGGAGATGTGCACAAGAAATGGTATTTCCACAAGGCAATTGTGGTAAGCAGCTGACCTGGCACGTTCATCCAAATCCACAGCATGAAGAGGAACCACAAAGACGGGCACAGATAGCACAGACTGCATTTGTCCAAAGGGCACATTTCTGTTATCATCAGATGGTGATTAAGGATCCTTCTCCACTGGGGTCTTGCCTGCAGGACCGATAAGATTTCCTAGACAGGTTGCAAGCTTAACACAGACTACCTTTAAAGCAGCAAAGTAAACAGTACTGCGTCTTCAGAGCAGACTGACATCCAGAGCATTTCCCAGAGCACATTGAGAGGTGAGAGATAAAGTACTGACACATCTGTAGACTATTTATTTCCAGAAATATGACAGTACCCTACATGCAAGGTAATAGAGAGAGTGATTATGGATTTAGATGACAGTATAAAACCCATGTAAAATTCACCTCATGTGCTATGTCGATAAGAGATGGAGGACATGTAAGCAACTTGTAAGTGCTGCTTTTGAACGACTCAGCGTTGGTCTGTCAAGACCGATGTATGCCCTGTCAACTGTGTATGTAACACCAGAGTGCCTCCCCAGGACAGTCACCCTCAGAGCACCTCTACCAACAAGATCGTGTGGCTATGTCCTCTTGAGGCAGGGGCACTGAGGGCTGGGCCAGCTGCAGGCAGGGAGGAGAGGTAAATTGCACTAGTCCCATTTTTGGCTCTAGCGAGGAGATGCTTCAGCCTGGCCTATGCTCTCCAGCACAAGGGGTTTTAGTTTTGTTTAATTCTGAGACCATGCAATAGCGTTTTAGCCTTAGCACAGCTTTATAAAGCCACTCACGTAAGCAAAAGACTCACTCTCCTTTAAGTAATGTGCCACTGGAAATAATGGAGAGGAAAACCACTGGGCATCGTAGAGAGCATCACCTTTTCTTACGATTTCCATTTATCAAATCGGTGAAGGAAAGGTGTATTTTCAGAAATTTTAAGCGATAGTTTGACAAACCAGCTCCATTTCATCTCTACTCCAAGGCATCTGGAAGTAATAAAAGTAATTTTTCTTTTTCACTGAAGAGTTTCTTAAAAGGTGCCACAATTTTAAAGAGACAATTAATATTTTGACCCCTGTTACTATTTCCTTAATTTCCCTGTCGCAGCCTTGAGGATTCTCCCTTGTTCCTCCTCCTGGTCCAGAAGTCTGTGTATGAAGCGTATTACTTAATTTCAATTACAATGTTAATTACAGAAGACAAGCGGTTACTGAATCTTGCACCATAATTAATCAACCTGATATTTACTTACTACATTGTTCATACTGGATTAAGCTGTAGCTGGACAAGCAGGGCAAGGAAAGTGAGTGACAGGAGCATTAACATGGCACACTGCCTCCCATTGGGAAAGTTCATCTGCCTTCTGAAAGAGACGCCTTCAGGGATCATGTAATTTGAATTCCCTGTGAATTTAGTGTCATCTTAGCTTGACCAGCTCTGGAAGAACATATTAACCTCCTCTTGTGATTTTCAGAAAACCATTCTAATTTAGCAAGTAATTAAGGGTCACATGTAGGATAAAGAGCTAGATAAGCTTGGATTACGCACAGGAAGCTTTGTTTCCAAGGCAACCGTAGCGGAGGGGGTGTTAATGCTGAGGTCAGTCAGTTAATGAACTGGGAATGGTTACTGGCTGCAAAACGTATTAGAACTGGGGAAATGAAACTAACAATTGCATTACCCTTTAATGATTTGGTGATAGAAAACAAACGCCTACAAAGCTAGTTATCACTGAAAATACTGGAGACAAAGGTTACAGGCAGTGGGAGCATTCTGCTAAGTGAGGTCACGAGAAGTCCAAAACAGTGACGCTTGACAAACCTCGGGGTTTTTTTAAGCTAAAATTACTTCAGTCATCATTCATGGATTTCACAGCTTCTCAGTGTGAAGCTGTCAATGTTTGCGTAA
The DNA here is from genome assembly GCF_035582795.1 of Mycteria americana. Lineage (NCBI taxonomy): Eukaryota > Metazoa > Chordata > Aves > Ciconiiformes > Ciconiidae > Mycteria > Mycteria americana. The sequence goes on from NW_027445437.1 coordinate 2,973,029, forward strand.
GCTGCCGTTGCTAACACACGCGCTCCGTGCTGGACGTTCATTTCTTCCCGAGGTTAGTCCTGATGGAGGTTACTACCTGTGTGACACTGTCAGAATGAAATCAGCCTGATGGATTTAGCACACTGAAAAGCAAGACACTAGGCTTCCAAGAGCTCAGGATGTAACACACCCCCTCTTAGGGCTGTAGGCCCTGGGAACTAATCTCATGGCAGATTTGACAGGGCAAACACAGAAACATCACGGACACGGATAAAATGTCCAAGCAACTCATACGTAGCAAACATAAGCTGATTTGTTAAACACGTTAATATTTGAAAAATGGAATCTTACATGTTTTCTTTTTTCTGCTGCAAATCTCCAGACCTTAATGTTGATGCTTTACGAACAGCGTGGAGGGGCAGCCCCCGTCCACTCTTCCTGATACTCAGCAGGCTTTGACAAAGAAAGGTTGTGCTCCCATAACGCCGTGATGACATATTGCTAGCACCAGGAAGAACTTCTTTGCTTTTCGTCCTACTGTGTTTAAAATCTCCCAGACGCACACCTCCAAACTGGGGGTCTACAATAACAAGTTTCAGAGCTAATCTGGTTAATATTAATTAATTAATATTAGTTAATCAAGGAGGCGCAGCTCTCGTTGACTTGTGCAGAAGTCATACCTGATTTTTCAGGGACTTGAATTTATCTCGAAGATGTCTGACTACTTGGAAGGCTGTGCAGCTTGCAGAGTTGGATGTAAATTTTTAATTTGTTTTCAATACTTATGTCTAATCTGTCTCCAAAGATAGCTAAGCCAAGGGAGCAATGTGCAACCCTATGTACAACCATGGCAATAGACTTAGGGGAAGCAGAATGATAACTGGAGATAATCGAAGCATCTCAAAACAGGATTTCTGTGGAAAAAAAACATTGTGTTGTCAAAATTGAGTATTTTTTTTAAGGTAATTTATTTCAGCTATAGTTTGGATGATGGGAAGAATATTCTGACTTATTTCACTAGATGGCAAAGCTTCCCTTTTAATCTTAGCACTGTAACATTTCAAAATAGGATATTTTGACTTTTATAGTTTTCATTTTGATACAATATTATCTATATGTATAGGATTTTAATGTCATTTATTAACCAAAGGAACATTATAGAAATTCAGTATTTTTAACCTTATGAAAACAAAGCAATGTTTTTTCTTTTTAATTCCAGAGAAATTTTCAGATTTCTGTCTAATTTAAAATGAATCCCCCTAATTTCAGAAACTCCTTTTCTCACCACCTTTCATTCCTATAAATATATACAAAATTTCCAGTGGAAGAGGCTTTTTAACAAGCAAATAAGTTAACATCTTCTGTTAATATGCAGGCATCGCATAATGCAAGAAACATTTGGGAATCAGATTATTGTGCTATAAAGCAGCATAACAGAAATATTATAGAGTACAAAGAGTAGGGATGACCCATTAGATATTAAATGCTTTCTCAGTTGACTTGTACCGTAGCTATCCCTTGCGAGCTGTGAGAGAAAGAATTGCACAGATGTTTTTCAAAGCTTTCTTTAAAACAAACAAGCATTCTCTACTTTTGCTACAGTCAGATGACATTAATGTCATACAGTATACTGTAACAGTTGGGTCATTCCTGCATCTGGAATACAGGTACCTCTAACTTTGTGCCATGCTTTTTGGAAATGTCTGTCCATTGTGGATATATAAATTAGGGCAATTTTTGATGCCACCTTATCTCTGGTTTTTTATGTGCAGCCTTGGCATAAAACCAGGCCATTTTACGTTAGATCACCTCTGCCTGCACCGGGGGACTTTAGACACTCTGCTCTCTCAAACATGCACTGTAGAACTTTCAATAAAAATCAGACTGTGCTGAAGGGGAGCTGACAACCTGTGACGAAGCTGTTCGGGACAGTTTGAGGCAGCAGCCGGCCCAAAATGAGTCTCCAATGAGTATTACGTATACTGCTGCTCACAGAAAAGTGTGACCAAAGGAGAGCACTGGAAGCAGGACAGATCTGGAAAACACAACCTGTCAGGAAAGGCAGACTTCTTACACTGGCAGAGATTAGATCAAGGAAAGCACAGCACAGCCATTCAAACCTAAAATATATTGTTACCCCCCCAAAAAAACCCACCACCACCACCAAAAAACAAAAGGAAATTTACTTTCTGTGTCCACAGGTAGCTGGAAAAAAATGTAATGGCTTAAATAAGTAATGGGTTTAAACAGTGGCAAGGAGATTTTATGCAAAATATTAATGGATATTTTGCATTTGTTCCAACTGCTGCGTACCTGCAGAGAGTGCCGACGAGGCCGTAGCATCTCTGCACAAGCTTTGTTAGGAGCAGCTTCTGTGCTGCTGTGTCTGCCTGGCGCTGGGCGGGACAGATCATCTCTCAGAATTTCTTCTTTCCCTCCCACCTGCTTCCCGTGATAGCCATTGCTCTGCTTTATTCTTCATATTTCATGCTTCCAGGATAAAGAAGTCACAATAATATTTAATTCCTCAAGTGCTTTTACCACTACAGTTAAAGGACTTGAGCGGTGTTGGAAGTAATAATTTGTCTGCATGTGAAAATGCTGTACAGATAGGGAGAAAGAACATAATTTTTCTGGTTATTTTGATTGCAAAGAATCGAAAGTAACTGTAAAAAGTCTGAAGTAAATCAACAAATAGTTCATCCAGAGCTTGGAAAACCCAACAGTCATGTTATGTCTGTGGTTCCCCCAGTCTGGAGTAACACCAAAGTTTCTAGAATAAAGTCTCCCGATTCAAACAGTACAATGAGGCTGTTTTGTTGCAAAAAATATTCTGTGGCATACCTCTTGGCTGTGGGTTGTCTCCCGCGCACTGTTGTGGCGGGAGTGGTGCGTTGCGGTGCGTACACTGTTGTGGTGCGTACACTGTTGTGGTACACTGTTGTGTTGTGTTGTGGTACACGTTGTGTTGTGGTACACTGTTGTGGTAAACTGTTGTGGTGCGTATACTGTTGTGGTACACTGTTGTGTTGTGGTACACGTTGTGTTGTGGTACACTGTTGTGGTACACTGTTGTGTTGTGTTGTGTTGTGGTACACTGTTGTGGTACACTGTTGTGTTGTGTTGTGGTACACTTGTGTTGTGGTACACTGTTGTGGTACACTGTTGTGTTGTGGTACACTGTTGTGGTGCGTACACTGTTGTGGTACACTGTTGTGTTGTGTTGTGGTACACATTGTGTTGTGGTACACTGTTGTGGTGCGTGCACATCTGGCAGATGTGCCACCCCAAATTTTCCCAAGGGTAACAAATGAACCCTGGGATTAATTCAGACCGTCCACAAATTACGTGGTGGGAAACGCACAGACAGGTTGTGGTGAGGCTTTGTGGCTTCCATGTAGGTATCGGTTAACTTTCAGCAAGCTCTTGACTTCTTAAATGATTCCAGCCTTCTTTTTTTCACTTTTCTTACCGAAATACTGCTGATGCTGGCATTCCATAGTAAAGGAAGTAAATGCTTTTCACTGTGCAGACAGCTTTATGTTCATTTGCTCCAGCTCCCAAAATAAATAGCAGGTTAGTTAACCAAATGACATGAGTATGAGATAAAGGCAAGGCGCATCCTTCTCAGCCACCAATTTGTGGATGCCATCACAGATAAATTTTTTTCAGGAGACACAATTTGCTAATTATTATTCCCAGATCAAGACTCAATCTTGGAAATAATGTGTAGTCATCAATTAATAAAAGGCATCAGTCCTTCTACAGCCTACTTAGTATAAGAGGCTAGATTTCAAAAGGATGCATAAATTGGGTGGCTAAATCCACAAACACATGAATAAATGAACTGATGAGAGCTTAACATGTTTGGAAAATCAAATTACTTAATCTAAATTTGGCCTGTAGAAGCCCCATGGCAGCAATTACTATTTTGATAGTTTTAGCTTTCTTAAATGTTCACTGGAAATTGGTGGGAGTATCTCACCGTGCCAGAATTCTTTTTGATCCCCGAGGGGCAAACAGAGTGGCACAGCAGCTCATGGGATTCATCCCAGAGTACTGAAAGAGCTGGCCGATGTCATCGTGGGACCTTTCTCCATTATTTTTCAATGGTCTTGGGAGTCTGGAGAGGTCCCAGTCAACTGGAAGCTGGCAAATGTTGTCCCAGTTTTCAAGAAGGGAAAGAAGGAAGACTCTGGTAATTACGGGCCTGTCAGTCTCACATCAGTGCCTGGTAAAATTATGGAGAAAGTTATGCTGGGAGTTATTGAAAAACACGAGAGACAATGCAGTCATTGGTCATAGCCAGCACGGGTTCGTGAGGAGAAAGTCCTGCTTAACAAACTTAATTTCCTTTTATGACAAGGTCACCCATCTGGTTGACCACAGGAGGCTGGTAGATGTGGTGGTTTTGGACTTTAGCAAAGCTTTTGATACTGTCTCTCACAGTATCCTTCTGGATAAAATGTCCAGCACACAGCTAGACAAGTCCCTACACAATATTTTGGGCGAGCAATTGGCTGGTGGGTCGGGCTCAAAGAGTTATAGTAAGTGGGGTCACATCAGGCTGGCGGCCAGTCACCAGTGGGGTTCCCCAGGGCTCAATTTTAGGGCCAGTTCTCTTCAATGTTTTTATAAATGATCTGGACACGGGAATCGAATGTACATTAAGTAAGTTTGCCGGTGATACTAAACTAAGAGGAGCTGTGGACTCCCTTGAGGGTAGAGAGGCCTTACAGAGAGATCTGGATAGGCTGGAGAGCTGGGCAATCACCAACCATATGACATTTAAGAAGAGCTAGTGCCGGATTCTCCACCTGGGATGGGGCAATCCTGGTTATACATGCAAACTGGGGGACAAGAGGCAGCCCCGCAGAAAGAGATCCGGGGATTTGGGTTGATGGCAAGTTGAATATGAGTCAACAGTGTGCCCTGGCAGCCAAAAGGGCCAACCGTGTCCTGGGGTGCATCAAGCACAGCATAGTGAGCCGGTCGAGGCAGGTGACTGTCCCGCTCTACACTGCACTGGTGCGGCCCCACCTCGAGTGCTGTGTGCAGCTTTGGGTGCCTCAACGTAAGAAGGACATCAGACTATAGGAGTGTGTCCAGAGGAGGGTGACCAAGATGGTGAAAGCTCTCGAGGGCAGGACTTGCAACGAGTGGCTGGGGTCAGTTGGCTTGTTCAGCTTGGAGAAGAGAAGGCTGAGGGGTGCCCTCATCGCAGTCTACAGCTTCCTCAAGGGGGGTAGTGGACAGGGAGGTGCTGATCTCCTCTCTCTGGTGACCAGCGATCGGACACAAGGAAATGGAGTGAAGCTGCGTCAGGGGAAGTTCAGACTGGACATCAGGAAAAGGTTCTTGACTGAGAGGGTGGCCGGTCACTGGAACAGGCTCCCCAGGAAAGCGGTCACGGCACCAAGCCTGTCAGAGTTCAAGGAGCGTCTGGATGATGCTCTTAGTCATATGGTTTAGCATCAGGTAATCCTGCGAGGAGCAGGGAGTTGGACTTGATGATCTTATGGGTCCCTTCCAACTTGAGATATTCTATGATTCTATGATTCATCCTCTGTCATATACTTACCTCCTTCTATGCTTTACTCAGCTCTAGGGCTGCAGAGTGACAACATTCAGCCAACTCTTGCCTGATTTTATCGAGCATTTAAAAAATTGAACATCCTCGCTTTCCTCTTTAGTGAGAGACCCTCTCCTAACACACCCTTCTGTGGCTCTGAATGGCTCTTTTTGAGTGGAATTTTATTAAAATGAACAACTGACCCATTCATGTTTATCTCAAGCAGGGATGAGCGGATGAACGGATTTGAAAACATCAAACACCTTTGAACATTAGAAATTGTCAAATTTAGAATCTTTTCAATCAAATGACCTGGAAGTGAACCATGAAAAACATGGAAGCATCCATGGCTTTGAACTTTGACTTCTTGAGTGCAGCCTCTGGGGGAACTGCTCATGTGATCCTCCGCGCAGCTTGAACCACCCAATTTTCTTGCTGCTACCTCTCTGCTGTCTACGTGACAAGTCCTTTCACTTGTCAGATGTCTAGCCCAGACTTCGAGCCTCGCCTCTGCTATGCTTCTGTTCTCTCATTTGTTTTACCTCACCTCCCTTCTTTTTCTTGTTTGCTTTCTCCAGTATATTTATCTGCCTCCTGACAATAGGCCTTCCCTCAGCAGCCGGACGTGTTTTCAGATACTTGGTTGTTTCCCTAATGCAATGCAACTGCCAGTCTCAATGGGAAGGCCAATATAAGGAATGATCCCTAAAGCATCAGCTGATGGATGGAGAACCATCCCGATTGTACCATCCAGATTGTTTTCAACGCAAGCATGCGCACTGCATACTTTTCCCCTTTAATTTCTATACGCGAGCAGGAAGGAGTTCTCCGTGATTTTGGTACCCAAAGGAATAACTAGTCAGATAAAAGCCCCATTCAGTTTAGTTTTATTAAGAATAGCTCTCTGAAGTAGAAGGAAGAAATGCACAGAATTCAGGGGAAAACAGACAGACACACACAGAGACACACTCACACCATCCTGGTCAACTGACTGGCCAGGTCCAAGGACCTGGGATGCCAGGGCTGCCAACACCAGAAAACACACAGCACAGCCGACTGGGCTGCCCCGGCCTCCCCATTACTGCACTGGGTCGCCACATGAGTCCCTGTGGGAGGATTCCAGAGCCCATTTCCAGCTGTCTGTGGCCAGCTGCACTTGTACAGCCCACCCCGGCTCAGCTGAGCCCACATGGACTCAGGCTGTATTTTTCCTGGTTGCATTCAAAGCCCGCATCTTCCATTTGCAGCTGATTCCCACTGACCTTGGCTGTGTCTCCCTCATCTTTCTGCAGTCACACTGAAAGCTGCAAAGCCTGTTTCAGCCTACACGGCAACTATTTCAGTGTGGGTTCACACAGTTCATATTTTTAGCATCCAGTATTACCTACAGGATGGAGAGATTTCTTAGTTCTTTCGGCATTAAAAAAAAAGAGGTCACGTGCATTTCCCAACATTGCACTTTTATTCTCTGTTAGCTAGAATCATCTTAGTGAAGATAACTGATCTTGCATCGCAGGAGCCACTTCTCGCCTTTCTCTGAGATACCGCTTGCTTTTTGTAGAGTGCCGAGCTTGTGACGAGTGGTGCGTGCAGTACCCCAGAGAGTCAGACCCCTGAGCTGTCAAGTGTTCTCCTCATTACTAGTACGCCCATTAGTTTCCAGTCACCACAAACCAAAGGGGTAGGCTCTAACAGCAGCGCCCTGCCTGATGCTATACTTTAACTCTGGAAAAGGTAGTAGCGCATATGCGAGCACTTCATCAGCTTGTGAGATACAGCTCCAGTGGGCATAGCCAACAAGTACAAACAGAAGATGGAGCCTGAAAAATCAGGTGTCTTTTGCCTTCTGCGCTTTACTGACACTACTCTGTTTCTTTCTCTCTCATCAGTTTCAGGCAGCCCAATTCATCTGCCTTCCTTTAGAGCCAGGGAGTCCGGCTCACCGTGTTACCATTACCACCAGTCCTGGAGCTTTTCCAGTCGCTCGCCGTGCCTGCGGTGTCTCAGGCCAGAGCACACTGCACGCAGCCTGTGCGCCTAACTCACCAACAGCCTCTGTCCTGGGCAACCTACACAGAGGAGGGGTTTGAAAGGACAGGAGCAAAAACCTGCCCACCCTTCCCTAGGAAGGATTCTTTCCAACCTTTGTGTATTTTCGGAGCCTTCTGTGATACTTTTAAGGTATTTCCTTTGGAAACAGGAATTTTTCACTTTCAGAGATTGCCTGGTGTATGTTAGAGTCCTTTGCTGTCACCCCTTGAGCCTTCTCCCTTCACATGAAGCTCATAAACAGGCTTTACTTCCTTTTGAGAGGACTGACTTATTAAACATTAGCCCGAGTGAATTTGTGCTGAGCTAACATTTCCAGAGTGATCGACATTGAGGAAGAGCCATTTTCAGACTCTATGGCACAAAGCAGCAGGAAGGAGGACAGGGAAAGGCAGGGAGGTTTCGCTTACCTGCCTCTCCTCTGCTGCTTGCTTTCCCTGGGGACATTACTGATGGCAGCAGTGGGGGCAAGTGGCTTTGATGCTTATCTTCCCACTTTCCACACGAGGTGCTGTGCCACTGTACTGAGCATACGCTGCCATCTGCGACCTCTCATGCAGGGACAGCTGCCAAATTCCCTCTGAGGTCAAAGATGAGAGACTTATTGTCCATTGATGGTAGGAGCCACTGGCTCAGGCTCACAGATGAGATGGACTGAAAATGCATTCAGGAAATGCGTTCAGGAAAATTCCCAGCAGGAATCAAAAGATGCTTCTGCTCTAGCAGGTGCAACACTAATTACAAATGTGATTTTGCCTTTGCCACGTGACATCTACTCCATGCAGCCACTAAACTACTCACCACTTCTATGGGAAAAGATAAGGCTTCCAGATCCAAACCTACCAACAAGAGGAGGTGGTTTAAGGCACCTTTAGTCCCCTCATTAGCAGCAGCTGATGAGATATGCCATCCCATGGGCTCAGGTAAGTGGTTCCTACCTTTCCCGCTCCTTAGGTGTGGTAGGGCTGCGTTCATCCTCTGCATGTGTCCCCGAGCTGCAGCTGATGAAGCAGCAGCCAGAGCAATGAAGCCACCACTCAGCAGGACTGAGAACGCTCGGAGCTGGGGAAGGACTCCAGCCCTCTTGCCTCTTTGTTCCTTGAGAATAGGATCACCTTCACCTTCAGAAAATGAAGGTCATTCCTATTTAAATTGGTGCACAATTGGCCATGCTCATTAGGAAGAGAGGGGGCCTGGGAAGCATCTTTCCCAACAGCAGCAAGGCAAAAAGTAAACTGGCAGAGGAAGTGGAAAGAGGGTAGAACATGTTTAAGGATTACGTCTTGGCATGCACAGCATGCAATTTCACAATTCATGTCACACTGGCTTGTGGTAAACCAGAAGCTATTAATCCCATGGGAAACAAAGGAAACCCGAGGGACTACCTCCTGCAAGCATTCTGTGAGAACTCAGCAGGCAGCAGTGACGAGAGCGCAGATCTCAGCAGGCACAATCATACCTGCCTTGGAAAACACATGAAGATTTTCAAGTGCATGAATCGCAAAAGAAAAAAAAATAAAAGATATTTGCTCAATTAGCCTTAAGGGATCCAAGCTTTTTTTTTCAGCTCTGCATCTTTTGGGACTTCTTAAAGCAAGGAGCTCTGCTTTGTTGCCTATTTTATAGATGGCTGGCTCTAGGAACACATGTTTAGAGGAATTAATTGTAACTTTGTTCACTAGGAAGTTTCTTTCTACCAGCCAGCAAGAAATCCTTCGTTTTCATGACAACCGAAAGAAAAGCAAGTGACCATGTATTAGAGTGAAAAGAATCCAGTTTAGAATGTGAATAGGGGTACAAATTACCAAGCATAAACACCTACCCAAGTAACTGGCTGTTTGCAAACTAATTGGTTTTTCTAACTGTGGTTATGCACAGGCAAAAAAAAGAACAAAAAGAACAGGCGTGAGGAAGGGGGGAGCCCTGACTGTCTATTTCTCTTCAGCATAAATAGATCATCTGAGTTGCCTTAATAGAAGGTGCATTGTCTTCTTGAGCTGACTGTAGGTTTTATAGTTTCAACTCCACTTTCTTCTTTTTGTCCAATACCAAACTGCTCAGCAGAGGAGTTTTGAAGGATTTAGAGAATTGCCTGGTGGTACTGAGCCCGTGACAGAGGACAAACTTGTCATCATTGGGCAGCCTCTCCCTGGAGCCCCGAAGGTAATCACTTACTTGTACAAAATGCAGCCTTGCAGCTACTGAAAAAGCATTCTATGCCCACATGTCTGTGTAGACTATATATAAACAAATTCGGAAACAGCAGAAGACTGTGTTTAACTTGGGCATTTGTAATGTCATTTTCAAAAAGCTTGCAGAATTATTTTTGTGTATTGCCAGGCAACATCAGCAGTGGACCAGGTACTTTTTGTACTCTCCTTTAGGACTCAGAATGCTTTCAGTAGCGGGGAACTTCAGAATTGGCTTAGAAGTGCAGGAGGCAATATCAACCCACCTACAGAATATGTGTAAAATGCAGAGTACCTAATGTTACTCAAAACCTTTTTTAGGAAATGCACCCGGGTATGGCAAAACTAGGACCTCTGGATCCAGTTACAGTAGCAACAGGTTTAACACTATGTACTCTAATCACAATACTTTGTATAAAGCTGGGAAAAAAAAGGTAAAAAAAAATTTGTCTTTTTCTTTTCTTCACGGGGTTCCAAATATTCAGGGTATTTCCATACCCAAGCTGTTATTGAAAACATTGTCAAAGTTATTAATTACATACGCAAATTAAGTAACTATATTAAGAATATTTTCAAAACACAAAATTACCAAAAGACAAAGCATTTAAACAATTTTAAAGGTAACGCTTTACAGATTTATTTTTTAACACAAGCCCATTTGTTGAAAATAAGGTCATTCAGAAGCATCCCCCAATACCTGTTACTGCTTTCACGTACATCATGGCTGTATGTAACAGTGAGGAAGGTGACAAGCATTCAGCGACAAAAGGCCTTGTTACTGGTTTCAGTGCTAATTGCAGGCAGAGGGGCAGAGGGGCCAGTGAAGTGCTCTGTGCCAGCCTCTCCTGCGGGCCGCGGGGCCGAGGGCCGCGATGCAGCCAACAGCTCCTGTCAGAGCGAGGGACGCTGCTCCAGCCGTGGTGTTCAAACCACCTCGCTTCCAAGGCCCGTTTCCGTGTCGTTGGACGAGCCGCACACGCAGAGCGAAGCCTGCCCTGCCGCGCTGGGAGGGCAGGGCCGACACCTGCCGCCACAGGCGCGCTCGCCCCAGAGCAAGAGCATTTCTCCTGCTAAAGAGGGGGCATTGACTGCAGGTAATAGTTGTTAAACGTGGCACAGGTGTTTGGGCTATTTCTAACCTGCTGGTACCTCAGTTTAAACGCAAAGATATTAAATTACTTTGAACTAGAAACCTTTCCAGCCTAGTCTAATCTGCAAGGCTGTGGTTTCACCGGGGTGCAGCCTGCAGGGGCAGAGCTGGCACGCGTTGCTGCCACCCCGGTGTCATCTGTCCCGTGGCTGCGATGCCACATCCACCGCGGCTTGTCCGGGCTGCCTGCCTGTGGCGGGTAGCTTAGCGAGGCCCCGCCGGCACACCCAGAAAACGCTGGCATTCCCTGGGCCGCGAAGGGGGCCACGGCAAGCAGCTCGCCTGTGAGCGGCAGAGCGGGGTGAGACAAATTCAACCCACTGCCTGCATTTTTCTGAGGCAGATGTAAACCTCACCTCGAGCAACCTCTGTAAGAGGGTATAAACCACCTCCAGGGCAGTCCTCACTGGGTGGGCCTTTGCAGCCACAGGGGCCTGCATCCGGCCACGCAAGCTCTGCACCCCGCGCTGGGCACCCACCACCAGTCTCCACGCCTGCTGCTGCCCGGGTGGCGACCGAGCGGTCCCCCACGGGCAGCATCCCAGCGACGGAGAGCTGGCTTGGCAGCGCGGTGCGCCAGCACCGTTACCACGCGCAGCTGGCACGCTGGGGCGCTGAGGCAGCCAGGCGCAGGGGTCCTGTGGCGCGGGGGGAGTCGCACGGCATGGTGCGGCATGGCACGGGGCTTGGAAGTAATCCCGCCAGGTACCGGTGTGCCCCGGCACACCTCTGAGGTGCCAAGATGCCAGCCAAGGCGGTGGGCATTTATTTCTTCCTGGTACTGCCCCTTTTCTCACAAAACTCTAAGCCGCACAGCCATTTACCTAAAGTCAGTCATTTCCCTTCACGTTTTTGATTATACCAACAGGAAGGTGTGCCTCTATATGTGTTTGTGTACACAACATTCGTATGGGGGATTGTTTTAGGTTTGGTTTGGTTTTGGTTTTTTGAGGTTGGTTGGGTTTTGGTTGGGGTTTTTTTTTTTTTGCTAAGCCCTCATTAACTCCACTCACGCTGTCTTACTCTGTTTGCCAGTGCTTAAGTAGTGCTTTTTTAAAAAAGCAAGCAATTAGCACCTCATCAGCTCCAATTAGAGGAGACAAAAGCAGTGTAAAGATAACTCAATGAGAGGGGGTGGCACAACGTCATGTAATCACTTAAGACAGCGGTGAGCATTCACTGGGCTGGCTGTGCCGGGCCTATTCACCTTTTTTTCTTCTCTCTGGATGCATTTAAGACTTTTTTTTTTTTTTTTTTCTGGGAAGCCGGGCCTCCCAGGAGTCTCAGAGTCTCTCATTCAGGCCTACCTGTTTACAGCTCACCGAACAGAAGGACCTAAACAATCCTATATTGTATGCCTAGTGCTTCCTTAAACTTAGGCCTCCACAATGGCATGTTTTCAGAAGCTGGGCAGAATAAGTTAAAGGCTGGCTTTATACTCATTAAGTGTTCTGCTTGTACTGTCTTCTAATTACATGGCAGGGCAACAATGTTTTTTTTTTTTCAATGGAGTTCTTTGGAGCAGTTAATTTGGTGCCTGTACTAAATGCCCCAAAACATTAATTAGTGTGGAGGGAACCCTAATTTCCTCGGCAGCTTTCCTCTCCATTTACTTCCCTTGTTTTCACATAGGCTTGGATGAGCCTCTATAATGAAATTACCTCATTAATGCCTTTATTCTTGCAGAGTAACTCATTCAAGATCTACCATTTAGTTTTAATTTAATGCTGTCAAAAGCAAAAGGTGCATTCATGTCTTTGATTAGTGCATTTTTTTCTCTCTAAAGAGTGGACAGATTTAAATTATTAAGATGGCAAGTAGTGAGTTATAATTGGATACAAGCAGCACTTCAGTGAATATTAAATGCTTTCAAAGCCTGGCCTATGTGGTCTGCTGACTATTAACTGTGTCCAGTGAGTTAGTCTGTGGGTTTTGAATTAACGGCACCTTAGCTACTGTGAAGCAAATTAAGTTTAATTTTGTTTATAAAAAACGGTGAAGTTGTGTTTATCAACATGACATTTAGTTGTAGCAGAGTTCAGTTTTCCCTATTATCCTATACTGACCTCATCGCTTGGTTACTACTGCTACCATAGGGTCTCATCCTGGAGTTCACCATCACGCAAAGTCTAGCTGGAGACGTGCCTACGTATGGCCAGTAGGATAAGGCCTTTCATTTTGCAAGAACTACTGAGTTCTAAATATTGTCAAACAGAAACCGCCTTAGCCACGTTTGACCACACCGATTATTTGCTTGCAGAGTACAGCAGCACAAAGTATGTCTGCTATTAATGGTGAAGGCACAGTTACAAACTGCTTTGATACCAGCAGCTGAGCAGGCAGGATTTAACATCTGATCCGTATCTTTAACTCTCTCTCTTCTCCCTCCTTTCATTTACAACCGATGTCACAAAAGATCTGACATGCATCGGAGAAACACGTACGTCAGAATACTTAAGCAACCTCTAGTCTGCTTGGCATGTGCGTATTTATAGTTTATTGTGTGGCTGCAGTGCCACAAGAGGTCAAAAAGCAGTCGCATACATGGGGACAGGACCTCTGGAGGGTTCTAGTGTAACCCTCTGCTCAAAGTGGGCACAGTCGCATCAGCTTGCTCACAGCCTTGTCCAGTTGTCCAGGGCCTTTAAGTTTTGAGCATCTCCAAGCATGGAGGTCCCACAACCTCTCTGAGCCCCTGTTCCAGTGTTTACCCACCCCCATAGTGACGTTTTCCTTATGTAATTATAAGGAAATTATTATATTTTCAATGCAAGCATTAAATATGATATGATAACTTGTTATGATAATGTTTTATAAATAGCATAACGTACAACTTTATTACAATGTATTACATTTTATATTATAAATATTTGATATATTTATTGCATATTATATATGGTACTTGTACAATATATTATACAATTATTATATGATTATTATTTTATTTAAATATTACAATATAATGATATTATATAGATTTATTACAAGAGGATGCAGGTTACCTTTCTCGGGTTACCTTTCCCTATAGAGTATGTATATTCAGGTCTCACCTTGCGTGGAGCAAGGATGTGGCTGGGATGGCTGTTGGTGGCTAAGGAAAGACAGAAGGGAAGTGATGGGTGTGACCCCTGCACTGCCATGCAAAAAATCCCTTCTGCTGCCACCCTTCGCAGCACTTTGGGACCAGCTTGTTTGGCCTTTTGGTTCAGATGGTGCATTGGCTACATCTGTCCTCCAAATGAAACAGTGCCAGGAACTGCTTTCTGCCATGAGTCCATGCAGTGCAGGCCAGATGTGTCCCCATTATCTGACTCCTGACTCTGGGTTTCTGCTGTGTTTCATGTGAGGACCACCTGGCCCTAAGACATGGATGACATGGGGGTTTTTTTCCACGTTTGCTTTTCCAGTTCAGAGTGCCTGAGGCAGAGCAAGCACTGTAAGCTTGAGGAGTGTGCATTTCCTGCTGCACAGTGTGGCGTTAGGGTGTCTAATGTGGTTTGAAGCATAAAACCTGCAGAAGAAGGCTGCAAAGGGTTCAGGGAACCGGTTCTGATACAGTCTCATCTGTCCTGCCCATTGTCAATGGTCCCCAGCATGTGCTATTGCCCTGCGGTGCACCAAAGCCCTCATAAATTGCGACTTAGCAGGGGCCAAAACCGTGCTAGCACATGTGCTAGCAGTTATGCTGTGTGAGTGACTGGGGTCCAAAAGCTGAGCTAGCTCTCTGGCTTTGGCTTATTTTGCAGTGACAACATGCCATAAAGTCCTGTTCGTGTTCTAGGTCAGCTAAGAACAGTGTGGGTGGCTTATGAAGAGCTAGCTTAAGTCAAATCATTATCCAGATACTAAGTGTTTCTCTATGCCACATGAAGGCCCCAGTCCAGGGATTTTTCTCAGTGTAACGTATGCTGTCAAACCTGGGCTTCTCCTAACATCCAACAGTCTTCTCCCCCAGGTCCCTATTAGTCCAGTGCCTGAAGCATATGCTCAGGAAGCAAGATAGCCAGTCCAATTCTCTCCTCACCTCCAGGAAGTATGCACGTTTCAAATCACCACACCATGTCTTTCTAGGAGAAAGGGGAAGGAATGGTTCTTGCTATCCACTTCTTTCCCTCTGAAACATGGCATTATGCAGAAAAAGAGTCAGAGAGAGCAGACAAGTCCTTTGGGCTGAGAGCTAGAGCTGCATTTGATCTCTGCTCCAAGAACTGTCCCTGTATGATTATTTAATAAAATAATATAGTACTAGGAACAGAGACAAGGAACCAGGAGTCCTCTCTCCAAGGCGAGTGTCCTTGCTGCAGGATACCATGATCATAGGAGTCACGTAAAGAGCTCAACTTCTGCTCCTTCTACTCTGAGGAGTATCAGATATGGAGAGCTGCTAGGGAGCCTGTTCACCAAAAGAGCAAGTTGTATGTGGTGAACCCGGGGCTAAAACTGAGCGGCTACAGATGGTGGCTCAGTGAAAAAGTGGGCTTAGTCTGAGTGCTGATCCCAAGCCTTATTTGCCACAACCCGAAGACATTGTAGGACACGCAGATGTAACTTCTGATGGGTGTCTGTGCCTACGCTCAGGCAGAAGGCTTAGGCAGATGAAAGGAAGCGCTGAAGTATGAGCAGCAAGAATCACAGCCAAAAAACCACAAGGATCAACTGAAGTGAAAGTTCAAACACATTTTCGTTCCTCAGTGAGTATGGAACAAAAAGAAACAGCAGAATCTGGGTATATGGGGGCAGACATAAGGAGAGAAACGAGGGAAAGGTGTACGTAGGGTAAAGGGCCAGCAGAGCTCTCAGGCGATGGGCTGGGCACAGGGGTCTCAGGGAAAGCTTGTGCTGCCCAGGAGAGATGAAAGCACGGCAGGGTCGGCCTGGCTCTGTCCTTGGCCCCCAGCACACACTTCAAGGGAAGAGCGCAGGCAGTGCTTCGCTGCGCCGATGCGCCGTGTTTGGCAGCAGTAGTGCGCTCCTTGACAGCTGCCGTTTGCTCCCGCCTTTGTGGCATTAATCTGATTGCGGGACCAGGCAATGAGTTAGACTAAAAATAGCAGCCCTCACTCCCCGCTTCGTTGACAGGTTAATTTTAAGTTCCCTGTTGGAGTTCATTGCACTGTCCCCCCACATCCACCTG
Organism: Mycteria americana; assembly: GCF_035582795.1. NCBI lineage: Eukaryota > Metazoa > Chordata > Aves > Ciconiiformes > Ciconiidae > Mycteria > Mycteria americana. The sequence continues at coordinate 2,989,102 of NW_027445437.1, forward strand.
CTGGCACTGCTGGGCAGGAGGAAGCACAAAGAGCAGCAGAGAAGGATAAGACAGGCTGAACGTGTCTTAGCCGTTGATGGAAATGCTAGTCTCTCCTTGAGTAGGAGACAGTTTAAAGCAACTTTAAGGAAGGACACACACCTGAGGAGCACGTCTTTGCCATCCATTTATCAAGAAGGATTCTTAACATAGGCAGTCAGTTGCAAACCAGAGAATTAACTACCTGCTGATGAATGATTACTGGTCAGAGCTCTCACACGCCAGAGTGAGTATTTGTTAAACTAATACAGCCCATGCAGATGAGACCGCAGTGCGAGAGTGCCCCCTTTTGCTCTAATGAGACTTTGAGAGCTGTAAGGGAATCGTACACAGAAGAAAGTCTTCACAGCATTGAAAGGTGACTTTTACCGTGGGAAAGGCGGCATGTAGCAGGGGAGGCTGAAGAAGCCGGGAGGGTGAATTACAAAGCACTGGTACGGGAAGAACAGCACAAGGAGAATCGAGAGACACGTACAACCATAGGGCAGAAAGGTGAGCAGGCGGAACCTCTTTCTGCATTACTCTGGCCAGAAAAACAGCCGAAGTATAATATCAGTAGGCTCTAGGGTAATGCGTCGCTCAGGCATAGCAAAAGTCCGAGAAGAGATGGAAGATCTCTGTCACATAGCATAAGAACACAAGAAATACCACCGGGTCTGATGAAGCTAGGCACTCTGTCTGATGGGACAACTGGCAGTTCTGCCTGTGGGAGCACATAGGCCTACCTGCTCTCTACAGCCTGGTCCCCTGTCCTCCCCATCCTCCCCATCCTCTAGATTAAGGTGTCAGGGAGTGGAGAGGGCTGGCTGCTCCCTGTGGGAAGGGAGAGAGGAGCTGTGGGGACAGTGAAGTGTAGGACAGTGGGGATCCCATCACTGAGATCTTGCATCACTGAGGTGGGTAATGGGAGTTAAATACACCACCAAATTTCTCTACAGTCCTCAGGAAAGAGGACAAAAATTAAACATTCAGAATGAATGAGTAATGTGTCTGTGTGCAGCCTGCACTTCACTCTCTGGATGTCGTGGTTTAACCACAGTCGGCAACTAAGCACCACACAGCCGCTCGCTCAGCCTCCCCTCCCGGTGGGATAGGGGGGAGAATCGGAAAAGCACAAGTAAGAAAATTCGTGGGCTGAGATAAGAACAGTTTCATAATTGAAATATAATAATAATAATAATAATAATAATAATAATAATAATAATGGAAAATAACAAGAGAGAGAGACAGGAACAAAACCCAGGGAAAAACAACCAAAAACCCCCAAGTGATGCAACCGCTCACCACCCACTGACCGACACCCAGCCCGTCCCCGAGCAGCGATCGCTTCTCTCTGGCCAGCTCCCCCCGGTTTCTATACTGAGCATGATGCCATATGGTATGGAATAGCCCTTGGGCCAGTTGGGGTCAGCTGTCCTGGCTGTGTCCCCTTCCAGCTCCTTGTGCACCCGGCAGAGCAGGGGAAGCTGAAAAGCCCTTGACCAGTGTAAGCGTTACTCAGCAACAACTAAACCATCAGCGTGTTATCAACATTATTCTCATACTAAATCCAAAACACAGCACTACACCAGCTACTAGGAAGAAAATTAACTATCCCAGATGAAACCAGGACACTGGATCACAAGAATCATCTTTCTTGGATATACTTACCTACCTCTCTCTGCCTTCCACTTAGACGATGCCCTTAAAGGCTTCTAAAATCAGATCAAGTCCTGCCCTGGCAGAATCTTTCTTTCTGTCTGCTGGAACCCTGGACGTGATCTACGCTGCAAACTTACTGCATGTGGTCCCTGCACCGGTGAATTCCTTTGTATGACCTGGGGCTATGCAGAATACCTGGTCAAGTCTTTTTTTTCAGTTTGATCAAAAGAGCCCTGACATAGCAAGCATTTAGCTGAACAAGCATTTCACTATGAATAGCACCAATATTTGAATTCAACAATATGTCAACAGCAATCGATTGAAACCTTCATAATGAAGGCCTGTGGGAATGAAAGATAGATGAAAGAAGAGGAAAAGATTCTTTGTAGGGCTAAGTTAGGGTATTAAGACAACCCTGCTACTTCTAAGCAGGTCAGCTGTGTTCTTGTGCTAGTTTTGGCTGGGATAGAGTTCATTTTCTTCATAGCAGCTAGTATGGGGCTATGTTTTGGATTTGTGCTGGAAACAGTGTTGATAACCCAGGGCTGTTTTCGTTCCTGCTGAGCAGTGCTGACACAGAGTCAAGGCCTGTTCTGCTCCTCACCCCACCCCACCATCGAGCAGCTGGGGGGGCACAAGGGGCTGGGAGGGGACACGGCCAGGACAGCTGACCCCAACTGACCAAAGGGCTATTCCAGACCATATGGCGTCATGCTCAGTATATAAAGCTGGGGAAGAAGAAGGAAGGGGGAGGACACACATTCGGCGTGATGGCGTTTGTCTTCCCAAGTCACCGTTACGTGTGATGGAGCCCTGCTTTCCTGGAGACGGCTGAACTCCTGCCTGCCCATGGGAAGGAGGGAAGGAATTCCTTGTTTTGGTTTGCTTGCGTGCAAGCTTTTGCTTTGCCTATTAAACTGCCACGAGTTTTACCTTTTTTCTGATTCTCTCCCCCATCCCACTGCAGGGGAAGTGAGTGAATGGCTGTGTGGTGTTTAGCTGCCTGCTGGGTTAAACCACGACAGTTCTGCATGGAGCCAGCAATGTGCAGACACCAGTATTCTGCTTAGCACCTGCATCACGATAACGGTAAGGTGGTTATGGTGAAAGCAGGCTGAAAATACACGTCACCTACTGGTAAAAGAATGTGGTCTAACTGCCCAGAACTGGTGGGCTGAGTGACTGCTGGAAAAAAAAGCTAGTGATTAATGCAATGCTTTGGTGGAAAGGGTTTATGTTCCACTCAGGTCTGTAGTTTATGTGTTTGCATGTGAAATACAAGGGGGTTAATAGAAGCAGCAAGTAAAATCGGTCATTTTCCTAACAGACAGCAGCAGTGACACTAGGGGATACTAGCAAGCTATAGGGTGATAGTTCCTGTTTTGAAAATACTCAATGCATATTGTTTTTGAAGATCTTCATCAGGGAGCTGGAGCAACACCAATAAAGAAAAGAAAATGAGCAGAGAAAAGCCACCGGATTAAGCTGTCACATGGGCTTATCACTTTGTGGTAAAAGAACTAAGTGACTTAAAGGAACAGGGAATAAACAGAGTCAGAAGGGATCTTAACTGTAAAGTAAAAAAGGTAAATATATATGTAGGAAAGACACCTCTCCCTCACACATGCATAAGTTAGGCTTCAGTGATGGAAAAAGGCACATTTTTAACAAATTGTCTGCATAAATACGTCTCTCACTTAAGATGCTGTTAGACAGCTGCCTGTTGGTGGTAGGAGATGAAATGTCTATTGCACTTTTGTTCCTGATACTGTTATTTTAAACACTGAGAGACACTGAAAAGAGCAAGATACAAGATCTAACTAATTTTCAGCAGCTGCAGGTTAATTCTGTGGTGTCAGGGAGTTGCTGAGCTGCTGCAGCTCCATGCCCCTGGGTCCAGCTACTAGTGGGGCTGGACATGTGTTCCCAGGCACACGCAAACACACAAATGCAACATATATATGCTAGCCACACAGATCAACACGGGCAGCAACATTCAGCAGTCATAAAAATGACTCCTGGAGGTATTTAAAGGACATTTGGATGAGGTGCTTAGGGACATGGTGTAGTGGTGGTCTTGGCAGTGTTAGGTTTACGGTTGGACTCGATGGTCTTAAAGGTCTTTTCCAACCTATATGATTCTGTGATTCTGTGAAATGCCAATAGTACTAACGGCCTCATCCTGTTCCCCTCTCTGGCTGATCAGGATGAAGGCCCATTAGCGGGAAATATATAGCCTATGTAGAAGGTGGGTCCCTCCAGTAGCTGGGCTTAGACACTCTGTCTGTCCTGTAGCTCGACCCTGGGTCTCCAGTCCCCCCCTCACTCGCACATACACTGGTCAATCCGCCAGCAGCTGGTCCCCAGATCCCAGGTCTCCCCAGCTGCTGGCACCTGGGCACACGAGCCCCCTGAGGCTCACGGTCCCACTCCAGTTGCTGATGCAGGTCCCCCTCTCACCGTGGACCCCTCAGGCAACAGAGCTTAGACACACAGTCTATCCAGTAGCTGGCACTGGATTCTTGCTCTCTCCGCTTTCTTCCCACACAGAGACACAAACCCATGCAAACAAGTGTCCTGGTCCCTGTGATAGCCAGCTCCTCCAGGTGCCTTGCCCTTTTAGACATACGTATGTACCTGGCTCCCAAGACACTTGACCGACTCACTGGCTAATCTGGCTTGGTATTTGCTAGTGACCACAGACTGACATACACACCCTCACAGACTGACATACGCACCCTCACTTGCTCCAGTTGTTGGTGCCAACTGGCAAAGGTCCTAAAGACCTGTGCTCTGACTCTAGCTGCTGGCACTTAATGTCCCTCATTCGGGTCTCTCCAGTTGCTGGCACCACAGACACATGGGCCCCTGTGACCTGTAATACAACTTCAGTTGCGGGCACTCAAACCTACACACACACACGCACACAAAACCAGAGAACCTTTCACTCACAAAAATACCTAGAGATGGAGTTAATGAGAAGACAGGAGACTCTGCTGATCAGGCACAGGGCATGGCCAGACAGTCCTACTGACCAGCAACCGATTTGCATGCCACCAGCCCTTTTTATCCCCTCGTCCCTCTCTTTTCCGATGCTTGTTCCTCCCCAAACTCCTCCGATACCTCCCCTTCCCCACCTCTGGTTCCTCCAGTAAAGGTACCGTAGTACATCCTGTGCGGTCCCCGCGTGCGTCCCATATCCTTAGCCAGCAACCTTTCTCAGGCTGTGTGGTGATCCGGAAAGCCGCTCCCGTCTACTGGTTGTGACGAGCGTCGCCCCGTAGCATGGGGCTGATGGCTCTGCCAGGACAGCTCTGGCAGGAGCCAGGGCAGGGAATCTGTTTCTCTGGCTGGGTCACTGGGGTGCCTTACCTGGCACGGTGCCTCTGTGTGACCTGGAGTTTACGGGGACAAGCTTTTTATCGCGTAACCTAGCAGGGAGCCACACTTAAAGCTTTGGAAAGATGCTCTAAAACTAGAACTGTCCAATGACCTTAGTAGTTGGATTGGTTTGTGGGATAAGCCTATCGGAGGCATCAACTTGAAGACAGCTGCTTGACCCGTTTTGTTGATTTCAGTCCCGTTGTTTGAAGGAAGAATGTACAGAAAGGGCCGAGGAGGTGTGACAAGAAGAAAGGAAAGAGCAAGCAAGTCTTGAGAGAGGGGAAGAACCTCAGTGCTGCGAGTGACTGAAGGTGCTAAGGGCTACGAGATTTTTGGGGTAGGTGTGCACATGTGAAGGTCTGGGCGGGAACAGCGCACAAACAGTAGTAAAATACAGTTGGGGAACCCAAGATTGCTCCTCATTCTGGGCCTGCGCACGCGCCCTTGCTCTTGCAGCTGCAGACACGCTGGAGCTGCGGGGGGGCAGGCACGCCAGCCTGCCTGGAAGCAGGCTTTGGGCGCGGGGTCCCTCGGCCGAGGCGGTGCCAGTTAGTGGGGGGAGAGCCCTGTGTGTTGGGCAGGTGAGGGGCGAGTGAGGCCGGAGCGTGGCAAGGGCTGGGCTGGGGCAAGCGTGGACAGAGGGGACAGAGAGGAGGACCTGAAGGAATAGGGGTTGTGAGCTCTTCATTCCCAACCAGGTCACTGAGGGGCAACCACCTACAGTACCCGAGATACGGGGGAAGGTCTGGGGCCAGCACAAACGGTGCTGAGAGAGGGAGTTTCCATAGGGTCTGGTGGTGGCTGCAGGCTGCTTCCCATCAGCCACAGTGAGCCCCGTGGCATGCCGCACAGCCCTTTTGGTGTGCACCAGTTTGTATTCGGCTGTGCCCTGGAGCCCTCTGAACTCCTGAATTCATATTTTGGGTTCCCCCCCAAGTCCTTCCGTGTGTCCCAAGGCCCTGTGTTTGTCACACAGTATGCCACCATGCTTCCTCTTTAGCTTTCCTCCCATCCCAGAGTTTTGCCAGTGCTTTTTTGGTGCGCTCTCGGGTCAACTGTTTCCCTCTCTGTAAGGCCCAGGCCCCCCCCCCCCTTCACCTGTCTGTGCCCCCAGAGTCCTATGTTTTCCTTGTCACCTGCTGATGGCTTCCTCCCACCCCACCGTTGCACTCCAGAGCTCTCCCTTTGTTCTCATCCCCTTTTCTCTTCCCGTGCAGCCCAGGACTCTCCCTTGAGCTTTTGGCAAGCTGCCCTCAGGAGCTGGGGCACCCCTCTGCTGTCCCGGCCACCACAGCTGTCCCCAGTGGGGCCGAGGGCAATAGCCTGTGTTCTCTGTGGGATGCAGTTCTGGGCCCAGGGCCTGGGGCTGACAAGCCTCTGGAGTGGCCAGCAGGGCCGATGGCTATGGTGCCTGTGTCCCCCGGGCTGCAGCTGGGGGCCGGGGGCTGCTGAGCTGGGCTACTGCCACGAGTGCGGTGTTCACATCACCCCATGAGGGTAGGTCCAGGACAACACAGCCAGTGCTGAGCAATACAGGCTGGGACCAGGAGCGAGGCTGCAAGCACAGAACAGGTGAATCGGGGCGGGGGGGGGGTGAGGGGGTCCCTGCGACCGGGAACATCCCAGGGAAGGTGACCCAAAGGGGGAGGTGGGGCTGGGGCAACAGCGATCGGGTCCAGGAAGACCCGCGCTAGGGCCAAGGAGCGGAGGGTGCGGCACCGGGGTCGTGGGTGGCCCAGAAGCCGAGGGGATGGGGGAAAGCTGATGCACCGGGGCAGCGGGGAGGCTGCACATGGACATGCGGGGCTGCCTGAGCGCTGGGGCTCACCGGGGGGTAGGGGTAGTGCTGGGGAAGCACCTGGGCTGGGGTCCTGCGAAAGGGCGGTCCCGGCACAAAGGTGTCCCGTCCCGTCCCCCCCCCGGTGCGGGGGGGTGGGGTGGGGGGTGGAGCGCTTCCAGGCCGTGCGGAGGTGTGGGCAGCGCTGGAGGGGTTCGGGGCAGCTGGGGAAGCATCGGACCCGAAGCGGAGCCGGTGGTGGTGCTGGGAATCGTGGCACGGCGGGGTCCCGCGGGCGCTGGTGAGGGGAGGAGGGCGTACGGGACGGTGTCCCCACAGGGTTAAAGCCCAGGGAAGGCAGCAGCCCGCAGCATGCTGGGAGCTGTAGTCCTGGGGTAAGCAGCGTGTGGTGGGGCACGTTGGTCGCAGGGCATGCCGGGAGATGTAGTCTTTCGGCAGGGAGCTTCCAGACGGCCCCGCTGCCCTGTGCAGCACGCCGGGGTGCGTACTCGCCCCATGCCGGCCGCCGGGTACCTGCCGGGGCTGGCAGCCGTCTGCCGGCGGGGAACGGCCTCGGGCACGTGGCGCGGGGGGGGGGGGGGGGGGGGCGGGAGGAGGGGGGGCGCGCGCCCGCGCTCGCTGCCGCCCTCTGGCGGAGGAAGCGCGGTACTGCAGGTCCGGCACCGCGCATGTGCGGGGGGGGTGCCGCCGTGCTCGCCGCCGCTGCCGTCCGCCGGTAACGGCAAGGAGCTGCTGCGGTGCCTGCGAAGCGCCGCCGCCGCGCTCGATGCTGCCTCCCGGTAAGGAAACGCCGCTGCCGCCGCCCCACGTGCGCGCTGCCGGCGGGCGCTCGGCGCGCTCGGCGCGGGACTGCAGCGCCGGTCTGCAGCGCCGGCGCCGCCCCTGGGCCGGCGCCGCCCGCCGGGTGCTCGCCGCTGCTGGTGCCGCGGCACGGCCGCAGCGCGGTGCTGCCGCGCGGCGTTCGGGCGCCGGCGCTGGCCCCTCCGGCGCGCCGTCGGCGGCCGGCGCATGCGCGGTGCCCGGGAGCGGCATGGCGGCGCGCTGGGCGCGGGTCCCGGCGGCGGCGGGTGTCCCGGGGCACCGGCGAGGCGAGCGAGCCCCTTTGGCGGGCGCGGGGGTGTGTTCTGGCCGCGGTCGGGAAGCCTCCCCCTGCCCGCTGCGGCAGGCTGCCGGTGTGCTGGAGGCGAGCTGGGTCAGGGCAGCCCCAGGGAGTTGCCCGAGAGCTGAGAGAAGGGAAGAGGGGAAGGAGGCGGACACCCCCCAGGCGAGGACGCCGGGCGCCTCCCCGCTTCCAGAGCTCCCCCTGAGCCTCCCCCGGCCCCGCTTGCCCCCCCACCCCGCGCAGCTGCCCCCAGCTCCAGCCCCTCCGCTGCAGCCTGTCCCGTAGCCCCCGGTCGCCCCCAAGCCCTGTCGTGCCAGTGGCAAGCTGGCCTTCCGCGTGTGTCCGGGAGCCCCTGCGGAAGGGGAGGCTTCAGCCGGGGGCGATCTGCGGTAATAACGGTGGCGGCTTCTTCTTTCCCTCTCCCAGAGGCTGCGCTGAGGCCGCGGTTGTCCCTTCCTCCCCTGGGGCTGCCGGTGACGGCACCCGCCTCAGGCTTGCGTGGGTTGTCTGTGCCTGGCCTCGCTCTCCTGGCGGCGTGGGGGCGAACATGGACGGGCGGAGCGCTTGGTGGCTGTGGACAGGAGCTGCGGCGGCTGAAGCTGGAGAGGCCAGAGAAGGGTGGAGAAGAAGAAATCGAAGGCCGGCCGGCCGGCAGCTGCCTCCCGCTGCAGGCAAGAGAGAGCCCGCCTCTCCGGGCGAGGAAGGATCCCTCCTCGTAGTCCGCAGCAGGCCAGGCCGCCAGCGTGCACCGCAGGGTCTGTATGCGTAAGCCGGAGCGTGGTCTTGCTCCCTGTCCCTGTCTGACAATCTGTGTCCTGCTCCTTGTCCTTCTTTTTCCCCTCTCTCTATCGTCCCCCATCCTTCTTCCTGTGTGTCTTTTTTCTCTTTCTGTCCTTCTGCCCCACGCTTCTTTCTCCACCTCTGTCCTGCTCCCTGCCCCTTGTTTCCTCTCGCTGTCCCTCTCTCCTGCTTCCTGTCCCCGTTTTTTCTGTCTTTATTTCTCTGTCCCGCTGCCTGTCCGCTCGTTTCTTGCTGTCCCTCCCCGTCCAGCTGGCTCTCCGTTTTTTCCTTTCTCTCCTTCTCTGTCCTGCTCCCTGGCCCTTTTTTCTCTTCCTCTGCCTCTGTCCTCTAGCCCGTGGCCGTTTTTTTAATTTTTCCTTCTTGGTCTCTTTGTACAAATCTCACCCTTTCTTTATTTCCCAATCCCTTTGTCCTGTTCCCTGTCCTTTTTCTCTCTCTGTCTGTATGTCCTGTGCCCTGTCGCCGTCGTGTCCCTCTGTTCTTCTTCCTCTCCTTTCCCCCCCATCTCTCTATCCCTCTGTCCTGCTCACTGCCCCTGCATGTTCTTGCTCCATCTCTCTGCAGGGCTCCTCGTCCCTCTTGTTTTTGATTTCTGTGCCTCTCTGACCTTTTCTTTCGGCCTTTCATTCTCTGGCGGCACCTCAGTCTTCTCCCTTGTCTTGCTTTTGTCTTTCCAGTCCTCTGTCCTGCTCCCCATCCCGGTATTAAATAGGGGTGGGTGCAGGCCCTGTTCTCTTGGGACTGGCGGGGGAAAAAGCAGCCCCGGGCCCAGCGCTGTCCTGGGGTTCGTCGGGGGGTTTTGGGGCCGAGCCCGTGTGCGAGCGGGGGGAGTAGGGGCAGCCCCACGCGGCTCTCGGGTGCTGCTTGTTGGGGCTGGGCAGCCGCTGCCGCTCCCGGCGCAGGTCGGGCAGCGGCGGCCCGGGGGGCTCCTGCGGCGCCGGGCGGGTGCCGGTGGCCGGAGTGGTGGGGAAGGGCCGCGGCTGCGGCCGGCGGGGGTTCCTGGAGGCGGCTGGGCCCGGCTCCCCGCGGGGGTGCTTGGGGCTGGGGGGGTTTGGGGTGCGGGCCCGGCACCCCAAACCGGTGCTGGAGAAAGCAAGCCGGAAGCAGCCGCACTAAAGCGATGCCCTGCCTGTGCTGGTGCGGCCCCGCAGAGGTGTGGGGCCGGGCCCTCCGCAGCGCCCAAGCGCTCCCCAAAACTGCGTGTGTGGCCCTGGGGGTGCAGGGCTGTGGGGTGGCTGCGCTCCCCCCACCCCGCAGCATCACGCGTGGGGACCGCAAAGGGGTCGGAAAGCAGAGAGGGTGAGCTGGTGTGGGGCCTGAAAACGGAGAGCCGGTCTTGTGTTCCGGGGGCTTGAAAAGAGGCTCCCGTGGCTGATTTTGGGGCTCGGAAACAGCTGGAGTCGTGCGTTTTCAGGACCTGCCAGAGGGGACCAAGTGGTGTGTTTTTGGGCTGAGGAGCAGAGGTGAAGCGCTGCGTTTTTGGGCCTCGAGAACAGGCTGAGCAGGTGGGTTTGTGGGCTCAGGAATGGGAGCTGGTTTGGGGGCCCAAAGCAGAAGCCGGTTTGGCTGTTTGGGCAGGGGGGTGGGAGGGCATTGGGGGCTGCGGGGGAAAGCGGAGGGTGGGCAGGGTGCACGGACCCTCCCTGGAGGTGGGGGTCTGGTCGCGTCGGACCCCAAAGTTCGGGAGGCCGGCGTGCCCCGGGCCAGACTCGAGGTCTGAGGTGGTCTCTGGGGGGGAAGGGTGCATTTCAGACCCCGCACGCCCTCTTGGAGCCCAGCTCTTCTTTGTATGCTGCTGAGAAGAGTTCTGAAGTTCTTAATCATACAAACTAATTAATCGGTATTTCCACAGGGTACAGCGGTGATGTTTAATAGTAATATTCAAGTTCTGACAGCGACTGCTTTCCGACCTTGTCCAAAGCCCAGACTGTTGCAAATAGCTGGAGCTGGTAAGGAGAAGGAGCCGAAATCAAGCGGAGCTTCGGTGCAGAGCTGGAGCTTCAGCTAGCCAGAACTGTGGCAAGGAGGAGCTGGAAGGAGATGGGGTGTCCGCTGCCTGGAGCGTGCGTTAGCCAGGGGCGAGGTTACCTGTGGCTGTAATGAGCGGGAGCGGCCGTGAGCTGGAGCGCCTGTTCGCCGGAGCATCCGTCGGCCGGGCTGCGCCGCCAGCAGGGCTGCAGAGCGGCCGGGCGCAGGCAGGGCTGTCCCCAGCAAGCGTCTCTGAGCAGCAGGGAGGCGAGCGGCCCTTCTGGCAGCGGGGAGCCTGGCCTCTTCCCTCGGGGATTAAATCCACGCCCTGCGCCTCTCCCTGCACGGAGGGTGTCTCCCGGTCCCCTTCCTGGGGGTGGAAGCGAGGTGGGGGTGGCCCGGCTCTCCTGGGGCAGCCCCGCTGCGAGGGGGCACGGGCGAGGCGTCCGCACGAGGCGGCGGTGTCTCCCTGGTGCCTGGCAAAGGGGAGAGGGGCTGGTCGGCTGGAGCTCCCGGGGTGCACGGCCTGGCCCCGCAGGGCCCCTCTGGCAGAAGCCTCCCCTGTGCTTTCCCCGTTGGCTGGGTGTGACAAACAGGATCATTTTTTGCCTCCTCTTTTCCCAGTGTCACCTTCTGCGTCACGTGAAGAAAAGCCTGCGTGGTGGATCCCGCTTGCTGCTCGGGCAATGGCGCGTATGGGGCCGGGGGAGCGGGGAGAAACCTTTGCGAGTTCAGGGAGGCTACAGATGCTCCACATGAAACCCAGAGAAAAGGCAAATGTGCTGCCAGTGCCGAAAAGCTGATGAAAACTTGCCGTTAACGGAGTGTGCCTCGTTCCTGAATTGGTCCCTTGGCAGTTACGAATGTTCTCCTTTCGGGTAAAAGAATGAACTTTCATCTAGGAGAAATGAAGAGCTGCCTGTTACCTTCTTCAGGGTCAAGTGTTTCTCTTCTGTTTGTTCAGACTACTTGTATGGGCGAGTTGGGAAGAGCCTTTTATTTTTATATGCACAACTACCTTTTTAGTCATCTCTGGTGTCAGTAGAGTTAATTTTTGAGCACCTAGATGCCAGTAGAAATATAATGAGTGAAATGCGATGGAAACTGACATTTCAATTTGATTTGTATTCAGGTTTTTTTTTCCATACGAGTGTTGATGGCACGCTGTGCTGTGCGTCAGTCCACATTCTGTTCGGTGGAGCCTTCGGTCTAGGAGTTTTACGTACAAAAAAAAAAAGTTTGTCCTTCCAAAAAAGGACTAGTCATTCCTAGGCTCGAGGTGTAGACTGGGAGAGTCTCTGGAGCCCATGATCAGAATGACAGTGCTGCTGCTCTTTGTCTTCACTGGCGTTAATTTCCCCACTGCTCCGTGGTGGTTGGGAGCCCTGAGTCGTTGTTTTTTTTTCTGTCTCTAACACATTTTTTTTCCCCAAGGAGAGGCTACATTTAAAAGTGAATGAGTGTCCTGGTTTTGTCTGGGATAGAGTTAATTTTCTTCCTAGTAGCTGGTATAGTGCTGTGTTTTGGATTTGAGGATGAGGATAATGTTGATAACACGCTGATGTTCTAGTTGTTGCTAAGAAATGCTTACACTGGTCAAGGACTTCTGAGCTTCCCCTGCTCTGCCGGGCGCACGAGAAACTGGGAGGGGACACAGCCAAAAGCGTTGATGGAAACTGGCCCAAGGGCTACTCCATCCCATCTGGCGTCATGCTCAGCATAGAAACTGGGGGGAGTTGGCCGGGGGATAGGGATTGCTGCTGGGGGAGTGGCTGGGCATGGGTCGGCGGGTGGTGAGGGGTTGTATCGCTTGTTTTTTCCTGGGTTTTGTTCCTCTCTTGCTCTCTTGTTGTTTTCCTTCTCATGAGAATTCATTCTTCTTCTTCTTTTGTTCCAATGCTTAAACTCTTCTTGTCTCAGGCCACGAGTTTTCTGACTTTTGCTCCTTGGATTCTTTCCCCCATCCCACCGGGGGGGGGGAGGGAGAGCGAGCTGCTGGGTGGTACTTAATTGCCGACCGGGGCTAAACCACAACAATTAGTTTCCTCCGAAACGTGTCAGTCACTAAACTTGAGTGATGTTTATTAAAACCACAAAAACGGCACCTGTCTTACAGACCTGGAGTCCTTCTGAACGTGTATTCATCCCACGCAAATGTCATTGGGCTACAGATCGTCTGCACTTTGCGCTTTGACGAGACAGCGTGCTGAGACAGGGATGAGCTCTGAAAGAAAAAAGGTACAAGGTCATGGGGTTTTTGGTCTGTTTTTTTTGTGGGGGGCGCGTGCGTGTGTTTTAAAAAGAAGAGTGCGATGCTGAGTGGTGGCAGCCCGCAGAGCTCTCCTGCTGCCGGAGCTCTCCTTTTCTTCTCTTTCACTCCTCTTTCACGGCTGTAATGGTAGTTTGGACAATTGTAGAGGAGCAGTTAAGTTAGTTGCCGGTGTCGATGTGCTGGTAGTCCCAGGAAGGTAAATGCTTGAAGCAGTAGTGAATAACTTGGCCGCAAGTGGAATTTCCGAAGGAAGAAGAACAACGGGAAGCAAATAGCAAGTTACCAAACAATTTGCGTGGGTGAAAGACGTTGAAGTTTTATTGCCAAATGTTGTTGGGCAGTATGTTCCAAGTGGCTATTTTTGGTCAACGTGAATTTTCAGGAAGTTCAGGGTTGTGCGTGGCAAAACGTGTCCCCCTGTTTATGCATGCTGCTGTGTAAATGTCCAGCGGCAGGGCTGTTGTTCTCTGCTCTCCATGCTGCCACGGTAGCGCTGCGGTATTTAGACCCGACAGAGGGCTTTAGGAAGGGAAGGAGAATGCCTGTTTTCCGTGAGGGCTATGAATGCTGACCCTTTTCTCCGCCGCTTTCCCGTGCGTGCGAGGAAGCGGTTTTATTTTTCTCCCTTGTTCCCGGTCTAAATAGTTGTGAAGCTGTCGCTGCTGTGGGATTGCAAGTGGTGTTTCTAGGTTTTTGTGGGGTTCTAGTTACGGATCCCTTCTGCTGTGGGGAAGTGTCAAGATAAGGCTTTCAGTGTAAAGCTTCAGAAGCTACATCCACTGAAATCAGGGGAGGTGGAACTGATGTTGCGCGTGCAGCCGTGCTCGTGGGGATGCTCGGTGGCCCCTCGTCAAAACAGCAAGGGGCGTGTGGCCGTCCGGAGGGCTGTGCTCTGGGTCTGAGGGCGTGCCGTCTTTTTGCTGTTGGAAGACGGACTAGAGCGCGTGGCTGTGAAATGTCAGGACAGTCAAAAGCTGGGAGGGACCCTAGGCAGGTTTGGTGGCACAACTGCAGTGTGAGAAGGACTTGACCGTTTGGAGAAACGGCCTGCAAAAAATCATTCCTGTTTTGCAAGGAGGCAGTTCACAGGGACAGATGGGTTGCCGTGCTGTTTAACGAAAATGCTCACCTTGGGACGTATGGGGTGAGGAAGTCTTGACTGTACGTAGGCTTCGGAAACTGTACGTGGGTATGTGTGTGCGTCACCTGCGTGTATCTATGAAAGGGGTTCTAGTGAAACCAAAGGCGCCCGTGAGTCCAAAAAAGGCGCGGTTGTCTAAAAACTGCAAAAGCTCTAGCGGCCTGTGTCATCAACTGTAGCAAAGATGAAGCAAAACCCTTTATCCTCCACTCAGTTGTAGTCTTCACCAAGCTTCACAAAAAAAGGAAGCTTTAGATTCCTACCCGGCATTATGCTACTAAAGTTTTTTTTTTCCTCTCTCAGCAGAACGTCAGCTGCCACCATTTCGCCGTGGTCGCCCTTTCTTCTGCCACGAAAGGACAAGACGGATGGAAAGGCTGCGTAGTGGTCTGCAAGTACACGGTACGCCTACGATGTGTGCCTGCGTTTTTCCTAAGGTACTCGTAGCGTGGACTTTAAAGGTAACACGAAGAATGTGCCAACTCTCCTTCTATAGTATTTCTATGAAGTATTTCAACACAAAGGCTACAAATAGAATGAGGTGTGTTCTGGAGCATGCTGTCCTGGTTTTGGCTGGGATAGAGTTGATTTCCTTCCTAGTGGCTGGTGTAGTGCTGTGTTTTGGGTTTTAGTAATATTGATAACACGCCGACGTTTTGGCTGTTACTAAGCGGTATTTACACTTGTCAAGGACTTTTTTTCCCAGCTCCCCATGCTCTGGCAGGTGCCCAAGAAGCTGGGAGGGGGCACAGCCAGGATTGTTGATCCAAACTGACCAAAGGGCTGTTCCATACCATGTGACGTCATGCTCAGTATATAAAGCTGGGGAAGAAGAAGGAAGGGGGGGACATTCGGAGTGATGGCGTTTGTCTTCCCAAGTAACTGAAAAGAGCTAAAATCCCCAAAGACAAAAAGAAATGTTGTAAATATCTTGGTTGCTCAATGTTTCCTTTTAGTTTCCCTTTCACAAATAATTTAGCCTAGCTTGCCAGTATTGTTGGCCTTAAGTAAGGAAGCTTAGATAGTAGAATTGCTAACGAGCATTCTTTATTTGACCTAGTCAGTAGAGTAAGAATGCTTTGCCTGTGTTAAATCCTTGGTTAGCTGAGAGAGTTGCAATGTAGATAGATAAAAAGGAATTCTCCAGGCCCTGTGTCCCTGGAAAGGGCTGATAAGGAGAAACTACACAAGAACCACCTGATTTTGGATATGCAAGGAAGGTATGAGTAAGACAAAGATGGACTGAGCATGCGTAAAGACAAAGTTCAGTCAGCGGTCAGAGTGATGAAGACTACTGACTTCCTCCAAGGACCACCAGAGGATCCCTAACGACCACCTAAGGACTTAAGTACGCATGCGTCAGGGACATTTGCGTATATTAATGAGTTCCAAGAAATCTCATGTTTATATAAATTAATCTTATGCATATGTATATCTTGCAACAGATAACCTCTGCGATCTTGCTTGTTTGTCGGAGCACTTATGGTGGAGCGATCCCCAGTGCTGCCCAGCGCTGTAATAAAGGATGCCTGCTTAATAGTAACTCCGTTGCTATTGAGTTTGATTTCGGGAACACTCTGAAACTCCACTTCACCTGTTGGGAGATTTGGATTTTAAAGGGTAGTCTCCACGAATTTTGTTTCAGCTTTGGCGACCCAGATGGGACCCTCTCTGTCCGGCTGCAGGAGCCCCTGAGTCGGAGACTCCCTTGGCCGGCCCCGGAGACTTCTCTGGAGGGACTCCCCGATGGAGTGGATCCATGCGGGGATAGACAAGGACCACTGGTAAGAAAGGCATTCTTTTTGAGTTTTGGGACCGGTCATTTGAAGCCACTCATAAGTCGCAGTTCATGAGAACCTCGCCGGTGGCATACAAATGGCATGTACGATTCGTACTGGCTGTTTGGTTGGTATGCTGCATGATTTGTATTGATCATTTGGTTAGTACGGTCGTTTGTTTGTGCGTTTGTATCTGATTTTGATTTACATATGCGTATGTGATATACGTATATGTCTGGCATACGCGTACTTGAAAATCTGTGATTACTCTGTGTTGACATTTACTGTCTAGGGAGAGTAGTTGTTATGTGTAAGTGTTTGTGTTCCAGTTTTTGTTTTTGTCCTTGTGTTATATAAATTTAGAATGGGGAGCCAGCAAGGTGGAATTTTGAAAAAGAGTCCTTTGGGCTGCCCTATGGCTCACTGGAAAGCTATTGGGGAACCACCTGGAGGGAGTGTGAATCGTAAAACCTTGATAAAATATTGTAATCAGTGGTGGCTTTTATATAAGTTAGATAATGGAGAAAAAAGGCCTTTTGAAGGGAACTTTGAAGTATAACACTCTGTTGCAACTCATGTTATTTTTGCAGCAAGAAGGAAAATGAGATGAGGTGGTTTATGCAGATAGGTTTTTCACTCTGCGGAATCACCCTGAGTAGCAGAAAGAGTGTGGAATTAATTTGGCACCCCAGGACCCTGTGGTCTTGGCGATAGAAAAGGAGAGAAATAAGCAAAATGAGATATTGAAAAGGTGTTGTTCAGCGTGTAGCATTGGACAGAGATGTTCGAAAGTTGGTTGGCAGAATGAAAGGTTATAGGATGGGGATGCAGTGTTTACAGGCTCTGGTGCTGGCTGGGACTCTGCCGGGAACAGTGGGTGAGAGCAGCTAGAGCTCAGGTACAGGCTCTGGTGCTGGCTGGGACTCTGCCGGGAACAGTGGGTGAGAGCAGCTAGAGCTCAGGTACAGGCTCTGGTGCTGGCTGGGACTCTGCCGGGAACAGTGGACCAATCCTGGCTGCGACCCGAACCAGATGGGAACCAGGGATTTACTAGTGCGGTACAGGGAATGGAATAAGAAATGCTGTCCCAAAATCAGTAACTAATATTTCTGTTTTTAGGACAGTCGGTTGATGATATTAGAAGGAAATGACAGAAAGTGCAAGGGGCAGATGCAAGGGACTTGGAAAGGTTATTGGAAACTGCTTGGCAAGTGTATCGCAATAGAGATAGTCAAAAGGAAAAACAAATGGGTAAAACAATTGCTAATGCTACAGTAGCTGCTTTGCGCACCGTAGAAGGTCAGATACCCCCTCGGAGCAACACCAACGAGGGGAGAGGAGTTATGAGAAGTGGTGCAAGTGCCCCACTTAGAGGGAATAGAGGAAATCAACCCCTCTTGAGAGATCAGTGCATCTATTGTAAACAACTGGGGCACTGGAAAAAAGATTGCCCGAGACTGGGCAAATCGGTGATGGTAGCCAACACGGAAGAAAATTGATGGGGACCAGGGGAATCTTCCCTAGCAGAACCCTTGGTAAAAATTCAGCTAGGGAAAGAAGAAAAAAAAACCTGTAGAATTTTTAATAGATACAGGTGCCACATTTTCAGTATTAAATCAGACTTTATTGCCCGTGAGTAAACAAACTGTTAACATTGTGGGAGCAACAGGGCAGGTTGAGAGGGCTTTCTTTCTAAGACCATTGAAATTTAAAATTGGAAAAAGTGTAGGGATTCATAAATTCCTCTTCTACTTGCCTGAAGCTCCTAGACCACTTTTGGGAAGGGACTTATTAGAACAATTGAATGCTGAAATAAGATTTAAAGATGGGGAAATCGAATTTAAAATACCAGAAGAAAGCCACATTGAAATTTTAAGTTTGGCTCTCACTGAACCCCAAGTTAGAGAAGAAGAAATTATGCAGGAAATAAAAGACCAGGTATACCCAGGAGTATGGGCCTCGGGAATACCTGGAAAAGCTAAAAATGCGGAATTGGTTGTTGTGAAACTCAAAGGAGGAGCACGACCCATTAGGGTGAAAAAATATCCTTTGAAATTGGAAGATAGACGAGGAGTGAAACGTATTATAGAAGGATTTATAAAATTCGGATTATTGACTGAATGCTCTTCAGAGTACAACACTCCCATTCTGCCTGTCAAAAAGCCTGATGGCAAAACCTACCGATTGGTACAAGACCTACGGGCGATAAATCGGATAGTTGAAGATTTGCACCCGGTAGTGGCAAACCCATACACTTTATTGACCAGTTTAAAAGAAACCTATGAATGGTTCACAGTACTAGATCTGAAAGATGCATTCTTTTGCCTCACCTTGGCCCCTGAAAGCCGCAACTTTTTGCCTTTGAGTGGGAAAACCCTGATTCAGGACGGAAAACCCAACTAACCTGGACAGTGTTACCTCAAGGATTTAAGAATAGCCCCACAATTTTTGGAAATCAATTGGCTAAAGAATTAGAAGTCTGGGAAAGGCCTCCAGGAAATGGTACCCTTTTGCAATATGTGGATGATATTCTGATAGGTACAGAAAAAGAAGAAGAATGTAAGGAATGGACTGTGAGTTTGTTAAATTTTCTTGGACTAAGTGGTTATCGAGTATCGTTGCAGAAAGTCCAGATCTTGAAAAAAGAAGTAATCTACTTGGGATTTGTGATTTCTAAAGGACAGAGACAGCTCGGGAATGACTGAAAAGAAGCCATCTGCAGGACCCCAGAACCGACCACAGTAAAAGAGCTGCGAACCTTTCTGGGAATGACAGGTTGGTGTCGATTATGGATTTATAATTATGGACTTTTAGTTAAACCCTTGTACGAACTGTTGAAAAATAGTCAGACACAGTTAACGTGGACTGATGAAGCCAAGAGGGCGTTCAAAGAATTGAAATTGGAATTAATGAGAGCTCCA
This sequence comes from Mycteria americana, assembly GCF_035582795.1. Taxonomy (NCBI): domain Eukaryota; kingdom Metazoa; phylum Chordata; class Aves; order Ciconiiformes; family Ciconiidae; genus Mycteria; species Mycteria americana. The sequence goes on from NW_027445437.1 coordinate 3,007,947, forward strand.
GCTTTGGGCCTGCCAGGCATAACAAAGCCCTTCTGGTTGTTCTCATATGAGAGACAAGGAGTGGCTTTGGGAATTCTAGCCCAGAGGCTGGGTCCTTATAAAGGAGCAGTAGCATGTTTTTCCAAACAATTGGATGAGGTAAGTAAAGGATGGCTGGGATGCCTTCGGGCAGTTGCCGCTGTTGTTTTGATCATTCAAGAAGCTCGAAAATTTACTTTGGGACAAAAGATGGTTGTGCATACTTCCCATGCTGTAACTTCCGTTTTGGAACAAAAAGGAGGACATTGGCTGTCACCATCAAGGTTTCTGAAGTATCAAGCAGTCCTGATGGAACAGGACGATATTGAAATCGTTACATCTGCTGTAATTAACCCCGCTTCTTTTCTAAGTAATAAGCAGGAAATGAAGACTGCTGTACATGATTGTATAGAAACCATTGAGACCGTATACGCAAGCAGGCCTGACCTGAAGGATGAGCCACTGGAAGAAGCTGACCACACTTGGTATACCGACGGGAGTAGTTTTGTAAAGAATGGAGTTCGAATGGCAGGGTATGCTGTGACCACCACGGATCAGGTGGTGGAAGCAAAGTCACTCCCTAAAGGCACATCTGCACAACGAGCCGAAATAGTTGCCTTAGCGAGAGCACCGGAGCTTGCCAAAGGATTGCGCGTGAATATGTGGACAGATTCAAAATATGCCTTTGGCGTAGTGCATGCTCACGGAGCAATTTGGAAGGAGCGAGGACTCTTAACCGCTCAAGGGAAAGGTATAAAACACGCTGATATAATACTGCGACTTTTAGAAGCTGTGCAACTTCCGTCAGCAGTGGCGATTATGCACTGCAAAGGACATCAGAAAGGTAACACTGACAGGGAAGTGGGAAATAAGTTGGCTGATTACGAAGCAAGGCAAGCAGCGGAACAAGGTGATGAGACACTAAGTTTAATTCCTGAAAAATCTTTGCCACTACCTGAATCATCTGAATACGATGAAAAGGATCAGAAGTTAATTACTGACTTGGAGGCTAAAATTGGCCTATCAGGATGGGCAGTGTTAAAAGATAACAGGATAATGATTCCCTTTAGACTACTGTGGGCACTGACAAAGACTGAACATGATAAAACTCACTGGGGAACTGAAGCTCTGTATAACTCTCTCACTAAGCAGATAGTGGCTAGAAATTTGTTTCAAACTGTGAAAAGTGTGGTTGATAGGTGTGAGACATGTTTGAAAAATAACCCAAAGGTAGAAAATCGTGTAAAATTTGGAAGCATAGGCAAAGGAAATGTTCCAGATCAAAATTGGCAAATAGACTTTTTGGAGCTCCCTAGAGAAGGGGGGTATAGGTATCTGTTGGTGTTAACCGATACCTACTCTGGATGGCCTGAAGCTTTCCCTTGCAGAACAAATAAAGCCCGAGAAGTAACAAAAGTTTAAGAGAGGTCTGGAGTGCCAGAAGTGACCTCCTCTGACAGAGGGCCACACTTCGTGTCACAGGCGGTTCAGCAAGCTAGTAAATTTTTAGAAATTAATTGGAAATTGCATACAGCCTACCGCCCACAAGCAAGTGGACAGGTAGAGAAAATGAAAAACACAATTGAGCAAAATTTGTCAGGAAACCAACTTGAGATGGGATCAGGCCCTCCCAATTGCATTATTGAGACTTCGAACTAAACCAAGGACTAAAGAGAAACTGAGTCCCTTTGAGATTTTATATGGGAGACCATTTCAAACCAGATATCGAGGGCAAGATCTCACCCAAGCAAGGGAAATTAGCTTACAGCAATATTTAATTAGTAGTGGTATCTACCAGAGCGTGGGGTTTAGATTCTCCAGTGCACTTGTTTAAACCTGGGGATTGGGTTTATGTTAAAATATTTCAGGTGATCCTCTTGAAGAGAAATGGAGTGGCCCTTTTCAAGTTCTGCTCACAACCTACACTGCAGTTAAGCTTGAGAAGCACGCTGCGTGGATCCACTATTCGAGAATTAAGAAAGCACCTCCTGGACCATGGAAATCTCAGCCTACGGGACCAACGTCCGTAAGATTGACCCAAAATTAGTTTTACTGATGCTGCTATGCGCTTGTTTACTAGCGTGTATGCTAACAATTTAATGTTAGAGCTCATTCAAGGATTTGGTAAAATGCGAAATTTGACAAGCGTAACTGCTTGCCTCCCAATTCCTCAATTTGCAGGCCAACCTATCCCATGGGGAATCATACCCGTGAATATGACAATGCTAGAACTTTTAATTTAGAACCTTTGTAAAAGAATTTACAAAGTTTAAAGAAAAGGGGGGAATGAAAAGAGCTAAAATCCCCAAAGACAAAAAGAAATGTTGTAAATATCTTGGTTGCTCAATGTTTCCTTTTAGTTTCCCTTTCACAAATAATTTAGCCTAGCTTGCCAGTATTGTTGGCCTTAAGTAAGGAAGCTTAGATAGTAGAATTGCTAACGAGCATTCTTTATTTGACCTAGTCAGTAGAGTAAGAATGCTTTGCCTGTGTTAAATCCTTGGTTAGCTGAGAGAGTTGCAATGTAGATAGATAAAAAGGAATTCTCCAGGCCCTGTGTCCCTGGAAAGGGCTGATAAGGAGAAACTACACAAGAACCACCTGATTTTGGATATGCAAGGAAGGTATGAGTAAGACAAAGATGGACTGAGCATGCGTAAAGACAAAGTTCAGTCAGCGGTCAGAGTGATGAAGACTACTGACTTCCTCCAAGGACCACCAGAGGATCCCTAACGACCACCTAAGGACTTAAGTACGCATGCGTCAGGGACATTTGCGTATATTAATGAGTTCCAAGAAATCTCATGTTTATATAAATTAATCTTATGAATATGTATATCTTGCAACAGATAACCTCTGCGATCTTGCTTGTTTGTCGGAGCACTTATGGTGGAGCGATCCCCAGTGCTGCCCAGCGCTGTAATAAAGGATGCCTGCTTAATAGTAACTCCGTTGCTATTGAGTTTGATTTCGGGAACACTCTGAAACTCCACTTCACCTGTTGGGAGATTTGGATTTTAAAGGGTAGTCTCCACGAATTTTGTTTCATAACCATTACGCGTGAGGGAGCCCTGCTTTCCTGGAGATGGCTGAACACCTGCCTGCCCATGGGAAGGAGTGAATGAATTCCTTGCTTCGCTTTGCTCGCGCGTGCGGCTTTTGCGTTCCCTATTAAACTGTCCTTATCTCAACCCACGAGTGTTCTCACTTTTACTCTTCCGATTCTCTTCCCCATCCCACCGCGGGGGGAGTGAGCGAGCGAGCGAGCGGCTGTGTGGTGCTTAGTTGCCGTCTGGGGCTAAACCACGACAATGCCTACGCAAAGCCAACTTCTGTCCGTTTCTTTTCTCTTCCTGAAAGCGTAATCTTCTGTTTCTGTGCGCTTACTGTTAAATGATACTGTGAAAATAATTTTGTACTACAAGAGGAAAGAAACTGTTGGGAAGAGTTCAGCTGTTCAGAAGGAAGAGCCTTTGTTTTCATGGTAAAAGCTTTCTGCTTTTTCAGTCAGTAAGTTTTTGAAATATCTTCTAGCAGTACTTGAAAAACCTTGCTGCGATCCTAGCGTCCGTACTAAAAGCCGTCAAGGTCAAAGAAGAGACGTGGACAAAACGGGAGAAATGGGCGTCGCTTCCGCGTGTTTTGCAGGCTTTCCCAAGAAGCATTAGCAGCCTTGTAAGTACCGCCAGTGAGTCCTGATGTGGTTTTGGTGAGTTACTGCTTCAAGAAGGTCCTTTTTCCGGAAGCTACAGTGTGTAATTTTTGGCTTCAGTTGGAAAGAGATTTTCCCGACTGGAAATCCTTCTCATTCAGAGAAGTTGCATTTGATGAACTTCCCATTGGAGCGGCTGTACGTGCCAGCAGAAGTCATCAGCAACAAGACTTTTCACTCTCTTGAAAAACAAACAAAAGTCCATTTCCTTCCAGGGGCCCAAGCCCAGCACGTCTTCCAAAAGCTGATGGCATTGCTGGTCTCTGGTTCTCAGTTGTAACAGCCGAGGTATGTTAAAAAGGCGTTCCTCCGCGTGCTTCAGTACAGCCAAAAGCATTAGCAAATCTGCCAGTCCCTTTTGGTAGCCTGATGTGTTGCAGCGCTGGGGATTTGATTTCTGTGTGGCTGCCCGCCCCCCCCCCCCAGTGAAACCATCTGGGGGATCTCTTATGTCACTGACTTTTCTATCATAACTGAAACTTTAAACAGAAGCTAAAATTGTGTCATTTACAAAGTGATTGGCACTGTTTAAACTGTGACTGCCCAATAGCTGTGGCATACAACTTACGAGGTGTATTTCAGCAGTTGGGTATTTGTTCTCCATGTTTCAAGAGAGAGGCAACGGAATGTTATGGGGTTTTCCCCAATATTTTGACGGCGTGCTCTGCAGTGCTTTATTTCTGCCTCTCGTTCCATGGCGCGTTTCCCCGGCGCTTCAGCGGCGTCTCTCTTGGGCAGCGTGGCTGGGCAGATGTCCCTCCTAGTTACATAGCACACGGCCCCCCCCAGTCCCATTATAACCGTGCATTTTGGAGAGAGATGATTTAATGGTATCCCAGCTGTGCAAGTTAAATGAATGCAAAAGGAAACTCAAATGCTTTTATCGTGTACGTGGTGTTGTTGGATGTATATAAACATACGCCCACCTTTTTAGTGTAGAGTGAATTACTGAGATTTGTCCTTTATTTTCCGTGTTACTCTCTAAAGTTTTACACTTCCCTTTCAGCTTTCTTGACCGAGCAAGCGAGACGTGCAGCAGCAGCGCGAGGGCGGCAGCCGTTGTGGTGGATCCCTAAGCGTAGGTTCTGATGAGGGTCCGACCTTGTCCTGCAGCCTCACGGGGTTGTCTGCCTGCAGCAATGCTGGAAGGAAGGGATGAGACATTTTCCAAGAGCAGCAAGAGCGTTCACTTTTAGGTGAAGAAGGTGTTGAAAATCCTATCCCTTGGTCTTAATAGTGATTTGAAGCGTTGCAGTCCCTGTAGCTGTTAAAGCATGCCCTGTATCTCGAGCGGAGCTGTTTCCCTAGAATCCTCCTTCAGCTCAACTCCTCTCCTATCCCTTATTCTGACTGAATGCCTGTACTTTCTGCTGTGCTGTTTTTTTCATGGGCTGAAATGGAATTTGGGTTTTTTGTTTTGCAGCGGTCTTGCCGTAAGCGTCCGGTGGTGCTCCCTAGGTCCCCCCGGCCAGGTTTCCCTGCGGGTCGTTAGGCATGCTGAGGGTCAGGGGCCCGCCCTGTGGCTGGAGGCTCCTGGCTCTGTCTCCGGCGGGTGCCCCCCAGGTGCGGCAGCCAGGGCTGTCTGGTGGGGAGAGCCCGGGGCCGTTAGTTGCCCTGGGGAGCCCGTTGCAGCGCGGGAACGGAGGGGGAAGATGGCGGAGCAGAGGCCGAGCAAGAGAGGTGGCACCGTCGTCGGGCGTGCTCCCCTATGCCGTGGGGCGTCTGCCAGGCTGCGGGACAGGGGCTGGGGGGGCTGCAAGCGCCTGGGGGGCTGCCCCCCCTTTATTTTTCTAGCGGAGCTCCCCTTTTTTTGGTGGGGCATGTCCATATGTAAAGGGCCTGCTGAAAGTAAGGAGCTGGCAGTTGGGGCAGTTTCCCTTGTTTTGTTTGTCTTTTGGGGGTGACTAAGAAGGGGGGAGGCTGGGGAGCGATGATGTCATTTGGGGCACCCCAGTGGCACTGGGGGGGGACGATGATGACGTGGCAGAGGAGCAGGTTGAGTGAGGGGATGGGGGGGGTCACGGGACAGGTCACCCCCCTGCCCCGCCCTGAAAGGGGGGTGAGAGCCCCAAAATGCCTGAGAATTCGTGGGGGAGGGATTAAATAATTAAAAACTAAATATGGGTGTAGGGATTGAAGTAGAGAAAAATCTCTTTTATATATATATTGAAAAATTTTATTTAAATATATATATGTAAAAAGATTTTAAAAGAAACCCCTCTGTCTACTCTATTGTATAAAGGATTTTAGAATACGAACAAATCTCGATAGAGACATACAGGGTGATAAAATAGAAAAATAAGTTAACTATAGGAATTTGAAAAAGGAGTTAAAAATGCATAGGAAGATGATGTATATGAAGAAATTTTAAATGGCAACAAGACCGACAGAGCTCTCCCCAGCTGCGGTACCGACTGCTGGGCACCGGGTGGCAGCAGCGAGCGCACGCACACAGACGCGGCACCGCGCATGCGCGGCTCCCAGGCTGCAGTACCGACCTCTGGTCACGTGGCGGCAGTAGAGAGCACAAAACAAATGCTTCAGCGCGCATGCGCGGCTCCCCAGCTGCAGTACCGACGTTTGTCCACAGGGCGGCAGCACGGACTACCTGAAAACGCGCAACTGCGCATGAGCAGCGACACAGTTGCAGTACCGAGGTTTGGTCACCGGGAGACAGCAGCGAGCACAAAACAAACTCGGCATTACGCATGCGCGGCTCCCTACGTGCAGTACCGGCTTTTGGCCACACGGCGGCAGCAGCGAGCTCGGGAAAATGTGCCACTGCGCATGCGCGGCTCCCTAGCTGCAGTACCGGCTTTTGGCCACACAGCGGCAGCAGCGAGCGCGGGAAAGTGTGCCACTGCGCATGCGCGGCTCCCTAGCTGCAGTACCGGCTTTTGGCCACACAGCGGCAGCAGCGAGCTCGGGAAAATGTGGCACTGCGCATGCGCGGCACCCTATAGCTGCAATACCGGTTATCGGACACACAGCGGCAGCAGCGAGCGCGGGAAAATGTGCCACTGCGCATGCGCGGCACCCTATAGCTGCAGTACCGGTTATCGGACACACAGCGGCAGCAGCGAGCGCGGGAAAATGTGCCACTGCGCATGCGCGGCACCCTATAGCTGCAATACCGGTTATCGCACAGACAGCGGCAGCAGCGAGCGCGGGAAAATGTGCCACTGCGCATGCGCGGCACCCTATAGCTGCAATACCGGTTATCGGACACACAGCGGCAGCAGCGAGCGCGGGAAAATGTGCCACTGCGCATGCGCAGCACCCTATAGCTGCAATACCGCTTATCGGACACACAGCGGCAGCAGCGAGCTCGGGAAAATATGCCACTGCGCATGCGCGGCTTCCTATAGCTGCAGTACCGCTTATCGGACACACAGCGGCAGCAGCGAGCTCGGGAAAATGTGCCACTGCGCATGCGCGGCACCCTATAGCTGCAGTACCGCGTTTCGGACACACAGCGGCAGCAGCGAGCTCTGGAAAATGTGCCACTGCGCATGCGCGGCTCCCTATAGCTGCAGTACCGCGTTTCGGACACATAGCGGCAGCAGCGAGCGCGGAAAATGTGCCACTGCGCATGCGCGGCTCCATAGCTGCAGTACTGGCTTTTGGCCACACAGCGGCAGCAGCGAGATCGGGAAAATGTGCCACTGCGCATGCGCGGCTCCCTAGCTGCAGTACCGGCTTTTGGCCACACAGCGGCAGCAGCGAGCGTGGGAAAAATGTGCCACTGCGCATGCGCGGCTCCCTAGCTGCAGTACCGGCTTTTGGCCACATAGCGGCAGCAGCGAGCTCTGGAAAATGAGCCACTGCGCATGCGCAGCTCCCTAGCTGCAGTACCGGCTTTTGGCCACACAGCGGCAGCAGCGAGCTCGGGAAAATGTGCCACTGCGCATGCGCGGCACCCTATAGCTGCAGTACCGGTTATCGGACACACAGCGGCAGCAGCGAGCTCGGGAAAATGTGCCACTGCGCATGCGCGGCACCCTATAGCTGCAATACCGGTTATTGGACACACAGCGGCAGCAGCGAGCTCGGGAAAATGTGCCACTGCGCATGCGCGGCACCCTATAGCTGCAATACCGGTTATCGGACACACAGCGGCAGCAGCGAGCGCGGGAAAACGTGCCACTGCGCATGCGCGGCACCCTATAGCTGCAATACCGCTTATCGGACACACAGCGGCAGCAGCGAGCTCGGGAAAATGTGCCACTGCGCATGCGCGGCTTCCTATAGCTGCAGTACCGCGTTTCGGACACACAGCTGCAGCAGCGAGCTCGGGAAAATGTGCCACTGCGCATGCGCAGCACCCTATAGGTGCAGTACCGGTTATCGGACACACAGCGGCAGCAGCGAGCTCGGGAAAATGTGCCACTGCGCATGCGCGGCTCCCTATAGCTGCAGTACCGCGTTTCGGACACACAGCGGCAGCAGCGAGCGTGGAAAATGTGCCACTGCGCATGCGCGGCTCCCTAGCTGCAGTACCGGCTTTTGGCCACACAGCGGCAGCAGCGAGCGCGGAAAATGTGCCACTGCGCATGCGCGGCTCCCTAGCTGCAGTACCGGCTTTTGGCCACACAGCGGCAGCAGCGAGCTCGGAAAAATGTGCCACTGCGCATGCGCGGCTCCCTATAGCTGCAGTACCGGCTTTTGGCCACACAGCGGCAGCAGCGAGCGCGGAAAATGTGCCACTGCGCATGCGCGGCTTCCTATAGCTGCAGTACCGGCTTTTGGCCACACAGCGGCAGCAGCGAGCTCGGGAAAATGTGCCACTGCGCATGCGCGGCACCCTATAGCTGCAGTACCGGATATCGGACACACAGCGGCAGCAGCGAGCGCGGGAAAATGTGCCACTGCGCATGCGCGGCACCCTATAGCTGCAATACCGGTTACCGGACACACAGCGGCAGCAGCGAGCGGGGGAAAATGTGCCACTGCGCATGCGCGGCTCCCTAGCTGCAGTACCGGCTTTTGGCCACACAGCGGCAGCAGCGAGCTCGGGAAAATGTGCCACTGCGCATGCGCGGCTCCCTAGCTGCAGTACCGGCTTTTGGCCACACAGCGGCAGGAGCGAGCTCGGGAAAATGTGCCACTACGCATGCGCGGCTCCCTAGCTGCAGTACCGGCTTTTGGCCACACAGTGGCAGCAGCGAGCTCGGGAAAATATGCCACTGCGCATGCGCGGCTTCCTATAGCTGCAGTACCGCTTATCGGACACACAGCGGCAGCAGCGAGCTCGGGAAAATATGCCACTGCGCATGCGCGGCTCCCTATAGCCGCAGTACCGGCTTTTGGCCACACAGCAGCAGCAGCGAGCGCGGAAAATGTGCCACTGCGCATGCGCGGCTCCCTAGCTGCAGTACCGGCTTTTGGCCACACAGCGGCAGCAGCGAGCTCTGGAAAATGTGCCACTGCGCATGCGCGAATCCCTATAGCTGCAGTACCGCATTTAGGACACATAGCGGCAGCAGCGAGCGCGGAAAATGTGCCACTGCGCATGCGCGGCACCCTATAGGTGCAGTACCGGCTTTTGACCACACAGCGGCAGCAGCGAGCGCGGAAAATGTGCCACTGCGCATGCGCGGCTCCCTATAGCTGCAGTACCGGTTATCGGACACACAGCGGCAGCAGCGAGCACGGGAAAATGTGCCACTGCGCATGCGCGGCACCCTATAGCTGCAGTACCGCGTTTCGAACACACAGCGGCAGCAGCGAGCGCGGGAAAATGTGCCACTGCGCATGCGCGGCTCCCTATAGGTGCAGTACCGCGTTTCGGACACACAGCGGCAGCAGCGAGCTCTGGAAAATGTGCCACTGCGCATGCGCGGCTCCCTAGCTGCAGTACCGGCTTTTGGCCACACAGCGGCAGCAGCGAGCGCGGAAAATGTGCCACTGCGCATGCGCGGCTCCCTAGCTGCAGTACCGGCTTTTGGCCACACAGCGGCAGCAGCGAGCTCGGGAAAATGTGCCACTGCGCATGCGCGGCTCCCTATAGCTGCAGTACCGGCTTTTGGCCACACAGCGGCAGCAGCGAGCGCGGAAAATGTGCCACTGCGCATGCGCAGCTTCCTATAGCTGCAGTACCGGCTTTTGGCCACACAGCGGCAGCAGCGAGCTCGGGAAAATGTGCCACTACGCATGCGCGGCTCCCTAGCTGCAGTACCGGCTTTTGGCCACACAGCGGCAGCAGCGAGCTCGGGAAAATGTGCCACTGCGCATGCGCGGCACCCTATAGCTGCAGTACCGGTTATCGGACACACAGCGGCAGCAGCGAGCGCGGAAAATGTGCCACTGCGCATGCGCGGCACCCTATAGCTGCAATACCGGTTATCGGACACACAGCGGCAGCAGCGAGCGCGGGAAAATGTGCCACTGCGCATGCGCGGCTCCCTAGCTGCAGTACCGGCTTTTGGCCACACAGCGGCAGCAGCGAGCTCGGGAAAATGTGCCACTGCGCATGCGCGGCTCCCTAGCTGCAGTACCGGCTTTTGGCCACACAGCGGAAGGAGCGAGCTCGGGAAAATGTGCCACTGCGCATGCGCGGCTCCCTAGCTGCAGTACCGGCTTTTGGCCACACAGCGGCAGCAGCGAGCTCGGGAAAATGTGCCACTGAGCATGCGCGGCTCCCTAGCCGCAGTACCGGCTTTTGGCCACAGAGCGGCAGCAGCGAGCTCGGGAAAATGTGCCACTGCGCATGCGCGGCTCCCTAGCTGCAGTACCGGTTATCGCACAGACAGCGGCAGCAGCGAGCGCGGGAAAATGTGCCACTGCGCATGCGCGGCACCCTATAGCTGCAATACCGGTTATCGGACACACAGCGGCAGCAGCGAGCGCGGGAAAATGTGCCACTGCGCATGCGCGGCACCCTATAGCTGCAATACCGCTTATCGGACACACAGCGGCAGCAGCGAGCTCGGGAAAATATGCCACTGCGCATGCGCGGCTTCCTATAGCTGCAGTACCGCTTATCGGACACACAGCGGCAGCAGCGAGCTCGGGAAAATGTGCCACTGCGCATGCGCGGCTCCCTATAGCCGCAGTACCGGCTTTTGGCCACACAGCGGCAGCAGCGAGCGCGGAAAATGTGCCACTGCGCATGCGCGGCTCCCTAGCTGCAGTACCGGCTTTTGGCCACACAGCGGCAGAAGCGAGCGCGGGAAAATGTGCCACTGCGCATGCGCGGCACCCTATAGCTGCAATACCGGTTATTGCACAGACAGCGGCAGCAGCGAGCTCGGGAAAATGTGCCACTGCGCATGCGCGGCACCCTATAGCTGCAATACCGGTTATCGGACACACAGCGGCAGCAGCGAGCGCGGGAAAATGTGCCACTGCGCATGCGCGGCACCCTATAGCTGCAATACCGCTTATCGGACACACAGCGGCAGCAGCGAGCTCGGGAAAATATGCCACTGCGCATGCGCGGCTTCCTATAGCTGCAGTACCGCTTATCGGACACACAGCGGCAGCAGCGAGCTCGGGAAAATGTGCCACTGCGCATGCGCGGCTCCCTATAGCCGCAGTACCGGCTTTTGGCCACACAGCGGCAGCAGCGAGCGCGGAAAATGTGCCACTGCGCATGCGCGGCTCCCTATAGCTGCAGTACCGGTTATCGGACACACAGCGGCAGCAGCGAGAACGGGAAAATGTGCCACTGCGCATGCGCGGCACCCTATAGCTGCAGTACCGCGTTGCGAACACACAGCGGCAGCAGCGAGCTCGGGAAAATGTGCCACTGCGCATGCGCGGCTCCCTATAGGTGCAGTACCGCGTTTCGGACACACAGCGGCAGCAGCGAGCTCTGGAAAATGTGCCACTGCGCATGCGCGGCTCCCTAGCTGCAGTACCGGCTTTTGGCCACACAGCGGCAGCAGCGAGCGCGGAAAATGTGCCACTGCGCATGCGCGGCTCCCTAGCTGCAGTACCGGCTTTTGGCCACACAGCGGCAGCAGCGAGCTCGGGAAAATGTGCCACTGCGCATGCGCGGCTCCCTATAGCTGCAGTACCGGCTTTTGGCCACACAGCGGCAGCAGCGAGCGCGGAAAATGTGCCACTGCGCATGCGCGGCTCCCTAGCTGCAGTACCGGCTTTTGGCCACACAGCGGCAGCAGCGAGCTCGGGAAAATGTGCCACTGCGCATGCGCGGCTTCCTATAGCTGCAGTACCGGCTTTTGGCCACACAGCGGCAGCAGCGAGCTCGGGAATATGTGCCACTACGCATGCGCGGCTCCCTAGCTGCAGTACCGGCTTTTGGCCACACAGCGGCAGCAGCGAGCTCGGAAAAATGTGCCACTGCGCATGCGCGGCACCCTATAGCTGCAGTACCGCTTATCGGACACACAGCGGCAGCAGCGAGCGCGGAAAATGTGCCACTGCGCATGCGCGGCACCCTATAGCTGCAATACCGGTTATCGGACACACAGCGGCAGCAGCGAGCGCGGGAAAATGTGCCACTGCGCATGCGCGGCACCCTACAGCTGCAATACCGGTTATCGGACACACAGCGGCAGCAGCGAGCGCGGGAAAATGTGCCACTGCGCATGCGCGGCTCCCTAGCTGCAGTACCGGCTTTTGGCCACACAGCGGCAGCAGCGAGCTCGGGAAAATGTGCCACTGCGCATGCGCGGCTCCCTAGCTGCAGTACCGGCTTTTGGCCACACAGCGGCAGCAGCGAGCTCGGGAAAATGTGCCACTGCGCATGCGCGGCTCCCTAGCTGCAGTACCGGCTTTTGGCCACACAGTGGCAGCAGCGAGCTCGGGAAAATATGCCACTGCGCATGCGCGGCTTCCTATAGCTGCAGTACCGCTTATCGGACACACAGCGGCAGCAGCGAGCTCGGGAAAATGTGCCACTGCGCATGCGCGGCTCCCTATAGCCGCAGTACCGGCTTTTGGCCACACAGCGGCAGCAGCGAGCGCGGAAAATGTGCCAATGCGCATGCGCGGCTCCCTAGCTGCAGTACCGGATTTTGGCCACACAGCGGCAGCAGCGAGCTCTGGAAAATGTGCCACTGCGCATGCGCGGCTCCCTATAGCTGCAGTACCGCATTTCGGACACATAGCGGCAGCAGCGAGCGCGGAAAATGTGCCACTGCGCATGCGCGGCACCCTATAGGTGCAGTACCGGCTTTTGACCACACAGCGGCAGCAGCGAGCGCGGAAAATGTGCCACTGCGCATGCGCGGCTCCCTAGCTGCAGTACCGGCTTTTGGCCACACAGCGGCAGCAGCGAGCTCGGGAAAATGTGCCACTGAGCATGCGCGGCTCCCTAGCCGCAGTACCGGCTTTTGGCCACACAGCGGCAGCAGCGAGCTCGGGAAAATGTGCCACTGCGCATGCGCGGCTCCCTATAGCTGCAATACCGGTTATCGCACAGACAGCGGCAGCAGCGAGCGCGGGAAAATGTGCCACTGCGCATGCGCGGCACCCTATAGCTGCAATACCGCTTATCGGACACACAGCGGCAGCAGCGAGCTCGGGAAAATATGCCGCTGCGCATGCGCGACTTCCTATAGCTGCAGTACCGCTTATCGGACACACAGCGGCAGCAGCGAGCTCGGGAAAATGTGCCACTGCGCATGCGCGGCTCCCTATAGCCGCAGTACCGGCTTTTGGCCACACAGCGGCAGCAGCGAGCGCGGAAAATGTGCCACTGCGCATGCGCGGCTCCCTATAGCTGCAGTACCGGTTATCGGACACACAGCGGCAGCAGCGAGCACGGGAAAATGTGCCACTGCGCATGCGCGGCACCCTATAGCTGCAGTACCGCGTTTCGAACACACAGCGGCAGCAGCGAGCTCGGGAAAATGTGCCACTGCGCATGCGCGGCTCCCTATAGGTGCAGTACCGCGTTTCGGACACACAGCGGCAGCAGCGAGCTCTGGAAAATGTGCCACTGCGCATGCGCGGCACCCTATAGCTGCAATACCGGTTATCGGACACACAGCGGCAGCAGCGAGCGCGGGAAAATGTGCCACTGCGCATGCGCGGCTTCCTATAGGTGCAGTACCGCGTTTCGGACACACAGCGGCACCAGCGAGCTCGGGAAAATGTGCCACTGCGCATGCGCGGCTCCCTAGCTGCAGTACCGGCCTTTGCCCACACAGCGGCAGCAGCGAGCGCGGGAACATGTGCCACTGCGCATGCGCGCCTCCCCAGGGCGGGCCGGTCAGAAGCCGGAACTGCAGCTCGGCACCGCGCATGCGTGCGCGCGCACAAGCGGAGCTGTAATCCCGGAGGGAAGCTCTCGCATCCGGCTCTGCTCTCACACGCTGGCGCTCATCAGCAGGTAAAAATTCTGCGCTTCGCTTTGACATTGTCCTCTAAGGGAAAGCTCTGGGTCTGGATGTCGCTTGCTTATTTGCTGTGGAGTATTTGTGTTTTTCAGCAATCGTTCCAAATAGAACTGGGTGGGTGGGGCAGGGCAGAGTCAGGGTCTTTGCAGGGACCTGGGAAGTAAAGTCTTGAACACAGAAAAGCTTAAAACATTTGCTGTACAGAAGGTTTCTCTGTACCCACTACATCTTATACTGCTTATTAGCAGTGACTGATGTTTGTAGGAGTACCGTGTGGAAGTGTGAACGTTCATTAGTGAACTAAAATTGCTTTGGTTCTGTGTAGAAAGTAGAGGAACTACAAAACAACATCGTGTGTCGTGTGTGTCGTCCCCCCCTTTTTTTTTTTTTTGTTAAACATACCGTGTTTGCAGGGCCTTAGCTTTCTATTGCCAGACTGGCAAAGCTTCCCAAGCTCTGTTCCCCCGCAGTCACCACAAGTCTCCAATAGTTGCCAGGATGGTGAGTTAGTTTTGGGCTTCTAGCCCTCCACTCTGCCATTGTTTTAGTCAGATCCTGCATTCCGCTCAGTTAAAGACTCACGAGAATTGCTTAACATTTGCATTTGGAAGTCATGCTTCAAACAATGAATTTGCAACAAATGGGTTTTTTTGACACTAGTCAATGAACTCCTGTAATACTGCAGCAAAAGGACATTTTTACTGGTTGTTGAATCTCAGAGTGATAACATAGGCATCCCTGTTGGAGCCCTTACCGCAACCACTGCAATGTTTGTTTACACCCTGCTCGGTTCTTTTGTAAAGGTGCGAAGCTGTGGGAGGTGCGTTATTCCCAAGGGGCTACGGCGCCGATGCTCTGGCTGTCGGCAGGAATGGGCAAAGCGGAAGGCTGTGTGGCTAGGGGAGAGTGGCGTGGACGTGCGACTGCTCTCTCTGTTGCACCAGAATTTCGACGGCTGGGTTGGGCTGCTAAATCGATGGAACGACTGGAAGAAACTTCAGAAAAGTGAGTGAGTACTCTCCTTATCTTTACCTTTTAAAGCAGTCTTTCTACAGACCCCTGTCCATGGCTTAGCTATTTGATTGGCGTGAAACAGACCCAGAATTTTGCTTTAAGCAGTGTTCTGATTCACTGAAATTCCCCATAGGTAGAGAGCAAGAATTACAAATGTAGCTTGGTGGTTGAAGTTCTCGGGGTTTCTGTGAAAGCTAACTTGCCAGAATGAGTAGGAAGCAGCCTGAATTCCAGTAGAGATACTGTATGAAAGGTCCTTTTCTTGACAGGAAGAGAGCTTCACGAAACGTCAGCACGGTTTGCCGTAGGGCCTCCGACATACTTGTTCAGTCATGAAACATTTTGAAACATTTGAAACATTTGCCTTGCGAGGACAAGGGCTGTCTCCTGGTAGGCAACTGAATTCTGTGACTGATTCCACCGCTCCGCCCGGGGAACCTGAAGGAGGCAGTCCCTAGGCCAATGCAATCTAAAATGGGGGTCGTTTTAGTTTTTTTAATCGTTTCTTAGGGATATGAGGCTTGTGTGGGTGTTTAGCTTGCCCTGTTCTTTCTGTTCCTAATTCTGAACCCACTGACTGGCATAAAAGAACGGTCGTGTTGTAGTCTGACGGTGTCGTCTCCCAGGAGCTGGTGGAAGGCCAGGGCTTACGTAAAGCTGATAAGGAGGATGCGGGCTGGAAAGCGGAACGTCTAAACGAGAATTACGGTCCTTGGGAGAGAAGCACGTCCTGAAGAAATAGGTAAGCTAATGGAAATGTTTTGGGAACCATCCGAAACAACTAGTAGGAGCGTGATAAGAAGGACCCTCCCGCAAACTGTCCTCATTATAATCCTAAAAGTCACACCCCTCGAGCTAGAGACCCCGGCCCGAGCAGAGAGCCCTCACCTCTGAGCGTGCGCAGCATATTAAAGTAGTGCTGTAGCTTTAAGTTGAAATAAGAGAAATGTAGACCAATAGAAAACTGCTTTGTGTAATTACTTACGCTTATGCATATGCGTAGCTAGCCTGTATAAATACTGTACTTGTAGGAGCGAACTTTGTGCTAGCTTTGTGGAGCTACCGCCTAGCGCCCATCTCTGCGCAGACATGCCATAAAAATACCTCTGCCCTGTGTGTATATGGGCGTCCCGCACACGGGGTAAACGACCTCACACTTGTGGGCTAACAGTTTTGACACTCCAGGTGGGACCGAGCTGACAGCCTCGCCCGGTTCGTCTTGCCGCATCCGACAGGGAGGAGAGGCCTGAGCGGACTCCAGCGCGCACCGACCCGTCGATCGGGGACTCCTTCAGCTCCTCTCCTGCGGTCGGGCGGTAAGCGACACAACGGTGCAATGTTCCTGAAAAGAGGTATTTTTTGGGGATAGGAGAAAAGGGGGTAGGGGCAAGATGTCTCGGGAAGCAGGCGGCCTCTGTTCTGTTCTGGGCTCTGCATAAGACGCACCGGGAAAGACAGGTGGCAGTAGCGTAGTTCTGTTTGTTTCTCCAGGCTGTCCTGTTCTGAGTAACGAAGGGAGACGTCCCTCGTTCTGGTTAGTGTAGAAATGCTGGGTTTTTCGGTACCGATATGGGCTCTGCTGCTTCCCAGGAGGCACCCCTTTGCTCTCCTCTAGGATGCATCCTGAAGCATTGCAATAAATTTGGGGGAGATGCCATGACTAAAAATCAGCTATCAGAAAGCGATAGTTCGAGCTCCCCTCAGACAGGCTGTAGGGCCTGAAGGAACACCGGTATCCGTACACGTACCTTTTACTGCTTCTGATTTATTAAACTGCAAACAGGTAGTCGGATCCTATCGAAACAATCCAGAAGGAATGTATAGTACTGTTAGTCACGACTCCTAGTCCTAACTGGGCAGATGTACAGGCTCTCCTAGAATATTTGTTTACCACCGAGGAGAGGAGAAGAATTTTAGAGAAGGCCAGAGAGGGACTGATCCAACAATGTGTGTGTGTGGGTGGGTGCCTAATACCGATATGTACCTCCCGAAAGAGGATCCGGAGTGGGATCCAAACACAAGTGTGTGGCATTACAGAGGGTAAAGGAATATCAGAAGTTAATTTTGTATGGGATTCAACACGGAGTGCAAAAGCCCAACAATTTATCTAAACTATCTGAAGTAAGGCAGGGGGATAAGGAAACCCCATCAGCCTTCTCTGAGAGATTGTGTGAAGTAGCTCGAAAAGGGACAGATCGGGATCCGGAAGATGATAGCAATTTACAGTTATTTAACATGCTGTTTATTGGTCAAGCAGCAGCAGATATAAGAAAGAGATGACAAAAGGCAGAGGGCGAGGATGGCATGACAATCTCACAGTTCTTCTCAATGGCATCTAAGGTCTGTAATAATCGGGAGGAAACAGAAGAGAAGGAGAAGCGGGGACGAGTAACGCCGCAAGCTTCTTTGTTGGCTGCCTTGACGGAAACACAAGAAAAAGGGAGAGAAAATACACGAGGTGAATTTTGTGGGCGAGGAAGGGGCCGTAGAAATAATAGTAGAAATGGTTATGACGTTCCCCTGGGAATGAATCGGCGTGCACATTGTAAGCAAGAGGGCCGTTGGAAAAAAGATTGTCCGTGCCGTCTGAGTAATGGGGAAAGAGAGACAGAAGAAGCCCTTGGAGTCATGCCGGAGATTGGGTTGGACTGAAGGGGGGCCGGAGGAATCTATGACAGTTTCCCCAGATGATCCTCTGGTTCCAGTCAAGCTGGGGAATGAAAGAATAGATTTTTTTAATTGATAGTGGAGCCACGCATGCTGTAGTAAGTAGTTGTAGGGGACCCTTAAGGTGAACTAAAATAAGCGTTGTTGGTGCAAGAGGGAAAAAGACTTTAAGGCTGTTTTTACAAGCTATGGAATGTTCCATTTTGGAAGCACTAAATTAACTCCTGAATTCCTTTAGATGCCAGAATGCCCCCTACCATTGCTTGGGTGGGATTTACTTGTAAACTGAATGCACAACTAAGTTCTTCTGAAGACTCTGTTCAGTTGACTCTGTTCAGCCCGCAGGGGACCTCTCCTGTTTGTGCTGGACGCCAGCCTGAACGGGACCTCTCCTGTTTGTGCTGGACGCCAGCCTGAACGGGACCTCTCCTGTTTGTGCTGGATGCCAGGCCGCAGGGGACGTCGCCTGTTTGTGGCGGACGCCAGCCCGCAGGGCACCTTGCCTGTTTGTGGCAGATGCCAGCCTGAACGGGACCTCGCCTGTTTGGGGCACACCGATGGCAGGCGCTGTCGCCAAAAGGCAAAGCAGGGTCATAGCAGAGTTTTCCATTTCTGGGGATGGGCTCAGCCGTCTCCTGCACAAACTTCTGTTATGTAGCAACGGGGATGGTAGCTTTCTTCTGTTTTCTTGAAGAACAAGAGGATGATGGAGCACGTGACAAGAGCATGATCTTTTTCTCTTCCTTTGGCAGTACAGGCACCCAAGGCCAGCCCGCATCCAAGGAACAGCACGGGGATATCCGTGTCGACCATCAGCAGAGGAAGGAAGCTTCTTTTGGAGGCTGAGGTGATGAAGCAGAGTCCTTAATTGTTCTGTTGGATTTTCAGCATGGGTGCGGGGAGGGCCTGGGACATGCAAAACGTGGTCCCGGACAGGGAAGCTGTTTATTAGCTGTCTATGAGAGCTATCATGGACACCACCGGACTGGCATCCTGTAAGGATGGTTTCACGTGTTTTCTTGTTTAGGGGCCAACCTTGGCTTTGGGCTGTAAACTCAAGTCTGCCAGGCCGGTGCCAGCTTGGCAGCAGCATCTGCCCACGGCAGCACCAGCTTGGTGGTGGTGTGTGCCCATGCCTGTGCCAGGTTGCTGGTTGTGTCTGGCTTGTGAGGCTTGGGGTAATTGGCCCCCTGTTCCCCATGGCGTGGGCTCCAGCTGTGGCCTGGGGCAGCACAGGTGGGACCCATGAGGTGAGGATGGGGCTGGGCCCAGGGTTTAAAAAGGGCTGAGGATGGGGCTGGCCCTGCTGTGCCAAGGGGGCTGCCTAGGCATGCCTGCCTGCCTGCCTGCCTGCCTGCCTGCCTGCCTGCCTGCCTGCCTGCGGGAGCTGGCTGAGGAGTGAAATGAAGGGGCTTCCCCAGGCAGCTGCCTCCAGCAAGGAACAGCCGGTCCCCACAGCCGGGACGGATCCGTCCCGGACAGAGTGCACCACCAGCACGTGGTGCCGGGAGCTCGGTGCCCCCATCGGCCGTGCGCATGAGCCACCGTGTCTCTGGGAAGCCTCTTGGGAGAGGAGCATCGAGGCACCCGGGCGGGCGAGGCAGCCGGCACTGTGGAGGAGGAAGGGGCAGAGGCCGAGAGAGAGAAGCCTCGGGGCGCCGAAGGTCTCCCGGCAGTGCCGGGAGCTGCGGTGAGTCGCGCATCCCTCGCGTGTGTCCAGGCCTCTCTCTGCCGTGCTTCTCCAGACCTCTGCCTGCCTCCTTGCCTGCACCTGCCTCTGTCTCCCTTTCAGGCTGTTTGGCTCCCCAAAGCTTTTTGCCCGTCTGCTAGCACTGCCCTCCACACCGTCGCCTTCTCCATTGCCTTTCTATGCCTCTCCCTTTCCAGCTCCCCACCTGCTATTATTTCACCCTTCCCACACTGCCTTCTTCCATATTGCTGGGGAAAATGGCATTTCTAGGTCTCCCTCTACGCAGTGACCTGTCTCTCTTTTCAGTGACTCCCTCTGCTCTGCACCCTGTCTTCTTTTTTCTAGTAAGCTGTCCCTATTTTTCAATTTTTTACTCTCATAATTCTTTTCTTTTTGAAATTTTGTTTCTAGGTGTACTCTTACTTTGTTTTCTGTCTCTCTTTTTTATTTTTTCCTGTTTCCTGTATCCTGGTGCTTTCCAAATTTTCATTCTGTGTCTACTTTTGTCAAGATGTCTCTCCCTGTTTAATTGTTTCCTGTCTGTCCTGTAGCCCGTTGCTTTTAACTTGTCTTTCCTCGTCTATCTTTATCCAGTTTGCTGTCCTCCTTTTTTAATTCGTTCTAGTCTGTCCTGTACCCAGTTGCCTTTAAGATTTTCTTTCTATGTCTCCGTCTACTTAGGTTTTTTGCTATTTTTTAATTTTTTCTCTCTTAATATCTTTGGAATTGAAAAAACTTTTGAATTTTTGTTTCTGTGTTCACTTCTATGTATTTTTTTCTGTCTCTCTTGTTTGTTTTTTCCTATCTGCGCTGTATATTGTGACTCTTAAAATGTTTTTTCTGTCTACTTTTACCCAGATGTCTAACCCTATTTCTTTATTATTTCCAGACTTTCCTGTGTCACGTTGCTTTTGACGTTTTTTCTATATGTGCTTGTATCCAGTTCGCTGTCTGTATTTTCTATTTCATGCTCGTCTGTGCCATAGCCTGTGTCCTGGTTTCCTCTGGGACAGAGTTAATTTTCTTCCTAGCAGCTGGTAGAGTGCTGTGTTTTGGATTTGAGGATGAGAATAATGTTGATAACACGCTGATGTTTGGGCTGTTGCTAAGAGGTGTTTACACTGCTCAAGGACTCTTTCAGCTTCCCATGCTCTGGCAGGTGCACAAGAAATGGGAGGGGGCACAGCCAGGATAGTTGATCCAAACTGACCAAAGGGCTGTTCCATACCATACGATGTCATGCCCCGTATATAAACTGGGGGGAGTTGGCGGGGGGGTAGGGGTCGCTGCTGGGGGACTGGCTGGGCATCGTTTGGCGGGTGGTGAGCGGTTGTATCTTTTTTTATTTTCCCTCCCTTGGGTTTTGTCGTCATCGTCGTCCCCCGCCCCCCCTCGTTGTTTTCCTCCTCATTACAATTCATTATTACTATTACTATTATTTAGTTCCAATTATTAAACTGTTCTTATCTCAACCCACAAGTTTTCTTGTGCTCTTCCGATTCTCTCCCCCATCCCACCGGGGGTGAGTGAGCGAGCGGCTGCGTGGTGCTTAGCTGCCGGCTGGGGCTAAACCGTGACGCCCTGTCACTTTTTAAATTTTGTTTCTGTGTCTTTGGTTATTTAGTTTGCTGTCCCTATATTTTATTGTTTTCTTCCTTTAAGGCCTTTGTCTTTCAAATTTTTTCTATGCCTACTTTTATCTAGTTTGCTATCCCTATTTTGAAATGTTTTCTCCTCTGCCTCGGACCCTTTTGCTTTTTCAATTTTCTTGCTACGTCGACTTTTATCAAGCTGTCTGTCCCTGGTTTTTTAATTCTGTCTGTCTTGTCACATACCCTGTTGCTGCTTAAATTTTCTGTCTTTTATTTTTTTTCTCTTCTCTCCATTCATCCGGAGGCTGAAGAGGGTCTCCTCGGCACGCTGTTATTTCTGAAGCGCTATTTGTACCCCTCTCGCTTTGTAAGAACGTCTCCTCCCTCTTCCTCAGAGCAGTCTTGTTGTCCTCTCCTCCATCTCGCTCGCCTCCAGTGGGTCAGTGTCTCCCTCCTGACCTCCGTACTCTGGTCAGATCCCCTCCCCAGTACCTTGGTGCCCTCAAGCCGCCTTCTGTCTCTCTGGCCATCTCGGCACCCCTCTGTTTCTGTCGCGACGCTTCCTGCGAGCGCCCTTGTGTTGCGTGGCCATCCTTTAGTTCTGCAGCAGGCTTTGTATCTTTCTTATTCAGAGACAACTCTTCCTCAGGCTTTCATTTTCCCTCAGAGCACTCTTGCCTTCCCTCCGCCATGTCGGATGCCTCTGTTCGGTCCCCGGTCCCCTGAGGACACCTCTGCTCTGTTCAGATCCCCTTCCGTGGGGAGGGGTTTTGTGGGATTGACGCAATCCCACAAAAGAGTGTGTCAGCAATCCTTTGTTTGTCTCGTTGTCCACGTTTCCCCCGCCCCCCGGAGCCCCCTCGTTCCTGTCACGATGCCTCCCGAGACTGTCCTCGTGCCCCACGGCACCCTTCGAGCTCTGCAGCCCTCTTTGTGTCTCTCTCTTATTTGGACAGAACCCCTCCTCAGGCTTTCGTTGTGCCCCACAGCTCCCTGACCTTATTCACTGCCGCCTGGGATGTCTCCATTCGGTCGCTCGTCCCCGGAGGACATCGCTGGGACACCCTCTTGAGTTTTGCACTGCGTGCCAGAGCCGCCTTCTGTCTCTCTCTCTCTCTCTCTCTCTCTCGCTCTCGACACCCTTCCTCTGCCGTCACCGTGCCTCCTGAGGCCGTGCTCGTGCCCCACGGCCCTCTGTGGCTCTGTAGCGCAATTTGCACCCTTCTTGCTCCCGAGAACCATTCCCGATGACATCTTTCATCTCCAGGACACTCGTGTTGTCCTCTGTGCTAGCTAGGACACCTCTGTTCAGTCCCTGGTCCCCTGAGGACATCTGTGGTCTGTTCAGATCCCCTCTGGACTTCTTCATTGTGTCCTCGAGCCTTCTTGTGTCTGTCCCTCTCAGAACCCCTCTGCTACTGTCACGATGCCTTCCGAGCAGCACGCTTTTAGCTCCGTGAGCCCCCTTTGGACTCGCTTTGTTGCATTCGCACCCCTCCTAAGATCTCTGTTCCCAAAAAAGAGTGCTCTTGTTCTTTTCTGTGCCATCTAGGATGCCTGCCCAGCTCCAGGGACGAGGCCCAGCACCAGGGACGAGGCCACAGCTCGGCCGCTCGGCCTAGGTCCCACAACTCAGCCTGGGCCCTGCACCTCAGCCCTGCAGCTCGGCTGCTCGGCCTCAGCCCTCGCACGCACACGCACACACACAGCCAGAGAACCTTTCACTCACAAAAATACCTAGAGATGGAGTTAATGAGAAGACAGGAGACTCTGCTGATCAGGCACAGGGCATGGCCAGACAGTCCTACTGACCAGCAACCGATTTGCATGCCACCAGCCCTTTTTATCCCCTCGTCCCTCTCTTTTCCGATGCTTGTTCCTCCCCAAACTCCTCCGATACCTCCCCTTCCCCACCTCTGGTTCCTCCAGTAAAGGTACCGTAGTACATCCTGTGCGGTCCCCGCGTGCGTCCCATATCCTTAGCCAGCAACCTTTCTCAGGCTGTGTGGTGATCCGGAAAGCCGCTCCCGTCTACTGGTTGTGACGAGCGTCGCCCCGTAGCATGGGGCTGATGGCTCTGCCGGGACAGCTCTGGCAGGAGCCAGGGCAGGGAATCTGTTTCTCTGGCTGGGTCACTGGGGTGCCTTACCTGGCACGGTGCCTCTGCGTGACCTGGAGTTTACGGGGACAAGCTTTTTATCGCGTAACCTAGCAGGGAACCACACTTAAAGCTTTGGAAAGATGCTCTAAAACTAGAACTGTCCAATGACCTTAGTAGTTGGATTGGTTTGTGGGATAAGCCTATCGGAGGCATCAACTTGAAGACAGCTGCTTGACCCGTTTTGTTGATTTCAGTCCCGTTGTTTGAAGGAAGAATGTACAGAAAGGGCCGAGGAGGTGTGACAAGAAGAAAGGAAAGAGCAAGTAAGTCTTGAGAGAGGGGAAGAACCTCAGTGCTGCGAGTGACTGAAGGTGCTAAGGGCTACGAGATTTTGGGGGTAGGTGTGCACATGTGAAGGTCTGGGCGGGAACAGCGCACAAAGAGTAGTAAAATACAGTTGGGGAACCCAAGATTGCTCCTCATTCTGGGCCTGCGCACGCGCCCTTGCTCTTGCAGCTGCAGACACGCTGGAGCTGCGGGGGGGCAGGCACGCCAGCCTGCCTGGAAGCAGGCTTTGGGCGCGGGGTCCCTCGGCCGAGGCGGTGCCAGTTAGTGGGGGGAGAGCCCTGTGTGTTGGGCAGGTGAGGGGCGAGTGAGGCCGGAGCATGGCAAGGGCTGGGCTGGGGCAAGCGTGGACAGAGGGGACAGAGAGGAGGACCTGAAGGAATAGGGGTTGTGAGCTCTTCATTCCCAACCAGGTCACTGAGGGGCAACCACCTACAGTACCCGAGATACGGGGGAAGGTCTGGGGCCAGCACAAACGGTGCTGAGAGAGGGAGTTTCCATAGGGTCTGGTGGTGGCTGCAGGCTGCTTCCCATCAGCCACAGTGAGCCCCGTGGCATGCCGCACAGCCCTTTTGGTGTGCACCAGTTTGTATTCGGCTGTGCCCTGGAGCCCTCTGAACTCCTGAATTCATATTTTGGGTTCCCCCCCAAGTCCTTCCGTGTGTCCCAAGGCCCTGTGTTTGTCACACAGTATGCCACCATGCTTCCTCTTTAGCTTTCCTCCCATCCCAGAGTTTTGCCAGTGCTTTTTTGGTGCGCTCGGGTCAACTGTTTCCCTCTCTGTAAGGCCCAGGCCCCCCCCCCCCTTCACCTGTCTGTGCCCCCAGAGTCCTATGTTTTCCTTGTCACCTGCTGATGGCTTCCTCCCACCCCACCGTTGCACTCCAGAGCTCTCCCTTTGTTCTCATCCCCTTTTCTCTTCCCGTGCAGCCCAGGACTCTCCCTTGAGCTTTTGGCAAGCTGCCCTCAGGAGCTGGGGCACCCCTCTGCTGTCCCGGCCACCACAGCTGTCCCCAGTGGGGCCGAGGGCAATAGCCTGTGTTCTCTGTGGGATGCAGTTCTGGGCCCAGGGCCTGGGGCTGACAAGCCTCTGGAGTGGCCAGCAGGGCCGATGGCTATGGTGCCTGTGTCCCCCGGGCTGCAGCTGGGGGCCGGGGGCTGCTGAGCTGGGCTACTGCCACGAGTGCGGTGTTCACGTCACCCCATGAGGGTAGGTCCAGGACAACACAGCCAGTGCTGAGCAATACAGGCTGGGACCAGGAGCGAGGCTGCAAGCACAGAACAGGTGAATGGGGCCGGGGCGGGGGGGGGGGTGAGGGGGTCCCTGCGACCGGGAACATCCCAGGGAAGGTGACCCAAAGGGGGAGGTGGGGCTGGGGCAACAGCGATCGGGTCCAGGAAGACCCGCGCTAGGGCCAAGGAGCGGAGGGTGCGGCGCCGGGGTCGTGGGTGGCCCAGAAGCCGAGGGGATGAGGGAAAGCTGATGCACCGGGGCAGCGGGGAGGCTGCACATGGACATGCGGGGCTGCCTGAGTGCTGGGGCTCACCGGGGGGTAGGGGTAGTGCTGGGGAAGCACCTGGGCTGGGGTCCTGCGAAAGGGCAGTCCCGGCACAAAGGTGTGTGTGTGTGTGTCCCCCCCCGGTGCGGGGGGGTGGGGTGGGGTGGGGGGTGGAGCGCTTCCAGGCCGTGCGGAGGTGTGGGCAGCGCTGGAGGGGTTCGGGGCAGCTGGGGAAGCATCGGACCCGAAGCGGAGCCGGTGGTGGTGCTGGGAATCGTGGCACGGCGGGGTCCCGCGGGCGCTGGTGAGGGGAGGAGGGCGTACGGGACGGTGTCCCCACAGGGTTAAAGCCCAGGGAAGGCAGCAGCCCGCAGCATGCTGGGAGCTGTAGTCCTGGGGTAAGCAGCGTGTGGTGGGGCACGTTGGTCGCAGGGCATGCCGGGAGATGTAGTCTTTCGGCAGGGCGCTTGCAGACAGCCCCCTGCCCTGTGCAGCACGCCGGGGTGCGTACTCGCCCCATGCCGGCCGCCGGGTACCTGCCGGGGCTGGCAGCCGTCTGCCGGCGGGGAACGGCCTCGGGCACGTGGCGCGGGGGGGGGGGGGGGGGGCGGGAGCGGGAGGGGGGGGGGGGGGGGGGGGGCGCGCGCCCGCGCTCGCTGCCGCCCTCTGGCGGAGGAAGCGCGGTACTGCAGGTCCGGCACCGCGCATGTGCGGGGGGGGTGCCGCCGTGCTCGCCGCCGCTGCCGTCCGCCGGTAACGGCAAGGAGCTGTTGCGGTGCCTGCGAAGCGCCGCCGCCGCGCTCGATGCTGCCTCCCGGTAAGGAAACGCCGCTGCCGCCGCCCCACGTGCGCGCTGCCGGCGGGCGCTCGGCGCGGGACTGCAGCGCCGGTCTGCAGCGCCGGCGCCGTCCCTGGGCCGGCGCCGCCCGCCGGGTGCTCGCCGCTGCTGGTGCCGCGGCACGGCCGCAGCGCGGTGCTGCCGCGCGGCGTTCGGGCGCCGGCGCTGGCCCCTCCGGCGCGCCGTCGGCGGCCGGCGCATGCGCGGTGCCCGGGAGCGGCATGGCGGCGCGCTGGGCGCGGGTCCCGGCGGCGGCGGGTGTCCCGGGGCACCGGCGAGGCGAGCGAACGCCTTTGGCGGGCGCGGGGGTGTGTTCTGGCCGCGGTCGGGAAGCCTCCCCCTGCCCGCTGCGGCAGGCTGCCGGTGTGCTGGAGGCGAGCTGGGTCAGGGCAGCCCCAGGGAGTTGCCCGAGAGCTGAGAGAAGGGAAGAGGGGAAGGAGGCGGACACCCCCCAGGCGAGGACGCCGGGCGCCTCCCCGCTTCCAGAGCTCCCCCTGAGCCTCCCCCGGCCCCGCTTGCCCCCCCACCCCGCGCAGCTGCCCCCAGCTCCAGCCCCTCCCCTGAAGCCTGTCCCGTAGCCCCCGGTCGCCCCCAAGCCCTGTCGTGCCAGTGGCAAGCTGGCCTTCCGCGTGTGTCCAGGAGCCCCTGCGGAAGGGGAGGCTTCAGCCGGGGGCGATCTGCGGTAATAACGGTGGCGGCTTCTTCTTTCCCTCTCCCAGAGGCTGCGCTGAGGCCGCGGTTGTCCCTTCCTCCCCTGGGGCTGCCGGTGACGGCACCCGCCTCAGGCTTGCGTGGGTTGTCTGTGCCTGGCCTCGCTCTCCTGGCGGCGTGGGGGCGAACATGGACAGGCGGAGCGCTTGGTGGCTGTGGACAGGAGCTGCGGCGGCTGAAGCTGGAGAGGCCAGAGAAGAAGAAATCGAAGGCCGGCCGGCCGGCAGCTGCCTCCCGCTGCAGGCAAGAGAGAGCCCGCCTCTCCGGGCGAGGAAGGATCCCTCCTCGTAGTCCGCAGCAGGCCAGGCCGCCAGCGTGCACTGCAGGGTCTGTATGCGTAAGCCGGAGCGTGGTCTTGCTCCCTGTCCCTGTCTGACAATCTGTGTCCTGCTCCTTGTCCTTCTTTTTCCCCTCTCTCTATCGTCCCCCATCCTTCTTCCTGTGTGTCTTTTTTCTCTTTCTGTCCTTCTGCCCCAACGCTTCTTTCTCCACCTCTGTCCTGCTCCCTGCCCCTTGTTTCCTCTCGCTGTCCCTCTGTCCTGCTTCCTGTCCCCGTTTTTTCTGTCTTTATTTCTCTGTCCCGCTGCCTGTCCGCTCGTTTCTTGCTGTACCTCCCCGTCCAGCTGGCTCTCCGTTTTTTCCTTTCTCTCCTTCTCTGTCCTGCTCCCTGGCCCTTTTTTCTCTTTCTCTGCCTCTGTCCTCTAGCTCGTGGCCGTTTTTTTAATTTTTCCTTCTTGGTCTCTTTGTACAAATCTCACCCTTTCTTTATTTCCCAATCCCTTTGTCCTGTTCCCTGTCCTTTTTCTCTCTCTGTCTGTATGTCCTGTGCCCTGTCGCCGTCGTGTCCCTCTGTTCTTCTTCCTCTCCTTTCCCCCCCGTCTCTCTATCCCTCTGTCCTGCTCACTGCCCCTGCATGTTCTTGCTCCATCTCTCTGCAGGGCTCCTCGTCCCTCTTGTTTTTGATTTCTCTGCCTCTCTGACCTTTTCTTTCGGCCTTTCATTCTCTGGCGGCACCTCAGTCTTCTCCCTTGTCTTGCTTTTGTCTTTCCAGTCCTCTGTCCTGCTCCCCATCCCGGTATTAAATAGGGGTGGGTGCAGGCCCTGTTCTCTTGGGACTGGCGGGGGAAAAAGCAGCCCCGGGCCCAGCGCTGTCCTGGGGTTTGTCGGGGGGTTTTGGGGCCGAGTCCGTGTGCGAGCGGGGGGAGTAGGGGCAGCCCCACGCGGCTCTCGGGTGCTGCTTGTTGGGGCTGGGCAGCCTCTGCCGCTCCCGGCGCAGGTCGGGCAGCGGCGGCCCGGGGGGCTCCTGCGGCGCCGGGCGGGTGCCGGTGGCCGGAGTGGTGGGGAAGGGCCGCGGCTGCGGCCGGCGGGGGTTCCTGGAGGCGGCTGGGCCCGGCTCCCCGCGGGGGTGCTTGGGGCTGGGGGGGTTTGGGGTGCGGGCCCGGCACCCCAAACCGGTGCTGGAGAAAGCAAGCCGGAAGCAGCCGCACTAAAGCGATGCCCTGCCTGTGCTGGTGCGGCCCCGCAGAGGTGTGGGGCCGGGCCCTCCGCAGCGCCCAAGCGCTCCCCAAAACTGCGTGTGTGGCCCTGGGGGTGCAGGGCTGTGGGGTGGCTGCGCTCCCCCCACCCCGCAGCATCACGCATGGGGACCGCAAAGGGGTCGGAAAGCAGAGAGGGTGAGCTGGTGTGGGGCCTGAAAACGGAGAGCCGGTCTTGTGTTCCGGGGGCTTGAAAAGAGGCTCCCGTGGCTGATTTTGGGGCTCGGAAACAGCTGGAGTCGTGCGTTTTCAGGACCTGCCAGAGGGGACCAAGTGGTGTGTTTTTGGGCTGAGGAGCAGAGGTGAAGCGCTGCGTTTTTGGGCCTCGAGAACAGGCTGAGCAGGTGGGTTTGTGGGCTCAGGAATGGGAGCTGGTTTGGGGGCCCAAAGCAGAAGCCGGTTTGGCTGTTTGGGCAGGGGGGTGGGAGGGCATTGGGGGCTGCGGGGGAAAGCGGAGGGTGGGCAGGGTGCACGGACCCTCCCTGGAGGTGGGGGTCTGGTCGCGTCGGACCCCAAAGTTCGGGAGGCCGGCGTGCCCCGGGCCAGACTCGAGGTCTGAGGTGGTCTCTGGGGGGGAAGGGTGCATTTCAGACCCCGCACGCCCTCTTGGAGCCCAGCTCTTCTTTGTATGCTGCTGAGAAGAGTTCTGAAGTACTTAATCATACAAACTAATTAATCGGTATTTCCACAGGGTACAGCGGTGATGTTTAATAGTAATATTCAAGTTCTGACAGCGACTGCTTTCCGACCTTGTCCAAAGCCCAGGCTGTTGCAAATAGCTGGAGCTGGTAAGGAGAAGGAGCCAAAATCAAGCGGAGCTTCGGTGCAGAGCTGGAGCTTCAGCTAGCCAGAACTGTGGCAAGGAGGAGCTGGAAGGAGATGGGGTGTCCGCTGCCTGGAGCGTGCGTTAGCCAGGGGCGAGGTTACCTGTGGCTGTAATGAGCGGGAGCGGCCGTGAGCTGGAGCGCCTGTTCGCCGGAGCATCCGTCGGCCGGGCTGCGCCGCCAGCAGGGCTGCAGAGCGGCCGGGCGCAGGCAGGGCTGTCCCCAGCAAGCGTCTCTGAGCAGCAGGGAGGCGAGCGGCCCTTCTGGCAGCGGGGAGCCTGGCCTCTTCCCTCGGGGATTAAATCCACGCCCTGCGCCTCTCCCTGCACGGAGGGTGTCTCCCGGTCCCCTTCCTGGGGGTGGAAGCGAGGTGGGGGTGGCCCGGCTCTCCTGGGGCAGCCCCGCTGCGAGGGGGCGCGGGCGAGGCGTCCGCACGAGGCGGCGGTGTCTCCCTGGTGCCTGGCAAAGGGGAGAGGGGCTGGTCGGCTGGAGCTCCCGGGGCGCACGGCCTGGCCCCGCAGGGCCCCTCTGGCAGAAGCCTCCCCTGTGCTTTCCCCGTTGGCTGGGTGTGACAAACAGGATCATTTTTTGCCTCCTCTTTTCCCAGTGTCACCTTCTGCGTCACGTGAAGAAAAGCCTGCGTGGTGGATCCCGCTTGCTGCTCGGGTAATGGCGCGTATGGGGCCGGGGGAGCGGGGAGAAACCTTTGTGAGTTCAGGGAGGCTACAGATGCTCCACATGAAACCCAGAGAAAAGGCAAACGTGCTGCCAGTGCCGAAAAGCTGATGAAAACTTGCCGTTAACAGAGCGTGCCTCGTTCCTGAATTGGTCCCTTGGCAGTTACGAATGTTTTCCTTTTGGGTAAAAGAATGAACTTTCATCTAGGAGAAATGAAGAGCTGCCTGTTGCCTTCTTCAGGGTCAAGTGTTTTCTTCTGTTTGTTCAGACTACTTTTATGGGCAAGTTGGGAAGAGCCTTTTATTTTTATATGCACAACTACCTTTTTAGTCATCTCTGGTGTCAGTAGAGTTGAGTAATTTTTGAGCACCTAGCTGCCAGTAGAAATATAATGAATGAAATGCGATGGAAACTGACATTTCAATTTGATTTGTATTCAGGTTTTTTTTTCATACGAGTGTTGATGGCATGCTGTGCTGTGCGTCAGTCCACATTCTGTTCCGTGGAGCCTTTGGTCTAGGAGTTTTATGTACCAAAAAAAAAGTTTGTCCTTCCAAAAAAGGACTAGTCATTCCTAGGCTTGAGGTGTAGACTGGGAGAGTCTCTGGAGCCCATGATCAGAATGACAGTGCTGCTGCTCTTTGTCTTCACTGGCGTTAATTTCCCCACTGCTCCGTGGTGGTTGGGAGCCCTGAGTCGTTGTTTTTTTTTCTGTCTCTAACACATTTTTTTTCCCCAAGGAGAGGCTACATTTAAAAGTGAATGAGTGTCCTGGTTTTGTCTGGGATAGAGTTAATTTTCTTCCTAGTAGCTGGTATAGTGCTGTGTTTTGGATTTGAGGATGAGGATAATGTTGATAACACGCTGATGTTCTAGTTGTTGCTAAGAAATGCTTACACTGGTCAAGGACTTCTGAGCTTCCCCTGCTCTGCCGGGCGCACGAGAAACTGGGAGGGGACACAGCCAAAAGCGTTGATGGAAACTGGCCCAAGGGCTATTCCATCCCATCTGGCGTCATGCTCAGCATAGAAACTGGGGGGAGTTGGCCGGGGGATAGGGATCGCTGCTGGGGGAGTGGCTGGGCATGGGTCGGCGGGTGGTGAGGGGTTGTATCGCTTGTTTTTTCCTGGGTTTTGTTCCTCTCTTGCTCTCTTGTTGTTTTCCTTCTCATGAGAATTCATTCTTCTTCTTTTGTTCCAATGCTTAAACTCTTCTTGTCTCAGGCCACGAGTTTTCTGACTTTTGCTCCTTGGATTCTTTCCCCCATCCCACTGGGGGGCGGGGGAGGGAGAGCAAGCTGCTGGGTGGTACTTAATTGCCGACCGGGGCTAAACCACAACAATTAGTTTCCTCCGAAACGTGTCAGTCACTAAACTTGAGTGATGTTTATTAAAACCACAAAAATGGCACCTGTCTTACAGACCTGGAGTCCTTCTGAACGTGTATTCATCCCACGCAAATGTCATTGGGCTACAGATCGTCTGCACTTTGCGCTTTGACGAGACAGCGTGCTGAGACAGGGATGAGCTCTGAAAGAAAAAAGGTACAAGGTCATGGGGTTTTTGGTCTGTTTTTTTTTGTGGGGGGCGCGTGCGTGTGTTTTAAAAAGAAGAGTGCGATGCTGAGTGGTGGCAGCCCGCAGAGCTCTCTTGCTGCCGGAGCTCTCCTTTTCTTCTCTTTCACTCCTCTTTCATGGCTGTAATGGTAATTTGGACAATTGTAGAGGAGCAGTTAAGTTAGTTGCCTGTGTCGATGTGCTGGTAGTCCCAGGAAGGTAAGTGCTTGAAGCAGTAGTGAATAACTTGGCTGCAAGTGGAATTTCCGAAGGAAGAAGAACAACGGGAAGCAAATAGCAAGTTACCAAACAATTTGCGTGGGTGAAAGACGTTGAAGTTTTATTGCCAAATGTTGTTGGGCAGTATGTTCCAAGTGGCTATTTTTGGTCAACGTGAATTTTCAGGAAGTTCAGGGTTGTGCGTGGCAAAACGTGTCCCTCTGTTTATGCATGCTGCTATGTAAATGTCCAGCGGCAGGGCTGTTGTTCTCTGCTCTCCATGCTGCCACGGTAGCGCTGTGGTGTTTAGACCCGACAGAGGGCTTTAGGAAGGGAAGGGGAATGCCTGTTTTCCGTGAGGGCTATGAATGCTGACCCTTTTCTCCGCCGCTTTCCCGTGCGCGCGATGAAGCGGTTTTATTTTTCTCCCTTGTTCCCGGTCTAAATAGTTGTGAAGCTGTCGCTGCTGTGGGATTGCAAGTGGTGTTTCTAGGTTTTTGTGGGGTTCTAGTTACGGATCCCTTTTGCTGTGGGGAAGTGTCAAGATAAGGTTTTCAGTGTAAAGCTTCAGAAGCTACATCCACTGAAATCAGGGGAGGTGGAACTGATGTTGCGCGTGCAGCTGTGCTCGCGGGGATGCTCGGTGGCCCCTCGTCCAAACAGCAAGGGGCGTGTGGCCATGCGGAGGGCTGTGCTCTGGGTCTGAGGGCGTGCCGTCTTTTTGCTGTTGGAAGACGGACTAGAGCGCGTGGCTGTGAAATGTCAGGACAGTCAAAAGCTGGGAGGGACCCTAGGCAGGTTTGGTGGCACAACTGCAGTGTGAGAAGGACTTGACCGTTTGGAGAAACGGCCTGCAAAAAATCATTCCTGTTTTGCAAGGAGGCAGTTCACAGGGACAGATGGGTTGCTGTGCTGTTTAACGAAAATGCTCACCTTGGGACGTATGGGGTGAGGAAGTCTTGACTGTACGTAGGCTTTGGAAACTGTACGTAGGTATGTGTGTGCGTCACCTGCGTGTATCTATGAAAGGGGTTCTAGTGAAACCAAAGGTGCCCATGAGTCAAAAAAAGGCGTGGCTGTCTAAAAACTGCAAAAGCTCTAGCGGCCTGTGTCATCAACTGTAGCAAAGATGAAGGAAAACCCTTTATCCTCCACTCAGTTGTAGTCTTCACCAAGCTTCACAAAAAAAGGAAGCTTTAGATTCCTACCCGGCATTATGCTAAAGGTTTTTTTTCCTCTCTCAGCAGAACGTCAGCTGCCACCATTTCGCCGTGGTCGCCCTTTCTTCTGCCAGGAAAGTACGAGACGGATGGAAAGGCTGCGTAGTGGTCTGCAAGTACACGGTACGCCTACGATGTGTGCCTGCGTTTTTCCTAAGGTACTCGTAGCGTGGACTTTAAAGGTAACATGAAGAATGTGCCAACTCTCCTTCTATAGTATTTCTATGAAGTATTTCAACACAAATGCTACAAATAGAATAAGGTGTGTTCTGGAGCATGCTGTCCTGGTTTTGGCTGGGATAGAGTTGATTTCCTTCCTAGTGGCTGGTATAGTGCTGTGTTTTGGGTTTTAGTAATATTGATAACACGCCGACGTTTTGGCTGTTACTAAGCGGTATTTACACTTGTCAAGGACTTTTTTTCCCAGCTCCCCATGCTCTGGCAGGTGCCCAAGAAGCTGGGAGGGGGCACAGCCAGGATTGTTGATCCAAACTGACCAAAGGGCTATTCCATACCATATGACGTCATGCTCAGTATATAAAGCTGGGGAAGAAGAAGGAAGGGGGGGACATTCGGAGTGATGGCGTTTGTCTTCCCAAGTAACTGAAAAGAGCTAAAATCCCCAAAGACAAAAAGAAATGTTGTCAATATCTTGGTTGCTCAATGTTTCCTTTTAGTTTCCCTTTCACAAATAATTTAGCCTAGCTTGCCAGTATTGTTGGCCTTAAGTAAGGAAGCTTAGATAGTAGAATTGCTAACGAGCATTCTTTATTTGACCTAGTCAGTAGAGTAAGAATGCTTTGCCTGTGTTAAATCCTTGGTTAGCTGAGAGAGTTGCAATGTAGATAGATAAAAAGGAATTCTCCAGGCCCTGTGTCCCTGGAAAGGGCTGATAAGGAGAAACTACACAAGAACCACCTGATTTTGGATATGCAAGGAAGGTATGAGTAAGACAAAGATGGACTGAGCATGCGTAAAGACAAAGTTCAGTCAGCGGTCAGAGTGATGAAGACTACTGACTTCCTCCAAGGACCACCAGAGGATCCCTAACGACCACCTAAGGACTTAAGTACGCATGCGTCAGGGACATTTGCATATATTAATGAGTTCCAAGAAATCTCATGTTTATATAAATTAATCTTATGAATATGTATATTTTGCAACAGATAACCTCTGCGATCTTGCTTGTTTGTCGGAGCACTTATGGTGGAGCGATCCCCAGTGCTGCCCAGCGCTGTAATAAAGGATGCCTGCTTAATAGTAACTCCGTTGCTATTGAGTTTGATTTCGGGAACACTCTGAAACTCCACTTCACCTGTTGGGAGATTTGGATTTTAAAGGGTAGTCTCCACGAATTTTGTTTCATAACCATTACGCGTGAGGGAGCCCTGCTTTCCTGGAGATGGCTGAACACCTGCCTGCCCATGGGAAGGAGTGAATGAATTCCTTGCTTCGCTTTGCTCGCGCGTGCGGCTTTTGCGTTCCCTATTAAACTGTCCTTATCTCAACCCACGAGTGTTCTCACTTTTACTCTTCCGATTCTCTTCCCCATCCCACCGCGGGGGGAGTGAGCGAGCGAGCGGCTGTGTGGTGCTTAGTTGCCGTCTGGGGCTAAACCACGACAATGCCTACGCAAAGCCAACTTCTGTCCGTTTCTTTTCTCTTCCTGAAAGCGTAATCTTCTGTTTCTGTGCGCTTACTGTTAAATGATACTGTGAAAATAATTTTGTACTACAAGAGGAAAGAAACTGTTGGGAAGAGTTCAGCTGTTCAGAAGGAAGAGCCTTTGTTTTCATGGTAAAAGCTTTCTGCTTTTTCAGTCAGTAAGTTTTTGAAATATCTTCTAGCAGTACTTGAAAAACCTTGCTGCGATCCTAGCGTCCGTACTAAAAGCCGTCAAGGTCAAAGAAGAGACGTGGACAAAACGGGAGAAATGGGCGTCGCTTCCGCGTGTTTTCCAGGCTTTCCCAAGAAGCATTAGCAGCCTTGTAAGTACCGCCAGTGAGTCCCGATGTGGTTTTGGTGAGTTACTGCTTCAAGAAGGTCCTTTTTCCGGAAGCTACAGTGTGTAATTTTTGGCTTCAGTTGGAAAGAGATTTTCCCGACTGGAAATCCTTCTCATTCAGAGAAGTTGCATTTGATGAACTTCCCATCGGAGCGGCTGTACGTGCCAGTAGAAGTCATCAGCAACAAGACTTTTCACTCTCTTGAAAAACAAACAAAAGTCCATTTCCTTCCAGGGGCCCAAGCCCAGCACGTCTTCCAAAAGCTGATGGCATCGCTGGTCTTTGGTTCTCAGTTGTAACAGCCGAGGTATGTTAAAAAGCCGTTCCTCCGCGTGCTTCAGTACAGCCAAAAGCATTAGCAAATCTGCCAGTCCCTTTTGGTAGCCTGATGTGTTGCAGCGCTGGGGATTTGATTTCTGTGTGGCTGCCCGCCCCCCCCCCCCCCCCCCCCCCCCCAGTGAAACCATCTGGGGGATCTCTTATGTCACTGACTTTTCTATCATAACTGAAACTTTAAACAGAAGCTAAAATTGTGTCATTTACAAAGTGATTGGCACTGTTTAAACTGTGACTGCCCAATAGCTGTGGCATACAACTTACGAGGTGTATTTCAGCAGTTGGGTATTTGTTCTCCATGTTTCAAGAGAGAGGCAACGGAATGTTATGGGTTTTTCCCCAATATTTTGACGGCGTGCTCTGCAGTGCTTTATTTCTGCCTCTCGTTCCATGGCGCGTTTCCCCGGCGCTTCAGCGGCGTCTCTCTTGGGCAGCGTGGCTGGGCAGATGTCCCTCCTAGTTACATAGCACACGGCCCCCCCCAGTCCCATTATAACCGTGCATTTTGGAGAGAGATGATGTAATGGTATCCCAGCTGTGCAAGTTAAATGAATGCAAAAGGAAACTCAAATGCTTTTATCGTGTAAGTGTTGTTGTTGGATGTATGTAAACATACGCCCACCTTGTTAGTGTAGAGTGAATTACTGAGATTTGTCCTTTATTTTCCGTGTTACTCTCTAAAGTTTTACACTTCCCTTTCAGCTTTCTTGACCGAGCAAGCGAGACGTGCAGCAGCAGCGCGAGGGCGGCAGCCGTTGTGGTGGATCCCTAAGCGTAGGTTCTGATGAGGGTCCGACCTTGTCCTGCAGCCTCACGGGGTTGTCTGCCTGCAGCAGTGCTGGAAGGAAGGGATGAGACATTTTCCAAGAGCAGCAAGAGCGTTCACTTTTAGGTGAAGAAGGTGTTGAAAATCCTATCCCTTGGTCTTAATAGTGATTTGAAGCGTTGCAGTCCCTGTAGCTGTTAAAGCATGCCCTGTATCTCGAGCGGAGCTGTTTCCCTAGAATCCTCCTTTAGCTCAGCTGCTCTCCTATCCCTTATTCTGACTGAATGCCTGTACTTTCTGCTGTGCTGTTTTTTTCATGGGCTGAAATGGAATTTGGGGTTTGTGAGAGACTGAAAGAGTTAACGTCTCGAACGTTGTGGCGATTTGAGGCGCTATTTGCATGGCGAGGGCAGGTCGGGGAGCACGGGGTGGGGGAGAGCAAGAGCGGGACGTGGAGAGCGCGTCGGAGGATGCGCCGTTCCAGGTTCTGCCAAACCTGACCATGTATGGCCAGAGGTCGCACAGAGTTTATCTGAGGAAGGGGCTTGCAACCGCCCCAGAGACCCCTCATGACCACCCCCCTCCCCCAGCGCCTGCGCAGAAGATTGAGAACTTTCTAGAACAATAACCATGTCAGTCCTGAAGGGGCGTACCTGGAGGCGGGGATTAGCCAATAAAAGGCTTGCCCCCCCCAGGGAAGCGCGCGCACGCCCACCACTGGACGATTGCCACGTCTGTCATCGTCATTGCGGGATTCGAGGGTGGTGATACTTTTTCTTTCTCTTTTCTCCTCTCTCCTCCTTTCCTTTTCTTGCTTCTCTTCTCCTCTGCTTTTCCAATATATATATGCAAGTTTGGGATCGGGTTGCCCGGAAAATAGCTCCATTGCCAAATTGCCTTTGTTCGTTCATTAGACTCGTCGGGTTGTTAAGTTTGTCCGTTTGTGGAATTCGCCAGTAAATAAAGTTGCTGGCCAGCCTGTTCCTCTGGGTCATTGTCGTGACTCTGCCGACCACGCGGCTCTGCCGAGCAGAGATCGGCCTTTGTCGGTACTCAAACAGTCGGGGAATCGAAAAGATTCACCCCTCTCGCAACCCACCGAGTGGGACGAGACATTAATTTGGTGTCAGAAGTGGGATTCCCTGACTTGATCAGTGAGAGGAAGAGGGAGGGGATATCAATTGAGTCGAGAAGGGAGGACGTGAATCGGCTGAGTCCGAGTCCTCCGGCAGATGATGATCATGGCTTCCTGGGTTCAGCCTGATCTGGACTGCTCCCCTTTGTTGTTAGAGTTGTTAAAAGCTGTTGTTTTGGGTGTTTTGGTAGCTGCGCTGACGGCAGCGCAGAAATACAAGTGCACGGTAAAATGGGCTGAGCGAGCGGCGAGCGAATTGTCACAAGATTTGGGTAAAAGCTTGCAAGCGGAGCTGGAAGCTGAGCAGAAAAAACGGGTGCGATCGGAAATAGCAGCGACTAGGTTGCAGAATCAGTTGCGCGACGCTTTTGTCAGGGAGCGTGAGTTGTGGTCGGCGCTAGCGGAGGCGCGGAGGGAGGATCTGGAGAGCGAGTGTGGGCACTGCGGTCTGTCTAAGGAACGCGAGCTGGCTGACGGGGGAGTAGCTGGCCGCTACCCCTGGGAGGAAATGGAACGGGCAAAGTGCCAACATGATGAGAGAACTGCTCCCCAACTTCGCCCACTTATTAAAACGGAATTTCAATATGAAGGGGGTGCCGATACCGCGCCGGAAATCATAACAAAAGAAATACCCTATAGTGCAACTGAATTGGCCAAATTACAAGATCGATATAGTAGGCTCCCTAGAGAAACGGAGACAGAATGTGTGTGGAGGGTCTCCCTCACGGGGGAGGACAGAATTTAAACTTTCTGAGGAGGAGGCGCAGGGATACTGGGGTCCAGGCGTGTTTCTAACCGTCCCCGACACTCGAGCCCCCTGGTCCCTCACTCAAAGGGCTGGAGGGCTGGACCCCTTGGAACGGGGAGATCCGGTGACCATCCCCACTCCGGGACTGGATCAGAGTACCGAGAGCGTGCAGAAAGCCGCCTGCCTCCAGCTCCTGCATGACCGGCACTTAACACCCCATCAGCCCTCCCCGATGTTGCTAAAAGCCGACCCCAGTCGAATGAAACCCCTGATAAAGGGCCTCCCTGACCCCCTAAAGCTACATGCCATACAAATCCAGGACCGCCTAAGGGCAGCGCTCCCAATTCAGGAGCGTTTAACAGAAATGCTAACACCCCGGAGAAGCCAAAGGCAGTCCGCTCCGGCGGAATTCCCCCTCACCTGGGGAGGGGTTGCGCAGGAGCTGATCAGTTATAGCCGCAACGTGGGAATCTCCGGAGGGGAACAAAGGGGTAAAGCTGCGGTTAGGAGAACGGGATTAGACAATCAGCTTTTAAAAGGCCTACCTGTCGGAAGACCTCCTGATAATCCCTTGCTTTTAAAACCGGTCCGAAAGGGGACCGAGTTTTCCTTTTCTTTTGCAGGGGGAGAACCAGACCGTCGCCTGCTAAAACATAGCGATCTTGTCGGAGGAGCATCGGACCTCGATGAATACTGCCAATGTTGTATTAATAGTCCTTATATGTATTTACGATTTTTCATGTGGACGGTGGTCCTCCTCTCCCCCGGGAAAGGAGGACACGGGGGAAGTGGAAACCATACTCCTTCGAACCTTGTGTGGGAACTACGCTTTCTCACATGGACGGTGGTCCTCCTCTCCTCCGGGAAAGGAGGACACGGGGGAAGTGGAAACCATATTCCTTAGAAGCTTGTGTGGGAACCAATTCATGTGTTTACTAGAATCTGGAATAGAACCGACCAAGGGATATGTGTTGCCCTTCCCCGGTCAACCGAACAAGGATTGAGATTTGGTGGTGGTGGTGGTGTTTTTTTGTTGCATTACCCCATATTATGTATAACTTGGAAAAGTTCTTAACTATAACACTGGTCCTGGGGGACACCACCCCCCCCCCACCCCCCCCCAAAAAAAAAAAAAAAAAAAACCAACAAACCAAAAACCAAACCTGGCTCTTTGGGAGAGTAAGGGTTCTGATAAGGGACATGTGTATTTGTTGGGGTTAGAGTCAAGTATTGTGGCATACCCTGTACACACTACCCTTTGCAGAGCCTGCCGCTCACTGCTAAACCTGACATACCTGTAAAATTAGCATATCCCCATACCCCTTGGGAC
Organism: Mycteria americana; assembly: GCF_035582795.1. Classification (NCBI taxonomy): domain Eukaryota; kingdom Metazoa; phylum Chordata; class Aves; order Ciconiiformes; family Ciconiidae; genus Mycteria; species Mycteria americana. The sequence goes on from NW_027445437.1 coordinate 3,046,796, forward strand.
TAGTTTGGGGATGTTCTAACTGGAAATTTTATTCCTGATTAGCATTGAAATATCATGCTGGTCTGAAATGTGGATTAGTCATCCTTATGTCCATCTCACAACTCCAGTACTACTGCACTCTGCTACTGCACTCTACTACTACTACACTCACAACGTCAGTACTACTAGAGAGGCAGCACGGACCAAAATGAAAGAAACTGCTGACCAAGCTGCTGAATTATTTCGATCACTCCCGCCGAAAGACTTTCGATGGGCATGCCCCCAGATCTTCGTTCGCTTCCCTCCTACAATCCTGGGGACTCACGGGGTGGGGGAAATGGTTAATTCAATTTGGAATAACCCTGATTTCTGTTCCTTATAACTGGCATAGCTATTGTTTATCTGCTTGCTTCTGCTTTCATTGTCTTTTCTCCTGCTGTTCTCTATGTTCATATCACCACCCTGGAAGACAAAATCAAGGACCCTCTGCCAACTCTTGTTGAAGATTTCGTGAACTGTGTCTTCTCGATCTTCTCTATGTGAAAATCGTCACCCTGGACGAAGATTGTATAGACAATGTTTGAGCCAGGGGGTGGTGTGAGAGACTGAGAGAGTTAATGTCTCAAACATTGTGGCGATTTGAGGCACTATTTGCATGGCGAGGGCAGGTCGGGGAGCTCGGGGTGGGGGAGAGCAAGAGCGGGACGTGGAGAGGGCGTCAGAGGATGCGCGGTTCCAGGTTCTGTCAAACCTGACCATGTATGGCCAGCGGTCACACAGAGTTTATCTGAGGAAGGGGCTTGCAACCGCCCCAGAGACCCCTCATGACCACCCCCCTCCCCCAGCGCCTGCGCAGAAGATTGAGAACTTTCTAGAACAATAACCATGTCAGTCCTGAAGGGGTGTACCTGGAGGCGGGGATTAGCCAATAAAAGGCTTGCCCCCCCCCAGGGAAGCGCGCGCACGCCCACCACTGGAGGATTGCCACGTCTGTCATCGTCATCGCGGGATCCGAGGGTGGTGATACTTTTTCTTTCTCTTTCCTCCTCTCTTCTTCTTTCCTTTTCTTGCTTATTTTCTCCTCTGCTCTTCCAATATATATATGCAAGTTTGGGATCGGGTTGCCCGGAAAATAGCTCCATTGCCAAATCGCCTTTGTTCGTTCGTTAAACTCATATAGGTCGTTAAGTTTGTCCGTTTGTGGAATTCGCCAGTAAATAAAGTTGCTGGCCAGCCTGTTCCTCTGGGTCATTGTCGTGACTCTGCCGACCACGCGGCTCTGCCGAGGACCCGTACTCAAACAGTCGGGGAATCGAAAAGATTCACCCCTCTCGCAACCCACCGAGTGGGACGAGACACGGGTAAACGACCTCACACTTGTGGGATAACAGTTTTGGCACCCCAGATGGGACCGAGCTGACAGCCTCGCCCGGCTCGTCTTGCCGCATCCGACAGGGAGAAGAGGCCTGAGCGGACTCCAGCGCGCACCGACCCGTCGATCGGGGACTCCTTCAGCTCCTCTCCTGCGGTATTTGTTTACCACTGAGGAGAGAAGAACAATTTTAGAGAAGGCCAGAGAGGGACTGATCCAACAAGGCAGGGGGGTGCCGAATACCAATATGTACCTCCCGAAAGAGGATCCGGAGTGGGATCCAGACACAAGTGTGAGGGATTAGAGAGGGTAAAGGAATATCGGAAGTTAATTTTGTATGGGATTCAACACGGAGTGCAAAAGCCTAAGAATTTATCTCAACTATCTGAAGTAAGGCATGGGGATAAGGAAACCCCATCAGCCTTCTCTGAGAGATTGTGTGAAGTAGCTCGAAAAGGGACAGATCGGGATCCGGAAGATGATAGCAATTTACAGTTATTTAACATGCTGTTTATTGGTCAAGCAGCAGCAGATATAAGAAAGAGATGACAAAAGGCAGAGGGCGAGGATGGCATGACAATCTCACAGTTCTTCTCAATGGCATCTAAGGTCTGTAATAATCGGGAGGAAACAGAAGAGAAGGAGAAGCGGGGACGAGTAACGCCGCAAGCTTCTTTGTTGGCTGCCTTGACGGAAACACAAGAAAAAGGGAGAGAAAATACACGAGGTGAATTTTGTGGGCGAGGAAGGGGCCGTAGAAATAATAGTAGAAATGGTTATGACGTTCCCCTGGGAATGAATCGGCGTGCACATTGTAAGCAAGAGGGCCGTTGGAAAAAAGATTGTCCGTGCCGTCTGAGTAATGGGGAAAGAGAGACAGAAGAAGCCCTTGGAGTCATGCCGGAGATTGGGTTGGACTGAAGGGGGGCCGGAGGAATCTATGACAGTTTCCCCAGATGATCCTCTGGTTCCAGTCAAGCTGGGGAATGAAAGAATAGATTTTTTTAATTGATAGTGGAGCCACGCATGCTGTAGTAAGTAGTTGTAGGGGACCCTTAAGGTGAACTAAAATAAGCGTTGTTGGTGCAAGAGGGAAAAAGACTTTAAGGCTGTTTTTACAAGCTATGGAATGTTCCATTTTGGAAGCACTAAATTAACTCCTGAATTCCTTTAGATGCCAGAATGCCCCCTACCATTGCTTGGGTGGGATTTACTTGTAAACTGAATGCACAACTAAGTTCTTCTGAAGACTCTGTTCAGTTGACTCTGTTCAGCCCGCAGGGGACCTCTCCTGTTTGTGCTGGACGCCAGCCTGAACGGGACCTCTCCTGTTTGTGCTGGACGCCAGCCTGAACGGGACCTCTCCTGTTTGTGCTGGATGCCAGGCCGCAGGGGACGTCGCCTGTTTGTGGCGGACGCCAGCCCGCAGGGCACCTTGCCTGTTTGTGGCAGATGCCAGCCTGAACGGGACCTCGCCTGTTTGGGGCACACCGATGGCAGGCGCTGTCGCCAAAAGGCAAAGCAGGGTCATAGCAGAGTTTTCCATTTCTGGGGATGGGCTCAGCCGTCTCCTGCACAAACTTCTGTTATGTAGCAACGGGGATGGTAGCTTTCTTCTGTTTTCTTGAAGAACAAGAGGATGATGGAGCACGTGACAAGAGCATGATCTTTTTCTCTTCCTTTGGCAGTACAGGCACCCAAGGCCAGCCCGCATCCAAGGAACAGCACGGGGATATCCGTGTCGACCATCAGCAGAGGAAGGAAGCTTCTTTTGGAGGCTGAGGTGATGAAGCAGAGTCCTTAATTGTTCTGTTGGATTTTCAGCATGGGTGCGGGGAGGGCCTGGGACATGCAAAACGTGGTCCCGGACAGGGAAGCTGTTTATTAGCTGTCTATGAGAGCTATCATGGACACCACCGGACTGGCATCCTGTAAGGATGGTTTCACGTGTTTTCTTGTTTAGGGGCCAACCTTGGCTTTGGGCTGTAAACTCAAGTCTGCCAGGCCGGTGCCAGCTTGGCAGCAGCATCTGCCCACGGCAGCACCAGCTTGGTGGTGGTGTGTGCCCATGCCTGTGCCAGGTTGCTGGTTGTGTCTGGCTTGTGAGGCTTGGGGTAATTGGCCCCCTGTTCCCCATGGCGTGGGCTCCAGCTGTGGCCTGGGGCAGCACAGGTGGGACCCATGAGGTGAGGATGGGGCTGGGCCCAGGGTTTAAAAAGGGCTGAGGATGGGGCTGGCCCTGCTGTGCCAAGGGGGCTGCCTAGGCATGCCTGCCTGCCTGCCTGCCTGCCTGCCTGCCTGCCTGCCTGCCTGCCTGCCTGCCTGCGGGAGCTGGCTGAGGAGTGAAATGAAGGGGCTTCCCCAGGCAGCTGCCTCCAGCAAGGAACAGCCGGTCCCCACAGCCGGGACGGATCCGTCCCGGACAGAGTGCACCACCAGCACGTGGTGCCGGGAGCTCGGTGCCCCCATCGGCCGTGCGCATGAGCCACCGTGTCTCTGGGAAGCCTCTTGGGAGAGGAGCATCGAGGCACCCGGGCGGGCGAGGCAGCCGGCACTGTGGAGGAGGAAGGGGCAGAGGCCGAGAGAGAGAAGCCTCGGGGCGCCGAAGGTCTCCCGGCAGTGCCGGGAGCTGCGGTGAGTCGCGCATCCCTCGCGTGTGTCCAGGCCTCTCTCTGCCGTGCTTCTCCAGACCTCTGCCTGCCTCCTTGCCTGCACCTGCCTCTGTCTCCCTTTCAGGCTGTTTGGCTCCCCAAAGCTTTTTGCCCGTCTGCTAGCACTGCCCTCCACACCGTCGCCTTCTCCATTGCCTTTCTATGCCTCTCCCTTTCCAGCTCCCCACCTGCTATTATTTCACCCTTCCCACACTGCCTTCTTCCATATTGCTGGGGAAAATGGCATTTCTAGGTCTCCCTCTACGCAGTGACCTGTCTCTCTTTTCAGTGACTCCCTCTGCTCTGCACCCTGTCTTCTTTTTTCTAGTAAGCTGTCCCTATTTTTCAATTTTTTACTCTCATAATTCTTTTCTTTTTGAAATTTTGTTTCTAGGTGTACTCTTACTTTGTTTTCTGTCTCTCTTTTTTATTTTTTCCTGTTTCCTGTATCCTGGTGCTTTCCAAATTTTCATTCTGTGTCTACTTTTGTCAAGATGTCTCTCCCTGTTTAATTGTTTCCTGTCTGTCCTGTAGCCCGTTGCTTTTAACTTGTCTTTCCTCGTCTATCTTTATCCAGTTTGCTGTCCTCCTTTTTTAATTCGTTCTAGTCTGTCCTGTACCCAGTTGCCTTTAAGATTTTCTTTCTATGTCTCCGTCTACTTAGGTTTTTTGCTATTTTTTAATTTTTTCTCTCTTAATATCTTTGGAATTGAAAAAACTTTTGAATTTTTGTTTCTGTGTTCACTTCTATGTATTTTTTTCTGTCTCTCTTGTTTGTTTTTTCCTATCTGCGCTGTATATTGTGACTCTTAAAATGTTTTTTCTGTCTACTTTTACCCAGACGTCTAACCCTATTTCTTTATTATTTCCAGACTTTCCTGTGTCACGTTGCTTTTGACGTTTTTTCTATATGTGCTTGTATCCAGTTCGCTGTCTGTATTTTCTATTTCATGCTCGTCTGTGCCATAGCCTGTGTCCTGGTTTCCTCTGGGACAGAGTTAATTTTCTTCCTAGCAGCTGGTAGAGTGCTGTGTTTTGGATTTGAGGATGAGAATAATGTTGATAACACGCTGATGTTTGGGCTGTTGCTAAGAGGTGTTTACACTGCTCAAGGACTCTTTCAGCTTCCCATGCTCTGGCAGGTGCACAAGAAATGGGAGGGGGCACAGCCAGGATAGTTGATCCAAACTGACCAAAGGGCTGTTCCATACCATACGATGTCATGCCCCGTATATAAACTGGGGGGAGTTGGCGGGGGGGTAGGGGTCGCTGCTGGGGGACTGGCTGGGCATCGTTTGGCGGGTGGTGAGCGGTTGTATCTTTTTTTATTTTCCCTCCCTTGGGTTTTGTCGTCATCGTCGTCCCCCGCCCCCCCTCGTTGTTTTCCTCCTCATTACAATTCATTATTACTATTACTATTATTTAGTTCCAATTATTAAACTGTTCTTATCTCAACCCACAAGTTTTCTTGTGCTCTTCCGATTCTCTCCCCCATCCCACCGGGGGTGAGTGAGCGAGCGGCTGGGTGGTGCTTAGCTGCCGGCTGGGGCTAAACCGTGACGCCCTGTCACTTTTTAAATTTTGTTTCTGTGTCTTTGGTTATTTAGTTTGCTGTCCCTATATTTTATTGTTTTCTTCCTTTAAGGCCTTTGTCTTTCAAATTTTTTCTATGCCTACTTTTATCTAGTTTGCTATCCCTATTTTGAAATGTTTTCTCCTCTGCCTCGGACCCTTTTGCTTTTTCAATTTTCTTGCTACGTCGACTTTTATCAAGCTGTCTGTCCCTGGTTTTTTAATTCTGTCTGTCTTGTCACATACCCTGTTGCTGCTTAAATTTTCTGTCTTTTATTTTTTTTCTCTTCTCTCCATTCATCCGGAGGCTGAAGAGGGTCTCCTCGGCACGCTGTTATTTCTGAAGCGCTATTTGTACCCCTCTCGCTTTGTAAGAACGTCTCCTCCCTCTTCCTCAGAGCAGTCTTGTTGTCCTCTCCTCCATCTCGCTCGCCTCCAGTGGGTCAGTGTCTCCCTCCTGACCTCCGTACTCTGGTCAGATCCCCTCCCCAGTACCTTGGTGCCCTCAAGCCGCCTTCTGTCTCTCTGGCCATCTCGGCACCCCTCTGTTTCTGTCGCGACGCTTCCTGCGAGCGCCCTTGTGTTGCGTGGCCATCCTTTAGTTCTGCAGCAGGCTTTGTATCTTTCTTATTCAGAGACAACTCTTCCTCAGGCTTTCATTTTCCCTCAGAGCACTCTTGCCTTCCCTCCGCCATGTCGGATGCCTCTGTTCGGTCCCCGGTCCCCTGAGGACACCTCTGCTCTGTTCAGATCCCCTTCCGTGGGGAGGGGTTTTGTGGGATTGACGCAATCCCACAAAAGAGTGTGTCAGCAATCCTTTGTTTGTCTCGTTGTCCACGTTTCCCCCGCCCCCCGGAGCCCCCTCGTTCCTGTCACGATGCCTCCCGAGACTGTCCTCGTGCCCCACGCCACCCTTCGAGCTCTGCAGCCCTCTTTGTGTCTCTCTCTTATTTGGACAGAACCCCTCCTCAGGCTTTCGTTGTGCCCCACAGCTCCCTGACCTTATTCACTGCCGCCTGGGATGTCTCCATTCGGTCGCTCGTCCCCGGAGGACATCGCTGGGACACCCTCTTGAGTTTTGCACTGCGTGCCAGAGCCGCCTTCTGTCTCTCTCTCTCTCTCTCTCTCTCTCGCTCTCGACACCCTTCCTCTGCCGTCACCGTGCCTCCTGAGGCCGTGCTCGTGCCCCACGGCCCTCTGTGGCTCTGTAGCGCAATTTGCACCCTTCTTGCTCCCGAGAACCATTCCCGATGACATCTTTCATCTCCAGGACACTCGTGTTGTCCTCTGTGCTAGCTAGGACACCTCTGTTCAGTCCCTGGTCCCCTGAGGACATCTGTGGTCTGTTCAGATCCCCTCTGGACTTCTTCATTGTGTCCTCGAGCCTTCTTGTGTCTGTCCCTCTCAGAACCCCTCTGCTACTGTCACGATGCCTTCCGAGCAGCACGCTTTTAGCTCCGTGAGCCCCCTTTGGACTCGCTTTGTTGCATTCGCACCCCTCCTAAGATCTCTGTTCCCAAAAAAGAGTGCTCTTGTTCTTTTCTGTGCCATCTAGGATGCCTGCCCAGCTCCAGGGACGAGGCCCAGCTCCTCGAGCCGAGCTCCAGGGACGAGGCCGCAGCTCGGCCGCTCGGCCTAGGTCCCACAACTCAGCCTGGGCCCTGCACCTCAGCCCTGCAGCTCGGCCGCTCGGCCTCAGCCCTCGCGCACACACACACACACACACGCACACACACACACACACACAAAACCAGAGAACCTTTCACTCACAAAAATACCTAGAGATGCAGTTAATGAGAAGACAGGAGACTCTGCTGATCAGGCACAGGGCATGGCCAGACAGTCCTACTGACCAGCAACCGATTTGCATGCCACCAGCCCTTTTTATCCCCTCGTCCCTCTCTTTGCCGATGCTTGTTCCTCCCCAAACTCCTCCGATACCTCCCCTTCCCCACCTCTGGTTCCTCCAGTAAAGGTACCGTAGTACATCCTGTGCGGTCCCCGCGTGCGTCCCATATCCTTAGCCAGCAACCTTTCTCAGGCTGTGTGGTGATCCGGAAAGCCGCTCCCGTCTACTGGTTGTGACGAGCGTCGCCCCGTAGCATGGGGCTGATGGCTCTGCCGGGACAGCTCTGGCAGGAGCCAGGGCAGGGAATCTGTTTCTCTGGCTGGGTCACTGGGGTGCCTTACCTGGCACGGTGCCTCTGCGTGACCTGGAGTTTACGGGGACAAGCTTTTTATCGCGTAACCTAGCAGGGAGCCACACTTGAAGCTTTGGAAAGATGCTCTAAAACTAGAACTGTCCAATGACCTTAGTAGTTGGATTGGTTTGTGGGATAAGCCTATCGGAGGCATCAACTTGAAGACAGCTGCTTGACCCGTTTTGTTGATTTCAGTCCCGTTGTTTGAAGGAAGAATGTACAGAAAGGGCCGAGGAGGTGTGACAAGAAGAAAGGAAAGAGCAAGTAAGTCTTGAGAGAGGGGAAGAACCTCAGTGCTGCGAGTGACTGAAGGTGCTAAGGGCTACGCGATTTTTGGGGTAGGTGTGCACATGTGAAGGTCTGGGCGGGAACAGCGCACAAACAGTAGTAAAATACAGTTGGGGAACCCAAGATTGCTCCTCATTCTGGGCCTGCGCACGCGCCCTTGCTCTTGCAGCTGCAGACACGCTGGAGCTGCGGGGGGGCAGGCACGCCAGCCTGCCTGGAAGCAGGCTTTGGGCGCGGGGTCCCTCGGCCGAGGCGGTGCCAGTTAGTGGGGGGAGAGCCCTGTGTGTTGGGCAGGTGAGGGGCGAGTGAGGCCGGAGCATGGCAAGGGCTGGGCTGGGGCAAGCGTGGACAGAGGGGACAGAGAGGAGGACCTGAAGGAATAGGGGTTGTGAGCTCTTCATTCCCAACCAGGTCACTGAGGGGCAACCACCTACAGTACCCGAGATACGGGGGAAGGTCTGGGGCCAGCACAAACGGTGCTGAGAGAGGGAGTTTCCATAGGGTCTGGTGGTGGCTGCAGGCTGCTTCCCATCAGCCACAGTGAGCCCCGTGGCATGCCGCACAGCCCTTTTGGTGTGCACCAGTTTGTATTCGGCTGTGCCCTGGAGCCCTCTGAACTCCTGAATTCATATTTTGGGTTCCCCCCCAAGTCCTTCCGTGTGTCCCAAGGCCCTGTGTTTGTCACACAGTATGCCACCATGCTTCCTCTTTAGCTTTCCTCCCATCCCAGAGTTTTGCCAGTGCTTTTTTGGTGCGCTCTCGGGTCAACTGTTTCCCTCTCTGTAAGGCCCAGGCCCCCCCCCCCCCTTCACCTGTCTGTGCCCCCAGAGTCCTATGTTTTCCTTGTCACCTGCTGATGGCTTCCTCCCACCCCACCGTTGCACTCCAGAGCTCTCCCTTTGTTCTCATCCCCTTTTCTCTTCCCGTGCAGCCCAGGACTCTCCCTTGAGCTTTTGGCAAGCTGCCCTCAGGAGCTGGGGCACCCCTCTGCTGTCCCGGCCACCACAGCTGTCCCCAGTGGGGCCGAGGGCAATAGCCTGTGTTCTCTGTGGGATGCAGTTCTGGGCCCAGGGCCTGGGGCTGACAAGCCTTTGGAGTGGCCAGCAGGGCCGATGGCTATGGTGCCTGTGTCCCCCGGGCTGCAGCTGGGGGCCGGGGGCTGCTGAGCTGGGCTACTGCCACGAGTGCGGTGTTCACGTCACCCCACGAGGGTAGGTCCAGGACAACACAGCCAGTGCTGAGCAATACAGGCTGGGACCAGGAGCGAGGCTGCAAGCACAGAACAGGTGAATCGGGGCGGGGGGGGGGGTGAGGGGGTCCCTGCGACCGGGAACATCCCAGGGAAGGTGACCCAAAGGGGGAGGTGGGGCTGGGGCAACAGCGATCGGGTCCAGGAAGACCCGCGCTAGGGCCAAGGAGCGGAGGGTGCGGCGCCGGGGTCGTGGGTGGCCCAGAAGCCGAGGGGATGGGGGAAAGCTGATGCACCGGGGCAGCGGGGAGGCTGCACATGGACATGCGGGGCTGCCTGAGCGCTGGGGCTCACCGGGGGGTAGGGGTAGTGCTGGGGAAGCACCTGGGCTGGGGTCCTGCGAAAGGGCGGTCCCGGCACAAAGGTGTCCCGTCCCGTCCCCCCCCCGGTGCGGGGGGGTGGGGTGGGGGGTGGAGCGCTTCCAGGCCGTGCGGAGGTGTGGGCAGCGCTGGAGGGGTTCGGGGCAGCTGGGGAAGCATCGGACCCGAAGCGGAGCCGGTGGTGGTGCTGGGAATCGTGGCACGGCGGGGTCCCGCGGGCGCTGGTGAGGGGAGGAGGGCGTACGGGACGGTGTCCCCACAGGGTTAAAGCCCAGGGAAGGCAGCAGCCCGCAGCATGCTGGGAGCTGTAGTCCTGGGGTAAGCAGCGTGTGGTGGGGCACGTTGGTCGCAGGGCATGCCGGGAGATGTAGTCTTTCGGCAGGGAGCTTCCAGACGGCCCCGCTGCCCTGTGCAGCACGCCGGGGTGCGTACTCGCCCCATGCCGGCCGCCGGGTACCTGCCGGGGCTGGCAGCCGTCTGCCGGCGGGGAACGGCCTCGGGCACGTGGCGCGGGGGGGGGGGGGGGGGGGGGCGGGAGGAGGGGGGGCGCGCGCCCGCGCTCGCTGCCGCCCTCTGGCGGAGGAAGCGCGGTACTGCAGGTCCGGCACCGCGCATGTGCGGGGGGGGTGCCGCCGTGCTCGCCGCCGCTGCCGTCCGCCGGTAACGGCAAGGAGCTGCTGCGGTGCCTGCGAAGCGCCGCCGCCGCGCTCGATGCTGCCTCCCGGTAAGGAAACGCCGCTGCCGCCGCCCCACGTGCGCGCTGCCGGCGGGCGCTCGGCGCGCTCGGCGCGGGACTGCAGCGCCGGTCTGCAGCGCCGGCGCCGCCCCTGGGCCGGCGCCGCCCGCCGGGTGCTCGCCGCTGCTGGTGCCGCGGCACGGCCGCAGCGCGGTGCTGCCGCGCGGCGTTCGGGCGCCGGCGCTGGCCCCTCCGGCGCGCCGTCGGCGGCCGGCGCATGCGCGGTGCCCGGGAGCGGCATGGCGGCGCGCTGGGCGCGGGTCCCGGCGGCGGCGGGTGTCCCGGGGCACCGGCGAGGCGAGCGAGCCCCTTTGGCGGGCGCGGGGGTGTGTTCTGGCCGCGGTCGGGAAGCCTCCCCCTGCCCGCTGCGGCAGGCTGCCGGTGTGCTGGAGGCGAGCTGGGTCAGGGCAGCCCCAGGGAGTTGCCCGAGAGCTGAGAGAAGGGAAGAGGGGAAGGAGGCGGACACCCCCCAGGCGAGGACGCCGGGCGCCTCCCCGCTTCCAGAGCTCCCCCTGAGCCTCCCCCGGCCCCGCTTGCCCCCCCACCCCGCGCAGCTGCCCCCAGCTCCAGCCCCTCCGCTGCAGCCTGTCCCGTAGCCCCCGGTCGCCCCCAAGCCCTGTCGTGCCAGTGGCAAGCTGGCCTTCCGCGTGTGTCCGGGAGCCCCTGCGGAAGGGGAGGCTTCAGCCGGGGGCGATCTGCGGTAATAACGGTGGCGGCTTCTTCTTTCCCTCTCCCAGAGGCTGCGCTGAGGCCGCGGTTGTCCCTTCCTCCCCTGGGGCTGCCGGTGACGGCACCCGCCTCAGGCTTGCGTGGGTTGTCTGTGCCTGGCCTCGCTCTCCTGGCGGCGTGGGGGCGAACATGGACGGGCGGAGCGCTTGGTGGCTGTGGACAGGAGCTGCGGCGGCTGAAGCTGGAGAGGCCAGAGAAGGGTGGAGAAGAAGAAATCGAAGGCCGGCCGGCCGGCAGCTGCCTCCCGCTGCAGGCAAGAGAGAGCCCGCCTCTCCGGGCGAGGAAGGATCCCTCCTCGTAGTCCGCAGCAGGCCAGGCCGCCAGCGTGCACCGCAGGGTCTGTATGCGTAAGCCGGAGCGTGGTCTTGCTCCCTGTCCCTGTCTGACAATCTGTGTCCTGCTCCTTGTCCTTCTTTTTCCCCTCTCTCTATCGTCCCCCATCCTTCTTCCTGTGTGTCTTTTTTCTCTTTCTGTCCTTCTGCCCCACGCTTCTTTCTCCACCTCTGTCCTGCTCCCTGCCCCTTGTTTCCTCTCGCTGTCCCTCTCTCCTGCTTCCTGTCCCCGTTTTTTCTGTCTTTATTTCTCTGTCCCGCTGCCTGTCCGCTCGTTTCTTGCTGTCCCTCCCCGTCCAGCTGGCTCTCCGTTTTTTCCTTTCTCTCCTTCTCTGTCCTGCTCCCTGGCCCTTTTTTCTCTTCCTCTGCCTCTGTCCTCTAGCCCGTGGCCGTTTTTTTAATTTTTCCTTCTTGGTCTCTTTGTACAAATCTCACCCTTTCTTTATTTCCCAATCCCTTTGTCCTGTTCCCTGTCCTTTTTCTCTCTCTGTCTGTATGTCCTGTGCCCTGTCGCCGTCGTGTCCCTCTGTTCTTCTTCCTCTCCTTTCCCCCCCATCTCTCTATCCCTCTGTCCTGCTCACTGCCCCTGCATGTTCTTGCTCCATCTCTCTGCAGGGCTCCTCGTCCCTCTTGTTTTTGATTTCTGTGCCTCTCTGACCTTTTCTTTCGGCCTTTCATTCTCTGGCGGCACCTCAGTCTTCTCCCTTGTCTTGCTTTTGTCTTTCCAGTCCTCTGTCCTGCTCCCCATCCCGGTATTAAATAGGGGTGGGTGCAGGCCCTGTTCTCTTGGGACTGGCGGGGGAAAAAGCAGCCCCGGGCCCAGCGCTGTCCTGGGGTTCGTCGGGGGGTTTTGGGGCCGAGCCCGTGTGCGAGCGGGGGGAGTAGGGGCAGCCCCACGCGGCTCTCGGGTGCTGCTTGTTGGGGCTGGGCAGCCGCTGCCGCTCCCGGCGCAGGTCGGGCAGCGGCGGCCCGGGGGGCTCCTGCGGCGCCGGGCGGGTGCCGGTGGCCGGAGTGGTGGGGAAGGGCCGCGGCTGCGGCCGGCGGGGGTTCCTGGAGGCGGCTGGGCCCGGCTCCCCGCGGGGGTGCTTGGGGCTGGGGGGGTTTGGGGTGCGGGCCCGGCACCCCAAACCGGTGCTGGAGAAAGCAAGCCGGAAGCAGCCGCACTAAAGCGATGCCCTGCCTGTGCTGGTGCGGCCCCGCAGAGGTGTGGGGCCGGGCCCTCCGCAGCGCCCAAGCGCTCCCCAAAACTGCGTCTGTGGCCCTGGGGGTGCAGGGCTGTGGGGTGGCTGCGCTCCCCCCACCCCGCAGCATCACGCGTGGGGACCGCAAAGGGGTCGGAAAGCAGAGAGGGTGAGCTGGTGTGGGGCCTGAAAACGGAGAGCCGGTCTTGTGTTCCGGGGGCTTGAAAAGAGGCTCCCGTGGCTGATTTTGGGGCTCGGAAACAGCTGGAGTCGTGCGTTTTCAGGACCTGCCAGAGGGGACCAAGTGGTGTGTTTTTGGGCTGAGGAGCAGAGGTGAAGCGCTGCGTTTTTGGGCCTCGAGAACAGGCTGAGCAGGTGGGTTTGTGGGCTCAGGAATGGGAGCTGGTTTGGGGGCCCAAAGCAGAAGCCGGTTTGGCTGTTTGGGCAGGGGGGTGGGAGGGCATTGGGGGCTGCGGGGGAAAGCGGAGGGTGGGCAGGGTGCACGGACCCTCCCTGGAGGTGGGGGTCTGGTCGCGTCGGACCCCAAAGTTCGGGAGGCCGGCGTGCCCCGGGCCAGACTCGAGGTCTGAGGTGGTCTCTGGGGGGGAAGGGTGCATTTCAGACCCCGCACGCCCTCTTGGAGCCCAGCTCTTCTTTGTATGCTGCTGAGAAGAGTTCTGAAGTTCTTAATCATACAAACTAATTAATCGGTATTTCCACAGGGTACAGCGGTGATGTTTAATAGTAATATTCAAGTTCTGACAGCGACTGCTTTCCGACCTTGTCCAAAGCCCAGACTGTTGCAAATAGCTGGAGCTGGTAAGGAGAAGGAGCCGAAATCAAGCGGAGCTTCGGTGCAGAGCTGGAGCTTCAGCTAGCCAGAACTGTGGCAAGGAGGAGCTGGAAGGAGATGGGGTGTCCGCTGCCTGGAGCGTGCGTTAGCCAGGGGCGAGGTTACCTGTGGCTGTAATGAGCGGGAGCGGCCGTGAGCTGGAGCGCCTGTTCGCCGGAGCATCCGTCGGCCGGGCTGCGCCGCCAGCAGGGCTGCAGAGCGGCCGGGCGCAGGCAGGGCTGTCCCCAGCAAGCGTCTCTGAGCAGCAGGGAGGCGAGCGGCCCTTCTGGCAGCGGGGAGCCTGGCCTCTTCCCTCGGGGATTAAATCCACGCCCTGCGCCTCTCCCTGCACGGAGGGTGTCTCCCGGTCCCCTTCCTGGGGGTGGAAGCGAGGTGGGGGTGGCCCGGCTCTCCTGGGGCAGCCCCGCTGCGAGGGGGCACGGGCGAGGCGTCCGCACGAGGCGGCGGTGTCTCCCTGGTGCCTGGCAAAGGGGAGAGGGGCTGGTCGGCTGGAGCTCCCGGGGTGCACGGCCTGGCCCCGCAGGGCCCCTCTGGCAGAAGCCTCCCCTGTGCTTTCCCCGTTGGCTGGGTGTGACAAACAGGATCATTTTTTGCCTCCTCTTTTCCCAGTGTCACCTTCTGCGTCACGTGAAGAAAAGCCTGCGTGGTGGATCCCGCTTGCTGCTCGGGCAATGGCGCGTATGGGGCCGGGGGAGCGGGGAGAAACCTTTGCGAGTTCAGGGAGGCTACAGATGCTCCACATGAAACCCAGAGAAAAGGCAAATGTGCTGCCAGTGCCGAAAAGCTGATGAAAACTTGCCGTTAACGGAGTGTGCCTCGTTCCTGAATTGGTCCCTTGGCAGTTACGAATGTTCTCCTTTCGGGTAAAAGAATGAACTTTCATCTAGGAGAAATGAAGAGCTGCCTGTTACCTTCTTCAGGGTCAAGTGTTTCTCTTCTGTTTGTTCAGACTACTTGTATGGGCGAGTTGGGAAGAGCCTTTTATTTTTATATGCACAACTACCTTTTTAGTCATCTCTGGTGTCAGTAGAGTTAATTTTTGAGCACCTAGATGCCAGTAGAAATATAATGAGTGAAATGCGATGGAAACTGACATTTCAATTTGATTTGTATTCAGGTTTTTTTTTCCATACGAGTGTTGATGGCACGCTGTGCTGTGCGTCAGTCCACATTCTGTTCGGTGGAGCCTTCGGTCTAGGAGTTTTACGTACAAAAAAAAAAAGTTTGTCCTTCCAAAAAAGGACTAGTCATTCCTAGGCTCGAGGTGTAGACTGGGAGAGTCTCTGGAGCCCATGATCAGAATGACAGTGCTGCTGCTCTTTGTCTTCACTGGCGTTAATTTCCCCACTGCTCCGTGGTGGTTGGGAGCCCTGAGTCGTTGTTTTTTTTTCTGTCTCTAACACATTTTTTTTCCCCAAGGAGAGGCTACATTTAAAAGTGAATGAGTGTCCTGGTTTTGTCTGGGATAGAGTTAATTTTCTTCCTAGTAGCTGGTATAGTGCTGTGTTTTGGATTTGAGGATGAGGATAATGTTGATAACACGCTGATGTTCTAGTTGTTGCTAAGAAATGCTTACACTGGTCAAGGACTTCTGAGCTTCCCCTGCTCTGCCGGGCGCACGAGAAACTGGGAGGGGACACAGCCAAAAGCGTTGATGGAAACTGGCCCAAGGGCTACTCCATCCCATCTGGCGTCATGCTCAGCATAGAAACTGGGGGGGGAGTTGGCCGGGGGATAGGGATTGCTGCTGGGGGAGTGGCTGGGCATGGGTCGGCGGGTGGTGAGGGGTTGTATCGCTTGTTTTTTCCTGGGTTTTGTTCCTCTCTTGCTCTCTTGTTGTTTTCCTTCTCATGAGAATTCAGTCGTCTTCTTCTTTTGTTCCAATGCTTAAACTCTTCTTATCTCAGGCCACGAGTTTTCTGACTTTTGCTCCTTGGATTCTTTCCCCCATCCCACCGGGGCGGGGGGAGGGAGAGCGAGCTGCTGGGTGGTACTTAATTGCCGACCGGGGCTAAACCACAACAATTAGTTTCCTCCGAAACGTGTCAGTCACTAAACTTGAGCGATGTTGATTAAAACCACAAAAACGACACCTGTCTTACAGACCTGGAGTCCTTCTGAACGTGTATTCATCCCACGCAAATGTCATTGGGCTACAGATCGTCTGCGCTTTGCGCTTTGAAGAGACAGCGTGCTGAGACAGGGATGAGCTCTGAAAGAAAAAAGGTACGAGGTCATGGGGTTTTTGGTCTGTTTTTTTTGTGGGGGGCGCGTGTGTGTGTTTTAAAAAGAAGAGTGCGATGCTGAGTGGTGGCAGCCTGCAGAGCTCTCTTGCTGCCAGAGCTCTCCTTTTCTTCTCTTTCACTCCTCTTTCACGGCTGTAATGGTAATTTGGACAATTGTAGAGGAGCAGTTAAGTTAGTTGCCTGTGTCGATGTGCTGGTAGTCCCAGGAAGGTAAATGCTTGAAGCAGTAGTGAATAACTTGGCCGCAAGTGGAATTTCCGAAGGAAGAAGAACAACGGGAAGCAAATAGCAAGTTACCAAACAATTTGCGTGGGTGAAAGACGTTGAAGTTTTATTGCCAAATGTTGTTGGGCAGTATGTTCCAAGTGGCTATTTTTGGTCAACGTGAATTTTCAGGAAGTTCAGGGTTGTGCGTGGCAAAACGTGTCCCTCTGTTTATGCATGCCGCTGTGTAAATGTCCAGCGGCAGGGCTGTTGTTCTCTGCTCTCCATGCTGCCACGGTAGCGCTGCGGTATTTAGACCCGACAGAGGGCTTTAGGAAGGGAAGGGGAATGCCTGTTTTCCGTGAGGGCTATGAATGCTGACCCTTTTCTCCGCCGCTTTCCCGTGCGCGCGATGAAGCGGTTTTATTTTTCTCCCTTGTTCCCGGTCTAAATAGTTGTGAAGCTGTCGCTGCTGTGGGATTGCAAGTGGTGTTTCTAGGTTTTTGTGGGGTTCTAGTTACGGATCCCTTCTGCTGTGGGGAAGTGTCAAGATAAGGCTTTCAGTATAAAGCTTCAGAAGCTACATCCACTGAAATCAGGGGAGGTGGAACTGATGTTGCGCGTGCAGCTGTGCTCGCGGGGATGCTCGGTGGCCCCTCGTCAAAACAGCAAGGGGCGTGTGGCCGTCCGGACGGCTGTGCTCTGGGTCTGAGGGCGTGCCGTCTTTTTGCTGTTGGAAGACGGACTAGAGCGCGTGGCTGTGAAATGTCAGGACAGTCAAAAGCTGGGAGGGACCCTAGGCAGGTTTGGTGGCACAACTGCAGTGTGAGAAGGACTTGACCGTTTGGAGAAACGGCCTGCAAAAAATCATTCCTGTTTTGCAAGGAGGCAGTTCACAGGGACAGATGGGTTGCTGTGCTGTTTAACGAAAATGCTCACCTTGGGACGTATGGGGTGAGGAAGTCTTGACTGTACGTAGGCTTTGGAAACTGTACGTGGGTATGTGTGTGCATCACCTGCGTGTATCTATGAAAGGGGTTCTAGTGAAACCAAAGGCGCCCGTGAGTCAAAAAAAGGCGCGGTTGTCTAAAAACTGCAAAAGCTCTAGCGGCCTGTGTCATCAACTGTAGCAAAGATGAAGCAAAACCCTTTATCCTCCACTCAGTTGTAGTCTTCACCAACCTTCAGAAAAAAGGGAAGCTTTAGATTCCTACCCGGCATTATGCTACTAAAGGTTTTTTTTCCTCTCTCAGCAGAACGTCAGCTGCCACCATTTCGCCGTGGTCGCCCTTTCTTCTGCCAGGAAAGTACGAGACGGATGGAAAGGCTGCGTAGTGGTCTGCAAGTACACGGTACGCCTACGATGTGTGCCTGCGTTTTTCCTAAGGTACTCGTAGCGTGGACTTTAAAGGTAACACGAAGAATGTGCCAGCTCTCCTTCTATAGTATTTCTATGAAGTATTTCAACACAAATGCTACAAATAGAATAAGGTGTGTTCTGGAGCATGCTGTCCTGGTTTTGGCTGGGATAGAGTTGATTTCCTTCCTAGTGGCTGGTGTAATGCTGTGTTTTGGGTTTTAGTAATATTGATAACACGCCGACGTTTTGGCTGTTACTAAGCGGTATTTACACTTGTCAAGGACTTTTTTTCCCAGCTCCCCATGCTCTGGCAGGTGCCCAAGAAGCTGGGAGGGGGCACAGCCAGGACTGTTGATCCAAACTGACCAAAGGGCTGTTCCATACCATATGACGTCATGCTCAGTATATAAAGCTGGGGAAGAAGAAGGAAGGGGGGGACATTCGGAGTGATGGCGTTTGTCTTCCCAAGTAACTGAAAAGAGCTAAAATCCCCAAAGACAAAAAGAAATGTTGTAAATATCTTGGTTGCTCAATGTTTCCTTTTAGTTTCCCTTTCACAAATAATTTAGCCTAGCTTGCCAGTATTGTTGGCCTTAAGTAAGGAAGCTTAGATAGTAGAATTGCTAACGAGCATTCTTTATTTGACCTAGTCATTAGAGTAAGAACGCTTTGCCTGTGTTAAATCCTTGGTTAGCTGAGAGAGTTGCAATGTAGATAGATAAAAAGGAATTCTCCAGGCCCTGTGTCCCTGGAAAGGGCTGATAAGGAGAAACTACACAAGAACCACCTGATTTTGGATATGCAAGGAAGGTATGAGTAAGACAAAGATGGACTGAGCATGCGTAAAGACAAAGTTCAGTCAGCGGTCAGAGTGATGAAGACTACTGACTTCCTCCAAGGACCACCAGAGGATCCCTAACGACCACCTAAGGACTTAAGTACGCATGCGTCAGGGACATTTGCGTATATTAATGAGTTCCAAGAAATCTCATGTTTATATAAATTAATCTTATGCATATGTATATCTTGCAACAGATAACCTCTGCGATCTTGCTTGTTTGTCGGAGCACTTATGGTGGAGCGATCCCCAGTGCTGCCCAGCGCTGTAATAAAGGATGCCTGCTTAATAGTAACTCCGTTGCTATTGAGTTTGATTTCGGGAACACTCTGAAACTCCACTTCACCTGTTGGGAGATTTGGATTTTAAAGGGTAGTCTCCACGAATTTTGTTTCATAACCATTACGCGTGAGGGAGCCCTGCTTTCCTGGAGATGGCTGAACACCTGCCTGCCCATGGGAAGGAGTGAATGAATTCCTTGCTTCGCTTTGCTCGCGCGTGCGGCTTTTGCGTTCCCTATTAAACTGTCCTTATCTCAACCCACGAGTGTTCTCACTTTTACTCTTCCGATTCTCTTCCCCATCCCACCGCGGGGGGAGTGAGCGAGCGAGCGAGCGGCTGTGTGGTGCTTAGTTGCCGTCTGGGGCTAAACCACGACAATGCCTACGCAAAGCCAACTTCTGTCCGTTTCTTTTCTCTTCCTGAAAGCGTAATCTTCTGTTTCTGTGCGCTTACTGTTAAATGATACTGTGAAAATAATTTTGTACTACAAGAGGAAAGAAACTGTTGGGAAGAGTTCAGCTGTTCAGAAGGAAGAGCCTTTGTTTTCATGGTAAAAGCTTTCTGCTTTTTCAGTCAGTAAGTTTTTGAAATATCTTCTAGCAGTACTTGAAAAACCTTGCTGCGATCCTAGCGTCCGTACTAAAAGCCGTCAAGGTCAAAGAAGAGACGTGGACAAAACGGGACAAATAGGCGTCGCTTCCGCGTGTTTTCCAGGCTTTCCCAAGAAGCATTAGCAGCCTTGTAAGTACCGCCAGTGAGTCCTGATGTGGTTTTGGTGAGTTACTGCTTCAAGAAGGTCCTTTTTCCGGAAGCTACAGTGTGTAATTTTTGGCTTCAGTTGGAAAGAGATTTTCCCGACTGGAAATCCTTCTCATTCAGAGAAGTTGCATTTGATGAACTTCCCATTGGAGCGGCTGTACGTGCCAGCAGAAGTCATCAGCAACAAGACTTTTCACTCTCTTGAAAAACAAACAAAAGTCCATTTCCTTCCAGGGGCCCAAGCCCAGCACGTCTTCCAAAAGTTGATGGCATTGCTGGTCTCTGGTTCTCAGTTGTAACAGCCGAGGTATGTTAAAAAGGCGTTCCTCCGCGTGCTTCAGTACAGCCAGAAGCATTAGCAAATCTGCCAGTCCCTTTTGGTAGCCTGATGCGTTGCAGCGCTGGGGATTTGATTTCTGTGTGGCTGCCCCCCCCCCAGTGAAACCATCTGTGGGATCTCTTATGTCACTGACTTTTCTATCATAACTGAAACTTTAAACAGAAGCTAAAATTGTGTCATTTACAAAGTGAATGGCACTGTTTAAACTGTGACTGCCCAATAGCTGTGGCATACAACTTACGAGGTGTATTTCAGCAGTTGGGTATTTGTTCTCCATGTTTCAAGAGAGAGGCAACGGAATGTTATGGGTTTTTCCCCAATATTTTGACGGCGTGCTCTGCAGTGCTTTATTTCTGCCTCTCGTTCCATGGCGCGTTTCCCCGGCGCTTCAGCGGCGTCTCTCTTGGGCAGCGTGGCTGGGCAGATGTCCCTCCTAGTTACATAGCACACGACCCACCCCCCAGTCCCATTATAACCGTGCATTTTGGAGAGAGATGATGTAATGGTATCCCAGCTGTGCAAGTTAAATGAATGCAAAAGGAAACTCAAATGCTTTTACCGTGTACGTGGTGTTGTTGGATGTATGTAAACATACGCCCACCTTGTTAGTGTAGAGTGAATTACTGAGATTTGTTCTTTATTTTCCGTGTTACTCTCTAAAGTTTTACACTTCCCTTTCAGCTTTCTTGACCGAGCAAGCGAGACGTGCAGCAGCAGCGCGAGGGCGGCAGCCGTTGTGGTGGATCCCTAAGCGTAGGTTCTGATGAGGGTCCGACCTTGTCCTGCAGCCTCACGGGGTTGTCTGCCTGCAGCAGTGCTGGAAGGAAGGGATGAGACATTTTCCAAGAGCAGCAAGAGCGTTCACTTTTAGGTGAAGAAGGTGTTGAAAATCCTATCCCTTGGTCTTAATAGTGATTTGAAGCGTTGCAGTCCCTGTAGCTGTTAAAGCACGCGCTGTATCTCGAGCGGAGCTGTTTCCCTAGAATCCTCCTTCAGCTCAGCTGCTCTCCTATCCCTTATTCTGACTGAATGCCTGTACTTTCTGCTGTGCTGTTTTTTTCATGTGCTGAAATGGAATTTGGGGTTTTTGTTTTGCAGCGGTCTTGCCGTAAGCGTCCGGTGGTGCTCCCTAGGTCCCCCTGGCCAGGTTTCCCTGCGGGTCGTTAGGCATGCTGAGGGTCATGGGCCAGCCCTGTGGCTGGAGGCTCCTGGCTCTGTCTCCGGCGGGTGCCCCCCAGGTGCGGCAGCAAGGGCTGTCTGGTGGGGAGAGCCCGGGGCCGAGAGGGACCGGGGCCGTTTCTTGCCCTGGGGAGCCCGTCGCAGCGTGGGAACGGAGGGGGAAGATGGCGGAGCAGAGGCCGAGCAAGAGCGGTGGCACCGTCGTCGGGCGCGCTCCCCTATGCCGTGGGGCGTCTGCCAGGCTGCGGGACAGGGGCTGGGGGGGCTGCAAGCGCCTGGGGGGCTGCCCCCCCTTTATTTTTCTAGCGGAGCTCCCCTTTTTTGGTGGGGCATGTACATATGTAAAGGGCCTGCTGAAAGTAAGGAGCTGGCAGTTGGGGCAGTTTCCCTTGTTTTGTTTGTCTTTTGGGGGTGACTAAGAAGGGGGGAGGCTGGGGAGTGATGATGTCATTTGGGGCACCCCAGTGGCACTGGGGGGGGACGATGATGACGTGGCAGAGGAGCAGGTTGAGTGAGGGGATGGGGCGGTCACGGGACAGGTCACGCCCCTGCCCCGCCCTGAAAGGGGGGTGAGAGCCCCAAAATGCCTGAGAATTCGTGGGGGAGGGATTAAATAATTAAAAACTAAATACGGGTGTAGGGATTGAAGTAGAGAAAAATCTCTTTTATATATATATTGAAAAATTTTATTTAAATATATATATGTAAAAAGATTTTAAAAGAAACCCCTCTGTCTACTCTATTGTATAAAGGATTTTAGAATACGAACAAATCTCACTAGAGACACACAGGGTGATAAAATAGAAAAATAACTTATATATAGGAATTTAAAAAAGGAGTTTAAAATGCATAGGAAGATGATGTATATGCAGAAAGTTAAAATGGCAACAAGACCGACAGAGCTCTCCCCAGCTGCGGTACCGACTGGTGGGCACCGGGTGGCAGCAGCGAGCGCACGCACACACACGCGGCACCGCGCATGCGCGGCTCCCAGGCTGCAGTACCGACCTCTGGTCACGTGGCGGCAGTAGAGAGCACAAAACAAATGCTTCAGCGCGCATGCGCGGCTCCCCATCTGCAGTACCGACGTTTGTCCACAGGGCAGCAGCACGTACTACCTGAAAACGCGCAACTGCGCATGAGCAGCGACACAGTTGCAGTACCGAGGTTTGGTCACCGGGAGACAGCAGCGAGCACAAAACAAACTCGGCATTACGCATGCGCGGCTCCCTACCTGCAGTACCGGCTTTTGGCCACACGGCGGCAGCAGCGAGCTCGGGAAAATGTGCCACTTCGCATGCGCGGCTCCCTAGCTGCAGTACCGGCTTTTGCCCACACAGCGGCAGCAGCGAGCTCGGGAAAATGTGCCACTGCGCATGCGCGGCTCCCTAGCTGCAGTACCGGCTTTTGGCCACACGGCGGCAGCAGCGAGCGCGGAAAATGTACCACTGCGCATGCGCGACACCCTATAGCTGCAGTACCGGATATCGGATACACAGCGGCAGCAGCGAGCGCGGGAAAATGTGCCTCTGCGCATGCGCGGCACCCTATAGCTGCAATACCGGTTATCGGACACACAGCGGCAGCAGCGAGCGCGGGAAAATGTGCCACTGCGCATGCGCGGCACCCTATAGCTGCAATACCGGTTATCGGACACACAGCGGCAGCAGCGAGCTCGGGAAAGTGTGCCACTGCGCATGCGCGGCTTCCTATAGCTGCAGTACCGGCTTTTGGCCACACAGCGGCAGCAGCGAGCTCGGGAAAATGTGCCACTGCGCATGCGCAGCTTCCTATAGGTGCAGTACCGCGTTTCGGACACACAGCGGCAGCAGCGAGCTCGGGGAAATGTGCCACTGCGCATGCGCGGCTCCCTAGCTGCAGTACCGGCTTTTGGCCACACAGCGGCAGCAGCGAGCGTGGGGAAAATGTGCCACTGCGCATGCGCGGCTCCCTAGCTGCAGTACCGGCTTTTGGCCACACGGCGGCAGCAGCGAGCTCGGGAAAATGTGCCACTGCGCATGCGCGGCTCCCTACCTGCAGTACCGGCTTTTGGCCACACAGCGGCAGCAGCGAGCTCGGGAAAATGTGCCACTGCGCATGCGCGGCTCCCTAGCTGCAGTACCGGCTTTTGCCCACACAGCGGCAGCAGCGAGCGCGGAAAATGTACCACTGCGCATGCGCGGCACCCTATAGCTGCAGTACCGGTTACCGGACACACAGCGGCAGCAGCGAGCGCGGGAAAATATGCCACTGCGCATGCGCGGCACCCTATAGCTGCAATACCGGTTATCGGACACACAGCGGCAGCAGCGAGCTCGGGAAAATGTGCCACTGCGCATGCGCGGCACCCTATAGCTGCAATACCGGTTATCGGACACACAGTGGCAGCAGCGAGCTCGGGAAAATGTGCCACTGCGCATGCGCAGCTTCCTATAGGTGCAGTACCGCGTTTCGGACACACAGCGGCAGCAGCGAGCTCGGGGAAATGTGCCACTGCGCATGCGCGGCTCCCTAGCTGCAGTACCGGATTTTGGCCACACGGCGGCAGCAGCGAGCTCGGGAAAATGTGCCACTGCGCATGCGCGGCTCCCTAGCTGCAGTACCGGCTTTTGGCCACACAGCGGCAGCAGCGAGCTCGGGAAAATGTGCCACTGCGCATGCGCGGCTCCCTACCTGCAGTACCGGCTTTTGGCCACACAGCGGCAGCAGCGAGCGTGGGAAAATGTGGCACTGCGCATGCGCGGCTCCCTAGCTGCAGTAACGGCTTTTGGCCACACAGCGGCAGCAGCGAGCTCGGGAAAATGTGCCACTGCGCATGCGCGGCTCCCTAGCTGCAGTACCGGCTTTTGGCCACACGGCGGCAGCAGCGAGCTCGGGAAAATGTGCCACTGCGCATGCGCGGCTCCCTACCTGCAGTACCGGCTTTTGGCCACACGGCGGCAGCAGCGAGCGTGGGAAAAATGTGCCACTGCGCATGCGCGGCTCCCTAGATGCAGTACCGGCTTTTGCCCACACAGCGGCAGCAGCGAGCGCGGAAAATGTGCCTCTGCGCATGCGCGGCACCCTATAGCTGCAATACCGGTTATCGGACACACAGCGGCAGCAGCGAGCGCGGGAAAATGTGCCACTGCGCATGCGCGGCACCCTATAGCTGCAATACCGGTTATCGGACACACAGCGGCAGCAGCGAGCGCGGGAAAATGTGCCACTGCGCATGCGCGGCACCCTATAGCTGCAATACCGGTTATCGGACACACAGCGGCAGCAGCGAGCTCGGGAAAGTGTGCCACTGCGCATGCGCGGCTTCCTATAGCTGCAGTACCGGCTTTTGGCCACACAGCGGCAGCAGCGAGCTCGGGAAAATGTGCCACTGCGCATGCGCAGCTTCCTATAGGTGCAGTACCGCGTTTCGGACACATAGCGGCAGCAGCGAGCTCGGGGAAATGTGCCACTGCGCATGCGCGGCTCCCTAGCTGCAGTAACGGCTTTTGGCCACATAGCGGCAGCAGCGAGCGTGGGGAAAATGTGCCACTGCGCATGCGCGGCTCCCTAGCTGCAGTACCGGCTTTTGGCCACACGGCGGCAGCAGCGAGCGCGGGAAAATATGCCACTGCGCATGCGCGGCACCCTATAGCTGCAATACCGGTTATGGGACACACAGCGGCAGCAGCGAGCGCGGGAAAATGTGCCACTGCGCATGCGCGGCACCCTATAGCTGCAATACCGGTTATCGGACACACAGCGGCAGCAGCGAGCTCGGGAAAATGTGCCACTGCGCATGCGCGGCTCACTAGCTGCAGTACCGCCTTTTGGCCACACAGAGGCAGCAGCGAGCTCGGGAAAATGTGCCGCTGCGCATGCGCGGCTCCCTAGCTGCAGTACCGGCTTTTGGCCACACAGCGGCAGCAGCGAGCGTGGGGAAAATGTGCCACTGCGCATGCGCGGCTCCCTAGCTGCAGTACCGGATCTTGGCCACACGGCGGCAGCAGCGAGCTCGGGAAAATGTGCCACTGCGCATGCGCGGCTCCCTAGCTGCAGTACCGGCTTTTGGCCACACGGCGGCAGGAGCGAGCTCGGGAAAATGTGCCACTGCGCATGCGCGGCTCCCTAGCTGCAGTACCGGCTTTTGCCCACACAGCGGCAGCAGCGAGCGCGGAAAATGTACCACTGCGCATGCGCGGCACTCTATAGCTGCAGTACCGGTTACCGGACACACAGCGGCAGCAGCGACCGTGGGAAAATGTGGCACTGCGCATGCGCGGCTCCCTAGCTGCAGTAACGGCTTTTGGCCACACAGCGGCAGCAGCGAGCTCGGGAAAATGTGCCACTGCGCATGCGCGGCTCCCTAGCTGCAGCAACGGCTTTTGGCCACACGGCGGCAGCAGCGAGCGTGGGAAAAATGTGCCACTGCGCATGCGCGGCTCCCTACCTGCAGTACCGGCTTTTGGCCACACAGCGGCAGCAGCGAGCTCGGGAAAATGTGCCACTGCGCATGCGCGGCTCCCTAGCTGCAGTACCGGCTTTTGGCCACACAGCGGCAGCAGCGAGCGTGGGGAAAATGTGCCACTGCGCATGCGCGGCTCCCTAGCTGCAGTACCGGCTTTTGGCCACACAGCGGCAGCAGCGAGCTCGGGAAAATGTGCCACTGCGCATGCGCGGCTCCCTAGCTGCAGTACCGGCTTTTGGCCACAGGGCGGCAGCAGCGAGCTCGGAAAATGTACCACTGCGCATGCGCGACACCCTATAGCTGCAGTACCGGATATCGGACACACAGCGGCAGCAGCGAGCACGGGAAAATGTGCCTCTGCGCATGCGCGGCACCCTATAGCTGCAATACCGGTTATCGGACACACAGCGGCAGCAGCGAGCTCGGGAAAGTGTGCCACTGCGCATGCGCGGCTTCCTATAGCTGCAGTACCGGCTTTTGGCCACACAGCGGCAGCAGCGAGCTCGGGAAAATGTGCCACTGCGCATGCGCAGCTTCCTATAGGTGCAGTACCGCGTTTCGGACACATAGCGGCAGCAGCGAGCTCGGGGAAATGTGCCACTGCGCATGCGCGGCTCCCTAGCTGCAGTAACGGCTTTTGGCCACACAGCGGCAGCAGCGAGCGTGGGAAAAATGTGCCACTGCGCATGCGCGGCTCCCTAGCTGCAGTACCGGCTTTTGGCCACACGGCGGCAGCAGCGAGCGCGGGAAAATGTGCCACTGCGCATGCGCGGCTCCCTAGCTGCAGTACCGGCTTTTGGCCACACAGCGGCAGCAGCGAGCGTGGGGAAAATGTGCCACTGCGCATGCGCGGCTCCCTACCTGCAGTACCGGCTTTTGGCCACACGGCGGCAGCAGCGAGCTCGGGAAAATGTGCCACTGCGCATGCGCGGCTCCCTAGCTGCAGTACCGGCGTTCGGCCACACAGCGGCAGCAGCGAGCGCGGAAAATGTACCACTGCGCATGCGCGGCACCCTATAGCTGCAGTACCGGTTATCGGACACACAGCGGCAGCAGCGAGCTCGGGAAAATGTGCCACTGCGCATGCGCGGCACCCTATAGCTGCAATACCGGTTATCGGACACACAGCGGCAGCAGCGAGCTCGGGAAAATGTGCCACTGCGCATGCGCGGCACCCTCTAGCTACAATACCGGTTATCGGACACACAGCGGCAGCAGCGAGCGCGGGAAAATGTGCCACTGCGCATGCGCGGCACCCTAGCTGCAGTACCGGCTTTTGCCCACACAGCGGCATCAGCGAGCGCGGGAAAATGTGCCACTGCGCATGCGCAGCTTCCTATAGGTGCAGTACCGCGTTTCGGACACATAGCGGCAGCAGCGAGCTCGGGAAAATGTGCCACTGCGCATGCGCGGCTCCCTACCTGCAGTACCGGCTTTTGGCCACACAGCGGCAGCAGCGAGCGTGGGAAAAATGTGCCACTGCGCATGCGCGGCTCCCTAGCTGCAGTACCGGCTTTTGGCCACACGGCGGCAGCAGCGAGCGCGGGAAAATATGCCACTGCGCATGCGCGGCACCCTATAGCTGCAATACCGGTTATCGGACACACAGCGGCAGCAGCGAGCGCGGGAAAATGTGCCACTGCGCATGCGCGGCACCCTATAGCTGCAATACCGGTTATCGGACACACAGCGGCAGCAGCGAGCTCGGGAAAATGTGCCACTGCGCATGCGCGGCTCCCTAGCTGCAGTAACGGCTTTTGGCCACACAGCGGCAGCAGCGAGCGTGGGAAAAATGTGCCACTGCGCATGCGCGGCTCCCTAGCTGCAGTACCGGCTTTTGGCCACACAGCGGCAGCAGCGAGCGTGGGAAAAATGTGCCACTGCGCATGCGCGGCTCCCTAGCTGCAGTACCGGCTTTTGGCCACACAGCGGCAGCAGCGAGCGTGGGGAAAATGTGCCACTGCGCATGCGCGGCTCCCTAGCTGCAGTACCGGATCTTGGCCACACGGCGGCAGCAGCGAGCTCGGGAAAATGTGCCACTGCGCATGCGCGGCTCCCTAGCTGCAGTACCGGCTTTTGGCCACACGGCGGCAGGAGCGAGCTCGGGAAAATGTGCCACTGCGCATGCGCGGCTCCCTAGCTGCAGTACCGGCTTTTGCCCACACAGCGGCAGCAGCGAGCGCGGAAAATGTACCACTGCGCATGCGCGGCACTCTATAGCTGCAGTACCGGTTACCGGACACACAGCGGCAGCAGCGACCGTGGGAAAATGTGGCACTGCGCATGCGCGGCTCCCTAGCTGCAGTAACGGCTTTTGGCCACACAGCGGCAGCAGCGAGCTCGGGAAAATGTGCCACTGCGCATGCGCGGCTCCCTAGCTGCAGCAACGGCTTTTGGCCACACGGCGGCAGCAGCGAGCGTGGGAAAAATGTGCCACTGCGCATGCGCGGCTCCCTACCTGCAGTACCGGCTTTTGGCCACACAGCGGCAGCAGCGAGCT
Organism: Mycteria americana; assembly: GCF_035582795.1. NCBI lineage: Eukaryota > Metazoa > Chordata > Aves > Ciconiiformes > Ciconiidae > Mycteria > Mycteria americana. The sequence goes on from NW_027445437.1 coordinate 3,074,414, forward strand.
CGGGAAAATGTGCCACTGCGCATGCGCGGCTCCCTAGCTGCAGTACCGGCTTTTGGCCACACAGCGGCAGCAGCGAGCGTGGGGAAAATGTGCCACTGCGCATGCGCGGCTCCCTAGCTGCAGTACCGGCTTTTGCCCACACAGCGGCAGCAGCGAGCTCGGGAAAATGTGCCACTGCGCATGCGCGGCTCCCTAGCTGCAGTACCGGCTTTTGGCCACAGGGCGGCAGCAGCGAGCTCGGAAAATGTACCACTGCGCATGCGCGACACCCTATAGCTGCAGTACCGGATATCGGACACACAGCGGCAGCAGCGAGCACGGGAAAATGTGCCTCTGCGCATGCGCGGCACCCTATAGCTGCAATACCGGTTATCGGACACACAGCGGCAGCAGCGAGCTCGGGAAAGTGTGCCACTGCGCATGCGCGGCTTCCTATAGCTGCAGTACCGGCTTTTGGCCACACAGCGGCAGCAGCGAGCTCGGGAAAATGTGCCACTGCGCATGCGCAGCTTCCTATAGGTGCAGTACCGCGTTTCGGACACATAGCGGCAGCAGCGAGCTCGGGGAAATGTGCCACTGCGCATGCGCGGCTCCCTAGCTGCAGTAACGGCTTTTGGCCACACAGCGGCAGCAGCGAGCGTGGGAAAAATGTGCCACTGCGCATGCGCGGCTCCCTAGCTGCAGTACCGGCTTTTGGCCACACGGCGGCAGCAGCGAGCGCGGGAAAATGTGCCACTGCGCATGCGCGGCTCCCTAGCTGCAGTACCGGCTTTTGGCCACACAGCGGCAGCAGCGAGCGTGGGGAAAATGTGCCACTGCGCATGCGCGGCTCCCTACCTGCAGTACCGGCTTTTGGCCACACGGCGGCAGCAGCGAGCTCGGGAAAATGTGCCACTGCGCATGCGCGGCTCCCTAGCTGCAGTACCGGCGTTCGGCCACACAGCGGCAGCAGCGAGCGCGGAAAATGTACCACTGCGCATGCGCGGCACCCTATAGCTGCAGTACCGGTTATCGGACACACAGCGGCAGCAGCGAGCTCGGGAAAATGTGCCACTGCGCATGCGCGGCACCCTATAGCTGCAATACCGGTTATCGGACACACAGCGGCAGCAGCGAGCTCGGGAAAATGTGCCACTGCGCATGCGCGGCACCCTCTAGCTACAATACCGGTTATCGGACACACAGCGGCAGCAGCGAGCGCGGGAAAATGTGCCACTGCGCATGCGCGGCACCCTAGCTGCAGTACCGGCTTTTGCCCACACAGCGGCATCAGCGAGCGCGGGAAAATGTGCCACTGCGCATGCGCAGCTTCCTATAGGTGCAGTACCGCGTTTCGGACACATAGCGGCAGCAGCGAGCTCGGGAAAATGTGCCACTGCGCATGCGCGGCTCCCTACCTGCAGTACCGGCTTTTGGCCACACAGCGGCAGCAGCGAGCGTGGGAAAAATGTGCCACTGCGCATGCGCGGCTCCCTAGCTGCAGTACCGGCTTTTGGCCACACGGCGGCAGCAGCGAGCGCGGGAAAATATGCCACTGCGCATGCGCGGCACCCTATAGCTGCAATACCGGTTATCGGACACACAGCGGCAGCAGCGAGCGCGGGAAAATGTGCCACTGCGCATGCGCGGCACCCTATAGCTGCAATACCGGTTATCGGACACACAGCGGCAGCAGCGAGCTCGGGAAAATGTGCCACTGCGCATGCGCGGCTCCCTAGCTGCAGTAACGGCTTTTGGCCACACAGCGGCAGCAGCGAGCGTGGGAAAAATGTGCCACTGCGCATGCGCGGCTCCCTAGCTGCAGTACCGGCTTTTGGCCACACAGCGGCAGCAGCGAGCGTGGGGAAAATGTGCCACTGCGCATGCGCGGCTCCCTACCTGCAGTACCGGCTTTTGGCCACACGGCGGCAGCAGCGAGCGCGGAAAATGTACCACTGCGCATGCGCGACACCCTATAGCTGCAGTACCGGATATCGGACACACAGCGGCAGCAGCGAGCGCGGGAAAATGTGCCTCTGCGCATGCGCGGCACCCTATAGCTGCAATACCGGTTATCGGACACACAGCGGCAGCAGCGAGCGCGGGAAAATGTGCCACTGCGCATGCGCGGCTTCCTATAGCTGCAGTACCGGCTTTTGGCCACACAGCGGCAGCAGCGAGCTCGGGAAAATGTGCCACTGCGCATGCGCGGCTCCCTAGCTGCAGTACCGGATTTTGGCCACACAGCGGCAGCAGCGAGCGCGGGAAAATGTGCCACTGCGCATGCGCGGCTCCCTAGCTGCAGTACCGGCTTTTGGCCACACGGCGGCAGAAGCGAGCTCGGGAAAATGTGCCACTGCGCATGCGCGGCTCCCTAGCTGCAGTACCGGCTTTTGGCCACACAGCGGCAGCAGCGAGCGCGGGAAAATGTGCCACTGCGCATGCGCGGCACCCTATAGCTGCAATACCGGTTATCGGACACACAGCGGCAGCAGCGAGCTCGGGAAAATGTGCCACTGCGCATGCGCAGCTTCCTATAGGTGCAGTACCGCGTTTCGGACACATAGCGGCAGCAGCGAGCTCGGGGAAATGTGCCACTGCGCATGCGCGGCTCCCTAGCTGCAGTAACGGCTTTTGGCCACACAGCGGCAGCAGCGAGCGTGGGAAAAATGTGCCTCTGCGCATGCGCGGCTCCCTAGCTGCAGTACCGGCTTTTGGCCACACGGCGGCAGCAGCGAGCTCGGGAAAATGTGCCACTGCGCATGCGCGGCTCCCTAGCTGCAGTACCGGCTTTTGGCCACACAGCGGCAGCAGCGAGCTCGGGAAAATGTGCCACTGCGCATGCGCGGCTCCCTAGCTGCAGTACCGGCTTTTGCCCACACAGCGGCAGCAGCGAGCGCGGAAAATGTACCACTGCGCATGCGCGGCACCCTATAGCTGCAGTACCGGTTACCGGACACACAGCGGCAGCAGCGAGCGCGGGAAAATATGCCACTGCGCATGCGCGGCACCCTATAGCTGCAATACCGGTTATCGGACACACAGCGGCAGCAGCGAGCTCGGGAAAATGTGCCACTGCGCATGCGCGGCACCCTATAGCTGCAATACCTGTTATCGGACACACAGTGGCAGCAGCGAGCTCGGGAAAATGTGCCACTGCGCATGCGCAGCTTCCTATAGGTGCAGTACCGCGTTTCGGACACACAGCGGCAGCAGCGAGCTCGGGGAAATGTGCCACTGCGCATGCGCGGCTCCCTAGCTGCAGTACCGGATTTTGGCCACACGGCGGCAGCAGCGAGCTCGGGAAAATGTGCCACTGCGCATGCGCGGCTCCCTAGCTGCAGTACCGGCTTTTGGCCACACAGCGGCAGCAGCGAGCTCGGGAAAATGTGCCACTGCGCATGCGCGGCTCCCTACCTGCAGTACCGGCTTTTGGCCACACAGCGGCAGCAGCGAGCGTGGGAAAATGTGGCACTGCGCATGCGCGGCTCCCTAGCTGCAGTAACGGCTTTTGGCCACACAGCGGCAGCAGCGAGCTCGGGAAAATGTGCCACTGCGCATGCGCGGCTCCCTAGCTGCAGTACCGGCTTTTGGCCACACGGCGGCAGCAGCGAGCTCGGGAAAATGTGCCACTGCGCATGCGCGGCTCCCTACCTGCAGTACCGGATTTGGCCACACGGCGGCAGCAGCGAGCGTGGGAAAAATGTGCCACTGCGCATGCGCGGCTCCCTAGCTGCAGTACCGGATCTTGGCCACACGGCGGCAGCAGCGAGCTCGGGAAAATGTGCCACTGCGCATGCGCGGCTCCCTAGCTGCAGTACCGGCTTTTGGCCACACGGCGGCAGCAGCGAGCTCGGGAAAATGTGCCACTGCGCATGCGCGGCTCCCTAGCTGCAGTACCGGCTTTTGCCCACACAGCGGCAGCAGCGAGCGCGGAAAATGTACCACTGCGCATGCGCGGCACTCTATAGCTGCAGTACCGGTTACCGGACACACAGCGGCAGCAGCGACCGTGGGAAAATGTGGCACTGCGCATGCGCGGCTCCCTAGCTGCAGTAACGGCTTTTGGCCACACAGCGGCAGCAGCGAGCTCGGGAAAATGTGCCACTGCGCATGCGCGGCTCCCTAGCTGCAGCAACGGCTTTTGGCCACACGGCGGCAGCAGCGAGCGTGGGAAAAATGTGCCACTGCGCATGCGCGACTCCCTACCTGCAGTACCGGCTTTTGGCCACACAGCGGCAGCAGCGAGCGTGGGATAATGTGGCACTGCGCATGCGCGTCTCCCTAGCTGCAGTACCGGCTTTTGGCCACACAGCGGCAGCAGCGAGCGTGGGGAAAATGTGCCACTGCGCATGCGCGGCTCCCTAGCTGCAGTACCGGCTTTTGCCCACACAGCGGCAGCAGCGAGCTCGGGAAAATGTGCCACTGCGCATGCGCGGCTCCCTAGCTGCAGTACCGGCTTTTGGCCACACGGCGGCAGCAGCGAGCTCGGAAAATGTACCACTGCGCATGCGCGACACCCTATAGCTGCAGTACCGGATATCGGACACACAGCGGCAGCAGCGAGCACGGGAAAATGTGCCTCTGCGCATGCGCGGCACCCTATAGCTGCAATACCGGTTATCGGACACACAGCGGCAGCAGCGAGCGCGGGAAAATGTGCCACTGCGCATGCGCGGCACCCTATAGCTGCAATACCGGTTATCGGACACACAGCGGCAGCAGCGAGCTCGGGAAAGTGTGCCACTGCGCATGCGCGGCTTCCTATAGCTGCAGTACCGGCTTTTGGCCACACAGCGGCAGCAGCGAGCTCTGGAAAATGTGCCACTGCGCATGCGCAGCTTCCTATAGGTGCAGTACCGCGTTTCGGACACATAGCGGCAGCAGCGAGCTCGGGGAAATGTGCCACTGCGCATGCGCGGCTCCCTAGCTGCAGTAACGGCTTTTGGCCACACAGCGGCAGCAGCGAGCGTGGGAAAAATGTGCCACTGCGCATGCGCGGCTCCCTAGCTGCAGTACCGGCTTTTGGCCACACGGCGGCAGCAGCGAGCGCGGGAAAATGTGCCACTGCGCATGCGCGGCTCCCTAGCTGCAGTACCGGCTTTTGGCCACACAGCGGCAGCAGCGAGCGTGGGGAAAATGTGCCACTGCGCATGCGCGGCTCCCTACCTGCAGTACCGGCTTTTGGCCACACGGCGGCAGCAGCGAGCTCGGGAAAATGTGCCACTGCGCATGCGCGGCTCCCTAGCTGCAGTACCGGCGTTCGGCCACACAGCGGCAGCAGCGAGCGCGGAAAATGTACCACTGCGCATGCGCGGCACCCTATAGCTGCAGTACCGGTTATCGGACACACAGCGGCAGCAGCGAGCTCGGGAAAATGTGCCACTGCGCATGCGCGGCACCCTATAGCTGCAATACCGGTTATCGGACACACAGCGGCAGCAGCGAGCTCGGGAAAATGTGCCACTGCGCATGCGCAGCTTCCTATAGGTGCAGTACCGCGTTTCGGACACACGGCGGCAGCAGCGAGCTCGGGAAAATGTGCCACTGCGCATGCGCGGCTCCCTAGCTGCAGTAACGGCTTTTGGCCACACAGCGGCAGCAGCGAGCGTGGGAAAAATGTGCCACTGCGCATGCGCGGCTCCCTAGCTGCAGTACCGGCTTTTGGCCACACGGCGGCAGCAGCGAGCGTGGAAAATGTACCACTGCGCATGCGCGGCACCCTATAGCTGCAGTACCGGTTACCGGACACACAGCGGCAGCAGCGAGCGCGGGAAAATATGCCACTGCGCATGCGCGGCACCCTATAGCTGCAATACCGGTTATCGGACACACAGCGGCAGCAGCGAGCGTGGGAAAATGTGGCACTGCGCATGCGCGGCTCCCTAGCTGCAGTACCGGCTTTTGCCCACACAGCGGCATCAGCGAGCGCGGGAAAATGTGCCACTGCGCATGCGCGGCTCCCTAGCTGCAGTACCGGCTTTTGGCCACACGGCGGCAGCAGCGAGCGCGGAAAATGTACCACTGCGCATGCGCAACACCCTATAGCTGCAGTACCGGATATCGGACACACAGCGGCAGCAGCGAGCGCGGGAAAATGTGCCTCTGCGCATGCGCGGCACCCTATAGCTGCAATACCGGTTATCGGACACACAGCGGCAGCAGCGAGCGCGGGAAAATGTGCCACTGCGCATGCGCGGCACCCTATAGCTGCAATACCGGTTATCGGACACACAGCGGCAGCAGCGAGCTCGGGAAAGTGTGCCACTGAGCATGCGCGGCTTCCTATAGCTGCAGTACCGGCTTTTGGCCACACAGCGGCAGCAGCGAGCTCGGGAAAATGTGCCACTGCGCATGCGCAGCTTCCTATAGGTGCAGTACCGCGTTTCGGACACATAGCGGCAGCAGCGAGCTCGGGGAAATGTGCCACTGCGCATGCGCGGCTCCCTAGCTGCAGTACCGGCTTTTGGCCACACAGCGGCAGCAGCGAGCGTGGGAAAAATGTGCCACTGCGCATGCGCGGCTCCCTAGCTGCAGTACCGGCTTTTGGCCACACGGCGGCAGCAGCGAGCGCGGGAAAATATGCCACTGCGCATGCGCGGCACCCTATAGCTGCAATACCGGTTATCGGACACACAGCGGCAGCAGCGAGCGCGGGAAAATGTGCCACTGCGCATGCGCGGCACCCTATAGCTGCAATACCGGTTATCGGACACACAGCGGCAGCAGCGAGCTCGGGAAAATGTGCCACTGCGCATGCGCGGCTCCCTAGCTGCAGTAACGGCTTTTGGCCACACAGCGGCAGCAGCGAGCGTGGGAAAAATGTGCCACTGCGCATGCGCGGCTCCCTACCTGCAGTACCGGCTTTTGGCCACACAGCGGCAGCAGCGAGCGTGGGGAAAATGTGCCACTGCGCATGCGCGGCTCCCTACCTGCAGTACCGGCTTTTGGCCACACGGCGGCAGCAGCGAGCGCGGAAAATGTACCACTGCGCATGCGCGACACCCTATAGCTGCAGTACCGGATATCGGACACACAGCGGCAGCAGCGAGCGCGGGAAAATGTGCCACTGCGCATGCGCGGCTCCCTAGCTGCAGTACCGGCTTTTGGCCACACGGCGGCAGCAGCGAGCTCGGGAAAATGTGCCACTGCGCATGCGCGGCTTCCTATAGCTGCAGTACCGCGTTTCGGACACACAGCGGCAGCAGCGAGCGTTGAAAAATGTGCCACTGCGCATGCGCAGCTTCCTATAGGTGCAGTACCGCGTTTCGGACACACAGCGGCAGCAGCGAGCTCGGGGAAATGTGCCACTGCGCATGCGCGGCTCCCTAGCTGCAGTACCGGCTTTTGGCCACACAGCGGCAGCAGCGAGCGTGGGAAAAATGTGCCACTGCGCATGCGCGGCTCCCTACCTGCAGTACCGGCTTTTGGCCACACGGCGGCAGCAGCGAGCTCGGGAAAATGTGCCACTGCGCATGCGCGGCTCCCTAGCTGCAGTACCGGCTTTTGGCCACACGGCGGCAGCAGCGAGCTCGGGAAAATGTGCCACTGCGCATGCGCGGCTCCCTAGCTGCAGTACCGGCTTTTGGCCACACAGCGGCAGCAGCGAGCGTGGGAAAAATGTGCCACTGCGCATGCGCGGCTCCCTAGCTGCAGTACCGGCTTTTGGCCACACAGCGGCAGCAGCGAGCGCGGGAAAATGTGCCACTGCGCATGCGCGGCACCCTATAGCTGCAATACCGGTTATCGGACACACAGCGGCAGCAGCGAGCTCGGGAAAATGTGCCACTGCGCATGCGCGGCACCCTATAGCTGCAATACCGGTTATCGGACACACAGCGGCAGCAGCGAGCGCGGGAAAATGTGCCACTGCGCATGCGCGGCACCCTATAGCTGCAATACCGGTTATCGGACACACAGCGGCAGCAGCGAGCTCGGGAAAATGTGCCACTGCGCATGCGCAGCTTCCTATAGGTGCAGTACCGCGTTTCGGACACACAGCGGCAGCAGCGAGCTCGGGGAAATGTGCCACTGCGCATGCGCGGCTCCCTAGCTGCAGTACCGGATTTTGGCCACACGGCGGCAGCAGCGAGCTCGGGAAAATGTGCCACTGCGCATGCGCGGCTCCCTACCTGCAGTACCGGCTTTTGGCCACACAGCGGCAGCAGCGAGCTCGGGAAAATGTGCCACTGCGCATGCGCGGCTCCCTAGCTGCAGTACCGGCTTTTGGCCACACAGCGGCAGAAGCGAGCGCGGAAAATGTACCACTGCGCATGCGCGGCACCCTATAGCTGCAGTACCGGTTATCGGACACACAGCGGCAGCAGCGAGCGCGGGAAAATGTGCCTCTGCGCATGCGCGGCACCCTATAGCTGCAATACCGGTTATCGGACACACAGCGGCAGCAGCGAGCTCGGGAAAATGTGCCACTGCGCATGCGCGGCACCCTATAGCTGCAATACCGGTTATCGGACACACAGCGGCAGCAGCGAGCGCGGGAAAATGTGCCACTGCGCATGCGCGGCACCCTATAGCTGCAATACCGGTTATCGGACACACAGCAGCAGCAGCGAGCTCGGGAAAGTGTGCCACTGCGCATGCGCGGCTTCCTATAGCTGCAGTACCGCGTTTCGGACACACAGCGGCAGCAGCGAGCGTTGAAAAATGTGCCACTGCGCATGCGCAGCTTCCTATAGGTGCAGTACCGCGTTTCGGACACACAGCGGCAGCAGCGAGCTCGGGGAAATGTGCCACTGCGCATGCGCGGCTCCCTAGCTGCAGTACCGGCTTTTGGCCACACAGCGGCAGCAGCGAGCGTGGGAAAAATGTGCCACTGCGCATGCGCGGCTCCCTAGATGCAGTACCGGCTTTTGGCCACACGGCGGCAGCAGCGAGCTCGGGAAAGTGTGCCACTGCGCATGCGCGGCTTCCTATAGGTGCAGTACCGCGTTTCGGACACACAGCGGCAGCAGCGAGCTCGGGGAAATGTGCCACTGCGCATGCGCGGCTCCCTAGATGCAGTACCGGCTTTTGGCCACACAGCGGCAGCAGCGAGCGTGGGAAAAATGTGCCACTGCGCATGCGCGGCTCCCTAGCTGCAGTACCGGCTTTTGGCCACACGGCGGCAGCAGAGAGGTCGGGAAAATGTGCCACTGCGCATGCGCGGCTCCCTAGCTGCAGTACCGGCTTTTGGCCACACAGCGGCAGCAGCGAGCGTGGGAAAAATGTGCCACTGCGCATGCGCGGCTCCCTAGCTGCAGTACCGGCTTTTGGCCACACGGCGGCAGCAGCGAGCGTGGAAAATGTACCACTGCGCATGCGCGGCACCCTATAGCTGCAGTACCGGTTACCGGACACACAGCGGCAGCAGCGAGCGCGGGAAAATATGCCACTGCGCATGCGCGGCACCCTATAGCTGCAATACCGGTTATCGGACACACAGCGGCAGCAGCGAGCGTGGGAAAATGTGGCACTGCGCATGCGCGGCTCCCTAGCTGCAGTACCGGCTTTTGCCCACACAGCGGCATCAGCGAGCGCGGGAAAATGTGCCACTGCGCATGCGCGGCTCCCTAGCTGCAGTACCGGCTTTTGGCCACACGGCGGCAGCAGCGAGCGCGGAAAATGTACCACTGCGCATGCGCAACACCCTATAGCTGCAGTACCGGATATCGGACACACAGCGGCAGCAGCGAGCGCGGGAAAATGTGCCTCTGCGCATGCGCGGCACCCTATAGCTGCAATACCGGTTATCGGACACACAGCGGCAGCAGCGAGCGCGGGAAAATGTGCCACTGCGCATGCGCGGCACCCTATAGCTGCAATACCGGTTATCGGACACACAGCGGCAGCAGCGAGCTCGGGAAAGTGTGCCACTGAGCATGCGCGGCTTCCTATAGCTGCAGTACCGGCTTTTGGCCACACAGCGGCAGCAGCGAGCTCGGGAAAATGTGCCACTGCGCATGCGCAGCTTCCTATAGGTGCAGTACCGCGTTTCGGACACATAGCGGCAGCAGCGAGCTCGGGGAAATGTGCCACTGCGCATGCGCGGCTCCCTAGCTGCAGTACCGGCTTTTGGCCACACAGCGGCAGCAGCGAGCGTGGGAAAAATGTGCCACTGCGCATGCGCGGCTCCCTAGCTGCAGTACCGGCTTTTGGCCACACGGCGGCAGCAGCGAGCGCGGGAAAATATGCCACTGCGCATGCGCGGCACCCTATAGCTGCAATACCGGTTATCGGACACACAGCGGCAGCAGCGAGCGCGGGAAAATGTGCCACTGCGCATGCGCGGCACCCTATAGCTGCAATACCGGTTATCGGACACACAGCGGCAGCAGCGAGCTCGGGAAAATGTGCCACTGCGCATGCGCGGCTCCCTAGCTGCAGTAACGGCTTTTGGCCACACAGCGGCAGCAGCGAGCGTGGGAAAAATGTGCCACTGCGCATGCGCGGCTCCCTACCTGCAGTACCGGCTTTTGGCCACACAGCGGCAGCAGCGAGCGTGGGGAAAATGTGCCACTGCGCATGCGCGGCTCCCTACCTGCAGTACCGGCTTTTGGCCACACGGCGGCAGCAGCGAGCGCGGAAAATGTACCACTGCGCATGCGCGACACCCTATAGCTGCAGTACCGGATATCGGCCACACGGCGGCAGCAGCGAGCTCGGGAAAATGTGCCACTGCGCATGCGCGGCTTCCTATAGCTGCAGTACCGCGTTTCGGACACACAGCGGCAGCAGCGAGCGTTGAAAAATGTGCCACTGCGCATGCGCAGCTTCCTATAGGTGCAGTACCGCGTTTCGGACACACAGCGGCAGCAGCGAGCTCGGGGAAATGTGCCACTGCGCATGCGCGGCTCCCTAGCGGCAGTACCGGCTTTTGGCCACACAGCGGCAGCAGCGAGCGTGGGAAAAATGTGCCACTGCGCATGCGCGGCTCCCTACCTGCAGTACCGGCTTTTGGCCACACGGCGGCAGCAGCGAGCTCGGGAAAATGTGCCACTGCGCATGCGCGGCTCCCTAGCTGCAGTACCGGCTTTTGGCCACACGGCGGCAGCAGCGAGCTCGGGAAAATGTGCCACTGCGCATGCGCGGCTCCCTAGCTGCAGTACCGGCTTTTGGCCACACAGCGGCAGCAGCGAGCGTGGGAAAAATGTGCCACTGCGCATGCGCGGCTCCCTAGCTGCAGTACCGGCTTTTGGCCACACAGCGGCAGCAGCGAGCGCGGGAAAATGTGCCACTGCGCATGCGCGGCACCCTATAGCTGCAATACCGGTTATCGGACACACAGCGGCAGCAGCGAGCTCGGGAAAATGTGCCACTGCGCATGCGCGGCACCCTATAGCTGCAATACCGGTTATCGGACACACAGCGGCAGCAGCGAGCGCGGGAAAATGTGCCACTGCGCATGCGCGGCACCCTATAGCTGCAATACCGGTTATCGGACACACAGCGGCAGCAGCGAGCTCGGGAAAATGTGCCACTGCGCATGCGCAGCTTCCTATAGGTGCAGTACCGCGTTTCGGACACACAGCGGCAGCAGCGAGCTCGGGGAAATGTGCCACTGCGCATGCGCGGCTCCCTAGCTGCAGTACCGGATTTTGGCCACACGGCGGCAGCAGCGAGCTCGGGAAAATGTGCCACTGCGCATGCGCGGCTCCCTACCTGCAGTACCGGCTTTTGGCCACACAGCGGCAGCAGCGAGCTCGGGAAAATGTGCCACTGCGCATGCGCGGCTCCCTAGCTGCAGTACCGGCTTTTGGCCACACAGCGGCAGAAGCGAGCGCGGAAAATGTACCACTGCGCATGCGCGGCACCCTATAGCTGCAGTACCGGTTATCGGACACACAGCGGCAGCAGCGAGCGCGGGAAAATGTGCCTCTGCGCATGCGCGGCACCCTATAGCTGCAATACCGGTTATCGGACACACAGCGGCAGCAGCGAGCTCGGGAAAATGTGCCACTGCGCATGCGCGGCACCCTATAGCTGCAATACCGGTTATCGGACACACAGCGGCAGCAGCGAGCGCGGGAAAATGTGCCACTGCGCATGCGCGGCACCCTATAGCTGCAATACCGGTTATCGGACACACAGCAGCAGCAGCGAGCTCGGGAAAGTGTGCCACTGCGCATGCGCGGCTTCCTATAGCTGCAGTACCGCGTTTCGGACACACAGCGGCAGCAGCGAGCGTTGAAAAATGTGCCACTGCGCATGCGCAGCTTCCTATAGGTGCAGTACCGCGTTTCGGACACACAGCGGCAGCAGCGAGCTCGGGGAAATGTGCCACTGCGCATGCGCGGCTCCCTAGCTGCAGTACCGGCTTTTGGCCACACAGCGGCAGCAGCGAGCGTGGGAAAAATGTGCCACTGCGCATGCGCGGCTCCCTAGATGCAGTACCGGCTTTTGGCCACACGGCGGCAGCAGCGAGCTCGGGAAAGTGTGCCACTGCGCATGCGCGGCTTCCTATAGGTGCAGTACCGCGTTTCGGACACACAGCGGCAGCAGCGAGCTCGGGGAAATGTGCCACTGCGCATGCGCGGCTCCCTAGATGCAGTACCGGCTTTTGGCCACACAGCGGCAGCAGCGAGCGTGGGAAAAATGTGCCACTGCGCATGCGCGGCTCCCTAGCTGCAGTACCGGATTTTGGCCACACGGCGGCAGCAGAGAGGTCGGGAAAATGTGCCACTGCGCATGCGCGGCTCCCTAGATGCAGTACCGGCTTTTGGCCACACAGCGGCAGCAGCGAGCGTTGAAAAATGTGCCACTGCGCATGCGCGGCACCCTAGCTGCAGTACCGGCTTTTGGCCACACGGCGGCAGCAGCGAGCTCGGGAAAATGTGCCACTGCGCATGCGCGGCTCCCTAGCTGCAGTACCGGCTTTTGGCCACACAGCGGCAGCAGCGAGCGTGGGAAAAATGTGCCACTGCGCATGCGCGGCTCCCTAGCTGCAGTACCGGCTTTTGGCCACACAGCGGCAGCAGCGAGCTCGGGAAAATGTGCCACTGCGCATGCGCGGCTCCCTAGCTGCAGTACCGGATTTTGGCCACACAGCGGCAGCAGCGAGCGCGGGAAAATGTGCCACTGCGCATGCGCGGCTCCCTAGCTGCAGTACCGGCTTTTGGCCACACGGCGGCAGCAGCGAGCTCGGGAAAATGTGCCACTGCGCATGCGCGGCTCCCTAGCTGCAGTACCGGCTTTTGGCCACACAGCGGCAGCAGCGAGCGCGGAAAATGTACCACTGCGCATGCACGGCACCCTATAGCTGCAGTACCGGTTATCGGACACACAGCGGCAGCAGCGAGCGCGGGAAAATGTGCCTCTGCGCATGCGCGGCACCCTATAGCTGCAATACCGGTTATCGGACACACAGCGGCAGCAGCGAGCGCGGGAAAATGTGCCACTGCGCATGCGCAGCACCCTATAGCTGCAATACCGCTTATCGGACACACAGCGGCAGCAGCGAGCTCGGGAAAATGTGCCACTGTGCATGCGCGGCTCCCTAGCTGCAGTACCGGCCTTTGCCCACACAGCGGCAGCAGCGAGCGCGGGAACATGTGCCACTGCGCATGCGCGCCTCCCCAGGGCGGGCCGGTCAGAAGCCGGAACTGCAGCTCGGCACCGCGCATGCGTGCGCGCGCACAAGCGGAGCTGTAATCCCGGAGGGAAGCTCTCGCATCCGGCTCTGCTCTCACACGCTGGCGCTCATCAGCAGGTAAAAATTCTGCGCTTCGCTTTGGCATTGTCCTCTAAGGGAAAGCTCTGGGTCTGGATGTCGCTTGCTTATTTGCTGTGGAGTATTTGTGTTTTTCAGCAATCGTTCCAAATAGAACTGGGTGGGTGGGGCAGGGCAGAGTCAGGGTCTTTGCAGGGACCTGGGAAGTAAAGTCTTGAACACAGAAAAGCTTAAAGCATTTGCTGTACAGAAGGTTTCTCTGTACCCACTACATCTTATACTGCTTATTAGCAGTGACTGATGTTTGTAGGAGTACCGTGTGGAAGTGTGAACGTTCATTACTGCACTAAAACTGCTTTGGTTCTGTGTAGAAAGTAGAGGAACTACAAAACAACATCGTGTGTCGTGTGTGTCCCCCCCCCCCTTTTTTTTTTTTTGTTAAACATACCGTGTTTGCAGGGCCTTAGCTTTCTATTGCCAGACTGGCAAAGCTTCCCAAGCTCTGTTCCCCCGCAGTCACCACAAGTCTCCAATAGTTGCCAGGATGGTGAGTTAGTTTTGGGCTTCTAGCCCTCCACTCTGCCATTGTTTTAGTCAGATCCTGCATTCCGCTCAGTTAAAGACTCACGAGAATTGCTTAACATTTGCATTTGGAAGTCATGCTTCAAACAATGAATTTGCAACAAATGGGTTTTTTTGACACTAGTCAATGAACTCCTGTAATACTGCAGCAAAAGGACATTTTTACTGGTTGTTGAATCTCAGAGTGATAACATAGGCATCCCTGTTGGAGCCCTTACCGCAACCACTGCAATGTTTGTTTACACCCTGCTCGGTTCTTTTGTGAAGGTGTGTAGCTGTGGGAGGTGCGTTATTCCCAAGGTGCTACGGCGCCGATGCTCTGGCTGTCGGCAGGAATGGGCAAAGCGGAAGGCTGTGTGGCTAGGGGAGAGTGGCGTGGACGTGCGACTGCTCTCTCTGTTGCACCAGAATTTCGACGGCTGGGTTGGGCTGCTAAATCGATGGAACGACTGGAAGAAACTTCAGAAAAGTGAGTGAGTACTCTCCTTATCTTTATCTTTTAAAGCAGTCTTTCTACAGACCCCTGTCCATGGCTTAGCTATTTGATTGGCGTGAAACAGACCCAGAATTTTGCTTTAAGCAGTGTTCTGATTCACTGAAATTCCCCGTAGGTAGAGAGCAAGAATTACAAATGTAGCTTGGTGGTTGAAGTTCTCGGGGTTTCTGTGAAAGCTAACTTGCCAGAATGAGTAGGAAGCAGCCTCAATTCCAGTAGAGATACTGTATGAAAGGTCCTTTTCTTGACAGGAAGAGAGCTTCACGAAACGTCAGCACGGTTTGCCGTAGGGCCTCCGACATACTTGTTCAGTCATGAAACATTTTGAAACATTTGAAACATTTGCCTTGCGAGGACAAGGGCTGTCTCCTGGTAGGCAACTGAATTCTGTGACTGATTCCACCGCTCCGCCCGGGGAACCTGAAGGAGGCAGTCCCTAGGCCAATGCAATCTAAAATGGGGGTCGTTTTAGTTTTTTTAATCGTTTCTTAGGGATATGAGGCTTGTGTGGGTGTTTAGCTTGCCCTGTTCTTTCTGTTCCTAATTCTGAACCCACTGACTGGCATAAAAGAACGGTCGTGTTGTAGTCTGACGGTGTCGTCTCCCAGGAGCTGGTGGAAGGCCAGGGCTTACGTAAAGCTGATAAGGAGGATGCGGGCTGGAAAGCGGAACGTCTAAACGAGAATTACGGTCCTTGGGAGAGAAGCACGTCCTGAAGAAATAGGTAAGCTAATTAAAATGTTTTGGGAACCATCCGAAACAACTAGTAGGAGCGTGATAAGAAGGACCCTCCCGCAAACTGTCCTCATTATAATCCTAAAAGTCACACCCCTCGAGCTAGAGACCCCGGCCCGAGCAGAGAGCCCTCACCTCTGAGCGTGCGCAGCATATTAAAGTAGTGCTGTAGCTTTAAGTTGAAATAAGAGAAATGTAGACCAATAGAAAACTGCTTTGTGTAATTACTTATGCTTATGCATATGCGTAGCTAGACTGTATAAATACTGTACTTGTATGAGCGAACTTTGTGCTAGCTTTGTGGAGCTACCGCCTAGCGCCCATCTCTGCGCAGACGTGACAGAAAAATACCTCTGCCCTGTGTGTATATGGGCGTCCCGCACACGGGGTAAACGACCTCACACTTGTGGGCTAACAGTTTTGACACTCCAGGTGGGACCGAGCTGACAGCCTCGCCCGGTTCGTCTTGCCGCATCCGACAGGGAGAAGAGGCCTGAGCGGACTCCAGCGCGCACCGACCCGTCGATCGGGGACTCCTTCAGCTCCTCTCCTGCGGTCGGGCGGTAAGCGACACAACGGTGCAATGTTCCTGAAAAGAGGTATTTTTTGGGGATAGGAGAAAAGGGGGTAGGGGCAAGATGTCTCGGGAAGCAGGCGGCCTCTGTTCTGTTCTGGGCTCTGCATAAGACGCACCGGGAAAGACAGGTGGCAGTAGCGTAGTTCTGTTTGTTTCTCCACGCTGTCCTGTTCTGAGTAATGAAGGGAGACGTCCCTCGTTCTGGTTAGTGTAGAAATGCTGGGTTTTTCGGTACCTGTATGGGCTCTGCTGCTTCCCAGGAGGCAGCCCTTTGCTCTCCTCTAGGATGCATCCTGAAGCATTGCAATAAATTTGGGGGAGATGCCATGACTAAAAATCAGCTATCAGAAAGCGATAGTTCGAGCTCCCCTCAGACAGGCTGTAGGGCCTGAAGGAACACCGGTATCCGTACACGTACCTTTTACTGCTTCTGATTTATTAAACTGCAAACAGGTAGTCGGATCCTATCGAAACAATCCAGAAGGAATGTATAGTACTGTTAGTCACAACTCCTAGTCCTAACTGGGGAGATGTACAGGCTCTCCTAGAATATTTGTTTACCACCGAGGAGAGGAGAAGAATTTTAGAGAAGGCCAGAGAGGGACTGATCCAACAATGTGTGTGTGGGGGTGGGTGCCTAATACCGATATGTACCTCCCGAAAGAGGATCCGGAGTGGGATCCAAACACAAGTGTGTGGCATTACAGAGGGTAAAGGAATATCAGAAGTTAATTTTGTATGGGATTCAACACGGAGTGCAAAAGCCCAACAATTTATCTAAACTATCTGAAGTAAGGCAGGGGGATAAGGAAACCCCATCAGCCTTCTCTGAGAGATTGTGTGAAGTAGCTCGAAAACGGACAGATCTGGATCCGGAAGATGATAGCAATTCAAAGTTATTTAACACGCTGTTTATTGGTCAAGCAGCAGCAGATATAAGAAAGAGATGACAAAAGGCAGAGGGCGAGGATGGCATGACAATCTCACAGTTCTTCTCAATGGCATCTAAGGTCTGTAATAATCGGGAGGAAACAGAAGAGAAGGAGAAGCGGGGACGAGTAACGCCGCAAGCTTCTTTGTTGGCTGCCTTGACGGAAACACAAGAAAAAGGGAGAGAAAATACACGAGGTGAATTTTGTGGGCGAGGAAGGGGCCGTAGAAATAATAGTAGAAATGGTTATGACGTTCCCCTGGGAATGAATCGGCGTGCACATTGTAAGCAAGAGGGCCGTTGGAAAAAAGATTGTCCGTGCCGTCTGAGTAATGGGGAAAGAGAGACAGAAGAAGCCCTTGGAGTCATGCCGGAGATTGGGTTGGACTGAAGGGGGGCCGGAGGAATCTATGACAGTTTCCCCAGATGATCCTCTGGTTCCAGTCAAGCTGGGGAATGAAAGAATAGATTTTTTTAATTGATAGTGGAGCCACGCATGCTGTAGTAAGTAGTTGTAGGGGACCCTTAAGGTGAACTAAAATAAGCGTTGTTGGTGCAAGAGGGAAAAAGACTTTAAGGCTGTTTTTACAAGCTATGGAATGTTCCATTTTGGAAGCACTAAATTAACTCCTGAATTCCTTTAGATGCCAGAATGCCCCCTACCATTGCTTGGGTGGGATTTACTTGTAAACTGAATGCACAACTAAGTTCTTCTGAAGACTCTGTTCAGTTGACTCTGTTCAGCCCGCAGGGGACCTCTCCTGTTTGTGCTGGACGCCAGCCTGAACGGGACCTCTCCTGTTTGTGCTGGACGCCAGCCTGAACGGGACCTCTCCTGTTTGTGCTGGATGCCAGGCCGCAGGGGACGTCGCCTGTTTGTGGCGGACGCCAGCCCGCAGGGCACCTTGCCTGTTTGTGGCAGATGCCAGCCTGAACGGGACCTCGCCTGTTTGGGGCACACCGATGGCAGGCGCTGTCGCCAAAAGGCAAAGCAGGGTCATAGCAGAGTTTTCCATTTCTGGGGATGGGCTCAGCCGTCTCCTGCACAAACTTCTGTTATGTAGCAACGGGGATGGTAGCTTTCTTCTGTTTTCTTGAAGAACAAGAGGATGATGGAGCACGTGACAAGAGCATGATCTTTTTCTCTTCCTTTGGCAGTACAGGCACCCAAGGCCAGCCCGCATCCAAGGAACAGCACGGGGATATCCGTGTCGACCATCAGCAGAGGAAGGAAGCTTCTTTTGGAGGCTGAGGTGATGAAGCAGAGTCCTTAATTGTTCTGTTGGATTTTCAGCATGGGTGCGGGGAGGGCCTGGGACATGCAAAACGTGGTCCCGGACAGGGAAGCTGTTTATTAGCTGTCTATGAGAGCTATCATGGACACCACCGGACTGGCATCCTGTAAGGATGGTTTCACGTGTTTTCTTGTTTAGGGGCCAACCTTGGCTTTGGGCTGTAAACTCAAGTCTGCCAGGCCGGTGCCAGCTTGGCAGCAGCATCTGCCCACGGCAGCACCAGCTTGGTGGTGGTGTGTGCCCATGCCTGTGCCAGGTTGCTGGTTGTGTCTGGCTTGTGAGGCTTGGGGTAATTGGCCCCCTGTTCCCCATGGCGTGGGCTCCAGCTGTGGCCTGGGGCAGCACAGGTGGGACCCATGAGGTGAGGATGGGGCTGGGCCCAGGGTTTAAAAAGGGCTGAGGATGGGGCTGGCCCTGCTGTGCCAAGGGGGCTGCCTAGGCATGCCTGCCTGCCTGCCTGCCTGCGGGAGCTGGCTGAGGAGTGAAATGAAGGGGCTTCCCCAGGCAGCTGCCTCCAGCAAGGAACAGCCGGTCCCCACAGCCGGGACGGATCCGTCCCGGACAGAGTGCACCACCAGCACGTGGTGCCGGGAGCTCGGTGCCCCCATCGGCCGTGCGCATGAGCCACCGTGTCTCTGGGCAGCCTCTTGGGAGAGGAGCATCGAGGCACCCGGGCGGGCGAGGCAGCCGGCACTGTGGAGGAGGAAGGGGCAGAGGCCGAGAGAGAGAAGCCTCGGGGCGCCGAAGGTCTCCCGGCGATGCCGGGAGCTGCGGTGAGTCGCGCATCCCTCGCGTGTGTCCAGGCCTCTCTCTGCCGTGCTTCTCCAGACCTCTGCCTGCCTCCTTGCCTGCACCTGCCTCTGTCTCCCTTTCAGGCTGTTTGGCTCCCCAAAGCTTTTTGCCCGTCTGCTAGCACTGCCCTCCACACCGTCGCCTTCTCCATTGCCTTTCTATGCCTCTCCCTTTCCAGCTCCCCACCTGCTATTATTTCACCCTTCCCACACTGCCTTCTTCCATATTGCTGGGGAAAATGGCATTTCTAGGTCTCCCTCTACGCAGTGACCTGTCTCGCTTTTCAGTGACTCCCTCTGCTCTGCACCCTGTCTTCTTTTTTTCTAGTAAGCTGTCCCTATTTTTCAATTTTTTACTCTCATAATTCTTTTCTTTTTGAAATTTTGTTTCTAGGTGTACTCTTACTTTGTTTTCTGTCTCTCTTTTTTTTATTTTTTCCTGTTTCCTGTATCCTGGTGCTTTCCAAATTTTCATTCTGTGTCTACTTTTGTCAAGATGTCTCTCCCTGTTTAATTGTTTCCTGTCTGTCCTGTAGCCCGTTGCTTTTAACTTGTCTTTCCTCGTCTATCTTTATCCAGTTTGCTGTCCTCCTTTTTTAATTCGTTCTAGTCTGTCCTGTACCCAGTTGCCTTTAAGATTTTCTTTCTATGTCTCCGTCTACTTAGGTTTTTTGCTATTTTTTAATTTTTTCTCTCTTAATATCTTTGGAATTGAAAAAACTTTTGAATTTTTGTTTCTGTGTTCACTTCTATGTATTTTTTTCTGTCTCTCTTGTTTGTTTTTTCCTATCTGCGCTGTATATTGTGACTTTTAAAATGTTTTTTCTGTCTACTTTTACCCAGACGTCTAACCCTATTTCTTTATTATTTCCAGACTTTCCTGTGTCACGTTGCTTTTGACTTTTTTTCTATATGTGCTTGTATCCAGTTCGCTGTCTGTATTTTCTATTTCATGCTCGTCTGTGCCATAGCCTGTGTCCTGGTTTCCTCTGGGATAGAGTTAATTTTCTTCCTAGCAGCTGGTAGAGTGCTGTGTTTTGGATTTTAGGATGAGAATAATGTTGATAACACGCTGATGTTTGGGCTGTTGCTAAGCGGTGTTTACACTGCTCAAGGACTCTTTCAGCTTCCCATGCTCTGGCAGGTGCACAAGAAATGGGAGGGGGCACAGCCAGGATAGTTGATCCAAACTGACCAAAGGGCTGTTCCATACCATACGATGTCATGCCCCGTATATAAACTGGGGGGAGTTGGCGGGGGGGTAAGGGTCGCTGCTGGGGGACTGGCTGGGCATCGGTTGGTGGGTGGTGAGCGGTTGTATCTTTTTTTTATTTTCCCTCCCTTGGGTTTTGTCGTCATCGTCGTCCCCCGCCCCCCCTCGTTGTTTTCCTCCTCATTACAATTCATTATTACTATTACTATTATTTAGTTCCAATTATTAAACTGTTCTTATCTCAACCCACGAGTTTTCTTGTGCTCTTCCGATTCTCTCCCCCATCCCACCGGGGGTGAGTGAGCGAGCGGCTGGGTGGTGCTTAGCTGCCGGCTGGGGCTAAACCGTGACGCCCTGTCACTTTTTAAATTTTGTTTCTGTGTCTTTGGTTATTTAGTTTGCTGTCCCTATTATTTTATTGTTTTCTTCCTTTGAGGCCTTTGACTTTCAAATTTTTTCTATGCCTACTTTTATCTAGTTTGCTATCCCTATTTTGAAATGTTTTCTCCTCTGCCTCGGACCCTTTTGCTTTTTCAATTTTCTTGCTACGTCGACTTTTATCAAGCTGTCTGTCCCTGGTTTTTTAATTCTGTCTGTCTTGTCACATACCCTGTTGCTGCTTAAATTTTCTGTCTTTTATTTTTGTCTCTTCTCTCCATTCATCCGGAGGCTGAAGAGGGTCTCCTCGGCACGCTGTTATTTCTGAAGCGCTATTTGTACCCCTCTCGCTTTGTAAGAACGTCTCCTCCCTCTTCCTCAGAGCAGTCTTGTTGTCCTCTCCTCCATCTCGCTCGCCTCCAGTGGGTCAGTGTCTCCCTCCTGACCTCCGTAGTCTGTTCAGATCCCCTCCCCAGTACCTTGGTGCCCTCAAGCCGCCTTCTGTCTCTCTGGCCATCTCGGCACCCCTCTGTTTCTGTCGCGACGCTTCCTGCGAGCGCCCTTGTGTTGCGTGGCCATCCTTTAGTTCTGCAGCAGGCTTTGTATCTTTCTTATTCAGAGACAACTCTTCCTCAGGCTTTCATTTTCCCTCAGAGCACTCTTGCCTTCCCTCCGCCATGTCGGATGCCTCTGTTCGGTCCCCGGTCCCCTGAGGACACCTCTACTCTGTTCAGATCCCCTTCCGTGGGGAGGGGTTTTGTGGGATTGACGCAATCCCACAAAAGATTGTGTCAGCAATCCTTTGTTTGTCTCGTTGTCCACGTTTCCCCCGCCCCCCGGAGCCCCCTCGTTCCTGTCACGATGCCTCCCGAGACTGTCCTCGTGCCCCACGCCACCCTTCGAGCTCTGCAGCCCTCTTTGTGTCTCTCTCTTATTTGGACAGAACCCCTCCTCAGGCTTTCGTTGTGCCCCACAGCTCCCTGACCTTATTCACTGCCGCCTGGGATGTCTCCATTCGGTCGCTCGTCCCCGGAGGACATCGCTGGGACACCCTCTTGAGTTTTGCACTGCGTGCCAGAGCCGCCTTCTGTCTCTCTCTCTCTCTCTCTCTCTCTCTCTCGGCACCCTTCCTCTGCCGTCACCGTGCCTCCTGAGGCCGTGCTCGTGCCCCACGGCCCTCTGTGGCTCTGTAGCGCAATTTGCACCCTTCTTGCTCCCGAGAACCATTCCCGATGACATCTTTCATCTCCAGGACACTCGTGTTGTCCTCTGTGCTAGCTAGGACACCTCTGTTCAGTCCCTGGTCCCCTGAGGACATCTGTGGTCTGTTCAGATCCCCTCTGGACTTCTTCATTGTGTCCTCGAGCCTTCTTGTGCCTGTCCCTCTCAGAACCCTTCTGCTACTGTCACGATGCCTTCCGAGCAGCACGCTTTTAGCTCCGTGAGCCCCCTTTGGACTCGCTTTGTTGCATTCGCACCCCTCCTAAGATCTCTGTTCCCAAAAAAGAGTGCTCTTGTTCTTTTCTGTGCCATCTAGGATGCCTGCCCAGCTCCAGGGACGAGGCCCAGCTCCTCGAGCCGAGCTCCAGGGACGAGGCCGCAGCTCAGCCGCTCGGCCTAGGTCCCACAACTCAGCCTGGGCCCTGCACCTCAGCCCTGCAGCTCGGCCGCTCGGCCTCAGCCCTCGCACGCACACACACACACACACACACACACACACCCACCCACCCACCCACCCACCCACCCCACCCCCCCCCCAGAGAACCTTTCACTCACAAAAATACCTAGAGATGGAGTTAATGAGAAGACAGGAGACTCTGCTGATCAGGCACAGGGCATGGCCAGACAGTCCTACTGACCAGCAACCGATTTGCATGCCACCAGCCCTTTTTATCCCCTCGTCCCTCTCTTTTCCGATGCTTGTTCCTCCCCAAACTCCTCCGATACCTCCCCTTCCCCACCTCTGGTTCCTCCAGTAAAGGTACCGTAGTACATCCTGTGCGGTCCCCGCGTGCGTCCCATATCCTTAGCCAGCAACCTTTCTCAGGCTGTGTGGTGATCCGGAAAGCCGCTCCCGTCTACTGGTTGTGACGAGCGTCGCCCCGTAGCATGGGGCTGATGGCTCTGCCGGGACAGCTCTGGCAGGAGCCAGGGCAGGGAATCTGTTTCTCTGGCTGGGTCACTGGGGTGCCTTACCTGGCACGGTGCCTCTGCGTGACCTGGAGTTTACGGAGACAAGCTTTTTATCGCGTAACCTAGCAGGGAGCCACACTTAAAGCTTTGGAAAGATGCTCTAAAACTAGAACTGTCCAATGACCTTAGTAGTTGGATTGGTTTGTGGGATAAGCCTATCGGAGGCATCAACTTGAAGACAGCTGCTTGACCCGTTTTGTTGATTTCAGTCCCGTTGTTTGAAGGAAGAATGTACAGAAAGGGCCGAGGAGGTGTGACAAGAAGAAAGGAAAGAGCAAGCAAGTCTTGAGAGAGGGGAAGAACCTCAGTGCTGCGAGTGACTGAAGGTGCTAAGGGCTACGAGATTTTTGGGGTAGGTGTGCACATGTGAAGGTCTGGGCGGGAACAGCGCACAAAGAGTAGTAAAATACAGTTGGGGAACCCAAGATTGCTCCTCATTCTGGGCCTGCGCACGCGCCCTTGCTCTTGCAGCTGCAGACACGCTGGAGCTGCGGGGGGGCAGGCACGCCAGCCTGCCTGGAAGCAGGCTTTGGGCGCGGGGTCCCTCGGCTGAGGCGGTGCCAGTTAGTGGGGGAGAGCCCTGTGTGTTGGGCAGGTGAGGGGCGAGTGAGGCCGGAGCATGGCAAGGGCTGGGCTGGGGCAAGCGTGGACAGAGGGGACAGAGAGGAGGACCTGAAGGAATAGGGGTTGTGAGCTCTTCATTCCCAACCAGGTCACTGAGGGGCAACCACCTACAGTACCCGAGATACGGGGGAAGGTCTGGGGCCAGCACAAACGGTGCTGAGAGAGGGAGTTTCCATAGGGTCTGGTGGTGGCTGCAGGCTGCTTCCCATCAGCCACAGTGAGCCCCGTGGCATGCCACACAGCCCTTTTGGTGTGCACCAGTTTGTATTCGGCTGTGCCCTGGAGCCCTCTGAACTCCTGAATTCATATTTTGGGTTCCCCCCCAAGTCCTTCCGTGTGTCCCAAGGCCCTGTGTTTGTCACACAGTATGCCACCATGCTTTCTCTTTAGCTTTCCTCCCATCCCAGAGTTTTGCCAGTGCTTTTTTGGTGCGCTCTCGGGTCAACTGTTTCCCTCTCTGTAAGGCCCAGGCCCCCCCCCCCCTTCACCTGTCTGTGCCCCCAGAGTCCTATGTTTTCCTTGTCACCTGCTGATGGCTTCCTCCCACCCCACCGTTGCACTCCGGAGCTCTCCCTTTGTTCTCATCCCCTTTTCTCTTCCCGTGCAGCCCAGGACTCTCCCTTGAGCTTTTGGCAAGCTGCCCTCAGGAGCTGGGGCACCCCTCTGCTGTCCCGGCCACCACAGCTGTCCCCAGTGGGGCCGAGGGCAATAGCCTGTGTTCTCTGTGGGATGCAGTTCTGGGCCCAGGGCCTGGAGCTGACAAGCCTCTGGCGTGGCCAGCAGGGCCGATGGCTATGGTGCCTGTGTCCCCCGGGCTGCAGCTGGGGGCCACTGAGCTGGGCTACTGCCACGAGTGCGGTGTTCACATCACCCCATGAGGGTAGGTCCAGGACAACACAGCCAGTGCTGAGCAATACAGGCTGGGACCAGGAGCGAGGCTGCAAGCACAGAACAGGTGAATGGGGCCGGGGCGGGGGGGGGGGGGGGGGGGGGTGAGGGGGTCCCTGCGACCGGGAACATCCCAGGGAAGGTGACCCAAAGGGGGAGGTGGGGCTGGGGCAACAGCGATCGGGTCCAGGAAGACCCGCGCTAGGGCCAAGGAGCGGAGGGTGCGGCGCCGGGGTCGTGGGTGGCCCAGAAGCCGAGGGGATGAGGGAAAGCTGATGCACCGGGGCAGCGGGGAGGCTGCACATGGACATGCGGGGCTGCCTGAGCGCTGGGGCTCACCGGGGGGTAGGGGTAGTGCTGGGGAAGCACCTGGGCTGGGGTCCTGCGAAAGGGCAGTCCCGGCACAAAGGTGTCGTCGTCCCCCCCCCCCCCCCCCCCGGTGCGGGGGGGTGGGGTGGGGGGTGGAGCGCTTCCAGGCCGTGCGGAGGTGTGGGCAGCGCTGGAGGGGTTCGGGGCAGCTGGGGAAGCATCGGACCCGAAGCGGAGCCGGTGGTGGTGCTGGGAATCGTGGCACGGCGGGGTCCCGCGGGCGCTGGTGAGGGGAGGAGGGCGTACGGGACGGTGTCCCCACAGGGTTAAAGCCCAGGGAAGGCAGCAGCCCGCAGCATGCTGGGAGCTGTAGTCCTGGGGTAAGCAGCGTGTGGTGGGGCACGTTGGTCGCAGGGCATGCCGGGAGATGTAGTCTTTCGGCAGGGCGCTTGCAGACAGCCCCGCTGCCCTGTGCAGCACGCCGGGGTGCGTACTCGCCCCATGCCGGCCGCCGGGTACCTGCCGGGGCTGGCAGCCGTCTGCCGGCGGGGAACGGCCTCGGGCACGTGGCGCGGGGGGGGGGGGGGGGGCGGGAGCGGGAGGAGGGGGGGGGGGGGGGGGGGGGCGCGCGCCCGCGCTCGCTGCCGCCCTCTGGCGGAGGAAGCGCGGTACTGCAGGTCCGGCACCGCGCATGTGCGGGGGGGGTGCCGCCGTGCTCGCCGCCGCTGCCGTCCGCCGGTAACGGCAAGGAGCTGTTGCGGTGCCTGCGAAGCGCCGCCGCCGCGCTCGATGCTGCCTCCCGGTAAGGAAACGCCGCTGCCGCCGCCCCACGTGCGCGCTGCCGGCGGGCGCTCGGCGCGGGACTGCAGCGCCGGTCTGCAGCGCCGGCGCCGCCCCTGGGCCGGCGCCGCCCGCCGGGTGCTCGCCGCTGCTGGTGCCGCGGCACGGCCGCAGCGCGGTGCTGCCGCGCGGCGTTCGGGCGCCGGCGCTGGCCCCTCCGGCGCGCCGTCGGCGGCCGGCGCATGCGCGGTGCCCGGGAGCGGCATGGCGGCGCGCTGGGCGCGGGTCCCGGCGGCGGCGGGTGTCCCGGGGCACCGGCGAGGCGAGCGAGCCCCTTTGGCGGGCGCGGGGGTGTGTTCTGGCCGCGGTCGGGAAGCCTCCCCCTGCCCGCTGCGGCAGGCTGCCGGTGTGCTGGAGGCGAGCTGGGTCAGGGCAGCCCCAGGGAGTTGCCCGAGAGCTGAGAGAAGGGAAGAGGGGAAGGAGGCGGACACCCCCCAGGCGAGGACGCCGGGCGCCTCCCCGCTTCCAGAGCTCCCCCTGAGCCTCCCCCGGCCCCGCTTGCCCCCCCACCCCGCGCAGCTGCCCCCAGCTCCAGCCCCTCCCCTGAAGCCTGTCCCGTAGCCCCCGGTCGCCCCCAAGCCCTGTCGTGCCAGTGGCAAGCTGGCCTTCCGCGTGTGTCCAGGAGCCCCTGCGGAAGGGGAGGCTTCAGCCGGGGGCGATCTGCGGTAATAACGGTGGCGGCTTCTTCTTTCCCTCTCCCAGAGGCTGCGCTGAGGCCGCGGTTGTCCCTTCCTCCCCTGGGGCTGCCGGTGACGGCACCCGCCTCAGGCTTGCGTGGGTTGTCTGTGCCTGGCCTCGCTCTCCTGGCGGCGTGGGGGCGAACATGGACGGGCGGAGCGCTTGGTGGCTGTGGACAGGAGCTGCGGCGGCTGAAGCTGGAGAGGCCAGAGAAGGGTGGAGAAGAAGAAATCGAAGGCCGGCCGGCCGGCAGCTGCCTCCCGCTGCAGGCAAGAGAGAGCCCGCCTCTCCGGGCGAGGAAGGATCCCTCCTCGTAGTCCGCAGCAGGCCAGGCCGCCAGCGTGCACCGCAGGGTCTGTATGCGTAAGCCGGAGCGTGGTCTTGCTCCCTGTCCCTGTCTGACAATCTGTGTCCTGCTCCTTGTCCTTCTTTTCCCCCTCTCTCTATCGTCCCCCATCCTTCTTCCTGTGTGTCTTTTTTCTCTTTCTGTCCTTCTGCCCCACGCTTCTTTCTCCACCTCTGTCCTGCTCCCTGCCCCTTGTTTCCTCTTGCTGTCCCTCTGTCCTGCTTCCTGTCCCCGTTTTTTCTGTCTTTATTTCTCTGTCCCGCTGCCTGTCCGCTCGTTTCTTGCTGTACCTCCCCGTCCAGCTGGCTCTCCGTTTTTTCCTTTCTCTCCTTCTCTGTCCTGCTCCCTGGCCCTTTTTTCTCTTCCTCTGCCTCTGTCCTCTAGCCCGTGGCCGTTTTTTTAATTTTTCCTTCTTGGTCTCTTTGTACAAATCTCACCCTTTCTTTATTTCCCAATCTCTTTGTCCTGTTCCCTGTCCTTTTTCTCTCTCTGTCTGTATGTCCTGTGCCCTGTCGCCGTCGTGTCCCTCTGTTCTTCTTCCTCTCCTTTCCCCCCCATCTCTCTATCCCTCTGTCCTGCTCACTGCCCCTGCATGTTCTTGCTCCATCTCTCTGCAGGGCTCCTCGTCCCTCTTGTTTTTGATTTCTCTGCCTCTCTGACCTTTTCTTTCGGCCTTTCATTCTCTGGCGGCACCTCAGTCTTCTCCCTTGTCTTGCTTTTGTCTTTCTAGTCCTCTGTCCTGCTCCCCATCCCGGTATTAAATAGGGGTGGGTGCAGGCCCCGTTCTCTTGGGACTGGCGGGGGAAAAAGCAGCCCCGGGCCCAGCACTGTCCTGGGGTTCGTCGGGGGGTTTTGGGGCCGAGCCCGTGTGCGAGCGGGGGGAGTAGGGGCAGCCCCACGCGGCTCTCGGGTGCTGCTTGTTGGGGCTGGGCAGCCTCTGCCGCTCCCGGCGCAGGTCGGGCAGCGGCGGCCCGGGGGGCTCCTGCGGCGCCGGGCGGGTGCCGGTGGCCAGAGTGGTGGGGAAGGGCCGCGGCTGCGGCCGGCGGGGGTTCCTGGAGGCGGCTGGGCCCGGCTCCCCGCGGGGGTGCTTGGGGCTGGGGGGGTTTGGGGTGCGGGCCCGGCACCCCAAACCGGTGCTGGAGAAAGCAAGCCGGAAGCAGCCGCACTAAAGCGATGCCCTGCCTGTGCTGGTGCGGCCCCGCAGAGGTGTGGGGCCGGGCCCTCCGCAGCGCCCAAGCGCTCCCCAAAACTGCGTGTGTGGCCCTGGGGGTGCAGGGCTGTGGGGTGGCTGCGCTCCCCCCACCCCGCAGCATCACGCATGGGGACCGCAAAGGGGTCGGAAAGCAGAGAGGGTGAGCTGGTGTGGGGCCTGAAAACGGAGAGCCGGTCTTGTGTTCCGGGGGCTTGAAAAGAGGCTCCCGTGGCTGATTTTGGGGCTCGGAAACAGCTGGAGTCGTGCGTTTTCAGGACCTGCCAGAGGGGACCAAGTGGTGTGTTTTTGGGCTGAGGAGCAGAGGTGAAGCGCTGCGTTTTTGGGCCTCGAGAACAGGCTGAGCAGGTGGGTTTGTGGGCTCAGGAATGGGAGCTGGTTTGGGGGCCCAAAGCAGAAGCCGGTTTGGCTGTTTGGGCAGGGGGGTGGGAGGGCATTGGGGGCTGCGGGGGAAAGCGGAGGGTGGGCAGGGTGCACGGACCCTCCCTGGAGGTGGGGGTCTGGTCGCGTCGGACCCCAAAGTTCGGGAGGCCGGCGTGCCCCGGGCCAGACTCGAGGTCTGAGGTGGTCTCTGGGGGGGAAGGGTGCATTTCAGACCCCGCACGCCCTCTTGGAGCCCAGCTCTTCTTTGTATGCTGCTGAGAAGAGTTCTGAAGTACTTAATCATACAAACTAATTAATCGGTATTTCCACAGGGTACAGCGGTGATGTTTAATAGTAATATTCAAGTTCTGACAGCGACTGCTTTCCGACCTTGTCCAAAGCCCAGACTGTTGCAAATAGCTGGAGCTGGTAAGGAGAAGGAGCCGAAATCAAGCGGAGCTTCGGTGCAGAGCTGGAGCTTCAGCTAGCCAGAACTGTGGCAAGGAGGAGCTGGAAGGAGATGGGGTGTCCGCTGCCTGGAGCGTGCGTTAGCCAGGGGCGAGGTTACCTGTGGCTGTAATGAGCGGGAGCGGCCGTGAGCTGGAGCGCCTGTTCGCCGGAGCATCCGTCGGCCGGGCTGCGCCGCCAGCAGGGCTGCAGAGCGGCCGGGCGCAGGCAGGGCTGTCCCCAGCAAGCGTCTCTGAGCAGCAGGGAGGCGAGCGGCCCTTCTGGCAGCGGGGAGCCTGGCCTCTTCCCTCGGGGATTAAATCCACGCCCTGCGCCTCTCCCTGCACGGAGGGTGTCTCCCGGTCCCCTTCCTGGGGGTGGAAGCGAGGTGGGGGTGGCCCGGCTCTCCCGGGGCAGCCCCGCTGCGAGGGGGCGCGGGCGAGGCGTCCGCACGAGGCGGCGGTGTCTCCCTGGTGCCTGGCAAAGGGGAGAGGGGCTGGTCGGCTGGAGCTCCCGGGGCGCACGGCCTGGCCCCGCAGGGCCCCTCTGGCAGAAGCCTCCCCTGTGCTTTCCCCGTTGGCTGGGTGTGACAAACAGGATCATTTTTTGCCTCCTCTTTTCCCAGTGTCACCTTCTGCGTCACGTGAAGAAAAGCCTGCGTGGTGGATCCCGCTTGCTGCTCGGGTAATGGCGCGTATGGGGCCGGGGGAGCGGGGAGAAACCTTTGTGAGTTCAGGGAGGCTACAGATGCTCCACATGAAACCCAGAGAAAAGGCAAACGTGCTGCCAGTGCCGAAAAGCTGATGAAAACTTGCCGTTAACAGAGCGTGCCTCGTTCCTGAATTGGTCCCTTGGCAGTTACGAATGTTTTCCTTTTGGGTAAAAGAATGAACTTTCATCTAGGAGAAATGAAGAGCTGCCTGTTGCCTTCTTCAGGGTCAAGTGTTTTCTTCTGTTTGTTCAGACTACTTTTATGGGCAAGTTGGGAAGAGCCTTTTATTTTTATATGCACAACTACCTTTTTAGTCATCTCTGGTGTCAGTAGAGTTGAGTAATTTTTGAGCACCTAGCTGCCAGTAGAAATATAATGAATGAAATGCGATGGAAACTGACATTTCAATTTGATTTGTATTCAGGTTTTTTTTTCATACGAGTGTTGATGGCATGCTGTGCTGTGCGTCAGTCCACATTCTGTTCCGTGGAGCCTTTGGTCTAGGAGTTTTATGTACCAAAAAAAAAGTTTGTCCTTCCAAAAAAGGACTAGTCATTCCTAGGCTTGAGGTGTAGACTGGGAGAGTCTCTGGAGCCCATGATCAGAATGACAGTGCTGCTGCTCTTTGTCTTCACTGGCGTTAATTTCCCCACTGCTCCGTGGTGGTTGGGAGCCCTGAGTCGTTGTTTTTTTTTCTGTCTCTAACACATTTTTTTTCCCCAAGGAGAGGCTACATTTAAAAGTGAATGAGTGTCCTGGTTTTGTCTGGGATAGAGTTAATTTTCTTCCTAGTAGCTGGTATAGTGCTGTGTTTTGGATTTGAGGATGAGGATAATGTTGATAACACGCTGATGTTCTAGTTGTTGCTAAGAAATGCTTACACTGGTCAAGGACTTCTGAGCTTCCCCTGCTCTGCCGGGCGCACGAGAAACTGGGAGGGGACACAGCCAAAAGCGTTGATGGAAACTGGCCCAAGGGCTATTCCATCCCATCTGGCGTCATGCTCAGCATAGAAACTGGGGGGAGTTGGCCGGGGGATAGGGATCGCTGCTGGGGGAGTGGCTGGGCATGGGTCGGCGGGTGGTGAGGGGTTGTATCGCTTGTTTTTTCCTGGGTTTTGTTCCTCTCTTGCTCTCTTGTTGTTTTCCTTCTCATGAGAATTCATTCTTCTTCTTTTGTTCCAATGCTTAAACTCTTCTTGTCTCAGGCCACGAGTTTTCTGACTTTTGCTCCTTGGATTCTTTCCCCCATCCCACTGGGGGGCGGGGGAGGGAGAGCGAGCTGCTGGGTGGTACTTAATTGCCGACCGGGGCTAAACCACAACAATTAGTTTCCTCCGAAACGTGTCAGTCACTAAACTTGAGTGATGTTTATTAAAACCACAAAAATGGCACCTGTCTTACAGACCTGGAGTCCTTCTGAACGTGTATTCATCCCACGCAAATGTCATTGGGCTACAGATCGTCTGCACTTTGCGCTTTGACGAGACAGCGTGCTGAGACAGGGATGAGCTCTGAAAGAAAAAAGGTACAAGGTCATGGGGTTTTTGGTCTGTTTTTTTTTGTGGGGGGCGCGTGCGTGTGTTTTAAAAAGAAGAGTGCGATGCTGAGTGGTGGCAGCCCGCAGAGCTCTCTTGCTGCCGGAGCTCTCCTTTTCTTCTCTTTCACTCCTCTTTCATGGCTGTAATGGTAATTTGGACAATTGTAGAGGAGCAGTTAAGTTAGTTGCCTGTGTCGATGTGCTGGTAGTCCCAGGAAGGTAAATGCTTGAAGCAGTAGTGAATAACTTGGCCGCAAGTGGAATTTCCGAAGGAAGAAGAACAACGGGAAGCAAATAGCAAGTTACCAAACAATTTGCGTGGGTGAAAGACGTTGAAGTTTTATTGCCAAATGTTGTTGGGCAGTATGTTCCAAGTGGCTATTTTTG
Source organism: Mycteria americana (assembly GCF_035582795.1). NCBI lineage: Eukaryota > Metazoa > Chordata > Aves > Ciconiiformes > Ciconiidae > Mycteria > Mycteria americana. The sequence goes on from NW_027445437.1 coordinate 3,105,593, forward strand.
GTCAACGTGAATTTTCAGGAAGTTCAGGGTTGTGCGTGGCAAAACGTGTCCCTCTGTTTATGCATGCCGCTGTGTAAATGTCCAGCGGCAGGGCTGCTGTTCTCTGCTCTCCATGCTGCCACGGTAGCGCTGCGGTATTTAGACCCGACAGAGGGCTTTAGGAAGGGAAGGGGAATGCCTGTTTTCCGTGAGGGCTATGAATGCTGACCCTTTTCTCCGCCGCTTTCCCGTGCGCGCGATGAAGCGGTTTTATTTTTCTCCCTTGTTCCTGGTCTAAATAGTTGTGAAGCTGTCGCTGCTGTGGGATTGCAAGTGGTGTTTCTAGGTTTTTGTGGGGTTCTAGTTACGGATCCCTTCTGCTGTGGGGAAGTGTCAAGATAAGGCTTTCAGTGTAAAGCTTCAGAAGCTACATCCACTGAAATCAGGGGAGGTGGAACTGATGTTGCGCGTGCAGCTGTGCTCGCGGGGATGCTCGGTGGCTCCTCGTCAAAACAGCAAGGGGCGTGTGGCCGTCCGGAGGGCTGTGCTCTGGGTCTGAGGGCGTGCCGTCTTTTTGCTGTTGGAAGACGGACTAGAGCGCGTGGCTGTGAAATGTCAGGACAGTCAAAAGCTGGGAGGGACCCTAGGCAGGTTTGGTGGCACAACTGCAGTGTGAGAAGGACTTGACCGTTTGGAGAAACGGCCTGCAAAAAATCATTCCTGTTTTGCAAGGAGGCAGTTCACAAGGACGGATGGGTTGCCGTGCTCTTTAACAGAAATGCTCACCTTGGGACGTATGGGGTGAGGAAGTCTTGACTGTACGTAGGCTTCGGAAACTGTACGTAGGTATGTGTGTGCGTCACCTGCGTGTATCTATGAAAGGGGTTCTAGTGAAACCAAAGGCGCCCGTGAGTCAAAAAAAGGCGCGGTTGTCTAAAAACTGCAAAAGCTCTAGCGGCCTGTGTCATCAACTGTAGCAAAGATGAAGCAAAACCCTTTTTCCTCCACTCAGTTGTAGTCTTCACCAAGCTTCACAAAAAAAGGAAGCTTTAGATTCCTACCCGGCATTATGCTACTAAAGGTTTTTTTTCCTCTCTCAGCAGAACGTCAGCTGCCACCATTTCGCCGTGGTCGCCCTTTCTTCTGCCAGGAAAGTACGAGACGGATGGAAAGGCTGCGTAGTGGTCTGCAAGTACACGGTACGCCTACGATGTGTGCCTGCGTTTTTCCTAAGGTACTCGTAGCGTGGACTTTAAAGGTAACACGAAGAATGTGCCAGCTCTCCTTCTATAGTATTTCTATGAAGTATTTCAACACAAATACTACAAATAGAATGAGGCGTGTTCTGGAGCATGCTGTCCTGGTTTTGGCTGGGATAGAGTTGATTTCCTTCCTAGTGGCTGGTGTAGTGCTGTGTTTTGGGTTTTAGTAATATTGATAACACGCCGACGTTTTGGCTGTTACTAAGCGGTATTTACACTTGTCAAGGACTTTTTTTCCCAGCTCCCCATGCTCTGGCAGGTGCCCAAGAAGCTGGGAGAGGGCACAGCCAGGATTGTTGATCCAAACTGACCAAAGGGCTATTCCATACCATATGATGTCATGCTCAGTATATAAAGCTGGGGAAGAAGAAGGAAGGGGGGGACATTCGGAGTGATGGCGTTTGTCTTCCCAAGTAACTGAAAAGAGCTAAAATCCCCAAAGACAAAAAGAAATGTGGTAAATATCTTGGTTGCTCAATGTTTCCTTTTAGTTTCCCTTTCACAAATAATTTAGCCTAGCTTGCCAGTATTGTTGGCCTTAAGTAAGGAAGCTTAGATAGTAGAATTGCTAACGAGCATTCTTTATTTGACCTAGTCATTAGAGTAAGAATGCTTTGCCTGTGTTAAATCCTTGGTTAGCTGAGAGAGTTGCAATGTAGATAGATAAAAAGGAATTCTTCAGGCCCTGTGTCCCTGGAAAGGGCTGATAAGGAGAAACTACACAAGAACCACCTGATTTTGGATATGCAAGGAAGGTATGAGTAAGACAAAGATGGACTGAGCATGCGTAAAGACAAAGTTCAGTCAGCGGTCAGAGTGATGAAGACTACTGACTTCCTCCAAGGACCACCAGAGGATCCCTAACGACCACCTAAGGACTTAAGTACGCATGCGTCAGGGACATTTGCATATATTAATGAGTTCCAAGAAATCTCATGTTTATATAAATTAATCTGATGAATATGTATATCTTGCAACAGATAACCTCTGCGATCTTGCTTGTTTGTCGGAGCACTTATGGTGGAGCGATCCCCAGTGCTGCCCAGCGCTGTAATAAAGGATGCCTGCTTAATAGTAACTCCGTTGCTATTGAGTTTGATTTCGGGAACACTCTGAAACTCCAATTCACCTGTTGGGAGATTTGGATTTTAAAGGGTAGTCTCCACGAATTTTGTTTCAGCTTTGGCGACCCAGTTGGGACCCTCTCTGTCTGGCTGCAGGAGCCCCTGAGTCGGAGACTCCCTTGGCCGGCCCCGGAGACTTCTCTGGAGGGACTCCCCGATTCAGTGGATCCATGCGGGGATAGACAAGGACCACTGGTAAGAAAGGCATTCTTTTTGAGTTTTGGGACCGGTCATTTGAAGCCACTCATAAGTCGCAGTTCATGAGAACCTCGCCGGTGGCATACAAATGGCATGTACGATTCGTACTGGCTGTTTGGTTGGTATGCTGCATGATTTGTATTGATCGTTTGGTTAGTACGGTCGTTTGTTTGTGCATTTGTATCTGATTTTGATTTACATATGCGTATGTGATATACGTATATGTCTGGCATACGCGTATTTGAAAATCTGTGATTACTCTGTGTTGACATTTACTATCTAGGGAGAGTAGTTGTTATGTGTAAGTGTTTGTGTTCCAGTTTTTGTTTTTGTCCTTGTGTTATATAAATTTAGAATGGGGAGCCAGCAAGGTGGAATTTTGAAAAAGAGTCCTTTGGGCTGCCTTATGGCTCACTGGAAAGCTATTGGGGAACCACCTGGAGGGAGTGTGAATCGTAAAACCTTGATAAAATATTGTAATCAGTGGTGGCTTTTATATAAGTTAGATAATGGAGAAAAAAGGCCTTTTGAAGGGAACTTTGAAGTATAACACTTTGTTGCAACTCATGTTATTTTTGCAGCAAGAAGGAAAATGAGATGAGGTGGTTTATGCAGATAGGTTTTTCACTCTGCGGAATCACCCTGAGTAGCAGAAAGAGTGTGGAATTAATTTGGCACCCCAGGACCCTGTGGTCTTGGCGATAGAAAAGGAGAGAAATAAGCAAAATGAGATATTGAAAAGGTGTTGTTCAGCGTGTAGCATTGGACAGAGATGTTCGAAAGTTGGTTGGCAGAATGAAAGGTTGTAGGATGGGGATGCAGTGTTTACAGGCTCTGGTGCTGGCTGGGACTCTGCCGGGAACAGTGGGTGAGAGCAGCTAGAGCTCAGGTACAGGCTCTGGTGCTGGCTGGGACTCTGCCGGGAACAGTGGACCAATCCTGGCTGCGACCCTAACCAGATGGGAACCAGGGATTTACTAGTGCGGTTCAGGGAATGGAATAAGAAATGCTGTCCCAAAATCAGTAACTAATATTTCTGTTTTTAGGACAGTCGGTTGATGATATTAGAAGGAAATGACAGAAAGTGCAAGGGGCAGATGCAAGGGACTTGGAAAGGTTATTGGAAACTGCTTGGCAAGTGTATCGGAATAGAGATAGTCAAAAGGAAAAACAAATGGGTAAAACAATTGCTAATGCTACAGTAGCTGCTTTGCGCACCGTAGAAGGTCAGATACCCCCTCGGAGCAACACCAATGAGGGGAGAGGAGTTATGAGAAGTGGTGCAAGTGCCCCACTTAGAGGGAAGAGAGGAAATCAACCCCTCTTGAAAGATCAGTGCGCCTATTGTAAACAACTGGGGCACTGGAAAAAAAAGATTGCCCGAGACTGGGCAAATCGGTGATGGTAGCCAACATGGAAGAAAATTGATGGGGACCAGGGGAATCTTCCCTAGCAGAACCCTTGGTAAAAATTCAGCTAGGGAAAGAAGAAAAAAAAAACCTGTAGAATTTTTAATAGATACAGGTGCCACATTTTCAGTATTAAATCAGACTTTATTGCCCGTGAGTAAACAAACTGTTAACATTGTGGGAGCAACAGGGCAGGTTGAGAGGGCTTTCTTTCTAAGACCATTGAAATTTAAAATTGGAAAAAGTGTAGGGATTCATAAATTCCTCCTCTACTTGCCTGAAGCTCCTAGACCACTTTTGGGAAGGGACTTATTAGAACAATTGAATGCTGAAATAAGATTTAAAGATGGGGAAATCGAATTTAAAATACCAGAAGAAAGCCACATTGAAATTTTAAGTTTGGCTCTCACTGAACCCCAAGTTAGAGAAGAAGAAATTATGCAGGAAATAAAAGACCAGGTATACCCAGGAGTATGGGCCTCGGGAATACCTGGAAAAGCTAAAAATGCAGAATTGGTTGTTGTTAAACTCAAAGAAGGAGCACGACCCATTAGGGTGAAACAATATCCTTTGAAATTGGAAGATAGACGAGGAGTGAAACGTATTATAGAAGAATTTATAAAATTCGGATTATTGACTGAATGCTCTTCAGAGTACAACACTCCCATTCTGCCTGTCAAAAGGCCTGATGGCAAAACCTACCGATTGGTGCAAGACCTACGGGCGATAAATCGGATAGTTGAAGATTTGCACCCGGTAGTGGCAAACCCATACACTTTATTGACCAGTTTAAAAGAAACCTATGAATGGTTCACAGTGCTAGATCTGAAAGATGCATTCTTTTGCCTCACCTTGGCCCCTGAAAGCCGCAACTTTTTGCCTTTGAGTGGGAAAACCCTGATTCAGGACGGAAAACCCAACTAACCTGGACAGTGTTACCTCAAGGATTTAAGAATAGCCCCACAATTTTTGGAAATCGATTGGCTAAAGAATTAGAGGTCTGGGAAAGGCCTCCAGGAAATGGTACCCTTTTGCAATATGTGGATGATATTCTGATAGCTACAGAAAAAGAAGAAGAATGTAAGGAATGGACTGTGAGTTTGTTAAATTTTCTTGGACTAAGTGGTTATCGAGTATCGTTGCAGAAAGTCCAGATCTTGAAAAAAGAAGTAATCTACTTGGGATTTGTGATTTCTAAAGGACAGAGACAGCTCGGGAATGACCGAAAAGAAGCCATCTGCAGGACCCCAGAACCGACCACAGTAAAAGAGCTGCGAACCTTTCTGGGAATGACAGGTTGGTGTCGATTATGGATTTATAATTATGGACTTTTAGTTAAACCCTTGTACGAACTGTTGAAAAATAGTCAGACACAGTTAACGTGGACTGATGAAGCCAAGAGGGCGTTCAAAGAATTGAAATTGGAATTAATGAGAGCTCCAGCTTTGGGCCTGCCAGGCATAACAAAGCCCTTCTGGTTGTTCTCATATGAGAGACAAGGAGTGGCTTTGGGAATTCTAGCCCAGAGGCTGGGTCCTTATAAACGAGCAGTAGCATATTTTTCCAAACAATTGGATGAGGTAAGTAAAGGATGGCCGGGATGCCTTCGGGCAGTTGCCGCTGTTGTTTTGATCATTCAAGAAGCTCGAAAATTTACCTTGGGACAAAAGATGGTTGTGCATACTTCCCATGCTGTAACTTCCGTTTTGGAACAGAAAGGAGGACATTGGCTGTCACCGTCAAGGTTTCTGAAGTATCAAGCAGTCCTGATGGAACAGGACGATATTGAAATCGTTACATCTGCTGTAATTAACCCCGCTTCTTTTCTAAGTAATAAGCAGGAAATGAAGACTGCTGTACATGATTGTATAGAAACCATTGAGACCGTATACGCAAGCAGGCCTGACCTGAAGGATGAGCCACTGGAAGAAGCTGACCACACTTGGTATACCAACGGGAGTAGTTTTGTAAAGAATGGAGTTCGAATGGCAGGGTATGCTGTGACCACCACAGATCAGGTGGTGGAAGCAAAGTCACTCCCTAAAGGCACATCTGCACAACGAGCCGAAATAGTTGCCTTAGCGAGAGCACCGGAGCTTGCCAAAGGATTGCGCGTGAATATATGGACAGATTCAAAATATGCCTTTGGCGTAGTGCATGCTCACGGAGCAATTTGGAAGGAGCGAGGACTCTTAACCGCTCAAGGGAAAGGTATAAAACACGCTGATATAATACTGTGACTTTTAGAAGCTGTGCAACTTCCGTCAGCAGTGGCGATTATGCACTGCAAAGGACATCAGAAAGGTAACACTGACAGGGAAGTGGGAAATAAGTTGGCTGATTACGAAGCAAGGCAAGCAGCGGAACAAGGTGATGAGACACTAAGTTTAATTCCTGAAAAATCTTTGCCACTACCTGAATCATCTGAATACGATGAAAAGGATCAGAAGTTAATTACTGACTTGGAGGCTAAAATTGGCCTATCAGGATGGGCAGTGTTAAAAGATAACAGGATAATGATTCCCTTTAGACTACTGTGGGCACTGACAAAGACTGAACATGATAAAACTCACTGGGGAACTGAAGCTCTGTATAACTCTCTCACTAAGCAGATAGTGGCTAGAAATTTGTTTCAAACTGTGAAAAGTGTGGTTGATAGGTGTGAGACATGTTTGAAAAATAACCCAAAGGTAGAAAATCGTGTAAAATTTGGAAGCATAGGCAAAGGAAATGTTCCAGGTCAAAACTGGCAAATAGACTTTTTGGAGCTCCCTAGAGAAGGGGGGTATAGGTATCTGTTGGTGTTAACCGATACCTACTCTGGATGGCCTGAAGCTTTCCCTTGCAGAACAAATAAAGCTCGAGAAGTAACAAAAGTTTTATTAAGAGAAATTATTCCTAGGTTTGGAGTGCCAGAAGTGATCTCCTCTGACAGAGGGCCACACTTCGTGTCACAGGTAGTTCAGCAAGCTAGTAAGTTTTTAGAAATTAATTGGAAATTGCATACAGCCTACCGCCCACAAGCAAGTGGACAGGTAGAGAAAATGAAAAACACAATTGAGCAAAATTTGTCAGGAAACCAACTTGAGATGGGATCAGGCCCTCCCAATTGTATTATTGAGACTTCGAACTAAACCAAGGACTAAAGAGAAACTGAGTCCCTTTGAGATTTTATATGGGAGACCATTTCAAACCAGATATCGAGGGCAAGATCTCACCCAAGCAAGGGAAATTAGCTTACAGCAATATTTAATTAGTAGTAGTATCTACCAGAGCATGGGGTTTAGATTCTCCAGTGCACTTGTTTAAACCTGGGGATTGGGTTTATGTTAAAATATTTCAGGTGATCCTCTTGAAGAGAAATGGAGTGGCCCTTTTCAAGTTCTGCTCACAACCTACACTGCAGTTAAGCTTGAGAAGCACGCTGCGTGGATCCACTATTCGAGAATTAAGAAAGCACCTCCTGGACCATGGAAATCTCAGCCTACGGGACCAACGTCCGTAAGATTGACCCAAAATTAGTTTTACTGATGCTGCTATGCGCTTGTTTACTAGCGTGTATGCTAACAATTTAATGTTAGAGCTCATTCAAGGATTTGGTAAAATGCGAAATTTGACAAGCGTAACTGCTTGCCTCCCAGTTCCTCAATTTGCAGGCCAACCTATCCCATGGGGAATCATACCCGTGAATATGACAATGCTAAAACTTTTAATTTAGAACCTTTGTAAAAGAATTTACAAAGTTTAAAGAAAAGGGGGGAATGAAAAGAGCTAAAATCCCCAAAGACAAAAAGAAATGTTGTCAATATCTTGGTTGCTCTATGTTTCCTTTTAGTTTCCCTTTCACAAATAATTTGGCCTAGCTTGCCAGTATTGTTGGCCTTAAGTAAGGAAGCTTAGATAGTAGAATTGCTAACGAGCATTCTTTATTTGACCTAGTCAGTAGAGTAAGAATGCTTTGCCTGTGTTAAATCCTTGGTTAGCTGAGAGAGTTGCAATGTAGATAGATAAAAAGGAATTCTCCAGGCCCTGTGTCCCTGGAAAGGGCTGATAAGGAGAAACTACACAAGAACCACCTGATTTTGGATATGCAAGGAAGGTATGAGTAAGACAAAGATGGACTGAGCATGCGTAAAGACAAAGTTCAGTCAGCGGTCAGAGTGATGAAGACTACTGACTTCCTCCAAGGACCACCAGAGGATCCCTAACGACCACCTAAGGACTTAAGTACGCATGCGTCAGGGACATTTGCGTATATTAATGAGTTCCAAGAAATCTCATGTTTATATAAATTAATCTTATGAATATGTATATCTTGCAACATATAACCTCTGCAATCTTGCTTGTTTGTCGGAGCACTTATGGTGGAGCGATCCCCAGTGCTGCCCAGCGCTGTAATAAAGGATGCCTGCTTAATAGTAACTCCGTTGCTATTGAGTTTGATTTCGGGAACACTCTGAAACTCCAATTCACCTGTTGGGAGATTTGGATTTTAAAGGGTAGTCTCCACGAATTTTGTTTCATAACCATTACGCGTGAGGGAGCCCTGCTTTCCTGGAGATGGCTGAACACCTGCCTGCCCATGGGAAGGAGTGAATGAATTCCTTGCTTCGCTTTGCTCGCGCGTGCGGCTTTTGCGTTCCCTATTAAACTGTCCTTATCTCAACCCACGAGTGTTCTCACTTTTACTCTTCCGATTCTCTTCCCCATCCCACCGCGGGGGGAGTGAGCGAGCGAGCGGCTGTGTGGTGCTTAGTTGCCGTCTGGGGCTAAACCACGACAATGCCTACGCAAAGCCAACTTCTGTCCGTTTCTTTTCTCTTCCTGAAAGCGTAATCTTCTGTTTCTGTGCGCTTACTGTTAAATGATACTGTGAAAATAATTTTGTACTACAAGAGGAAAGAAACTGTTGGGAAGAGTTCAGCTGTTCAGAAGGAAGAGCCTTTGTTTTCATGGTAAAAGCTTTCTGTAAAATGCTTTTTCAGTCAGTAAGTTTTTGAAATATCTTCTAGCAGTACTTGAAAAACCTTGCTGCGATCCTAGCGTCCGTACTAAAAGCCGTCAAGGTCAAAGAAGAGACGTGGACAAAACGGGAGAAATGGGCGTTGCTTCCGTGTGTTTTCCAGGCTTTCCCGAGAAGCATTAGCAGCCTTGTAAGTACCGCCAGTGAGTCCTGATGTGGTTTTGGTGAGTTACTGCTTCAATAAGGTCCTTTTTCCGGAAGCTACGGTGTGTAATTTTTGGCTTCAGTTGGAAAGAGATTTTCCCGACTGGAAATCCTTCTCATTCAGAGAAGTTGCATTTGATGAACTTCCCATTGGAGCGGCTGTACGTGCCAGCAGAAGTCATCAGCAACAAGACTTTTCACTCTCTTGAAAAACAAAAAAAAAGTCAATTGCCTTCCAAGGGCCCAAGCCCAGCACGTCTTCCAAAAGTTGCTGGCATCGCTGGTCTTTGGTTCTCAGTTGTAACAGCCGAGGTATGTTAAAAAGCCGTTCCTCCGCGTGCTTCAGTACAGCCAAAAGCATTAGCAAATCTGCCAGTCCCTTTTGGTAGCCTGATGCGTTGCAGCGCTGGGGATTTGATTTCTGTGTGGCTGCCCCCCCCCCAGTGAAACCATCTGTGGGATCTCTTATGTCACTGACTTTTCTATCATAACTGAAACTTTAAACAGAAGCTAAAATTGTGTCATTTACAAAGTGAATGGCACTGTTTAAACTGTGACTGCCCAATAGCTGTGGCCTACAACTTACGAGGTGTATTTCAGCAGTTGGGTATTTGTTCTCCATGTTTCAAGAGAGAGGCAACGGAATGTTATGGGTTTTTCCCCAATATTTTGACGGCGTGCTCTGCAGTGCTTTATTTCTGCCTCTCGTTCCATGGCGCGTTTCCCCGGCGCTTCAGCGGCGTCTCTCTTGGGCAGCGTGGCTGGGCAGATGTCCCTCCTAGTTACATAGCACACGACCCACCCCCCAGTCCCATTATAACCGTGCATTTTGGAGAGAGATGATGTAATGGTATCCCAGCTGTGCAAGTTAAATGAATGCAAAAGGAAACTGAAATGCTTTTATCGTGTATGTGGTGTTGTTGGATGTATGTAAACATACGCCCACCTTGTTAGTGTAGAGTGAATTACTGAGATTTGTCCTTTATTTTCCATGTTACTCTCTAAAGTTTTACACTTCCCTTTCAGCTTTCTTGACCGAGCAAGCGAGACGTGCAGCAGCAGCGCGAGGGCAGCAGCCGTTGTGGTGGATCCCTAAGCGTAGGTTCTGATGAGGGTCCGACCTTGTCCTGCAGCCTCACGGGGTTGTCTCCCTGCAGCAGTGCTGGAAGGAAGGGATGAGACATTTTCCAAGAGCAGCAAGAGCGTTCACTTTTAGGTGAAGAAGGTGTTGAAAATCCTATCCCTTGGTCTTAATAGTGATTTGAAGCGTTGCAGTCCCTGTAGCTGTTAAAGCATGCCCTGTATCTCGAGCGGAGCTGTTTCCCTAGAATCCTCCTTCAGCTCAGCTGCTCTCCTATCCCTTATTCTGACTGAATGCCTGTACTTTCTGCTGTGCTGTTTTTTTCATGTGCTGAAATGGAATTTGGGGTTTTTGTTTTGCAGCGGTCTTGCCGTAAGCGTCCGGTGGTGCTCCCTAGGTCCCCCTGGCCAGGTTTCCCTGCGGGTCGTTAGGCATGCTGAGGGTCAGGGGCCAGCCCTGTGGCTGGAGGCTCCTGGCTCTGTCTCCAGCGGGTGCCCCCCAGGTGCGGCAGCGAGGGCTGTCTGGTGGGGAGAGCCCGGGGCCGTTAGTTGCCCTGGGGAGCCCGTCGCAGCGCGGGAACGGAGGGGGAAGATGGCGGAGCAGAGGCCGAGCAAGAGAGGTGGCACCGTCGTCGGGCGCGCTCCCCTATGCCGTGGGGCGTCTGCCAGGCTGCGGGACAGGGGCTGGGGGGGCTGCAAGCGCCTGGGGGGCTGCCCCCCCTTTATTTTTCTAGCGGAGCTCCCTTTTTTTGGTGGGGCGTGTACATATGTAAAGGGCCTGCTGAAAGTAAGGAGCTGGCAGTTGGGGCAGTTTCCCTTGTTTTGTTTGTCTTTTGGGGGTGACTAAGAAGGGGGGAGGCTGGGGAGTGATGATGTCATTTGGGGCACCCCAGTGGCACTGGGGGGGGACGATGATGACGTGGCAGAGGAGCAGGTTGAGTGAGGGGATGGGGGGGGTCACGGGACAGGTCACCCCCCTGCCCCGCCCTGAAAGGGGGGTGAGAGCCCCAAAATGCCTGAGAATTCGTGGGGGAGGGATTAAATAATTAAAAACTAAATATGGGTGTAGGGATTGAAGTAGAGAAAAATCTCTTTTATATATATATTGAAAAATTTTATTTAAATATATATATGTAAAAAGATTTTAAAAGAAACCCCTCTGTCTACTCTATTGTATAAAGGATTTTAGAATATGAACAAATCTCGATAGAGACATACAGGGTGATAAAATAGAAAAATAAGTTAACTATAGGAATTTGAAAAAGGAGTTAAAAATGCATAGGAAGATGATGTATATGCAGAAAGTTAAAATGGCAACAAGACCGACAGAGCTCTCCCCAGCTGCGGTACCGACTGCTGGGCACCGGGTGGCAGCAGCGAGCGCACGCACACACACGCGGCACCGCGCATGCGCGGCTCCCAGGCTGCAGTACCGACCTCTGGTCACGTGGCGGCAGTAGAGAGCACAAAACAAATGCTTCAGCGCGCATGCGCGGCTCCCCATCTGCAGTACCGACGTTTGTCCACAGGGCGGCAGCACGGACTACCTGAAAACGCGCAACTGCGCATGAGCAGCGACACAGTTGCAGTACCGAGGTTTGGTCACCGGGAGACAGCAGCGAGCACAAAACAAACTCGGCATTACGCATGCGCGGCTCCCTACCTGCAGTACCAGCTTTTGGCCACACGGCGGCAGCAGCGAGCTCGGGAAAATGTGCCACTGCGCATGCGCGGCTCCCTACCTGCAGTACCGGCTTTTGGCCACACGGCGGCAGCAGCGAGCTCGGGAAAATGTGCCACTGCGCATGCGCGGCTCCCTAGCTGCAGTACCGGCTTTTGGCCACACGGCGGAAGCAGCGAGCTCGGGAAAATGTGCCACTGCGCATGCGCGGCTCCCTACCTGCAGTACCGGCTTTTGGCCACACAGCGGTAGCAGCGAGCGTGGGAAAAATGTGCCACTGCGCATGCGCGGCTCCCTAGCTGCAGTACCGGCTTTTGGCCACACAGCGGCAGCAGCGAGCGCGGGAAAATGTGCCACTGCGCATGCGCGGCACCCTATAGCTGCAATACCGGTTATCGGACACACAGCGGCAGCAGCGAGCTCGGGAAAATGTGCCACTGCGCATGCGCGGCACCCTATAGCTGCAATACCGGTTATCGGACACACAGCGGCAGCAGCGAGCGCGGGAAAATGTGCCACTGCGCAGGCGCGGCACCCTATAGCTGCAATACCGGTTATCGGACACACAGCGGCAGCAGCGAGCTCGGGAAAATGTGCCACTGCGCATGCGCAGCTTCCTATAGGTGCAGTACCGCGTTTCGGACACACAGCGGCAGCAGCGAGCTCGGGGAAATGTGCCACTGCGCATGCGCGGCTCCCTAGATGCAGTACCGGCTTTTGGCCACACAGCGGCAGCAGCGAGCGTGGGAAAAATGTGCCACTGCGCATGCGCGGCTCCCTAGCTGCAGTACCGGTTATCGGACACACAGCGGCAGCAGCGAGCGCGGGAAAATGTGCCACTGGGCATGCGCGGCACCCTATAGCTGCAATACCGGTTATCGGACACACAGCGGCAGCAGCGAGCTCGGGAAAATGTGCAACTGCGCATGCGCGGCACCCTATAGCTGCAATACCGGTTATCGGACACACAGCGGCAGCAGCGAGCGCGGGAAAATGTGCCACTGCGCAGGCGCGGCACCCTATAGCTGCAATACCGGTTATCGGACACACAGCGGCAGCAGCGAGCTCGGGAAAATGTGCCACTGCGCATGCGCAGCTTCCTATAGGTGCAGTACCGCGTTTCGGACACACAGCGGCAGCAGCGAGCTCGGGGAAATGTGCCACTGCGCATGCGCGGCTCCCTACCTGCAGTACCGGCTTTTGGCCACAAAGCGGCAGCAGCGAGCGTGGGAAAAATGTGCCACTGCGCATGCGCGGCTCCCTAGCTGCAGTACCGGATTTTGGCCACACGGCGGCAGCAGAGAGCTCGGGAAAATGTGCCACTGCGCATGCGCGGCTCCCTAGCTGCAGTACCGGCTTTTGGCCACACAGCGGCAGCAGCGAGCGTTGAAAAATGTGCCACTGCGCATGCGCGGCTCCCTAGCTGCAGTACCGGCTTTTGGCCACACGGCGGCAGCAGCGAGCTCGGGAAAATGTGCCACTGCGCATGCGCGGCTCCCTAGCTGCAGTACCGGCTTTTGGCCACACAGCGGCAGCAGCGAGCGTGGGAAAAATGTGCCACTGCGCATGCGCGGCTCCCTAGCTGCAGTACCGGCTTTTGGCCACACGGCGGAAGCAGCGAGCTCGGGAAAATGTGCCACTGCGCATGCGCGGCTCCCTAGATGCAGTACCGGCTTTTGCCCACACAGCGGCAGCAGCGAGCTCGGGAAAATGTGCCACTGCGCATGCGCGGCTCCCTAGCTGCAGTACCGGATTTTGCCCACACAGCGGCAGCAGCGAGCTCGGGAAAATGTGCCACTGCGCATGCGCGGCACCCTATAGCTGCAATACCGGCTTTTGGCCACACGGCGGCAGCAGCGAGCTCGGGAAAATGTGCCACTGCGCATGCGCGGCTCCCTAGCTGCAGTACCGGCTTTTGGCCACACAGCGGCAGCAGCGAGCGCGGAAAATGTACCACTGCGCATGCACGGCACCCTATAGCTGCAGTACCGGTTATCGGACACACAGCGGCAGCAGCGAGCGCGGGAAAATGTGCCTCTGCGCATGCGCGGCACCCTATAGCTGCAATACCGGTTATCGGACACACAGCGGCAGCAGCGAGCTCGGGAAAATGTGCCACTGCGCATGCGCAGCACCCTATAGCTGCAATACCGCTTATCGGACACACAGCGGCAGCAGCGAGCTCGGGAAAATGTGCCACTGTGCATGCGCGGCTCCCTAGCTGCAGTACCGGCCTTTGCCCACACAGCGGCAGCAGCGAGCGCGGGAACATGTGCCACTGCGCATGCGCGCCTCCCCAGGGCGGGCCGGTCAGAAGCCGGAACTGCAGCTCGGCACCGCGCATGCGTGCGCGCGCACAAGCGGAGCTGTAATCCCGGAGGGAAGCTCTCGCATCCGGCTCTGCTCTCACACGCTGGCGCTCATCAGCAGGTAAAAATTCTGCGCTTCGCTTTGACATTGTCCTCTAAGGGAAAGCTCTGGGTCTGGATGTCGCTTGCTTATTTGCTGTGGAGTATTTGTGTTTTTCAGCAATCGTTCCAAATAGAACTGGGTGGGTGGGGCAGGGCAGAGTCAGGGTCTTTGCAGGGACCTGGGAAGTAAAGTCTTGAACACAGAAAAGCTTAAAGCATTTGCTGTACAGAAGGTTTCTCTGTACCCACTACATCTTATACTGCTTATTAGCAGTGACTGATGTTTGTAGGAGTACCGTGTGGAAGTGTGAACGTTCATTACTGCACTAAAACTGCTTTGGTTCTGTGTAGAAAGTAGAGGAACTACAAAACAACATCGTGTGTCGTGTGTGTCCCCCCCCCTTTTTTTTTTTTTTTGTTAAACATACCGTGTTTGCAGGGCCTTAGCTTTCTATTGCCAGACTGGCAAAGCTTCCCAAGCTCTGTTCCCCCGCAGTCACCACAAGTCTCCAATAGTTGCCAGGATGGTGAGTTAGTTTTGGGCTTCTAGCCCTCCACTCTGCCATTGTTTTAGTCAGATCCTGCATTCCGCTCAGTTAAAGACTCACGAGAATTGCTTAACATTTGCATTTGGAAGTCATGCTTCAAACAATGAATTTGCAACAAATGGGTTTTTTTGACACTAGTCAATGAACTCCTGTAATACTGCAGCAAAAGGACATTTTTACTGGTTGTTGAATCTCAGAGTGATAACATAGGCATCCCTGTTGGAGCCCTTACCGCAACCACTGCAATGTTTGTTTACACCCTGCTCGGTTCTTTTGTAAAGGTGCGAAGCTGTGGGAGGTGCGTTATTCCCAAGGTGCTACGGCGCCGATGCTCTGGCTGTCGGCAGGAATGGGCAAAGCGGAAGGCTCTGTGGCTAGGGGAGAGTGGCGTGGACGTGCGACTGCTCTCTCTGTTGCACCAGAATTTCGACGGCTGGGTTGGGCTGCTAAATCGATGGAACGACTGGAAGAAACTTCAGAAAAGTGAGTGAGTACTCTCCTTATCTTTATCTTTTAAAGCAGTCTTTCTACAGACCCCTGTCCATGGCTTAGCTATTTGATTGGCGTGAAACAGACCCAGAATTTTGCTTTAAGCAGTGTTCTGATTCACTGAAATTCCCCGTAGGTAGAGAGCAAGAATTACAAATGTAGCTTGGTGGTTGAAGTTCTCGGGGTTTCTGTGAAAGCTAACTTGCCAGAATGAGTAGGAAGCAGCCTCAATTCCAGTAGAGATACTGTATGAAAGGTCCTTTTCTTGACAGGAAGAGAGCTTCACGAAACGTCAGCACGGTTTGCCGTAGGGCCTCCGACATACTTGTTCAGTCATGAAACATTTTGAAACATTTGAAACATTTGCCTTGCGAGGACAAGGGCTGTCTCCTGGTAGGCAACTGAATTCTGTGACTGATTCCACCGCTCCGCCCGGGGAACCTGAAGGAGGCAGTCCCTAGGCCAATGCAATCTAAAATGGGGGTCGTTTTAGTTTTTTTAATCGTTTCTTAGGGATATGAGGCTTGTGTGGGTGTTTAGCTTGCCCTGTTCTTTCTGTTCCTAATTCTGAACCCACTGACTGGCATAAAAGAACGGTCGTGTTGTAGTCTGACGGTGTCGTCTCCCAGGAGCTGGTGGAAGGCCAGGGCTTACGTAAAGCTGATAAGGAGGATGCGGGCTGGAAAGCGGAACGTCTAAACGAGAATTACGGTCCTTGGGAGAGAAGCACGTCCTGAAGAAATAGGTAAGCTAATTAAAATGTTTTGGGAACCATCCGAAACAACTAGTAGGAGCGTGATAAGAAGGACCCTCCCGCAAACTGTCCTCATTATAATCCTAAAAGTCACACCCCTCGAGCTAGAGACCCCGGCCCGAGCAGAGAGCCCTCACCTCTGAGCGTGCGCAGCATATTAAAGTAGTGCTGTAGCTTTAAGTTGAAATAAGAGAAATGTAGACCAATAGAAAACTGCTTTGTGTAATTACTTATGCTTATGCATATGCGTAGCTAGACTGTATAAATACTGTACTTGTATGAGCGAACTTTGTGCTAGCTTTGTGGAGCTACCGCCTAGCGCCCATCTCTGCGCAGACGTGACAGAAAAATACCTCTGCCCTGTGTGTATATGGGCGTCCCGCACACCGGGTAGACGACCTCACGCTTGTGGGCTAACAGTTTTGACACTCCAGGTGGGACCGAGCTGACAGCCTCGCCCGGTTCGTCTTGCCGCATCCGACAGGGAGAAGAGGCCTGAGCGGACTCCAGCGCGCACCGACCCGTCGATCGGGGACTCCTTCAGCTCCTCTCCTGCGGTCGGGCGGTAAGCGACACAACGGTGCAATGTTCCTGAAAAGAGGTATTTTTTGGGGATAGGAGAAAAGGGGGTAGGGGCAAGATGTCTCGGGAAGCAGGCGGCCTCTGTTCTGTTCTGGGCTCTGCATAAGACGCACCGGGAAAGACAGGTGGCAGTAGCGTAGTTCTGTTTGTTTCTCCACGCTGTCCTGTTCTGAGTAACGAAGGGAGACGTCCCTCGTTCTGGTTAGTGTAGAAATGCTGGGTTTTTCGGTACCGATATGGGCTCTGCTGCTTCCCAGGAGGCACCCCTTTGCTCTCCTCTAGGATGCATCCTGAAGCATTGCAATAAATTTGGGGGAGATGCCATGACTAAAAATCAGCTATCAGAAAGCGATAGTTCGAGCTCCCCTCAGACAGGCTGTAGGGCCTGAAGGAACACCGGTATCCGTACACGTACCTTTTACTGCTTCTGATTTATTAAACTGCAAACAGGTAGTCGGATCCTATCGAAACAATCCAGAAGGAATGTATAGTACTGTTAGTCACAACTCCTAGTCCTAACTGGGGAGATGTACAGGCTCTCCTAGAATATTTGTTTACCACCGAGGAGAGGAGAAGAATTTTAGAGAAGGCCAGAGAGGGACTGATCCAACAATGTGTGTGTGGGGGTGGGTGCCTAATACCGATATGTACCTCCCGAAAGAGGATCCGGAGTGGGATCCAAACACAAGTGTGTGGCATTACAGAGGGTAAAGGAATATCAGAAGTTAATTTTGTATGGGATTCAACACGGAGTGCAAAAGCCCAACAATTTATCTAAACTATCTGAAGTAAGGCAGGGGGATAAGGAAACCCCATCAGCCTTCTCTGAGAGATTGTGTGAAGTAGCTCGAAAACGGACAGATCTGGATCCGGAAGATGATAGCAATTCAAAGTTATTTAACACGCTGTTTATTGGTCAAGCAGCAGCAGATATAAGAAAGAGATGACAAAAGGCAGAGGGCGAGGATGGCATGACAATCTCACAGTTCTTCTCAATGGCATCTAAGGTCTGTAATAATCGGGAGGAAACAGAAGAGAAGGAGAAGCGGGGACGAGTAACGCCGCAAGCTTCTTTGTTGGCTGCCTTGACGGAAACACAAGAAAAAGGGAGAGAAAATACACGAGGTGCATTTTGTGGGCGAGGAAGGGGCCGTAGAAATAATAGTAGAAATGGTTATGACGTTCCCCTGGGAATGAATCGGCGTGCACATTGTAAGCAAGAGGGCCGTTGGAAAAAAGATTGTCCGTGCCGTCTGAGTAATGGGGAAAGAGAGACAGAAGAAGCCCTTGGAGTCATGCCGGAGATTGGGTTGGACTGAAGGGGGGCCGGAGGAATCTATGACAGTTTCCCCAGATGATCCTCTGGTTCCAGTCAAGCTGGGGAATGAAAGAATAGATTTTTTTAATTGATAGTGGAGCCACGCATGCTGTAGTAAGTAGTTGTAGGGGACCCTTAAGGTGAACTAAAATAAGCGTTGTTGGTGCAAGAGGGAAAAAGACTTTAAGGCTGTTTTTACAAGCTATGGAATGTTCCATTTTGGAAGCACTAAATTAACTCCTGAATTCCTTTAGATGCCAGAATGCCCCCTACCATTGCTTGGGTGGGATTTACTTGTAAACTGAATGCACAACTAAGTTCTTCTGAAGACTCTGTTCAGTTGACTCTGTTCAGCCCGCAGGGGACCTCTCCTGTTTGTGCTGGACGCCAGCCTGAACGGGACCTCTCCTGTTTGTGCTGGACGCCAGCCTGAACGGGACCTCTCCTGTTTGTGCTGGATGCCAGGCCGCAGGGGACGTCGCCTGTTTGTGGCGGACGCCAGCCCGCAGGGCACCTTGCCTGTTTGTGGCAGATGCCAGCCTGAACGGGACCTCGCCTGTTTGGGGCACACCGATGGCAGGCGCTGTCGCCAAAAGGCAAAGCAGGGTCATAGCAGAGTTTTCCATTTCTGGGGATGGGCTCAGCCGTCTCCTGCACAAACTTCTGTTATGTAGCAACGGGGATGGTAGCTTTCTTCTGTTTTCTTGAAGAACAAGAGGATGATGGAGCACGTGACAAGAGCATGATCTTTTTTCTCTTCCTTTGGCAGTACAGGCACCCAAGGCCAGCCCGCATCCAAGGAACAGCACGGGGATATCCGTGTCGACCATCAGCAGAGGAAGGAAGCTTCTTTTGGAGGCTGAGGTGATGAAGCAGAGTCCTTAATTGTTCTGTTGGATTTTCAGCATGGGTGCGGGGAGGGCCTGGGACATGCAAAACGTGGTCCCGGACAGGGAAGCTGTTTATTAGCTGTCTATGAGAGCTATCATGGACACCACCGGACTGGCATCCTGTAAGGATGGTTTCACGTGTTTTCTTGTTTAGGGGCCAACCTTGGCTTTGGGCTGTAAACTCAAGTCTGCCAGGCCGGTGCCAGCTTGGCAGCAGCATCTGCCCACGGCAGCACCAGCTTGGTGGTGGTGTGTGCCCATGCCTGTGCCAGGTTGCTGGTTGTGTCTGGCTTGTGAGGCTTGGGGTAATTGGCCCCCTGTTCCCCATGGCGTGGGCTCCAGCTGTGGCCTGGGGCAGCACAGGTGGGACCCATGAGGTGAGGATGGGGCTGGGCCCAGGGTTTAAAAAGGGCTGAGGATGGGGCTGGCCCTGCTGTGCCAAGGGGGCTGCCTAGGCATGCCTGCCTGCCTGCCTGCCTGCGGGAGCTGGCTGAGGAGTGAAATGAAGGGGCTTCCCCAGGCAGCTGCCTCCAGCAAGGAACAGCCGGTCCCCACAGCCGGGACGGATCCGTCCCGGACAGAGTGCACCACCAGCACGTGGTGCCGGGAGCTCGGTGCCCCCATCGGCCGTGCGCATGAGCCACCGTGTCTCTGGGCAGCCTCTTGGGAGAGGAGCATCGAGGCACCCGGGCGGGCGAGGCAGCCGGCACTGTGGAGGAGGAAGGGGCAGAGGCCGAGAGAGAGAAGCCTCGGGGCGCCGAAGGTCTCCCGGCGATGCCGGGAGCTGCGGTGAGTCGCGCATCCCTCGCGTGTGTCCAGGCCTCTCTCTGCCGTGCTTCTCCAGACCTCTGCCTGCCTCCTTGCCTGCACCTGCCTCTGTCTCCCTTTCAGGCTGTTTGGCTCCCCAAAGCTTTTTGCCCGTCTGCTAGCACTGCCCTCCACACCGTCGCCTTCTCCATTGCCTTTCTATGCCTCTCCCTTTCCAGCTCCCCACCTGCTATTATTTCACCCTTCCCACACTGCCTTCTTCCATATTGCTGGGGAAAATGGCATTTCTAGGTCTCCCTCTACGCAGTGACCTGTCTCGCTTTTCAGTGACTCCCTCTGCTCTGCACCCTGTCTTCTTTTTTTCTAGTAAGCTGTCCCTATTTTTCAATTTTTTACTCTCATAATTCTTTTCTTTTTGAAATTTTGTTTCTAGGTGTACTCTTACTTTGTTTTCTGTCTCTCTTTTTTTTATTTTTTCCTGTTTCCTGTATCCTGGTGCTTTCCAAATTTTCATTCTGTGTCTACTTTTGTCAAGATGTCTCTCCCTGTTTAATTGTTTCCTGTCTGTCCTGTAGCCCGTTGCTTTTAACTTGTCTTTCCTCGTCTATCTTTATCCAGTTTGCTGTCCTCCTTTTTTAATTCGTTCTAGTCTGTCCTGTACCCAGTTGCCTTTAAGATTTTCTTTCTATGTCTCCGTCTACTTAGGTTTTTTGCTATTTTTTAATTTTTTCTCTCTTAATATCTTTGGAATTGAAAAAACTTTTGAATTTTTGTTTCTGTGTTCACTTCTATGTATTTTTTTCTGTCTCTCTTGTTTGTTTTTTCCTATCTGCGCTGTATATTGTGACTTTTAAAATGTTTTTTCTGTCTACTTTTACCCAGACGTCTAACCCTATTTCTTTATTATTTCCAGACTTTCCTGTGTCACGTTGCTTTTGACGTTTTTTCTATATGTGCTTGTATCCAGTTCGCTGTCTGTATTTTCTGTTTCATGCTCGTCTGTGCCATAGCCTGTGTCCTGGTTTCCTCTGGGACAGAGTTAATTTTCTTCCTAGCAGCTGGTAGAGTGCTGTGTTTTGGATTTTAGGATGAGAATAATGTTGATAACACGCTGATGTTTGGGCTGTTGCTAAGCGGTGTTTACACTGCTCAAGGACTTTTTCAGCTTCCCATGCTCTGGCAGGTGCACAAGAAATGGGAGGGGGCACAGCCAGGATAGTTGATCCAAACTGACCAAAGGGCTGTTCCATACCATACGATGTCATGCCCCGTATATAAACTGGGGGGAGTTGGCGGGGGGGTAAGGGTCGCTGCTGGGGGACTGGCTGGGCATCGGTTGGCGGGTGGTGAGCGGTTGTATCTTTTTTTTATTTTCCCTCCCTTGGGTTTTGTCGTCATCGTCGTCCCCCGCCCCCCCTCGTTGTTTTCCTCCTCATTACAATTCATTATTACTATTACTATTATTTAGTTCCAATTATTAAACTGTTCTTATCTCAACCCACAAGTTTTCTTGTGCTCTTCCGATTCTCTCCCCCATCCCACCGGGGGTGAGTGAGCGAGCGGCTGCGTGGTGCTTAGCTGCCGGCTGGGGCTAAACCGTGACGCCCTGTCACTTTTTAAATTTTGTTTCTGTGTCTTTGGTTATTTAGTTTGCTGTCCCTATATTTTATTGTTTTCTTCCTTTAAGGCCTTTGACTTTCAAATTTTTTCTATGCCTACTTTTATCTAGTTTGCTATCCCTATTTTGAAATGTTTTCTCCTCTGCCTCGGACCCTTTTGCTTTTTCAATTTTCTTGCTACGTCGACTTTTATCAAGCTGTCTGTCCCTGGTTTTTTAATTCTGTCTGTCTTGTCACATACCCTGTTGCTGCTTAAATTTTCTGTCTTTTATTTTTGTCTCTTCTCTCCATTCATCCGGAGGCTGAAGAGGGTCTCCTCGGCACGCTGTTATTTCTGAAGCGCTATTTGTACCCCTCTCGCTTTGTAAGAACGTCTCCTCCCTCTTCCTCAGAGCAGTCTTGTTGTCCTCTCCTCCATCTCGCTCGCCTCCAGTGGGTCAGTGTCTCCCTCCTGACCTCCGTAGTCTGGTCAGATCCCCTCCCCAGTACCTTGGTGCCCTCAAGCCGCCTTCTGTCTCTCTGGCCATCTCGGCACCCCTCTGTTTCTGTCGCGACGCTTCCTGCGAGCGCCCTTGTGTTGCGTGGCCATCCTTTAGTTCTGCAGCAGGCTTTGTATCTTTCTTATTCAGAGACAACTCTTCCTCAGGCTTTCATTTTCCCTCAGAGCACTCTTGCCTTCCCTCCGCCATGTCGGATGCCTCTGTTCGGTCCCCGGTCCCCTGAGGACACCTCTACTCTGTTCAGATCCCCTTCCGTGGGGAGGGGTTTTGTGGGATTGACGCAATCCCACAAAAGATTGTGTCAGCAATCCTTTGTTTGTCTCGTTGTCCACGTTTCCCCCGCCCCCCGGAGCCCCCTCGTTCCTGTCACGATGCCTCCCGAGACTGTCCTCGTGCCCCACGCCACCCTTCGAGCTCTGCAGCCCTCTTTGTGTCTCTCTCTTATTTGGACAGAACCCCTCCTCAGGCTTTCGTTGTGCCCCACAGCTCCCTGACCTTATTCACTGCCGCCTGGGATGTCTCCATTCGGTCGCTCGTCCCCGGAGGACATCGCTGGGACACCCTCTTGAGTTTTGCACTGCGTGCCAGAGCCGCCTTCTGTCTCTCTCTCTCTCTCTCTCTCTCTCGCTCTCGGCACCCTTCCTCTGCCGTCACCGTGCCTCCTGAGGCCGTGCTCGTGCCCCACGGCCCTCTGTGGCTCTGTAGCGCAATTTGCACCCTTCTTGCTCCCGAGAACCATTCCCGATGACATCTTTCATCTCCAGGACACTCGTGTTGTCCTCTGTGCTAGCTAGGACACCTCTGTTCAGTCCCTGGTCCCCTGAGGACATCTGTGGTCTGTTCAGATCCCCTCTGGACTTCTTCATTGTGTCCTCGAGCCTTCTTGTGCCTGTCCCTCTCAGAACCCTTCTGCTACTGTCACGATGCCTTCCGAGCAGCACGCTTTTAGCTCCGTGAGCCCCCTTTGGACTCGCTTTGTTGCATTCGCACCCCTCCTAAGATCTCTGTTCCCAAAAAAGAGTGCTCTTGTTCTTTTCTGTGCCATCTAGGATGCCTGCCCAGCTCCAGGGACGAGGCCCAGCACCAGGGACGAGGCCACAGCTCGGCCGCTCGGCCTAGGTCCCACAACTCAGCCTGGGCCCTGCACCTCAGCCCTGCAGCTCGGCTGCTCGGCCTCAGCCCTCGCACGCACACGCACACACACAGCCAGAGAACCTTTCACTCACAAAAATACCTAGAGATGGAGTTAATGAGAAGACAGGAGACTCTGCTGATCAGGCACAGGGCATGGCCAGACAGTCCTACTGACCAGCAACCGATTTGCATGCCACCAGCCCTTTTTATCCCCTCGTCCCTCTCTTTTCCGATGCTTGTTCCTCCCCAAACTCCTCCGATACCTCCCCTTCCCCACCTCTGGTTCCTCCAGTAAAGGTACCGTAGTACATCCTGTGCGGTCCCCGCGTGCGTCCCATATCCTTAGCCAGCAACCTTTCTCAGGCTGTGTGGTGATCCGGAAAGCCGCTCCCGTCTACTGGTTGTGACGAGCGTCGCCCCGTAGCATGGGGCTGATGGCTCTGCCGGGACAGCTCTGGCAGGAGCCAGGGCAGGGAATCTGTTTCTCTGGCTGGGTCACTGGGGTGCCTTACCTGGCACGGTGCCTCTGCGTGACCTGGAGTTTACGGGGACAAGCTTTTTATCGCGTAACCTAGCAGGGAACCACACTTAAAGCTTTGGAAAGATGCTCTAAAACTAGAACTGTCCAATGACCTTAGTAGTTGGATTGGTTTGTGGGATAAGCCTATCGGAGGCATCAACTTGAAGACAGCTGCTTGACCCGTTTTGTTGATTTCAGTCACGTTGTTTGAAGGAAGAATGTACAGAAAGGGCCGAGGAGGTGTGACAAGAAGAAAGGAAAGAGCAAGTAAGTCTTGAGAGAGGGGAAGAACCTCAGTGCTGCGAGTGACTGAAGGTGCTAAGGGCTACGAGATTTTGGGGGTAGGTGTGCACATGTGAAGGTCTGGGCGGGAACAGCGCACAAAGAGTAGTAAAATACAGTTGGGGAACCCAAGATTGCTCCTCATTCTGGGCCTGCGCACGCGCCCTTGCTCTTGCAGCTGCAGACACGCTGGAGCTGCGGGGGGGCAGGCACGCCAGCCTGCCTGGAAGCAGGCTTTGGGCGCGGGGTCCCTCGGCTGAGGCGGTGCCAGTTAGTGGGGGGAGAGCCCTGTGTGTTGGGCAGGTGAGGGGCGAGTGAGGCCGGAGCATGGCAAGGGCTGGGCTGGGGCAAGCGTGGACAGAGGGGACAGAGAGGAGGACCTGAAGGAATAGGGGTTGTGAGCTCTTCATTCCCAACCAGGTCACTGAGGGGCAACCACCTACAGTACCCGAGATACGGGGGAAGGTCTGGGGCCAGCACAAACGGTGCTGAGAGAGGGAGTTTCCATAGGGTCTGGTGGTGGCTGCAGGCTGCTTCCCATCAGCCACAGTGAGCCCCGTGGCATGCCGCACAGCCCTTTTGGTGTGCACCAGTTTGTATTCGGCTGTGCCCTGGAGCCCTCTGAACTCCTGAATTCATATTTTGGGTTCCCCCCCAAGTCCTTCCGTGTGTCCCAAGGCCCTGTGTTTGTCACACAGTATGCCACCATGCTTCCTCTTTAGCTTTCCTCCCATCCCAGAGTTTTGCCAGTGCTTTTTTGGTGCGCTCGGGTCAACTGTTTCCCTCTCTGTAAGGCCCAGGCCCCCCCCCCCCTTCACCTGTCTGTGCCCCCAGAGTCCTATGTTTTCCTTGTCACCTGCTGATGGCTTCCTCCCACCCCACCGTTGCACTCCAGAGCTCTCCCTTTGTTCTCATCCCCTTTTCTCTTCCCGTGCAGCCCAGGACTCTCCCTTGAGCTTTTGGCAAGCTGCCCTCAGGAGCTGGGGCACCCCTCTGCTGTCCCGGCCACCACAGCTGTCCCCAGTGGGGCCGAGGGCAATAGCCTGTGTTCTCTGTGGGATGCAGTTCTGGGCCCAGGGCCTGGGGCTGACAAGCCTCTGGAGTGGCCAGCAGGGCCGATGGCTATGGTGCCTGTGTCCCCCGGGCTGCAGCTGGGGGCCGGGGGCTGCTGAGCTGGGCTACTGCCACGAGTGCGGTGTTCACGTCACCCCATGAGGGTAGGTCCAGGACAACACAGCCAGTGCTGAGCAATACAGGCTGGGACCAGGAGCGAGGCTGCAAGCACAGAACAGGTGAATGGGGCCGGGGCGGGGGGGGGGGTGAGGGGGTCCCTGCGACCGGGAACATCCCAGGGAAGGTGACCCAAAGGGGGAGGTGGGGCTGGGGCAACAGCGATCGGGTCCAGGAAGACCCGCGCTAGGGCCAAGGAGCGGAGGGTGCGGCGCCGGGGTCGTGGGTGGCCCAGAAGCCGAGGGGATGAGGGAAAGCTGATGCACCGGGGCAGCGGGGAGGCTGCACATGGACATGCGGGGCTGCCTGAGTGCTGGGGCTCACCGGGGGGTAGGGGTAGTGCTGGGGAAGCACCTGGGCTGGGGTCCTGCGAAAGGGCAGTCCCGGCACAAAGGTGTGTGTGTGTGTGTCCCCCCCCGGTGCGGGGGGGTGGGGTGGGGTGGGGGGTGGAGCGCTTCCAGGCCGTGCGGAGGTGTGGGCAGCGCTGGAGGGGTTCGGGGCAGCTGGGGAAGCATCGGACCCGAAGCGGAGCCGGTGGTGGTGCTGGGAATCGTGGCACGGCGGGGTCCCGCGGGCGCTGGTGAGGGGAGGAGGGCGTACGGGACGGTGTCCCCACAGGGTTAAAGCCCAGGGAAGGCAGCAGCCCGCAGCATGCTGGGAGCTGTAGTCCTGGGGTAAGCAGCGTGTGGTGGGGCACGTTGGTCGCAGGGCATGCCGGGAGATGTAGTCTTTCGGCAGGGCGCTTGCAGACAGCCCCCTGCCCTGTGCAGCACGCCGGGGTGCGTACTCGCCCCATGCCGGCCGCCGGGTACCTGCCGGGGCTGGCAGCCGTCTGCCGGCGGGGAACGGCCTCGGGCACGTGGCGCGGGGGGGGGGGGGGGGGGCGGGAGCGGGAGCGGGAGGAGGGGGGGGGGGGGGGGGGGCGCGCGCCCGCGCTCGCTGCCGCCCTCTGGCGGAGGAAGCGCGGTACTGCAGGTCCGGCACCGCGCATGTGCGGGGGGGGTGCCGCCGTGCTCGCCGCCGCTGCCGTCCGCCGGTAACGGCAAGGAGCTGTTGCGGTGCCTGCGAAGCGCCGCCGCCGCGCTCGATGCTGCCTCCCGGTAAGGAAACGCCGCTGCCGCCGCCCCACGTGCGCGCTGCCGGCGGGCGCTCGGCGCGGGACTGCAGCGCCGGTCTGCAGCGCCGGCGCCGTCCCTGGGCCGGCGCCGCCCGCCGGGTGCTCGCCGCTGCTGGTGCCGCGGCACGGCCGCAGCGCGGTGCTGCCGCGCGGCGTTCGGGCGCCGGCGCTGGCCCCTCCGGCGCGCCGTCGGCGGCCGGCGCATGCGCGGTGCCCGGGAGCGGCATGGCGGCGCGCTGGGCGCGGGTCCCGGCGGCGGCGGGTGTCCCGGGGCACCGGCGAGGCGAGCGAACGCCTTTGGCGGGCGCGGGGGTGTGTTCTGGCCGCGGTCGGGAAGCCTCCCCCTGCCCGCTGCGGCAGGCTGCCGGTGTGCTGGAGGCGAGCTGGGTCAGGGCAGCCCCAGGGAGTTGCCCGAGAGCTGAGAGAAGGGAAGAGGGGAAGGAGGCGGACACCCCCCAGGCGAGGACGCCGGGCGCCTCCCCGCTTCCAGAGCTCCCCCTGAGCCTCCCCCGGCCCCGCTTGCCCCCCCACCCCGCGCAGCTGCCCCCAGCTCCAGCCCCTCCCCTGAAGCCTGTCCCGTAGCCCCCGGTCGCCCCCAAGCCCTGTCGTGCCAGTGGCAAGCTGGCCTTCCGCGTGTGTCCAGGAGCCCCTGCGGAAGGGGAGGCTTCAGCCGGGGGCGATCTGCGGTAATAACGGTGGCGGCTTCTTCTTTCCCTCTCCCAGAGGCTGCGCTGAGGCCGCGGTTGTCCCTTCCTCCCCTGGGGCTGCCGGTGACGGCACCCGCCTCAGGCTTGCGTGGGTTGTCTGTGCCTGGCCTCGCTCTCCTGGCGGCGTGGGGGCGAACATGGACAGGCGGAGCGCTTGGTGGCTGTGGACAGGAGCTGCGGCGGCTGAAGCTGGAGAGGCCAGAGAAGAAGAAATCGAAGGCCGGCCGGCCGGCAGCTGCCTCCCGCTGCAGGCAAGAGAGAGCCCGCCTCTCCGGGCGAGGAAGGATCCCTCCTCGTAGTCCGCAGCAGGCCAGGCCGCCAGCGTGCACTGCAGGGTCTGTATGCGTAAGCCGGAGCGTGGTCTTGCTCCCTGTCCCTGTCTGACAATCTGTGTCCTGCTCCTTGTCCTTCTTTTTCCCCTCTCTCTATCGTCCCCCATCCTTCTTCCTGTGTGTCTTTTTTCTCTTTCTGTCCTTCTGCCCCAACGCTTCTTTCTCCACCTCTGTCCTGCTCCCTGCCCCTTGTTTCCTCTCGCTGTCCCTCTGTCCTGCTTCCTGTCCCCGTTTTTTCTGTCTTTATTTCTCTGTCCCGCTGCCTGTCCGCTCGTTTCTTGCTGTACCTCCCCGTCCAGCTGGCTCTCCGTTTTTTCCTTTCTCTCCTTCTCTGTCCTGCTCCCTGGCCCTTTTTTCTCTTTCTCTGCCTCTGTCCTCTAGCTCGTGGCCGTTTTTTTAATTTTTCCTTCTTGGTCTCTTTGTACAAATCTCACCCTTTCTTTATTTCCCAATCCCTTTGTCCTGTTCCCTGTCCTTTTTCTCTCTCTGTCTGTATGTCCTGTGCCCTGTCGCCGTCGTGTCCCTCTGTTCTTCTTCCTCTCCTTTCCCCCCCGTCTCTCTATCCCTCTGTCCTGCTCACTGCCCCTGCATGTTCTTGCTCCATCTCTCTGCAGGGCTCCTCGTCCCTCTTGTTTTTGATTTCTCTGCCTCTCTGACCTTTTCTTTCGGCCTTTCATTCTCTGGCGGCACCTCAGTCTTCTCCCTTGTCTTGCTTTTGTCTTTCCAGTCCTCTGTCCTGCTCCCCATCCCGGTATTAAATAGGGGTGGGTGCAGGCCCTGTTCTCTTGGGACTGGCGGGGGAAAAAGCAGCCCCGGGCCCAGCGCTGTCCTGGGGTTTGTCGGGGGGTTTTGGGGCCGAGTCCGTGTGCGAGCGGGGGGAGTAGGGGCAGCCCCACGCGGCTCTCGGGTGCTGCTTGTTGGGGCTGGGCAGCCTCTGCCGCTCCCGGCGCAGGTCGGGCAGCGGCGGCCCGGGGGGCTCCTGCGGCGCCGGGCGGGTGCCGGTGGCCGGAGTGGTGGGGAAGGGCCGCGGCTGCGGCCGGCGGGGGTTCCTGGAGGCGGCTGGGCCCGGCTCCCCGCGGGGGTGCTTGGGGCTGGGGGGGTTTGGGGTGCGGGCCCGGCACCCCAAACCGGTGCTGGAGAAAGCAAGCCGGAAGCAGCCGCACTAAAGCGATGCCCTGCCTGTGCTGGTGCGGCCCCGCAGAGGTGTGGGGCCGGGCCCTCCGCAGCGCCCAAGCGCTCCCCAAAACTGCGTGTGTGGCCCTGGGGGTGCAGGGCTGTGGGGTGGCTGCGCTCCCCCCACCCCGCAGCATCACGCATGGGGACCGCAAAGGGGTCGGAAAGCAGAGAGGGTGAGCTGGTGTGGGGCCTGAAAACGGAGAGCCGGTCTTGTGTTCCGGGGGCTTGAAAAGAGGCTCCCGTGGCTGATTTTGGGGCTCGGAAACAGCTGGAGTCGTGCGTTTTCAGGACCTGCCAGAGGGGACCAAGTGGTGTGTTTTTGGGCTGAGGAGCAGAGGTGAAGCGCTGCGTTTTTGGGCCTCGAGAACAGGCTGAGCAGGTGGGTTTGTGGGCTCAGGAATGGGAGCTGGTTTGGGGGCCCAAAGCAGAAGCCGGTTTGGCTGTTTGGGCAGGGGGGTGGGAGGGCATTGGGGGCTGCGGGGGAAAGCGGAGGGTGGGCAGGGTGCACGGACCCTCCCTGGAGGTGGGGGTCTGGTCGCGTCGGACCCCAAAGTTCGGGAGGCCGGCGTGCCCCGGGCCAGACTCGAGGTCTGAGGTGGTCTCTGGGGGGGAAGGGTGCATTTCAGACCCCGCACGCCCTCTTGGAGCCCAGCTCTTCTTTGTATGCTGCTGAGAAGAGTTCTGAAGTACTTAATCATACAAACTAATTAATCGGTATTTCCACAGGGTACAGCGGTGATGTTTAATAGTAATATTCAAGTTCTGACAGCGACTGCTTTCCGACCTTGTCCAAAGCCCAGACTGTTGCAAATAGCTGGAGCTGGTAAGGAGAAGGAGCCGAAATCAAGCGGAGCTTCGGTGCAGAGCTGGAGCTTCAGCTAGCCAGAACTGTGGCAAGGAGGAGCTGGAAGGAGATGGGGTGTCCGCTGCCTGGAGCGTGCGTTAGCCAGGGGCGAGGTTACCTGTGGCTGTAATGAGCGGGAGCGGCCGTGAGCTGGAGCGCCTGTTCGCCGGAGCATCCGTCGGCCGGGCTGCGCCGCCAGCAGGGCTGCAGAGCGGCCGGGCGCAGGCAGGGCTGTCCCCAGCAAGCGTCTCTGAGCAGCAGGGAGGCGAGCGGCCCTTCTGGCAGCGGGGAGCCTGGCCTCTTCCCTCGGGGATTAAATCCACGCCCTGCGCCTCTCCCTGCACGGAGGGTGTCTCCCGGTCCCCTTCCTGGGGGTGGAAGCGAGGTGGGGGTGGCCCGGCTCTCCTGGGGCAGCCCCGCTGCGAGGGGGCGCGGGCGAGGCGTCCGCACGAGGCGGCGGTGTCTCCCTGGTGCCTGGCAAAGGGGAGAGGGGCTGGTCGGCTGGAGCTCCCGGGGCGCACGGCCTGGCCCCGCAGGGCCCCTCTGGCAGAAGCCTCCCCTGTGCTTTCCCCGTTGGCTGGGTGTGACAAACAGGATCATTTTTTGCCTCCTCTTTTCCCAGTGTCACCTTCTGCGTCACGTGAAGAAAAGCCTGCGTGGTGGATCCCGCTTGCTGCTCGGGTAATGGCGCGTATGGGGCCGGGGGAGCGGGGAGAAACCTTTGTGAGTTCAGGGAGGCTACAGATGCTCCACATGAAACCCAGAGAAAAGGCAAACGTGCTGCCAGTGCCGAAAAGCTGATGAAAACTTGCCGTTAACAGAGCGTGCCTCGTTCCTGAATTGGTCCCTTGGCAGTTACGAATGTTTTCCTTTTGGGTAAAAGAAAGAACTTTCATCTAGGAGAAATGAAGAGCTGCCTGTTGCCTTCTTCAGGGTCAAGTGTTTTCTTCTGTTTGTTCAGACTACTTTTATGGGCAAGTTGGGAAGAGCCTTTTATTTTTATATGCACAACTACCTTTTTAGTCATCTCTGGTGTCAGTAGAGTTGAGTAATTTTTGAGCACCTAGCTGCCAGTAGAAATATAATGAATGAAATGCGATGGAAACTGACATTTCAATTTGATTTGTATTCAGGTTTTTTTTTCATACGAGTGTTGATGGCATGCTGTGCTGTGCGTCAGTCCACATTCTGTTCCGTGGAGCCTTTGGTCTAGGAGTTTTATGTACCAAAAAAAAAGTTTGTCCTTCCAAAAAAGGACTAGTCATTCCTAGGCTTGAGGTGTAGACTGGGAGAGTCTCTGGAGCCCATGATCAGAATGACAGTGCTGCTGCTCTTTGTCTTCACTGGCGTTAATTTCCCCACTGCTCCGTGGTGGTTGGGAGCCCTGAGTCGTTGTTTTTTTTTCTGTCTCTAACACATTTTTTTTCCCCAAGGAGAGGCTACATTTAAAAGTGAATGAGTGTCCTGGTTTTGTCTGGGATAGAGTTAATTTTCTTCCTAGTAGCTGGTATAGTGCTGTGTTTTGGATTTGAGGATGAGGATAATGTTGATAACACGCTGATGTTCTAGTTGTTGCTAAGAAATGCTTACACTGGTCAAGGACTTCTGAGCTTCCCCTGCTCTGCCGGGCGCACGAGAAACTGGGAGGGGACACAGCCAAAAGCGTTGATGGAAACTGGCCCAAGGGCTATTCCATCCCATCTGGCGTCATGCTCAGCATAGAAACTGGGGGGAGTTGGCCGGGGGATAGGGATCGCTGCTGGGGGAGTGGCTGGGCATGGGTCGGCGGGTGGTGAGGGGTTGTATCGCTTGTTTTTTCCTGGGTTTTGTTCCTCTCTTGCTCTCTTGTTGTTTTCCTTCTCATGAGAATTCATTCTTCTTCTTTTGTTCCAATGCTTAAACTCTTCTTGTCTCAGGCCACGAGTTTTCTGACTTTTGCTCCTTGGATTCTTTCCCCCATCCCACTGGGGGGCGGGGGAGGGAGAGCGAGCTGCTGGGTGGTACTTAATTGCCGACCGGGGCTAAACCACAACAATTAGTTTCCTCCGAAACGTGTCAGTCACTAAACTTGAGTGATGTTTATTAAAACCACAAAAATGGCACCTGTCTTACAGACCTGGAGTCCTTCTGAACGTGTATTCATCCCACGCAAATGTCATTGGGCTACAGATCGTCTGCACTTTGCGCTTTGACGAGACAGCGTGCTGAGACAGGGATGAGCTCTGAAAGAAAAAAGGTACAAGGTCATGGGGTTTTTGGTCTGTTTTTTTTTGTGGGGGGCGCGTGCGTGTGTTTTAAAAAGAAGAGTGCGATGCTGAGTGGTGGCAGCCCGCAGAGCTCTCTTGCTGCCGGAGCTCTCCTTTTCTTCTCTTTCACTCCTCTTTCATGGCTGTAATGGTAATTTGGACAATTGTAGAGGAGCAGTTAAGTTAGTTGCCTGTGTCGATGTGCTGGTAGTCCCAGGAAGGTAAGTGCTTGAAGCAGTAGTGAATAACTTGGCTGCAAGTGGAATTTCCGAAGGAAGAAGAACAACGGGAAGCAAATAGCAAGTTACCAAACAATTTGCGTGGGTGAAAGACGTTGAAGTTTTATTGCCAAATGTTGTTGGGCAGTATGTTCCAAGTGGCTATTTTTGGTCAACGTGAATTTTCAGGAAGTTCAGGGTTGTGCGTGGCAAAACGTGTCCCTCTGTTTATGCATGCTGCTGTGTAAATGTCCAGCGGCAGGGCTGTTGTTCTCTGCTCTCCATGCTGCCACGGTAGCGCTGTGGTGTTTAGACCCGACAGAGGGCTTTAGGAAGGGAAGGGGAATGCCTGTTTTCCGTGAGGGCTATGAATGCTGACCCTTTTCTCCGCCGCTTTCCCGTGCGCGCGATGAAGCGGTTTTATTTTTCTCCCTTGTTCCTGGTCTAAATAGTTGTGAAGCTGTCGCTGCTGTGGGATTGCAAGTGGTGTTTCTAGGTTTTTGTGGGGTTCTAGTTACGGATCCCTTCTGCTGTGGGGAAGTGTCAAGATAAGGCTTTCAGTGTAAAGCTTCAGAAGCTACATCCACTGAAATCAGGGGAGGTGGAACTGATGTTGCGTGTGCAGCTGTGCTCGCGGGGATGCTCGGTGGCCCCTCGTCAAAACAGCAAGGGGCGTGTGGCCATGCGGAGGGCTGTGCTCTGGGTCTGAGGGCGTGCCGTCTTTTTGCTGTTGGAAGACGGACTAGAGCGCGTGGCTGTGAAATGTCAGGACAGTCAAAAGCTGGGAGGGACCCTAGGCAGGTTTGGTGGCACAACTGCAGTGTGAGAAGGACTTGACCGTTTGGAGAAACGGCCTGCAAAAAATCATTCCTGTTTTGCAAGGAGGCAGTTCACAAGGACGGATGGGTTGCCGTGCTCTTTAACAGAAATGCTCACCTTGGGACGTATGGGGTGAGGAAGTCTTGACTGTACGTAGGCTTCGGAAACTGTACGTAGGTATGTGTGTGCGTCACCTGCGTGTATCTATGAAAGGGGTTCTAGTGAAACCAAAGGCGCCCGTGAGTCCAAAAAAGGCGCGGTTCTCTAAAAACTGCAAAAGCTCTAGCGGCCTGTGTCATCAACTGTAGCAAAGATGAAGCAAAACCCTTTTTCCTCCACTCAGTTGTAGTCTTCACCAAGCTTCACAAAAAAAGGAAGCTTTAGATTCCTACCCGGCATTATGCTACTAAAGGTTTTTTTTCCTCTCTCAGCAGAACGTCAGCTGCCACCATTTCGCCGTGGTCGCCCTTTCTTCTGCCAGGAAAGTACGAGACGGATGGAAAGGCTGCGTAGTGGTCTGCAAGTACACGGTACGCCTACGATGTGTGCCTGCGTTTTTCCTAAGGTACTCGTAGCGTGGACTTTAAAGGTAACACGAAGAATGTGCCAGCTCTCCTTCTATAGTTTTTCTATGAAGTATTTCAACACAAATACTACAAGTAGAATAAGGCGTGTTCTGGAGCATGCCTATGCAAAGCTGACTTCCCTTGGTTTCTTTTTCCTTCCTGAAAGCGTAATCTTCTGTCTGTGCGCTTACTATTAAATGATACTGTGAAAATAATTTTGTACTACAAGAGGAAAGAAACTGTTGGGAAGAGTTCAGCTGTTCAGAAGGAAGAGCCTTTGTTTTCATGGTAAAAGCTTTCTGCTTTTTCAGTCAGTAAGTTTTTGAAATATCTTCTAGCAGTACTTGAAAAACCTTGCTGCGATCCTAGCGTCCGTACTAAAAGCCGTCAAGGTCAAAGAAGAGACGTGGACAAAATGGGAGAAATGTGCGTCGCTTCCGCATGTTTTCCAGGCTTTCCCAAGAAGCATTAGCAGCCTTGTAAGTACCGCCAGTGAGTCCTGATGTGGTTTTGGTGAGTTACTGCTTCAATAAGGTCCTTTTTCCGGAAGCTACAGTGTGTAATTTTTGGCTTCAGTTGGAAAGAGATTTTCCCGACTGGAAATCCTTCTCATTCAGAGAAGTTGCATTTGATGAACTTCCCATTGGAGCGGCTGTACGTGCCAGCAGAAGTCATCAGCAACAAGACTTTTCACTCTCTTGAAAAACAAAAAAAAGTCAATTTCCTTCCAGGGGCCCAAGCCCAGCACGTCTTCCAAAAGTTGATGGCATTGCTGGTCTCTGGTTCTCAGTTGTAACAGCCGAGGTATGTAACAGCCCCCCCCCCCCCCAGTGAAACCATCTGTGGGATCTCTTATGTCACTGACTTTTCTATCATAACTGAAACTTTAAACAGAAGCTAAAATTGTGTCATTTACAAAGTGAATGGCACTGTTTAAACTGTGACTGCCCAATAGCTGTGGCATACAACTTACGAGGTGTATTTCAGCAGTTGGGTATTTGTTCTCCATGTTTCAAGAGAGAGGCAATGGAATGTTACGGGTTTTTCCCCAATATTTTGACGGAGTGCTTTATTTCTGCCTCTCGTTCCATGGCGCGTTTCCCCGGCGCTTCAGTAGCGTCTCTCTTGGGCAGCGCGGCTGGGCAGATGTCCCTCCTAGTTACATAGCACACGACCCACCCCCCAGTCCCATTATAACCGTGCATTTTGGAGACAGATGATGTAATGGTATCCCAGCTGTGCAAGTTAAATGAATGCAAAAGGAAACTCAAATGCTTTTATCGTGTAAGTGTTGTTGTTGGATGTATGTAAACATACGCCCACCTTGTTAGTGTAGAGTGAATTACTGAGATTTGTCCTTTATTTTCCGTGTTACTCTCTAAAGTTTTACACTTCCCTTTCAGCTTTCTTGACCGAGCAAGCGAGACGTGCAGCAGCAGCGCGAGGGCGGCAGCCGTTGTGGTGGATCCCTAAGCGTAGGTTCTGATGAGGGTCCGACCTTGTCCTGCAGCCTCACGGGGTTGTCTGCCTGCAGCAGTGCTGGAAGGAAGGGATGAGACATTTTCCAAGAGCAGCAAGAGCGTTCACTTTTAGGTGAAGAAGGTGTTGAAAATCCTATCCCTTGGTCTTAATAGTGATTTGAAGCGTTGCAGTCCCTGTAGCTGTTAAAGCATGCCCTGTATCTCGAGCGGAGCTGTTTCCCTAGAATCCTCCTTTAGCTCAGCTGCTCTCCTATCCCTTATTCTGACTGAATGCCTGTACTTTCTGCTGTGCTGTTTTTTTCATGGGCTGAAATGGAATTTGGGGTTTGTGAGAGACTGAAAGAGTTAACGTCTCGAACGTTGTGGCGATTTGAGGCGCTATTTGCATGGCGAGGGCAGGTCGGGGAGCACGGGGTGGGGGAGAGCAAGAGCGGGACGTGGAGAGCGCGTCGGAGGATGCGCCGTTCCAGGTTCTGCCAAACCTGACCATGTATGGCCAGAGGTCGCACAGAGTTTATCTGAGGAAGGGGCTTGCAACCGCCCCAGAGACCCCTCATGACCACCCCCCTCCCCCAGCGCCTGCGCAGAAGATTGAGAACTTTCTAGAACAATAACCATGTCAGTCCTGAAGGGGCGTACCTGGAGGCGGGGATTAGCCAATAAAAGGCTTGCCCCCCCCAGGGAAGCGCGCGCACGCCCACCACTGGACGATTGCCACGTCTGTCATCGTCATTGCGGGATTCGAGGGTGGTGATACTTTTTCTTTCTCTTTTCTCCTCTCTCCTCCTTTCCTTTTCTTGCTTCTCTTCTCCTCTGCTTTTCCAATATATATATGCAAGTTTGGGATCGGGTTGCCCGGAAAATAGCTCCATTGCCAAATTGCCTTTGTTCGTTCATTAGACTCGTCGGGTTGTTAAGTTTGTCCGTTTGTGGAATTCGCCAGTAAATAAAGTTGCTGGCCAGCCTGTTCCTCTGGGTCATTGTCGTGACTCTGCCGACCACGCGGCTCTGCCGAGCAGAGATCGGCCTTTGTCGGTACTCAAACAGTCGGGGAATCGAAAAGATTCACCCCTCTCGCAACCCACCGAGTGGGACGAGACATTAATTTGGTGTCAGAAGTGGGATTCCCTGACTTGATCAGTGAGAGGAAGAGGGAGGGGATATCAATTGAGTCGAGAAGGGAGGACGTGAATCGGCTGAGTCCGAGTCCTCCGGCAGATGATGATCATGGCTTCCTGGGTTCAGCCTGATCTGGACTGCTCCCCTTTGTTGTTAGAGTTGTTAAAAGCTGTTGTTTTGGGTGTTTTGGTAGCTGCGCTGACGGCAGCGCAGAAATACAAGTGCACGGTAAAATGGGCTGAGCGAGCGGCGAGCGAATTGTCACAAGATTTGGGTAAAAGCTTGCAAGCGGAGCTGGAAGCTGAGCAGAAAAAACGGGTGCGATCGGAAATAGCAGCGACTAGGTTGCAGAATCAGTTGCGCGACGCTTTTGTCAGGGAGCGTGAGTTGTGGTCGGCGCTAGCGGAGGCGCGGAGGGAGGATCTGGAGAGCGAGTGTGGGCACTGCGGTCTGTCTAAGGAACGCGAGCTGGCTGACGGGGGAGTAGCTGGCCGCTACCCCTGGGAGGAAATGGAACGGGCAAAGTGCCAACATGATGAGAGAACTGCTCCCCAACTTCGCCCACTTATTAAAACGGAATTTCAATATGAAGGGGGTGCCGATACCGCGCCGGAAATCATAACAAAAGAAATACCCTATAGTGCAACTGAATTGGCCAAATTACAAGATCGATATAGTAGGCTCCCTAGAGAAACGGAGACAGAATGTGTGTGGAGGGTCTCCCTCACGGGGGAGGACAGAATTTAAACTTTCTGAGGAGGAGGCGCAGGGATACTGGGGTCCAGGCGTGTTTCTAACCGTCCCCGACACTCGAGCCCCCTGGTCCCTCACTCAAAGGGCTGGAGGGCTGGACCCCTTGGAACGGGGAGATCCGGTGACCATCCCCACTCCGGGACTGGATCAGAGTACCGAGAGCGTGCAGAAAGCCGCCTGCCTCCAGCTCCTGCATGACCGGCACTTAACACCCCATCAGCCCTCCCCGATGTTGCTAAAAGCCGACCCCAGTCGAATGAAACCCCTGATAAAGGGCCTCCCTGACCCCCTAAAGCTACATGCCATACAAATCCAGGACCGCCTAAGGGCAGCGCTCCCAATTCAGGAGCGTTTAACAGAAATGCTAACACCCCGGAGAAGCCAAAGGCAGTCCGCTCCGGCGGAATTCCCCCTCACCTGGGGAGGGGTTGCGCAGGAGCTGATCAGTTATAGCCGCAACGTGGGAATCTCCGGAGGGGAACAAAGGGGTAAAGCTGCGGTTAGGAGAACGGGATTAGACAATCAGCTTTTAAAAGGCCTACCTGTCGGAAGACCTCCTGATAATCCCTTGCTTTTAAAACCGGTCCGAAAGGGGACCGAGTTTTCCTTTTCTTTTGCAGGGGGAGAACCAGACCGTCGCCTGCTAAAACATAGCGATCTTGTCGGAGGAGCATCGGACCTCGATGAATACTGCCAATGTTGTATTAATAGTCCTTATATGTATTTACGATTTTTCATGTGGACGGTGGTCCTCCTCTCCCCCGGGAAAGGAGGACACGGGGGAAGTGGAAACCATACTCCTTCGAACCTTGTGTGGGAACTACGCTTTCTCACATGGACGGTGGTCCTCCTCTCCTCCGGGAAAGGAGGACACGGGGGAAGTGGAAACCATATTCCTTAGAAGCTTGTGTGGGAACCAATTCATGTGTTTACTAGAATCTGGAATAGAACCGACCAAGGGATATGTGTTGCCCTTCCCCGGTCAACCGAACAAGGATTGAGATTTGGTGGTGGTGGTGGTGTTTTTTTGTTGCATTACCCCATATTATGTATAACTTGGAAAAGTTCTTAACTATAACACTGGTCCTGGGGGACACCACCCCCCCCCCACCCCCCCCCAAAAAAAAAAAAAAAAAAAAACCAACAAACCAAAAACCAAACCTGGCTCTTTGGGAGAGTAAGGGTTCTGATAAGGGACATGTGTATTTGTTGGGGTTAGAGTCAAGTATTGTGGCATACCCTGTACACACTACCCTTTGCAGAGCCTGCCGCTCACTGCTAAACCTGACATACCTGTAAAATTAGCATATCCCCATACCCCTTGGGACTAGTTTGGGGATGTTCTAACTGGAAATTTTATTCCTGATTAGCATTGAAATATCATGCTGGTCTGAAATGTGGATTAGTCATCCTTATGTCCATCTCACAACTCCAGTACTACTGCACTCTGCTACTGCACTCTACTACTACTACACTCACAACGTCAGTACTACTAGAGAGGCAGCACGGACCAAAATGAAAGAAACTGCTGACCAAGCTGCTGAATTATTTCGATCACTCCCGCCGAAAGACTTTCGATGGGCATGCCCCCAGATCTTCGTTCGCTTCCCTCCTACAATCCTGGGGACTCACGGGGTGGGGGAAATGGTTAATTCAATTTGGAATAACCCTGATTTCTGTTCCTTATAACTGGCATAGCTATTGTTTATCTGCTTGCTTCTGCTTTCATTGTCTTTTCTCCTGCTGTTCTCTATGTTCATATCACCACCCTGGAAGACAAAATCAAGGACCCTCTGCCAACTCTTGTTGAAGATTTCGTGAACTGTGTCTTCTCGATCTTCTCTATGTGAAAATCGTCACCCTGGACGAAGATTGTATAGACAATGTTTGAGCCAGGGGGTGGTGTGAGAGACTGAGAGAGTTAATGTCTCAAACATTGTGGCGATTTGAGGCACTATTTGCATGGCGAGGGCAGGTCGGGGAGCTCGGGGTGGGGGAGAGCAAGAGCGGGACGTGGAGAGGGCGTCAGAGGATGCGCGGTTCCAGGTTCTGTCAAACCTGACCATGTATGGCCAGCGGTCACACAGAGTTTATCTGAGGAAGGGGCTTGCAACCGCCCCAGAGACCCCTCATGACCACCCCCCTCCCCCAGCGCCTGCGCAGAAGATTGAGAACTTTCTAGAACAATAACCATGTCAGTCCTGAAGGGGTGTACCTGGAGGCGGGGATTAGCCAATAAAAGGCTTGCCCCCCCCCAGGGAAGCGCGCGCACGCCCACCACTGGAGGATTGCCACGTCTGTCATCGTCATCGCGGGATCCGAGGGTGGTGATACTTTTTCTTTCTCTTTCCTCCTCTCTTCTTCTTTCCTTTTCTTGCTTATTTTCTCCT
Organism: Mycteria americana; assembly: GCF_035582795.1. NCBI lineage: Eukaryota > Metazoa > Chordata > Aves > Ciconiiformes > Ciconiidae > Mycteria > Mycteria americana. The sequence continues at coordinate 3,144,306 of NW_027445437.1, forward strand.
CTGCTCTTCCAATATATATATGCAAGTTTGGGATCGGGTTGCCCGGAAAATAGCTCCATTGCCAAATCGCCTTTGTTCGTTCGTTAAACTCATATAGGTCGTTAAGTTTGTCCGTTTGTGGAATTCGCCAGTAAATAAAGTTGCTGGCCAGCCTGTTCCTCTGGGTCATTGTCGTGACTCTGCCGACCACGCGGCTCTGCCGAGGACCCGTACTCAAACAGTCGGGGAATCGAAAAGATTCACCCCTCTCGCAACCCACCGAGTGGGACGAGACACGGGTAAATGACCTCACACTTGTGGGATAACAGTTTTGGCACCCCAGATGGGACCGAGCTGACAGCCTCGCCCGGCTCGTCTTGCCGCATCCGACAGGGAGAAGAGGCCTGAGCGGACTCCAGCGCGCACCGACCCGTCGATCGGGGACTCCTTCAGCTCCTCTCCTGCGGTATTTGTTTACCACTGAGGAGAGAAGAACAATTTTAGAGAAGGCCAGAGAGGGACTGATCCAACAAGGCAGGGGGGTGCCGAATACCAATATGTACCTCCCGAAAGAGGATCCGGAGTGGGATCCAGACACAAGTGTGAGGGATTAGAGAGGGTAAAGGAATATCGGAAGTTAATTTTGTATGGGATTCAACACGGAGTGCAAAAGCCTAAGAATTTATCTCAACTATCTGAAGTAAGGCATGGGGATAAGGAAACCCCATCAGCCTTCTCTGAGAGATTGTGTGAAGTAGCTCGAAAAGGGACAGATCGGGATCCGGAAGATGATAGCAATTTACAGTTATTTAACATGCTGTTTATTGGTCAAGCAGCAGCAGATATAAGAAAGAGATGACAAAAGGCAGAGGGCGAGGATGGCATGACAATCTCACAGTTCTTCTCAATGGCATCTAAGGTCTGTAATAATCGGGAGGAAACAGAAGAGAAGGAGAAGCGGGGACGAGTAACGCCGCAAGCTTCTTTGTTGGCTGCCTTGACGGAAACACAAGAAAAAGGGAGAGAAAATACACGAGGTGAATTTTGTGGGCGAGGAAGGGGCCGTAGAAATAATAGTAGAAATGGTTATGACGTTCCCCTGGGAATGAATCGGCGTGCACATTGTAAGCAAGAGGGCCGTTGGAAAAAAGATTGTCCGTGCCGTCTGAGTAATGGGGAAAGAGAGACAGAAGAAGCCCTTGGAGTCATGCCGGAGATTGGGTTGGACTGAAGGGGGGCCGGAGGAATCTATGACAGTTTCCCCAGATGATCCTCTGGTTCCAGTCAAGCTGGGGAATGAAAGAATAGATTTTTTTAATTGATAGTGGAGCCACGCATGCTGTAGTAAGTAGTTGTAGGGGACCCTTAAGGTGAACTAAAATAAGCGTTGTTGGTGCAAGAGGGAAAAAGACTTTAAGGCTGTTTTTACAAGCTATGGAATGTTCCATTTTGGAAGCACTAAATTAACTCCTGAATTCCTTTAGATGCCAGAATGCCCCCTACCATTGCTTGGGTGGGATTTACTTGTAAACTGAATGCACAACTAAGTTCTTCTGAAGACTCTGTTCAGTTGACTCTGTTCAGCCCGCAGGGGACCTCTCCTGTTTGTGCTGGACGCCAGCCTGAACGGGACCTCTCCTGTTTGTGCTGGACGCCAGCCTGAACGGGACCTCTCCTGTTTGTGCTGGATGCCAGGCCGCAGGGGACGTCGCCTGTTTGTGGCGGACGCCAGCCCGCAGGGCACCTTGCCTGTTTGTGGCAGATGCCAGCCTGAACGGGACCTCGCCTGTTTGGGGCACACCGATGGCAGGCGCTGTCGCCAAAAGGCAAAGCAGGGTCATAGCAGAGTTTTCCATTTCTGGGGATGGGCTCAGCCGTCTCCTGCACAAACTTCTGTTATGTAGCAACGGGGATGGTAGCTTTCTTCTGTTTTCTTGAAGAACAAGAGGATGATGGAGCACGTGACAAGAGCATGATCTTTTTCTCTTCCTTTGGCAGTACAGGCACCCAAGGCCAGCCCGCATCCAAGGAACAGCACGGGGATATCCGTGTCGACCATCAGCAGAGGAAGGAAGCTTCTTTTGGAGGCTGAGGTGATGAAGCAGAGTCCTTAATTGTTCTGTTGGATTTTCAGCATGGGTGCGGGGAGGGCCTGGGACATGCAAAACGTGGTCCCGGACAGGGAAGCTGTTTATTAGCTGTCTATGAGAGCTATCATGGACACCACCGGACTGGCATCCTGTAAGGATGGTTTCACGTGTTTTCTTGTTTAGGGGCCAACCTTGGCTTTGGGCTGTAAACTCAAGTCTGCCAGGCCGGTGCCAGCTTGGCAGCAGCATCTGCCCACGGCAGCACCAGCTTGGTGGTGGTGTGTGCCCATGCCTGTGCCAGGTTGCTGGTTGTGTCTGGCTTGTGAGGCTTGGGGTAATTGGCCCCCTGTTCCCCATGGCGTGGGCTCCAGCTGTGGCCTGGGGCAGCACAGGTGGGACCCATGAGGTGAGGATGGGGCTGGGCCCAGGGTTTAAAAAGGGCTGAGGATGGGGCTGGCCCTGCTGTGCCAAGGGGGCTGCCTAGGCATGCCTGCCTGCCTGCCTGCCTGCGGGAGCTGGCTGAGGAGTGAAATGAAGGGGCTTCCCCAGGCAGCTGCCTCCAGCAAGGAACAGCCGGTCCCCACAGCCGGGACGGATCCGTCCCGGACAGAGTGCACCACCAGCACGTGGTGCCGGGAGCTCGGTGCCCCCATCGGCCGTGCGCATGAGCCACCGTGTCTCTGGGCAGCCTCTTGGGAGAGGAGCATCGAGGCACCCGGGCGGGCGAGGCAGCCGGCACTGTGGAGGAGGAAGGGGCAGAGGCCGAGAGAGAGAAGCCTCGGGGCGCCGAAGGTCTCCCGGCGACGCCGGGAGCTGCGGTGAGTCGCGCATCCCTCGCGTGTGTCCAGGCCTCTCTCTGCCGTGCTTCTCCAGACCTCTGCCTGCCTCCTTGCCTGCACCTGCCTCTGTCTCCCTTTCAGGCTGTTTGGCTCCCCAAAGCTTTTTGCCCTTCTGCTAGCACTGCCCTCCACACCGTCGCCTTCTCCATTGCCTTTCTATGCCTCTCCCTTTCCAGCTCCCCACCTGCTATTATTTCACCCTTCCCACACTGCCTTCTTCCATATTGCTGGGGAAAATGGCATTTCTAGGTCTCCCTCTACGCAGTGACCTGTCTCTCTTTTCAGTGACTCCCTCTGCTCTGCACCCTGTCTTCTTTTTTCTAGTAAGCTGTCCCTATTTTTCAATTTTTTACTCTCATAATTCTTTTCTTTTTGAAATTTTGTTTCTAGGTGTACTCTTACTTTGTTTTCTGTCTCTCTTTTTTTTATTTGTTCCTGTTTCCTGTATCCTGGTGCTTTCCAAATTTTCATTCTGTGTCTACTTTTGTCAAGATGTCTCTCCCTGTTTAATTGTTTCCTGTCTGTCCTGTAGCCCGTTGCTTTTAACTTGTCTTTCCTCGTCTATCTTTATCCAGTTTGCTGTCCTCCTTTTTTAATTCGTTCTAGTCTGTCCTGTACCCAGTTGCCTTTAAGATTTTCTTTCTATGTCTCCGTCTACTTAGGTTTTTTGCTATTTTTTAATTTTTTCTCTCTTAATATCTTTGGAATTGAAAAAACTTTTGAATTTTTGTTTCTGTGTTCACTTCTATGTATTTTTTTCTGTCTCTCTTGTTTGTTTTTTCCTATCTGCGCTGTATATTGTGACTTTTAAAATGTTTTTTCTGTCTACTTTTACCCAGATGTCTAACCCTATTTCTTTATTATTTCCAGACTTTCCTGTGTCACGTTGCTTTTGACGTTTTTTCTATATGTGCTTGTATCCAGTTCGCTGTCTGTATTTTCTGTTTCATGCTCGTCTGTGCCATAGCCTGTGTCCTGGTTTCCTCTGGGACAGAGTTAATTTTCTTCCTAGCAGCTGGTAGAGTGCTGTGTTTTGGATTTTAGGATGAGAATAATGTTGATAACACGCTGATGTTTGGGCTGTTGCTAAGCGGTGTTTACACTGCTCAAGGACTTTTTCAGCTTCCCATGCTCTGGCAGGTGCACAAGAAATGGGAGGGGGCACAGCCAGGATAGTTGATCCAAACTGACCAAAGGGCTGTTCCATACCATACGATGTCATGCCCCGTATATAAACTGGGGGGAGTTGGCGGGGGGGTAAGGGTCGCTGCTGGGGGACTGGCTGGGCATCGGTTGGCGGGTGGTGAGCGGTTGTATCTTTTTTTTATTTTCCCTCCCTTGGGTTTTGTCGTCATCGTCGTCCCCCGCCCCCCCTCGTTGTTTTCCTCCTCATTACAATTCATTATTACTATTACTATTATTTAGTTCCAATTATTAAACTGTTCTTATCTCAACCCACAAGTTTTCTTGTGCTCTTCCGATTCTCTCCCCCATCCCACCGGGGGTGAGTGAGCGAGCGGCTGCGTGGTGCTTAGCTGCCGGCTGGGGCTAAACCGTGACGCCCTGTCACTTTTTAAATTTTGTTTCTGTGTCTTTGGTTATTTAGTTTGCTGTCCCTATATTTTATTGTTTTCTTCCTTTAAGGCCTTTGTCTTTCAAATTTTTTCTATGCCTACTTTTATCTAGTTTGCTATCCCTATTTTGAAATGTTTTCTCCTCTGCCTCGGACCCTTTTGCTTTTTCAATTTTCTTGCTACGTCGACTTTTATCAAGCTGTCTGTCCCTGGTTTTTTAATTCTGTCTGTCTTGTCACATACCCTGTTGCTGCTTAAATTTTCTGTCTTTTATTTTTGTCTCTTCTCTCCATTCATCCGGAGGCTGAAGAGGGTCTCCTCGGCACGCTGTTATTTCTGAAGCGCTATTTGTACCCCTCTCGCTTTGTAAGAACGTCTCCTCCCTCTTCCTCAGAGCAGTCTTGTTGTCCTCTCCTCCATCTCGCTCGCCTCCAGTGGGTCAGTGTCTCCCTCCTGACCTCCGTACTCTGGTCAGATCCCCTCCCCAGTACCTTGGTGCCCTCAAGCCGCCTTCTGTCTCTCTGGCCATCTCGGCACCCCTCTGTTTCTGTCGCGACGCTTCCTGCGAGCGCCCTTGTGTTGCGTGGCCATCCTTTAGTTCTGCAGCAGGCTTTGTATCTTTCTTATTCAGAGACAACTCTTCCTCAGGCTTTCATTTTCCCTCAGAGCACTCTTGCCTTCCCTCCGCCATGTCGGATGCCTCTGTTCGGTCCCCGGTCCCCTGAGGACACCTCTACTCTGTTCAGATCCCCTTCCGTGGGGAGGGGTTTTGTGGGATTGACGCAATCCCACAAAAGATTGTGTCAGCAATCCTTTGTTTGTCTCGTTGTCCACGTTTCCCCCGCCCCCCGGAGCCCCCTCGTTCCTGTCACGATGCCTCCCGAGACTGTCCTCGTGCCCCACGCCACCCTTCGAGCTCTGCAGCCCTCTTTGTGTCTCTCTCTTATTTGGACAGAACCCCTCCTCAGGCTTTCGTTGTGCCCCACAGCTCCCTGACCTTATTCACTGCCGCCTGGGATGTCTCCATTCGGTCGCTCGTCCCCGGAGGACATCGCTGGGACACCCTCTTGAGTTTTGCACTGCGTGCCAGAGCCGCCTTCTGTCTCTCTCTCTCTCTCTCTCTCTCTCGCTCTCGGCACCCTTCCTCTGCCGTCACCGTGCCTCCTGAGGCCGTGCTCGTGCCCCACGGCCCTCTGTGGCTCTGTAGCGCAATTTGCACCCTTCTTGCTCCCGAGAACCATTCCCGATGACATCTTTCATCTCCAGGACACTCGTGTTGTCCTCTGTGCTAGCTAGGACACCTCTGTTCAGTCCCTGGTCCCCTGAGGACATCTGTGGTCTGTTCAGATCCCCTCTGGACTTCTTCATTGTGTCCTCGAGCCTTCTTGTGCCTGTCCCTCTCAGAACCCTTCTGCTACTGTCACGATGCCTTCCGAGCAGCACGCTTTTAGCTCCGTGAGCCCCCTTTGGACTCGCTTTGTTGCATTCGCACCCCTCCTAAGATCTCTGTTCCCAAAAAAGAGTGCTCTTGTTCTTTTCTGTGCCATCTAGGATGCCTGCCCAGCTCCAGGGACGAGGCCCAGCTCCTCGAGCCGAGCTCCAGGGACGAGGCCGCAGCTCAGCCGCTCGGCCTAGGTCCCACAACTCAGCCTGGGCCCTGCACCTCAGCCCTGCAGCTCGGCCGCTCGGCCTCAGCCCTCGCACGCACACCCACCCACCCACCCACCCACCCACCCACCCCACCCCCCCCCCAGAGAACCTTTCACTCACAAAAATACCTAGAGATGGAGTTAATGAGAAGACAGGAGACTCTGCTGATCAGGCACAGGGCATGGCCAGACAGTCCTACTGACCAGCAACCGATTTGCATGCCACCAGCCCTTTTTATCCCCTTGTCCCTCTCTTTTCCGATGCTTGTTCCTCCCCAAACTCCTCCGATACCTCCCCTTCCCCACCTCTGGTTCCTCCAGTAAAGGTACCGTAGTACATCCTGTGCGGTCCCCGCGTGCGTCCCATATCCTTAGCCAGCAACCTTTCTCAGGCTGTGTGGTGATCCGGAAAGCCGCTCCCGTCTACTGGTTGTGACGAGCGTCGCCCCGTAGCATGGGGCTGATGGCTCTGCCGGGACAGCTCTGGCAGGAGCCAGGGCAGGGAATCTGTTTCTCTGGCTGGGTCACTGGGGTGCCTTACCTGGCACGGTGCCTCTGCGTGACCTGGAGTTTACGGGGACAAGCTTTTTATCGCGTAACCTAGCAGGGAGCCACACTTAAAGCTTTGGAAAGATGCTCTAAAACTAGAACTGTCCAATGACCTTAGTAGTTGGATTGGTTTGTGGGATAAGCCTATCGGAGGCATCAACTTGAAGACAGCTGCTTGACCCGTTTTGTTGATTTCAGTCCCGTTGTTTGAAGGAAGAATGTACAGAAAGGGCCGAGGAGGTGTGACAAGAAGAAAGGAAAGAGCAAGCAAGTCTTGAGAGAGGGGAAGAACCTCAGTGCTGCGAGTGACTGAAGGTGCTAAGGGCTACGAGATTTTTGGGGTAGGTGTGCACATGTGAAGGTCTGGGCGGGAACAGCGCACAAAGAGTAGTAAAATACAGTTGGGGAACCCAAGATTGCTCCTCATTCTGGGCCTGCGCACGCGCCCTTGCTCTTGCAGCTGCAGACACGCTGGAGCTGCGGGGGGGCAGGCACGCCAGCCTGCCTGGAAGCAGGCTTTGGGCGCGGGGTCCCTCGGCTGAGGCGGTGCCAGTTAGTGGGGGAGAGCCCTGTGTGTTGGGCAGGTGAGGGGCGAGTGAGGCCGGAGCATGGCAAGGGCTGGGCTGGGGCAAGCGTGGACAGAGGGGACAGAGAGGAGGACCTGAAGGAATAGGGGTTGTGAGCTCTTCATTCCCAACCAGGTCACTGAGGGGCAACCACCTACAGTACCCGAGATACGGGGGAAGGTCTGGGGCCAGCACAAACGGTGCTGAGAGAGGGAGTTTCCATAGGGTCTGGTGGTGGCTGCAGGCTGCTTCCCATCAGCCACAGTGAGCCCCGTGGCATGCCACACAGCCCTTTTGGTGTGCACCAGTTTGTATTCGGCTGTGCCCTGGAGCCCTCTGAACTCCTGAATTCATATTTTGGGTTCCCCCCCAAGTCCTTCCGTGTGTCCCAAGGCCCTGTGTTTGTCACACAGTATGCCACCATGCTTTCTCTTTAGCTTTCCTCCCATCCCAGAGTTTTGCCAGTGCTTTTTTGGTGCGCTCTCGGGTCAACTGTTTCCCTCTCTGTAAGGCCCAGGCCCCCCCCCCCCTTCACCTGTCTGTGCCCCCAGAGTCCTATGTTTTCCTTGTCACCTGCTGATGGCTTCCTCCCACCCCACCGTTGCACTCCGGAGCTCTCCCTTTGTTCTCATCCCCTTTTCTCTTCCCGTGCAGCCCAGGACTCTCCCTTGAGCTTTTGGCAAGCTGCCCTCAGGAGCTGGGGCACCCCTCTGCTGTCCCGGCCACCACAGCTGTCCCCAGTGGGGCCGAGGGCAATAGCCTGTGTTCTCTGTGGGATGCAGTTCTGGGCCCAGGGCCTGGAGCTGACAAGCCTCTGGCGTGGCCAGCAGGGCCGATGGCTATGGTGCCTGTGTCCCCCGGGCTGCAGCTGGGGGCCACTGAGCTGGGCTACTGCCACGAGTGCGGTGTTCACATCACCCCATGAGGGTAGGTCCAGGACAACACAGCCAGTGCTGAGCAATACAGGCTGGGACCAGGAGCGAGGCTGCAAGCACAGAACAGGTGAATGGGGCCGGGGCGGGGGGGGGGGTGAGGGGGTCCCTGCGACCGGGAACATCCCAGGGAAGGTGACCCAAAGGGGGAGGTGGGGCTGGGGCAACAGCGATCGGGTCCAGGAAGACCCGCGCTAGGGCCAAGGAGCGGAGGGTGCGGCGCCGGGGTCGTGGGTGGCCCAGAAGCCGAGGGGATGGGGGAAAGCTGATGCACCGGGGCAGCGGGGAGGCTGCACATGGACATGCGGGGCTGCCTGAGCGCTGGGGCTCACCGGGGGGTAGGGGTAGTGCTGGGGAAGCACCTGGGCTGGGGTCCTGCGAAAGGGCAGTCCCGGCACAAAGGTGTCGTCGTCCCCCCCCCCCCCCCCCCCCCCGGTGCGGGGGGGTGGGGTGGGGGGTGGAGCGCTTCCAGGCCGTGCGGAGGTGTGGGCAGCGCTGGAGGGGTTCGGGGCAGCTGGGGAAGCATCGGACCCGAAGCGGAGCCGGTGGTGGTGCTGGGAATCGTGGCACGGCGGGGTCCCGCGGGCGCTGGTGAGGGGAGGAGGGCGTACGGGACGGTGTCCCCACAGGGTTAAAGCCCAGGGAAGGCAGCAGCCCGCAGCATGCTGGGAGCTGTAGTCCTGGGGTAAGCAGCGTGTGGTGGGGCACGTTGGTCGCAGGGCATGCCGGGAGATGTAGTCTTTCGGCAGGGAGCTTCCAGACAGCCCCGCTGCCCTGTGCAGCACGCCGGGGTGCGTACTCGCCCCATGCCGGCCGCCGGGTACCTGCCGGGGCTGGCAGCCGTCTGCCGGCGGGGAACGGCCTCGGGCACGTGGCGCGGGGGGGGGGGGGGGGGGGGGCGCGCGCCCGCGCTCGCTGCCGCCCTCTGGCGGAGGAAGCGCGGTACTGCAGGTCCGGCACCGCGCATGTGCGGGGGGGGTGCCGCCGTGCTCGCCGCCGCTGCCGTCCGCCGGTAACGGCAAGGAGCTGCTGCGGTGCCTGCGAAGCGCCGCCGCCGCGCTCGATGCTGCCTCCCGGTAAGGAAACGCCGCTGCCGCCGCCCCACGTGCGCGCTGCCGGCGGGCGCTCGGCGCGGGACTGCAGCGCCGGTCTGCAGCGCCGGCGCCGCCCCTGGGCCGGCGCCGCCCGCCGGGTGCTCGCCGCTGCTGGTGCCGCGGCACGGCCGCAGCGCGGTGCTGCCGCGCGGCGTTCGGGCGCCGGCGCTGGCCCCTCCGGCGCGCCGTCGGCGGCCGGCGCATGCGCGGTGCCCGGGAGCGGCATGGCGGCGCGCTGGGCGCGGGTCCCGGCGGCGGCGGGTGTCCCGGGGCACCGGCGAGGCGAGCGAGCCCCTTTGGCGGGCGCGGGGGTGTGTTCTGGCCGCGGTCGGGAAGCCTCCCCCTGCCCGCTGCGGCAGGCTGCCGGTGTGCTGGAGGCGAGCTGGGTCAGGGCAGCCCCAGGGAGTTGCCCGAGAGCTGAGAGAAGGGAAGAGGGGAAGGAGGCGGACACCCCCCAGGCGAGGACGCCGGGCGCCTCCCCGCTTCCAGAGCTCCCCCTGAGCCTCCCCCGGCCCCGCTTGCCCCCCCACCCCGCGCAGCTGCCCCCAGCTCCAGCCCCTCCCCTGAAGCCTGTCCCGTAGCCCCCGGTCGCCCCCAAGCCCTGTCGTGCCAGTGGCAAGCTGGCCTTCCGCGTGTGTCCAGGAGCCCCTGCGGAAGGGGAGGCTTCAGCCGGGGGCGATCTGCGGTAATAACGGTGGCGGCTTCTTCTTTCCCTCTCCCAGAGGCTGCGCTGAGGCCGCGGTTGTCCCTTCCTCCCCTGGGGCTGCCGGTGACGGCACCCGCCTCAGGCTTGCGTGGGTTGTCTGTGCCTGGCCTCGCTCTCCTGGCGGCGTGGGGGCGAACATGGACGGGCGGAGCGCTTGGTGGCTGTGGACAGGAGCTGCGGCGGCTGAAGCTGGAGAGGCCAGAGAAGAAGAAATCGAAGGCCGGCCGGCCGGCAGCTGCCTCCCGCTGCAGGCAAGAGAGAGCCCGCCTCTCCGGGCGAGGAAGGATCCCTCCTCGTAGTCCGCAGCAGGCCAGGCCGCCAGCGTGCACCGCAGGGTCTGTATGCGTAAGCCGGAGCGTGGTCTTGCTCCCTGTCCCTGTCTGACAATCTGTGTCCTGCTCCTTGTCCTTCTTTTTCCCCTCTCTCTATCGTCCCCCATCCTTCTTCCTGTGTGTCTTTTTTCTCTTTCTGTCCTTCTGCCCCAACGCTTCTTTCTCCACCTCTGTCCTGCTCCCTGCCCCTTGTTTCCTCTCGCTGTCCCTCTGTCCTGCTTCCTGTCCCCGTTTTTTCTGTCTTTATTTCTCTGTCCCGCTGCCTGTCCGCTCGTTTCTTGCTGTACCTCCCCGTCCAGCTGGCTCTCCGTTTTTTCCTTTCTCTCCTTCTCTGTCCTGCTCCCTGGCCCTTTTTTCTCTTCCTCTGCCTCTGTCCTCTAGCCCGTGGCCGTTTCTTAAATTTTTCCTTCTTGGTCTCTTTGTACAAATCTCACCCTTTCTTTATTTCCCAATCCCTTTGTCCTGTTCCCTGTCCTTTTTCTCTCTCTGTCTGTATGTCCTGTGCCCTGTCGCCGTCGTGTCCCTCTGTTCTTCTTCCTCTCCTTTCCCCCCCATCTCTCTATCCCTCTGTCCTGCTCACTGCCCCTGCATGTTCTTGCTCCATCTCTCTGCAGGGCTCCTCGTCCCTCTTGTTTTTGATTTCTCTGCCTCTCTGACCTTTTCTTTCGGCCTTTCATTCTCTGGCGGCACCTCAGTCTTCTCCCTTGTCTTGCTTTTGTCTTTCCAGTCCTCTGTCCTGCTCCCCATCCCGGTATTAAATAGGGGTGGGTGCAGGCCCTGTTCTCTTGGGACTGGCGGGGGAAAAAGCAGCCCCGGGCCCAGCGCTGTCCTGGGGTTTGTCGGGGGGTTTTGGGGCCGAGTCCGTGTGCGAGCGGGGGGAGTAGGGGCAGCCCCACGCGGCTCTCGGGTGCTGCTTGTTGGGGCTGGGCAGCCTCTGCCGCTCCCGGCGCAGGTCGGGCAGCGGCGGCCCGGGGGGCTCCTGCGGCGCCGGGCGGGTGCCGGTGGCCGGAGTGGTGGGGAAGGGCCGCGGCTGCGGCCGGCGGGGGTTCCTGGAGGCGGCTGGGCCCGGCTCCCCGCGGGGGTGCTTGGGGCTGGGGGGGTTTGGGGTGCGGGCCCGGCACCCCAAACCGGTGCTGGAGAAAGCAAGCCGGAAGCAGCCGCACTAAAGCGATGCCCTGCCTGTGCTGGTGCGGCCCCGCAGAGGTGTGGGGCCGGGCCCTCCGCAGCGCCCAAGCGCTCCCCAAAACTGCGTGTGTGGCCCTGGGGGTGCAGGGCTGTGGGGTGGCTGCGCTCCCCCCACCCCGCAGCATCACGCATGGGGACCGCAAAGGGGTCGGAAAGCAGAGAGGGTGAGCTGGTGTGGGGCCTGAAAACGGAGAGCCGGTCTTGTGTTCCGGGGGCTTGAAAAGAGGCTCCCGTGGCTGATTTTGGGGCTCGGAAACAGCTGGAGTCGTGCGTTTTCGGGACCTGCCAGAGGGGACCAAGTGGTGTGTTTTTGGGCTGAGGAGCAGAGGTGAAGCGCTGCGTTTTTGGGCCTCGAGAACAGGCTGAGCAGGTGGGTTTGTGGGCTCAGGAATGGGAGCTGGTTTGGGGGCCCAAAGCAGAAGCCGGTTTGGCTGTTTGGGCAGGGGGGTGGGAGGGCATTGGGGGCTGCGGGGGAAAGCGGAGGGTGGGCAGGGTGCACGGACCCTCCCTGGAGGTGGGGGTCTGGTCGCGTCGGACCCCAAAGTTCGGGAGGCCGGCGTGCCCCGGGCCAGACTCGAGGTCTGAGGTGGTCTCTGGGGGGGAAGGGTGCATTTCAGACCCCGCACGCCCTCTTGGAGCCCAGCTCTTCTTTGTATGCTGCTGAGAAGAGTTCTGAAGTACTTAATCATACAAACTAATTAATCGGTATTTCCACAGGGTACAGCGGTGATGTTTAATAGTAATATTCAAGTTCTGACAGCGACTGCTTTCCGACCTTGTCCAAAGCCCAGACTGTTGCAAATAGCTGGAGCTGGTAAGGAGAAGGAGCCGAAATCAAGCGGAGCTTCGGTGCAGAGCTGGAGCTTCAGCTAGCCAGAACTGTGGCAAGGAGGAGCTGGAAGGAGATGGGGTGTCCGCTGCCTGGAGCGTGCGTTAGCCAGGGGCGAGGTTACCTGTGGCTGTAATGAGCGGGAGCGGCCGTGAGCTGGAGCGCCTGTTCGCCGGAGCATCCGTCGGCCGGGCTGCGCCGCCAGCAGGGCTGCAGAGCGGCCGGGCGCAGGCAGGGCTGTCCCCAGCAAGCGTCTCTGAGCAGCAGGGAGGCGAGCGGCCCTTCTGGCAGCGGGGAGCCTGGCCTCTTCCCTCGGGGATTAAATCCACGCCCTGCGCCTCTCCCTGCACGGAGGGTGTCTCCCGGTCCCCTTCCTGGGGGTGGAAGCGAGGTGGGGGTGGCCCGGCTCTCCCGGGGCAGCCCCGCTGCGAGGGGGCACGGGCGAGGCGTCCGCACGAGGCGGCGGTGTCTCCCTGGTGCCTGGCAAAGGGGAGAGGGGCTGGTCGGCTGGAGCTCCCGGGGTGCACGGCCTGGCCCCGCAGGGCCCCTCTGGCAGAAGCCTCCCCTGTGCTTTCCCCGTTGGCTGGGTGTGACAAACAGGATCATTTTTTGCCTCCTCTTTTCCCAGTGTCACCTTCTGCGTCACGTGAAGAAAAGCCTGCGTGGTGGATCCCGCTTGCTGCTCGGGTAATGGCGCGTATGGGGCCGGGGGAGCGGGGAGAAACCTTTGCGAGTTCAGGGAGGCTACAGATGCTCCACATGAAACCCAGAGAAAAGGCAAACGTGCTGCCAGTGCCGAAAAGCTGATGAAAACTTGCCGTTAACGGAGTGTGCCTCGTTCCTGAATTGGTCCCTTGGCAGTTACGAATGTTCTCCTTTTGGGTAAAAGAAAGAACTTTCATCTAGGAGAAATGAAGAGCTGCCTGTTACCTTCTTCAGGGTCAAGTGTTTCTCTTCTGTTTGTTCAGACTACTTGTATGGGCGAGTTGGGAAGAGCCTTTTATTTTTATATGCACAACTACCTTTTTAGTCATCTATGGTGTCAGTAGAGTTAATTTTTGAGCACCTAGATGCCAGTAGAAATATAATGAGTGAAATGCGATGGAAACTGACATTTCAATTTGATTTTTTTTCTTTTTTTTTTTTTTTTTTCATACGAGTGTTGATGGCACGCTGTGCTGTGCGTCAGTCCACATTCTGTTCGGTGGAGCCTTCGGTCTAGGAGTTTTACGTACCAAAAAAAAAAAGTTTGTCCTTCCAAAAAAGGACTAGTCATTCCTAGGCTTGAGGTGTAGACTGGGAGAGTCTCTGGAGCCCATGATCAGAATGACAGTGCTGCTGCTCTTTGTCTTCACTGGCGTTAATTTCCCCACTGCTCCATGGTGGTTGGGAGCCCTGAGTCGTTATTTTTTTTTCCTGTCTCTAACACATTTTTTTCCCCAAGGAGAGGCTACATTTAAAAGTGAATGAGTGTCCTGGTTTTGTCTGGGATAGAGTTAATTTTCTTCCTAGTAGCTGGTATAGTGCTGTGTTTTGGATTTGAGGATGAGAATCATGTTGATAACACGCTGATGTTCTAGTTGTTGCTAAGAAATGCTTACACTGGTCAAGGACTTCTGAGCTTCCCCTGCTCTGCCGGGCGCACGAGAAACTGGGAGGGGACACAGCCAAAAGCATTGATGGAAACTGGCCCAAGGGCTATTCCATCCCATCTGGCGTCATGCTCAGCATAGAAACTGGGGGGGGAGTTGGCCGGGGGATAGGGATTGCTGCTGGGGGTGTGGCTGGGCATGGGTCGGCGGGTGGTGAGGGGTTGTATCGCTTGTTTTTTCCTGGGTTTTGTTCCTCTCTTGCTCTCTTGTTGTTTTCCTTCTCATGAGAATTCATTCTTCTTCTTTTGTTCCAATGCTTAAACTCTTCTTGTCTCAGGCCACGAGTTTTCTGACTTTTGCTCCTTGGATTCTTTCCCCCATCCCACTGGGGGGCGGGGGAGGGAGAGCGAGCTGCTGGGTGGTACTTAATTGCCGACCGGGGCTAAACCACAACAATTAGTTTCCTCCGAAACGTGTCAGTCACTAAACTTGAGTGATGTTTATTAAAACCACAAAAATGGCACCTGTCTTACAGACCTGGAGTCCTTCTGAACGTGTATTCATCCCACGCAAATGTCATTGGGCTACAGATCGTCTGCACTTTGCGCTTTGACGAGACAGCGTGCTGAGACAGGGATGAGCTCTGAAAGAAAAAAGGTACAAGGTCATGGGGTTTTTGGTCTGTTTTTTTTTGTGGGGGGCGCGTGCGTGTGTTTTAAAAAGAAGAGTGCGATGCTGAGTGGTGGCAGCCCGCAGAGCTCTCTTGCTGCCGGAGCTCTCCTTTTCTTCTCTTTCACTCCTCTTTCATGGCTGTAATGGTAATTTGGACAATTGTAGAGGAGCAGTTAAGTTAGTTGCCTGTGTCGATGTGCTGGTAGTCCCAGGAAGGTAAATGCTTGAAGCAGTAGTGAATAACTTGGCCGCAAGTGGAATTTCCGAAGGAAGAAGAACAACGGGAAGCAAATAGCAAGTTACCAAACAATTTGCGTGGGTGAAAGACGTTGAAGTTTTATTGCCAAATGTTGTTGGGCAGTATGTTCCAAGTGGCTATTTTTGGTCAACGTGAATTTTCAGGAAGTTCAGGGTTGTGCGTGGCAAAACGTGTCCCTCTGTTTATGCATGCCGCTGTGTAAATGTCCAGCGGCAGGGCTGCTGTTCTCTGCTCTCCATGCTGCCACGGTAGCGCTGCGGTATTTAGACCCGACAGAGGGCTTTAGGAAGGGAAGGGGAATGCCTGTTTTCCGTGAGGGCTATGAATGCTGACCCTTTTCTCCGCCGCTTTCCCGTGCGCGCGATGAAGCGGTTTTATTTTTCTCCCTTGTTCCTGGTCTAAATAGTTGTGAAGCTGTCGCTGCTGTGGGATTGCAAGTGGTGTTTCTAGGTTTTTGTGGGGTTCTAGTTACGGATCCCTTCTGCTGTGGGGAAGTGTCAAGATAAGGCTTTCAGTGTAAAGCTTCAGAAGCTACATCCACTGAAATCAGGGGAGGTGGAACTGATGTTGCGCGTGCAGCTGTGCTCGCGGGGATGCTCGGTGGCTCCTCGTCAAAACAGCAAGGGGCGTGTGGCCGTCCGGAGGGCTGTGCTCTGGGTCTGAGGGCGTGCCGTCTTTTTGCTGTTGGAAGACGGACTAGAGCGCGTGGCTGTGAAATGTCAGGACAGTCAAAAGCTGGGAGGGACCCTAGGCAGGTTTGGTGGCACAACTGCAGTGTGAGAAGGACTTGACCGTTTGGAGAAACGGCCTGCAAAAAATCATTCCTGTTTTGCAAGGAGGCAGTTCACAAGGACGGATGGGTTGCCGTGCTCTTTAACAGAAATGCTCACCTTGGGACGTATGGGGTGAGGAAGTCTTGACTGTACGTAGGCTTCGGAAACTGTACGTAGGTATGTGTGTGCGTCACCTGCGTGTATCTATGAAAGGGGTTCTAGTGAAACCAAAGGCGCCCGTGAGTCAAAAAAAGGCGCGGTTGTCTAAAAACTGCAAAAGCTCTAGCGGCCTGTGTCATCAACTGTAGCAAAGATGAAGCAAAACCCTTTTTCCTCCACTCAGTTGTAGTCTTCACCAAGCTTCACAAAAAAAGGAAGCTTTAGATTCCTACCCGGCATTATGCTACTAAAGGTTTTTTTTCCTCTCTCAGCAGAACGTCAGCTGCCACCATTTCGCCGTGGTCGCCCTTTCTTCTGCCAGGAAAGTACGAGACGGATGGAAAGGCTGCGTAGTGGTCTGCAAGTACACGGTACGCCTACGATGTGTGCCTGCGTTTTTCCTAAGGTACTCGTAGCGTGGACTTTAAAGGTAACACGAAGAATGTGCCAGCTCTCCTTCTATAGTATTTCTATGAAGTATTTCAACACAAATACTACAAATAGAATGAGGCGTGTTCTGGAGCATGCTGTCCTGGTTTTGGCTGGGATAGAGTTGATTTCCTTCCTAGTGGCTGGTGTAGTGCTGTGTTTTGGGTTTTAGTAATATTGATAACACGCCGACGTTTTGGCTGTTACTAAGCGGTATTTACACTTGTCAAGGACTTTTTTTCCCAGCTCCCCATGCTCTGGCAGGTGCCCAAGAAGCTGGGAGAGGGCACAGCCAGGATTGTTGATCCAAACTGACCAAAGGGCTATTCCATACCATATGATGTCATGCTCAGTATATAAAGCTGGGGAAGAAGAAGGAAGGGGGGGACATTCGGAGTGATGGCGTTTGTCTTCCCAAGTAACTGAAAAGAGCTAAAATCCCCAAAGACAAAAAGAAATGTGGTAAATATCTTGGTTGCTCAATGTTTCCTTTTAGTTTCCCTTTCACAAATAATTTAGCCTAGCTTGCCAGTATTGTTGGCCTTAAGTAAGGAAGCTTAGATAGTAGAATTGCTAACGAGCATTCTTTATTTGACCTAGTCATTAGAGTAAGAATGCTTTGCCTGTGTTAAATCCTTGGTTAGCTGAGAGAGTTGCAATGTAGATAGATAAAAAGGAATTCTTCAGGCCCTGTGTCCCTGGAAAGGGCTGATAAGGAGAAACTACACAAGAACCACCTGATTTTGGATATGCAAGGAAGGTATGAGTAAGACAAAGATGGACTGAGCATGCGTAAAGACAAAGTTCAGTCAGCGGTCAGAGTGATGAAGACTACTGACTTCCTCCAAGGACCACCAGAGGATCCCTAACGACCACCTAAGGACTTAAGTACGCATGCGTCAGGGACATTTGCATATATTAATGAGTTCCAAGAAATCTCATGTTTATATAAATTAATCTGATGAATATGTATATCTTGCAACAGATAACCTCTGCGATCTTGCTTGTTTGTCGGAGCACTTATGGTGGAGCGATCCCCAGTGCTGCCCAGCGCTGTAATAAAGGATGCCTGCTTAATAGTAACTCCGTTGCTATTGAGTTTGATTTCGGGAACACTCTGAAACTCCAATTCACCTGTTGGGAGATTTGGATTTTAAAGGGTAGTCTCCACGAATTTTGTTTCAGCTTTGGCGACCCAGTTGGGACCCTCTCTGTCTGGCTGCAGGAGCCCCTGAGTCGGAGACTCCCTTGGCCGGCCCCGGAGACTTCTCTGGAGGGACTCCCCGATTCAGTGGATCCATGCGGGGATAGACAAGGACCACTGGTAAGAAAGGCATTCTTTTTGAGTTTTGGGACCGGTCATTTGAAGCCACTCATAAGTCGCAGTTCATGAGAACCTCGCCGGTGGCATACAAATGGCATGTACGATTCGTACTGGCTGTTTGGTTGGTATGCTGCATGATTTGTATTGATCGTTTGGTTAGTACGGTCGTTTGTTTGTGCATTTGTATCTGATTTTGATTTACATATGCGTATGTGATATACGTATATGTCTGGCATACGCGTATTTGAAAATCTGTGATTACTCTGTGTTGACATTTACTATCTAGGGAGAGTAGTTGTTATGTGTAAGTGTTTGTGTTCCAGTTTTTGTTTTTGTCCTTGTGTTATATAAATTTAGAATGGGGAGCCAGCAAGGTGGAATTTTGAAAAAGAGTCCTTTGGGCTGCCTTATGGCTCACTGGAAAGCTATTGGGGAACCACCTGGAGGGAGTGTGAATCGTAAAACCTTGATAAAATATTGTAATCAGTGGTGGCTTTTATATAAGTTAGATAATGGAGAAAAAAGGCCTTTTGAAGGGAACTTTGAAGTATAACACTTTGTTGCAACTCATGTTATTTTTGCAGCAAGAAGGAAAATGAGATGAGGTGGTTTATGCAGATAGGTTTTTCACTCTGCGGAATCACCCTGAGTAGCAGAAAGAGTGTGGAATTAATTTGGCACCCCAGGACCCTGTGGTCTTGGCGATAGAAAAGGAGAGAAATAAGCAAAATGAGATATTGAAAAGGTGTTGTTCAGCGTGTAGCATTGGACAGAGATGTTCGAAAGTTGGTTGGCAGAATGAAAGGTTGTAGGATGGGGATGCAGTGTTTACAGGCTCTGGTGCTGGCTGGGACTCTGCCGGGAACAGTGGGTGAGAGCAGCTAGAGCTCAGGTACAGGCTCTGGTGCTGGCTGGGACTCTGCCGGGAACAGTGGGTGAGAGCAGCTAGAGCTCAGGTACAGGCTCTGGTGCTGGCTGGGACTCTGCCGGGAACAGTGGACCAATCCTGGCTGCGACCCTAACCAGATGGGAACCAGGGATTTACTAGTGCGGTTCAGGGAATGGAATAAGAAATGCTGTCCCAAAATCAGTAACTAATATTTCTGTTTTTAGGACAGTCGGTTGATGATATTAGAAGGAAATGACAGAAAGTGCAAGGGGCAGATGCAAGGGACTTGGAAAGGTTATTGGAAACTGCTTGGCAAGTGTATCGGAATAGAGATAGTCAAAAGGAAAAACAAATGGGTAAAACAATTGCTAATGCTACAGTAGCTGCTTTGCGCACCGTAGAAGGTCAGATACCCCCTCGGAGCAACACCAATGAGGGGAGAGGAGTTATGAGAAGTGGTGCAAGTGCCCCACTTAGAGGGAAGAGAGGAAATCAACCCCTCTTGAAAGATCAGTGCGCCTATTGTAAACAACTGGGGCACTGGAAAAAAAAGATTGCCCGAGACTGGGCAAATCGGTGATGGTAGCCAACATGGAAGAAAATTGATGGGGACCAGGGGAATCTTCCCTAGCAGAACCCTTGGTAAAAATTCAGCTAGGGAAAGAAGAAAAAAAAAACCTGTAGAATTTTTAATAGATACAGGTGCCACATTTTCAGTATTAAATCAGACTTTATTGCCCGTGAGTAAACAAACTGTTAACATTGTGGGAGCAACAGGGCAGGTTGAGAGGGCTTTCTTTCTAAGACCATTGAAATTTAAAATTGGAAAAAGTGTAGGGATTCATAAATTCCTCCTCTACTTGCCTGAAGCTCCTAGACCACTTTTGGGAAGGGACTTATTAGAACAATTGAATGCTGAAATAAGATTTAAAGATGGGGAAATCGAATTTAAAATACCAGAAGAAAGCCACATTGAAATTTTAAGTTTGGCTCTCACTGAACCCCAAGTTAGAGAAGAAGAAATTATGCAGGAAATAAAAGACCAGGTATACCCAGGAGTATGGGCCTCGGGAATACCTGGAAAAGCTAAAAATGCAGAATTGGTTGTTGTTAAACTCAAAGAAGGAGCACGACCCATTAGGGTGAAACAATATCCTTTGAAATTGGAAGATAGACGAGGAGTGAAACGTATTATAGAAGAATTTATAAAATTCGGATTATTGACTGAATGCTCTTCAGAGTACAACACTCCCATTCTGCCTGTCAAAAGGCCTGATGGCAAAACCTACCGATTGGTGCAAGACCTACGGGCGATAAATCGGATAGTTGAAGATTTGCACCCGGTAGTGGCAAACCCATACACTTTATTGACCAGTTTAAAAGAAACCTATGAATGGTTCACAGTGCTAGATCTGAAAGATGCATTCTTTTGCCTCACCTTGGCCCCTGAAAGCCGCAACTTTTTGCCTTTGAGTGGGAAAACCCTGATTCAGGACGGAAAACCCAACTAACCTGGACAGTGTTACCTCAAGGATTTAAGAATAGCCCCACAATTTTTGGAAATCGATTGGCTAAAGAATTAGAGGTCTGGGAAAGGCCTCCAGGAAATGGTACCCTTTTGCAATATGTGGATGATATTCTGATAGCTACAGAAAAAGAAGAAGAATGTAAGGAATGGACTGTGAGTTTGTTAAATTTTCTTGGACTAAGTGGTTATCGAGTATCGTTGCAGAAAGTCCAGATCTTGAAAAAAGAAGTAATCTACTTGGGATTTGTGATTTCTAAAGGACAGAGACAGCTCGGGAATGACCGAAAAGAAGCCATCTGCAGGACCCCAGAACCGACCACAGTAAAAGAGCTGCGAACCTTTCTGGGAATGACAGGTTGGTGTCGATTATGGATTTATAATTATGGACTTTTAGTTAAACCCTTGTACGAACTGTTGAAAAATAGTCAGACACAGTTAACGTGGACTGATGAAGCCAAGAGGGCGTTCAAAGAATTGAAATTGGAATTAATGAGAGCTCCAGCTTTGGGCCTGCCAGGCATAACAAAGCCCTTCTGGTTGTTCTCATATGAGAGACAAGGAGTGGCTTTGGGAATTCTAGCCCAGAGGCTGGGTCCTTATAAACGAGCAGTAGCATATTTTTCCAAACAATTGGATGAGGTAAGTAAAGGATGGCCGGGATGCCTTCGGGCAGTTGCCGCTGTTGTTTTGATCATTCAAGAAGCTCGAAAATTTACCTTGGGACAAAAGATGGTTGTGCATACTTCCCATGCTGTAACTTCCGTTTTGGAACAGAAAGGAGGACATTGGCTGTCACCGTCAAGGTTTCTGAAGTATCAAGCAGTCCTGATGGAACAGGACGATATTGAAATCGTTACATCTGCTGTAATTAACCCCGCTTCTTTTCTAAGTAATAAGCAGGAAATGAAGACTGCTGTACATGATTGTATAGAAACCATTGAGACCGTATACGCAAGCAGGCCTGACCTGAAGGATGAGCCACTGGAAGAAGCTGACCACACTTGGTATACCAACGGGAGTAGTTTTGTAAAGAATGGAGTTCGAATGGCAGGGTATGCTGTGACCACCACAGATCAGGTGGTGGAAGCAAAGTCACTCCCTAAAGGCACATCTGCACAACGAGCCGAAATAGTTGCCTTAGCGAGAGCACCGGAGCTTGCCAAAGGATTGCGCGTGAATATATGGACAGATTCAAAATATGCCTTTGGCGTAGTGCATGCTCACGGAGCAATTTGGAAGGAGCGAGGACTCTTAACCGCTCAAGGGAAAGGTATAAAACACGCTGATATAATACTGTGACTTTTAGAAGCTGTGCAACTTCCGTCAGCAGTGGCGATTATGCACTGCAAAGGACATCAGAAAGGTAACACTGACAGGGAAGTGGGAAATAAGTTGGCTGATTACGAAGCAAGGCAAGCAGCGGAACAAGGTGATGAGACACTAAGTTTAATTCCTGAAAAATCTTTGCCACTACCTGAATCATCTGAATACGATGAAAAGGATCAGAAGTTAATTACTGACTTGGAGGCTAAAATTGGCCTATCAGGATGGGCAGTGTTAAAAGATAACAGGATAATGATTCCCTTTAGACTACTGTGGGCACTGACAAAGACTGAACATGATAAAACTCACTGGGGAACTGAAGCTCTGTATAACTCTCTCACTAAGCAGATAGTGGCTAGAAATTTGTTTCAAACTGTGAAAAGTGTGGTTGATAGGTGTGAGACATGTTTGAAAAATAACCCAAAGGTAGAAAATCGTGTAAAATTTGGAAGCATAGGCAAAGGAAATGTTCCAGGTCAAAACTGGCAAATAGACTTTTTGGAGCTCCCTAGAGAAGGGGGGTATAGGTATCTGTTGGTGTTAACCGATACCTACTCTGGATGGCCTGAAGCTTTCCCTTGCAGAACAAATAAAGCTCGAGAAGTAACAAAAGTTTTATTAAGAGAAATTATTCCTAGGTTTGGAGTGCCAGAAGTGATCTCCTCTGACAGAGGGCCACACTTCGTGTCACAGGTAGTTCAGCAAGCTAGTAAGTTTTTAGAAATTAATTGGAAATTGCATACAGCCTACCGCCCACAAGCAAGTGGACAGGTAGAGAAAATGAAAAACACAATTGAGCAAAATTTGTCAGGAAACCAACTTGAGATGGGATCAGGCCCTCCCAATTGTATTATTGAGACTTCGAACTAAACCAAGGACTAAAGAGAAACTGAGTCCCTTTGAGATTTTATATGGGAGACCATTTCAAACCAGATATCGAGGGCAAGATCTCACCCAAGCAAGGGAAATTAGCTTACAGCAATATTTAATTAGTAGTAGTATCTACCAGAGCATGGGGTTTAGATTCTCCAGTGCACTTGTTTAAACCTGGGGATTGGGTTTATGTTAAAATATTTCAGGTGATCCTCTTGAAGAGAAATGGAGTGGCCCTTTTCAAGTTCTGCTCACAACCTACACTGCAGTTAAGCTTGAGAAGCACGCTGCGTGGATCCACTATTCGAGAATTAAGAAAGCACCTCCTGGACCATGGAAATCTCAGCCTACGGGACCAACGTCCGTAAGATTGACCCAAAATTAGTTTTACTGATGCTGCTATGCGCTTGTTTACTAGCGTGTATGCTAACAATTTAATGTTAGAGCTCATTCAAGGATTTGGTAAAATGCGAAATTTGACAAGCGTAACTGCTTGCCTCCCAGTTCCTCAATTTGCAGGCCAACCTATCCCATGGGGAATCATACCCGTGAATATGACAATGCTAAAACTTTTAATTTAGAACCTTTGTAAAAGAATTTACAAAGTTTAAAGAAAAGGGGGGAATGAAAAGAGCTAAAATCCCCAAAGACAAAAAGAAATGTTGTCAATATCTTGGTTGCTCTATGTTTCCTTTTAGTTTCCCTTTCACAAATAATTTGGCCTAGCTTGCCAGTATTGTTGGCCTTAAGTAAGGAAGCTTAGATAGTAGAATTGCTAACGAGCATTCTTTATTTGACCTAGTCATTAGAGTAAGAATGCTTTGCCTGTGTTAAATCCTTGGTTAGCTGAGAGAGTTGCAATGTAGATAGATAAAAAGGAATTCTCCAGGCCCTGTGTCCCTGGAAAGGGCTGATAAGGAGAAACTACACAAGAACCACCTGATTTTGGATATGCAAGGAAGGTATGAGTAAGACAAAGATGGACTGAGCATGCGTAAAGACAAAGTTCAGTCAGCGGTCAGAGTGATGAAGACTACTGACTTCCTCCAAGGACCACCAGAGGATCCCTAACGACCACCTAAGGACTTAAGTACGCATGCGTCAGGGACATTTGCGTATATTAATGAGTTCCAAGAAATCTCATGTTTATATAAATTAATCTTATGAATATGTATATCTTGCAACATATAACCTCTGCAATCTTGCTTGTTTGTCGGAGCACTTATGGTGGAGCGATCCCCAGTGCTGCCCAGCGCTGTAATAAAGGATGCCTGCTTAATAGTAACTCCGTTGCTATTGAGTTTGATTTCGGGAACACTCTGAAACTCCAATTCACCTGTTGGGAGATTTGGATTTTAAAGGGTAGTCTCCACGAATTTTGTTTCATAACCATTACGCGTGAGGGAGCCCTGCTTTCCTGGAGATGGCTGAACACCTGCCTGCCCATGGGAAGGAGTGAATGAATTCCTTGCTTCGCTTTGCTCGCGCGTGCGGCTTTTGCGTTCCCTATTAAACTGTCCTTATCTCAACCCACGAGTGTTCTCACTTTTACTCTTCCGATTCTCTTCCCCATCCCACCGCGGGGGGAGTGAGCGAGCGAGCGGCTGTGTGGTGCTTAGTTGCCGTCTGGGGCTAAACCACGACAATGCCTACGCAAAGCCAACTTCTGTCCGTTTCTTTTCTCTTCCTGAAAGCGTAATCTTCTGTTTCTGTGCGCTTACTGTTAAATGATACTGTGAAAATAATTTTGTACTACAAGAGGAAAGAAACTGTTGGGAAGAGTTCAGCTGTTCAGAAGGAAGAGCCTTTGTTTTCATGGTAAAAGCTTTCTGTAAAATGCTTTTTCAGTCAGTAAGTTTTTGAAATATCTTCTAGCAGTACTTGAAAAACCTTGCTGCGATCCTAGCGTCCGTACTAAAAGCCGTCAAGGTCAAAGAAGAGACGTGGACAAAACGGGAGAAATGGGCGTTGCTTCCGTGTGTTTTCCAGGCTTTCCCGAGAAGCATTAGCAGCCTTGTAAGTACCGCCAGTGAGTCCTGATGTGGTTTTGGTGAGTTACTGCTTCAATAAGGTCCTTTTTCCGGAAGCTACGGTGTGTAATTTTTGGCTTCAGTTGGAAAGAGATTTTCCCGACTGGAAATCCTTCTCATTCAGAGAAGTTGCATTTGATGAACTTCCCATTGGAGCGGCTGTACGTGCCAGCAGAAGTCATCAGCAACAAGACTTTTCACTCTCTTGAAAAACAAAAAAAAAGTCAATTGCCTTCCAAGGGCCCAAGCCCAGCACGTCTTCCAAAAGTTGCTGGCATCGCTGGTCTTTGGTTCTCAGTTGTAACAGCCGAGGTATGTTAAAAAGCCGTTCCTCCGCGTGCTTCAGTACAGCCAAAAGCATTAGCAAATCTGCCAGTCCCTTTTGGTAGCCTGATGCGTTGCAGCGCTGGGGATTTGATTTCTGTGTGGCTGCCCCCCCCCCAGTGAAACCATCTGTGGGATCTCTTATGTCACTGACTTTTCTATCATAACTGAAACTTTAAACAGAAGCTAAAATTGTGTCATTTACAAAGTGAATGGCACTGTTTAAACTGTGACTGCCCAATAGCTGTGGCCTACAACTTACGAGGTGTATTTCAGCAGTTGGGTATTTGTTCTCCATGTTTCAAGAGAGAGGCAACGGAATGTTATGGGTTTTTCCCCAATATTTTGACGGCGTGCTCTGCAGTGCTTTATTTCTGCCTCTCGTTCCATGGCGCGTTTCCCCGGCGCTTCAGCGGCGTCTCTCTTGGGCAGCGTGGCTGGGCAGATGTCCCTCCTAGTTACATAGCACACGACCCACCCCCCAGTCCCATTATAACCGTGCATTTTGGAGAGAGATGATGTAATGGTATCCCAGCTGTGCAAGTTAAATGAATGCAAAAGGAAACTGAAATGCTTTTATCGTGTATGTGGTGTTGTTGGATGTATGTAAACATACGCCCACCTTGTTAGTGTAGAGTGAATTACTGAGATTTGTCCTTTATTTTCCATGTTACTCTCTAAAGTTTTACACTTCCCTTTCAGCTTTCTTGACCGAGCAAGCGAGACGTGCAGCAGCAGCGCGAGGGCAGCAGCCGTTGTGGTGGATCCCTAAGCGTAGGTTCTGATGAGGGTCCGACCTTGTCCTGCAGCCTCACGGGGTTGTCTCCCTGCAGCAGTGCTGGAAGGAAGGGATGAGACATTTTCCAAGAGCAGCAAGAGCGTTCACTTTTAGGTGAAGAAGGTGTTGAAAATCCTATCCCTTGGTCTTAATAGTGATTTGAAGCGTTGCAGTCCCTGTAGCTGTTAAAGCATGCCCTGTATCTCGAGCGGAGCTGTTTCCCTAGAATCCTCCTTCAGCTCAGCTGCTCTCCTATCCCTTATTCTGACTGAATGCCTGTACTTTCTGCTGTGCTGTTTTTTTCATGTGCTGAAATGGAATTTGGGGTTTTTGTTTTGCAGCGGTCTTGCCGTAAGCGTCCGGTGGTGCTCCCTAGGTCCCCCTGGCCAGGTTTCCCTGCGGGTCGTTAGGCATGCTGAGGGTCAGGGGCCAGCCCTGTGGCTGGAGGCTCCTGGCTCTGTCTCCAGCGGGTGCCCCCCAGGTGCGGCAGCGAGGGCTGTCTGGTGGGGAGAGCCCGGGGCCGTTAGTTGCCCTGGGGAGCCCGTCGCAGCGCGGGAACGGAGGGGGAAGATGGCGGAGCAGAGGCCGAGCAAGAGCGGTGGCACCGTCGTCGGGCGCGCTCCCCTATGCCGTGGGGCGTCTGCCAGGCTGCGGGACAGGGGCTGGGGGGGCTGCAAGCGCCTGGGGGGCTGCCCCCCCTTTATTTTTCTAGCGGAGCTCCCTTTTTTTGGTGGGGCGTGTACATATGTAAAGGGCCTGCTGAAAGTAAGGAGCTGGCAGTTGGGGCAGTTTCCCTTGTTTTGTTTGTCTTTTGGGGGTGACTAAGAAGGGGGGAGGCTGGGGAGTGATGATGTCATTTGGGGCACCCCAGTGGCACTGGGGGGGGACGATGATGACGTGGCAGAGGAGCAGGTTGAGTGAGGGGATGGGGGGGGTCACGGGACAGGTCACCCCCCTGCCCCGCCCTGAAAGGGGGGTGAGAGCCCCAAAATGCCTGAGAATTCGTGGGGGAGGGATTAAATAATTAAAAACTAAATATGGGTGTAGGGATTGAAGTAGAGAAAAATCTCTTTTATATATATATTGAAAAATTTTATTTAAATATATATATGTAAAAAGATTTTAAAAGAAACCCCTCTGTCTACTCTATTGTATAAAGGATTTTAGAATATGAACAAATCTCGATAGAGACATACAGGGTGATAAAATAGAAAAATAACTTATATATAGGAATTTAAAAAAGGAGTTTAAAATGCATAGGAAGATGATGTATATGCAGAAAGTTAAAATGGCAACAAGACCGACAGAGCTCTCCCCAGCTGCGGTACCGACTGCTGGGCACCGGGTGGCAGCAGCGAGCGCACGCACACACACGCGGCACCGCGCATGCGCGGCTCCCAGGCTGCAGTACCGACCTCTGGTCACGTGGCGGCAGTAGAGAGCACAAAACAAATGCTTCAGCGCGCATGCGCGGCTCCCCATCTGCAGTACCGACGTTTGTCCACAGGGCGGCAGCACGGACTACCTGAAAACGCGCAACTGCGCATGAGCAGCGACACAGTTGCAGTACCGAGGTTTGGTCACCGGGAGACAGCAGCGAGCACAAAACAAACTCGGCATTACGCATGCGCGGCTCCCTACCTGCAGTACCAGCTTTTGGCCACACGGCGGCAGCAGCGAGCTCGGGAAAATGTGCCACTGCGCATGCGCGGCTCCCTAGCTGCAGTACCGGCTTTTGGCCACACGGCGGCAGCAGCGAGCTCGGGAAAATGTGCCACTGCGCATGCGCGGCTCCCTAGCTGCAGTACCGGCTTTTGGCCACACGGCGGCAGCAGCGAGCTCGGGAAAATGTGCCACTGCGCATGCGCGGCTCCCTACCTGCAGTACCGGCTTTTGGCCACACAGCGGCAGCAGCGAGCGTGGGAAAAATGTGCCACTGCGCATGCGCGGCTCCCTAGCTGCAGTACCGGCTTTTGGCCACACAGCGGCAGCAGCGAGCGCGGGAAAATGTGCCACTGCGCATGCGCGGCACCCTATAGCTGCAATACCGGTTATCGGACACACAGCGGCAGCAGCGAGCTCGGGAAAATGTGCCACTGCGCATGCGCGGCACCCTATAGCTGCAATACCGGTTATCGGACACACAGCGGCAGCAGCGAGCGCGGGAAAATGTGCCACTGCGCATGCGCGGCACCCTATAGCTGCAATACCGGTTATCGGACACACAGCGGCAGCAGCGAGCTCGGGAAAATGTGCCACTGCGCATGCGCAGCTTCCTATAGGTGCAGTACCGCGTTTCGGACACACAGCGGCAGCAGCGAGCTCGGGGAAATGTGCCACTGCGCATGCGCGGCTCCCTAGCTGCAGTACCGGCTTTTGGCCACACAGCGGCAGCAGCGAGCGTGGGAAAAATGTGCCACTGCGCATGCGCGGCTCCCTAGCTGCAGTACCGGTTATCGGACACACAGCGGCAGCAGCGAGCGCGGGAAAATGTGCCACTGGGCATGCGCGGCACCCTATAGCTGCAATACCGGTTATCGGACACACAGCGGCAGCAGCGAGCTCGGGAAAATGTGCAACTGCGCATGCGCGGCACCCTATAGCTGCAATACCGGTTATCGGACACACAGCGGCAGCAGCGAGCGCGGGAAAATGTGCCACTGCGCAGGCGCGGCACCCTATAGCTGCAATACCGGTTATCGGACACACAGCGGCAGCAGCGAGCTCGGGAAAATGTGCCACTGCGCATGCGCAGCTTCCTATAGGTGCAGTACCGCGTTTCGGACACACAGCGGCAGCAGCGAGCTCGGGGAAATGTGCCACTGCGCATGCGCGGCTCCCTACCTGCAGTACCGGCTTTTGGCCACAAAGCGGCAGCAGCGAGCGTGGGAAAAATGTGCCACTGCGCATGCGCGGCTCCCTAGCTGCAGTACCGGATTTTGGCCACACGGCGGCAGCAGAGAGCTCGGGAAAATGTGCCACTGCGCATGCGCGGCTCCCTAGCTGCAGTACCGGCTCTTGGCCACACAGCGGCAGCAGCGAGCGTTGAAAAATGTGCCACTGCGCATGCGCGGCTCCCTAGCTGCAGTACCGGCTTTTGGCCACACGGCGGCAGCAGCGAGCTCGGGAAAATGTGCCACTGCGCATGCGCGGCTCCCTAGCTGCAGTACCGGCTTTTGGCCACACAGCGGCAGCAGCGAGCGTGGGAAAAATGTGCCACTGCGCATGCGCGGCTCCCTAGCTGCAGTACCGGCTTTTGGCCACACGGCGGCAGCAGCGAGCTCGGGAAAATGTGCCACTGCGCATGCGCGGCTCCCTAGATGCAGTACCGGCTTTTGGCCACACGGCGGCAGCAGCGAGCTCGGGAAAATGTGCCACTGCGCATGCGCGGCTCCCTAGCTGCAGTACCGGATTTTGGCCACAGAGCGGCAGCAGCGAGCTCGGGAAAATGTGCCACTGCGCATGCGCGGCTCCCTAGCTGCAGTACCGGATTTTGCCCACACAGCGGCAGCAGCGAGCTCGGGAAAATGTGCCACTGCGCATGCGCGGCACCCTATAGCTGCAATACCGGCTTTTGGCCACACGGCGGCAGCAGCGAGCTCGGGAAAATGTGCCACTGCGCATGCGCGGCTCCCTAGCTGCAGTACCGGCTTTTGGCCACACAGCGGCAGCAGCGAGCGCGGAAAATGTACCACTGCGCATGCACGGCACCCTATAGCTGCAGTACCGGTTATCGGACACACAGCGGCAGCAGCGAGCGCGGGAAAATGTGCCGCTGCGCATGCGCGGCACCCTGTAGCTGCAATACCGGTTATCGGACACACAGCGGCAGCAGCGAGCGCGGGAAAATGTGCCACTGCGCATGCGCAGCACCCTATAGCTGCAATACCGCTTATCGGACACACAGCGGCAGCAGCGAGCTCGGGAAAATGTGCCACTGTGCATGCGCGGCTCCCTAGCTGCAGTACCGGCCTTTGCCCACACAGCGGCAGCAGCGAGCGCGGGAACATGTGCCACTGCGCATGCGCGCCTCCCCAGGGCGGGCCGGTCAGAAGCCGGAACTGCAGCTCGGCACCGCCCATGCGTGCGCGCGCACAAGCGGAGCTGTAATCCCGGAGGGAAGCTCTCGCATCCGGCTCTGCTCTCACACGCTGGCGCTCATCAGCAGGTAAAAATTCTGCGCTTCGCTTTGACATTGTCCTCTAAGGGAAAGCTCTGGGTCTGGATGTCGCTTGCTTATTTGCTGTGGAGTATTTGTGTTTTTCAGCAATCGTTCCAAATAGAACTGGGTGGGTGGGGCAGGGCAGAGTCAGGGTCTTTGCAGGGACCTGGGAAGTAAAGTCTTGAACACAGAAAAGCTTAAAGCATTTGCTGTACAGAAGGTTTCTCTGTACCCACTACATCTTATACTGCTTATTAGCAGTGACTGATGTTTGTAGGAGTACCGTGTGGAAGTGTGAACGTTCATTACTGCACTAAAACTGCTTTGGTTCTGTGTAGAAAGTAGAGGAACTACAAAACAACATCGTGTGTCGTGTGTGTCCCCCCCCCTTTTTTTTTTTTTTTGTTAAACATACCGTGTTTGCAGGGCCTTAGCTTTCTATTGCCAGACTGGCAAAGCTTCCCAAGCTCTGTTCCCCCGCAGTCACCACAAGTCTCCAATAGTTGCCAGGATGGTGAGTTAGTTTTGGGCTTCTAGCCCTCCACTCTGCCATTGTTTTAGTCAGATCCTGCATTCCGCTCAGTTAAAGACTCACGAGAATTGCTTAACATTTGCATTTGGAAGTCATGCTTCAAACAATGAATTTGCAACAAATGGGTTTTTTTGACACTAGTCAATGAACTCCTGTAATACTGCAGCAAAAGGACATTTTTACTGGTTGTTGAATCTCAGAGTGATAACATAGGCATCCCTGTTGGAGCCCTTACCGCAACCACTGCAATGTTTGTTTACACCCTGCTCGGTTCTTTTGTAAAGGTGCGAAGCTGTGGGAGGTGCGTTATTCCCAAGGTGCTACGGCGCCGATGCTCTGGCTGTCGGCAGGAATGGGCAAAGCGGAAGGCTGTGTGGCTAGGGGAGAGTGGCGTGGACGTGCGACTGCTCTCTCTGTTGCACCAGAATTTCGACGGCTGGGTTGGGCTGCTAAATCGATGGAACGACTGGAAGAAACTTCAGAAAAGTGAGTGAGTACTCTCCTTATCTTTATCTTTTAAAGCAGTCTTTCTACAGACCCCTGTCCATGGCTTAGCTATTTGATTGGCGTGAAACAGACCCAGAATTTTGCTTTAAGCAGTGTTCTGATTCACTGAAATTCCCCGTAGGTAGAGAGCAAGAATTACAAATGTAGCTTGGTGGTTGAAGTTCTCGGGGTTTCTGTGAAAGCTAACTTGCCAGAATGAGTAGGAAGCAGCCTCAATTCCAGTAGAGATACTGTATGAAAGGTCCTTTTCTTGACAGGAAGAGAGCTTCACGAAACGTCAGCACGGTTTGCCGTAGGGCCTCCGACATACTTGTTCAGTCATGAAACATTTTGAAACATTTGAAACATTTGCCTTGCGAGGACAAGGGCTGTCTCCTGGTAGGCAACTGAATTCTGTGACTGATTCCACCGCTCCGCCCGGGGAACCTGAAGGAGGCAGTCCCTAGGCCAATGCAATCTAAAATGGGGGTCGTTTTAGTTTTTTTTAATCGTTTCTTAGGGATATGAGGCTTGTGTGGGTGTTTAGCTTGCCCTGTTCTTTCTGTTCCTAATTCTGAACCCACTGACTGGCATAAAAGAACGGTCGTGTTGTAGTCTGACGGTGTCGTCTCCCAGGAGCTGGTGGAAGGCCAGGGCTTACGTAAAGCTGATAAGGAGGATGCGGGCTGGAAAGCGGAACGTCTAAACGAGAATTACGGTCCTTGGGAGAGAAGCACGTCCTGAAGAAATAGGTAAGCTAATTAAAATGTTTTGGGAACCATCCGAAACAACTAGTAGGAGCGTGATAAGAAGGACCCTCCCGCAAACTGTCCTCATTATAATCCTAAAAGTCACACCCCTCGAGCTAGAGACCCCGGCCCGAGCAGAGAGCCCTCACCTCTGAGCGTGCGCAGCATATTAAAGTAGTGCTGTAGCTTTAAGTTGAAATAAGAGAAATGTAGACCAATAGAAAACTGCTTTGTGTAATTACTTATGCTTATGCATATGCGTAGCTAGACTGTATAAATACTGTACTTGTATGAGCGAACTTTGTGCTAGCTTTGTGGAGCTACCGCCTAGCGCCCATCTCTGCGCAGACGTGACAGAAAAATACCTCTGCCCTGTGTGTATATGGGCGTCCCGCACACGGGGTAAACGACCTCACACTTGTGGGCTAACAGTTTTGACACTCCAGGTGGGACCGAGCTGACAGCCTCGCCCGGTTCGTCTTGCCGCATCCGACAGGGAGAAGAGGCCTGAGCGGACTCCAGCGCGCACCGACCCGTCGATCGGGGACTCCTTCAGCTCCTCTCCTGCGGTCGGGCGGTAAGCGACACAACGGTGCAATGTTCCTGAAAAGAGGTATTTTTTGGGGATAGGAGAAAAGGGGGTAGGGGCAAGATGTCTCGGGAAGCAGGCGGCCTCTGTTCTGTTCTGGGCTCTGCATAAGACGCACCGGGAAAGACAGGTGGCAGTAGCGTAGTTCTGTTTGTTTCTCCACGCTGTCCTGTTCTGAGTAACGAAGGGAGACGTCCCTCGTTCTGGTTAGTGTAGAAATGCTGGGTTTTTCGGTACCGATATGGGCTCTGCTGCTTCCCAGGAGGCACCCCTTTGCTCTCCTCTAGGATGCATCCTGAAGCATTGCAATAAATTTGGGGGAGATGCCATGACTAAAAATCAGCTATCAGAAAGCGATAGTTCGAGCTCCCCTCAGACAGGCTGTAGGGCCTGAAGGAACACCGGTATCCGTACACGTACCTTTTACTGCTTCTGATTTATTAAACTGCAAACAGGTAGTCGGATCCTATCGAAACAATCCAGAAGGAATGTATAGTACTGTTAGTCACAACTCCTAGTCCTAACTGGGGAGATGTACAGGCTCTCCTAGAATATTTGTTTACCACCGAGGAGAGGAGAAGAATTTTAGAGAAGGCCAGAGAGGGACTGATCCAACAATGTGTGTGTGGGGGTGGGTGCCTAATACCGATATGTACCTCCCGAAAGAGGATCCGGAGTGGGATCCAAACACAAGTGTGTGGCATTACAGAGGGTAAAGGAATATCAGAAGTTAATTTTGTATGGGATTCAACACGGAGTGCAAAAGCCCAACAATTTATCTAAACTATCTGAAGTAAGGCAGGGGGATAAGGAAACCCCATCAGCCTTCTCTGAGAGATTGTGTGAAGTAGCTCGAAAACGGACAGATCTGGATCCGGAAGATGATAGCAATTCAAAGTTATTTAACACGCTGTTTATTGGTCAAGCAGCAGCAGATATAAGAAAGAGATGACAAAAGGCAGAGGGCGAGGATGGCATGACAATCTCACAGTTCTTCTCAATGGCATCTAAGGTCTGTAATAATCGGGAGGAAACAGAAGAGAAGGAGAAGCGGGGACGAGTAACGCCGCAAGCTTCTTTGTTGGCTGCCTTGACGGAAACACAAGAAAAAGGGAGAGAAAATACACGAGGTGAATTTTGTGGGCGAGGAAGGGGCCGTAGAAATAATAGTAGAAATGGTTATGACGTTCCCCTGGGAATGAATCGGCGTGCACATTGTAAGCAAGAGGGCCGTTGGAAAAAAGATTGTCCGTGCCGTCTGAGTAATGGGGAAAGAGAGACAGAAGAAGCCCTTGGAGTCATGCCGGAGATTGGGTTGGACTGAAGGGGGGCCGGAGGAATCTATGACAGTTTCCCCAGATGATCCTCTGGTTCCAGTCAAGCTGGGGAATGAAAGAATAGATTTTTTTAATTGATAGTGGAGCCACGCATGCTGTAGTAAGTAGTTGTAGGGGACCCTTAAGGTGAACTAAAATAAGCGTTGTTGGTGCAAGAGGGAAAAAGACTTTAAGGCTGTTTTTACAAGCTATGGAATGTTCCATTTTGGAAGCACTAAATTAACTCCTGAATTCCTTTAGATGCCAGAATGCCCCCTACCATTGCTTGGGTGGGATTTACTTGTAAACTGAATGCACAACTAAGTTCTTCTGAAGACTCTGTTCAGTTGACTCTGTTCAGCCCGCAGGGGACCTCTCCTGTTTGTGCTGGACGCCAGCCTGAACGGGACCTCTCCTGTTTGTGCTGGACGCCAGCCTGAACGGGACCTCTCCTGTTTGTGCTGGATGCCAGGCCGCAGGGGACGTCGCCTGTTTGTGGCGGACGCCAGCCCGCAGGGCACCTTGCCTGTTTGTGGCAGATGCCAGCCTGAACGGGACCTCGCCTGTTTGGGGCACACCGATGGCAGGCGCTGTCGCCAAAAGGCAAAGCAGGGTCATAGCAGAGTTTTCCATTTCTGGGGATGGGCTCAGCCGTCTCCTGCACAAACTTCTGTTATGTAGCAACGGGGATGGTAGCTTTCTTCTGTTTTCTTGAAGAACAAGAGGATGATGGAGCACGTGACAAGAGCATGATCTTTTTCTCTTCCTTTGGCAGTACAGGCACCCAAGGCCAGCCCGCATCCAAGGAACAGCACGGGGATATCCGTGTCGACCATCAGCAGAGGAAGGAAGCTTCTTTTGGAGGCTGAGGTGATGAAGCAGAGTCCTTAATTGTTCTGTTGGATTTTCAGCATGGGTGCGGGGAGGGCCTGGGACATGCAAAACGTGGTCCCGGACAGGGAAGCTGTTTATTAGCTGTCTATGAGAGCTATCATGGACACCACCGGACTGGCATCCTGTAAGGATGGTTTCACGTGTTTTCTTGTTTAGGGGCCAACCTTGGCTTTGGGCTGTAAACTCAAGTCTGCCAGGCCGGTGCCAGCTTGGCAGCAGCATCTGCCCACGGCAGCACCAGCTTGGTGGTGGTGTGTGCCCATGCCTGTGCCAGGTTGCTGGTTGTGTCTGGCTTGTGAGGCTTGGGGTAATTGGCCCCCTGTTCCCCATGGCGTGGGCTCCAGCTGTGGCCTGGGGCAGCACAGGTGGGACCCATGAGGTGAGGATGGGGCTGGGCCCAGGGTTTAAAAAGGGCTGAGGATGGGGCTGGCCCTGCTGTGCCAAGGGGGCTGCCTAGGCATGCCTGCCTGCCTGCCTGCCTGCGGGAGCTGGCTGAGGAGTGAAATGAAGGGGCTTCCCCAGGCAGCTGCCTCCAGCAAGGAACAGCCGGTCCCCACAGCCGGGACGGATCCGTCCCGGACAGAGTGCACCACCAGCACGTGGTGCCGGGAGCTCGGTGCCCCCATCGGCCGTGCGCATGAGCCACCGTGTCTCTGGGCAGCCTCTTGGGAGAGGAGCATCGAGGCACCCGGGCGGGCGAGGCAGCCGGCACTGTGGAGGAGGAAGGGGCAGAGGCCGAGAGAGAGAAGCCTCGGGGCGCCGAAGGTCTCCCGGCGATGCCGGGAGCTGCGGTGAGTCGCGCATCCCTCGCGTGTGTCCAGGCCTCTCTCTGCCGTGCTTCTCCAGACCTCTGCCTGCCTCCTTGCCTGCACCTGCCTCTGTCTCCCTTTCAGGCTGTTTGGCTCCCCAAAGCTTTTTGCCCGTCTGCTAGCACTGCCCTCCACACCGTCGCCTTCTCCATTGCCTTTCTATGCCTCTCCCTTTCCAGCTCCCCACCTGCTATTATTTCACCCTTCCCACACTGCCTTCTTCCATATTGCTGGGGAAAATGGCATTTCTAGGTCTCCCTCTACGCAGTGACCTGTCTCGCTTTTCAGTGACTCCCTCTGCTCTGCACCCTGTCTTCTTTTTTTCTAGTAAGCTGTCCCTATTTTTCAATTTTTTACTCTCATAATTCTTTTCTTTTTGAAATTTTGTTTCTAGGTGTACTCTTACTTTGTTTTCTGTCTCTCTTTTTTTTATTTTTTCCTGTTTCCTGTATCCTGGTGCTTTCCAAATTTTCATTCTGTGTCTACTTTTGTCAAGATGTCTCTCCCTGTTTAATTGTTTCCTGTCTGTCCTGTAGCCCGTTGCTTTTAACTTGTCTTTCCTCGTCTATCTTTATCCAGTTTGCTGTCCTCCTTTTTTAATTCGTTCTAGTCTGTCCTGTACCCAGTTGCCTTTAAGATTTTCTTTCTATGTCTCCGTCTACTTAGGTTTTTTGCTATTTTTTAATTTTTTCTCTCTTAATATCTTTGGAATTGAAAAAACTTTTGAATTTTTGTTTCTGTGTTCACTTCTATGTATTTTTTTCTGTCTCTCTTGTTTGTTTTTTCCTATCTGCGCTGTATATTGTGACTTTTAAAATGTTTTTTCTGTCTACTTTTACCCAGACGTCTAACCCTATTTCTTTATTATTTCCAGACTTTCCTGTGTCACGTTGCTTTTGACGTTTTTTCTATATGTGCTTGTATCCAGTTCGCTGTCTGTATTTTCTGTTTCATGCTCGTCTGTGCCATAGCCTGTGTCCTGGTTTCCTCTGGGACAGAGTTAATTTTCTTCCTAGCAGCTGGTAGAGTGCTGTGTTTTGGATTTTAGGATGAGAATAATGTTGATAACACGCTGATGTTTGGGCTGTTGCTAAGCGGTGTTTACACTGCTCAAGGACTTTTTCAGCTTCCCATGCTCTGGCAGGTGCACAAGAAATGGGAGGGGGCACAGCCAGGATAGTTGATCCAAACTGACCAAAGGGCTGTTCCATACCATACGATGTCATGCCCCGTATATAAACTGGGGGGAGTTGGCGGGGGGGTAAGGGTCGCTGCTGGGGGACTGGCTGGGCATCGGTTGGCGGGTGGTGAGCGGTTGTATCTTTTTTTTATTTTCCCTCCCTTGGGTTTTGTCGTCATCGTCGTCCCCCGCCCCCCCTCGTTGTTTTCCTCCTCATTACAATTCATTATTACTATTACTATTATTTAGTTCCAATTATTAAACTGTTCTTATCTCAACCCACAAGTTTTCTTGTGCTCTTCCGATTCTCTCCCCCATCCCACCGGGGGTGAGTGAGCGAGCGGCTGCGTGGTGCTTAGCTGCCGGCTGGGGCTAAACCGTGACGCCCTGTCACTTTTTAAATTTTGTTTCTGTGTCTTTGGTTATTTAGTTTGCTGTCCCTATATTTTATTGTTTTCTTCCTTTAAGGCCTTTGACTTTCAAATTTTTTCTATGCCTACTTTTATCTAGTTTGCTATCCCTATTTTGAAATGTTTTCTCCTCTGCCTCGGACCCTTTTGCTTTTTCAATTTTCTTGCTACGTCGACTTTTATCAAGCTGTCTGTCCCTGGTTTTTTAATTCTGTCTGTCTTGTCACATACCCTGTTGCTGCTTAAATTTTCTGTCTTTTATTTTTGTCTCTTCTCTCCATTCATCCGGAGGCTGAAGAGGGTCTCCTCGGCACGCTGTTATTTCTGAAGCGCTATTTGTACCCCTCTCGCTTTGTAAGAACGTCTCCTCCCTCTTCCTCAGAGCAGTCTTGTTGTCCTCTCCTCCATCTCGCTCGCCTCCAGTGGGTCAGTGTCTCCCTCCTGACCTCCGTAGTCTGGTCAGATCCCCTCCCCAGTACCTTGGTGCCCTCAAGCCGCCTTCTGTCTCTCTGGCCATCTCGGCACCCCTCTGTTTCTGTCGCGACGCTTCCTGCGAGCGCCCTTGTGTTGCGTGGCCATCCTTTAGTTCTGCAGCAGGCTTTGTATCTTTCTTATTCAGAGACAACTCTTCCTCAGGCTTTCATTTTCCCTCAGAGCACTCTTGCCTTCCCTCCGCCATGTCGGATGCCTCTGTTCGGTCCCCGGTCCCCTGAGGACACCTCTACTCTGTTCAGATCCCCTTCCGTGGGGAGGGGTTTTGTGGGATTGACGCAATCCCACAAAAGATTGTGTCAGCAATCCTTTGTTTGTCTCGTTGTCCACGTTTCCCCCGCCCCCCGGAGCCCCCTCGTTCCTGTCACGATGCCTCCCGAGACTGTCCTCGTGCCCCACGCCACCCTTCGAGCTCTGCAGCCCTCTTTGTGTCTCTCTCTTATTTGGACAGAACCCCTCCTCAGGCTTTCGTTGTGCCCCACAGCTCCCTGACCTTATTCACTGCCGCCTGGGATGTCTCCATTCGGTCGCTCGTCCCCGGAGGACATCGCTGGGACACCCTCTTGAGTTTTGCACTGCGTGCCAGAGCCGCCTTCTGTCTCTCTCTCTCTCTCTCTCTCTCTCGCTCTCGGCACCCTTCCTCTGCCGTCACCGTGCCTCCTGAGGCCGTGCTCGTGCCCCACGGCCCTCTGTGGCTCTGTAGCGCAATTTGCACCCTTCTTGCTCCCGAGAACCATTCCCGATGACATCTTTCATCTCCAGGACACTCGTGTTGTCCTCTGTGCTAGCTAGGACACCTCTGTTCAGTCCCTGGTCCCCTGAGGACATCTGTGGTCTGTTCAGATCCCCTCTGGACTTCTTCATTGTGTCCTCGAGCCTTCTTGTGCCTGTCCCTCTCAGAACCCTTCTGCTACTGTCACGATGCCTTCCGAGCAGCACGCTTTTAGCTCCGTGAGCCCCCTTTGGACTCGCTTTGTTGCATTCGCACCCCTCCTAAGATCTCTGTTCCCAAAAAAGAGTGCTCTTGTTCTTTTCTGTGCCATCTAGGATGCCTGCCCAGCTCCAGGGACGAGGCCCAGCACCAGGGACGAGGCCACAGCTCGGCCGCTCGGCCTAGGTCCCACAACTCAGCCTGGGCCCTGCACCTCAGCCCTGCAGCTCGGCTGCTCGGCCTCAGCCCTCGCACGCACACGCACACACACAGCCAGAGAACCTTTCACTCACAAAAATACCTAGAGATGGAGTTAATGAGAAGACAGGAGACTCTGCTGATCAGGCACAGGGCATGGCCAGACAGTCCTACTGACCAGCAACCGATTTGCATGCCACCAGCCCTTTTTATCCCCTCGTCCCTCTCTTTTCCGATGCTTGTTCCTCCCCAAACTCCTCCGATACCTCCCCTTCCCCACCTCTGGTTCCTCCAGTAAAGGTACCGTAGTACATCCTGTGCGGTCCCCGCGTGCGTCCCATATCCTTAGCCAGCAACCTTTCTCAGGCTGTGTGGTGATCCGGAAAGCCGCTCCCGTCTACTGGTTGTGACGAGCGTCGCCCCGTAGCATGGGGCTGATGGCTCTGCCGGGACAGCTCTGGCAGGAGCCAGGGCAGGGAATCTGTTTCTCTGGCTGGGTCACTGGGGTGCCTTACCTGGCACGGTGCCTCTGCGTGACCTGGAGTTTACGGGGACAAGCTTTTTATCGCGTAACCTAGCAGGGAACCACACTTAAAGCTTTGGAAAGATGCTCTAAAACTAGAACTGTCCAATGACCTTAGTAGTTGGATTGGTTTGTGGGATAAGCCTATCGGAGGCATCAACTTGAAGACAGCTGCTTGACCCGTTTTGTTGATTTCAGTCACGTTGTTTGAAGGAAGAATGTACAGAAAGGGCCGAGGAGGTGTGACAAGAAGAAAGGAAAGAGCAAGTAAGTCTTGAGAGAGGGGAAGAACCTCAGTGCTGCGAGTGACTGAAGGTGCTAAGGGCTACGAGATTTTGGGGGTAGGTGTGCACATGTGAAGGTCTGGGCGGGAACAGCGCACAAAGAGTAGTAAAATACAGTTGGGGAACCCAAGATTGCTCCTCATTCTGGGCCTGCGCACGCGCCCTTGCTCTTGCAGCTGCAGACACGCTGGAGCTGCGGGGGGGCAGGCACGCCAGCCTGCCTGGAAGCAGGCTTTGGGCGCGGGGTCCCTCGGCTGAGGCGGTGCCAGTTAGTGGGGGGAGAGCCCTGTGTGTTGGGCAGGTGAGGGGCGAGTGAGGCCGGAGCATGGCAAGGGCTGGGCTGGGGCAAGCGTGGACAGAGGGGACAGAGAGGAGGACCTGAAGGAATAGGGGTTGTGAGCTCTTCATTCCCAACCAGGTCACTGAGGGGCAACCACCTACAGTACCCGAGATACGGGGGAAGGTCTGGGGCCAGCACAAACGGTGCTGAGAGAGGGAGTTTCCATAGGGTCTGGTGGTGGCTGCAGGCTGCTTCCCATCAGCCACAGTGAGCCCCGTGGCATGCCGCACAGCCCTTTTGGTGTGCACCAGTTTGTATTCGGCTGTGCCCTGGAGCCCTCTGAACTCCTGAATTCATATTTTGGGTTCCCCCCCAAGTCCTTCCATGTGTCCCAAGGCCCTGTGTTTGTCACACAGTATGCCACCATGCTTCCTCTTTAGCTTTCCTCCCATCCCAGAGTTTTGCCAGTGCTTTTTTGGTGCGCTCGGGTCAACTGTTTCCCTCTCTGTAAGGCCCAGGCCCCCCCCCCCCTTCACCTGTCTGTGCCCCCAGAGTCCTATGTTTTCCTTGTCACCTGCTGATGGCTTCCTCCCACCCCACCGTTGCACTCCAGAGCTCTCCCTTTGTTCTCATCCCCTTTTCTCTTCCCGTGCAGCCCAGGACTCTCCCTTGAGCTTTTGGCAAGCTGCCCTCAGGAGCTGGGGCACCCCTCTGCTGTCCCGGCCACCACAGCTGTCCCCAGTGGGGCCGAGGGCAATAGCCTGTGTTCTCTGTGGGATGCAGTTCTGGGCCCAGGGCCTGGGGCTGACAAGCCTCTGGAGTGGCCAGCAGGGCCGATGGCTATGGTGCCTGTGTCCCCCGGGCTGCAGCTGGGGGCCGGGGGCTGCTGAGCTGGGCTACTGCCACGAGTGCGGTGTTCACGTCACCCCATGAGGGTAGGTCCAGGACAACACAGCCAGTGCTGAGCAATACAGGCTGGGACCAGGAGCGAGGCTGCAAGCACAGAACAGGTGAATGGGGCCGGGGCGGGGGGGGGGGTGAGGGGGTCCCTGCGACCGGGAACATCCCAGGGAAGGTGACCCAAAGGGGGAGGTGGGGCTGGGGCAACAGCGATCGGGTCCAGGAAGACCCGCGCTAGGGCCAAGGAGCGGAGGGTGCGGCGCCGGGGTCGTGGGTGGCCCAGAAGCCGAGGGGATGAGGGAAAGCTGATGCACCGGGGCAGCGGGGAGGCTGCACATGGACATGCGGGGCTGCCTGAGTGCTGGGGCTCACCGGGGGGTAGGGGTAGTGCTGGGGAAGCACCTGGGCTGGGGTCCTGCGAAAGGGCAGTCCCGGCACAAAGGTGTGTGTGTGTGTGTCCCCCCCCGGTGCGGGGGGGTGGGGTGGGGTGGGGGGTGGAGCGCTTCCAGGCCGTGCGGAGGTGTGGGCAGCGCTGGAGGGGTTCGGGGCAGCTGGGGAAGCATCGGACCCGAAGCGGAGCCGGTGGTGGTGCTGGGAATCGTGGCACGGCGGGGTCCCGCGGG
Organism: Mycteria americana; assembly: GCF_035582795.1. Taxonomy (NCBI): domain Eukaryota; kingdom Metazoa; phylum Chordata; class Aves; order Ciconiiformes; family Ciconiidae; genus Mycteria; species Mycteria americana. The sequence continues at coordinate 3,184,941 of NW_027445437.1, forward strand.
CGCTGGTGAGGGGAGGAGGGCGTACGGGACGGTGTCCCCACAGGGTTAAAGCCCAGGGAAGGCAGCAGCCCGCAGCATGCTGGGAGCTGTAGTCCTGGGGTAAGCAGCGTGTGGTGGGGCACGTTGGTCGCAGGGCATGCCGGGAGATGTAGTCTTTCGGCAGGGCGCTTGCAGACAGCCCCCTGCCCTGTGCAGCACGCCGGGGTGCGTACTCGCCCCATGCCGGCCGCCGGGTACCTGCCGGGGCTGGCAGCCGTCTGCCGGCGGGGAACGGCCTCGGGCACGTGGCGCGGGGGGGGGGGGGGGGGGCGGGAGCGGGAGCGGGGGGGGGGGGGGGGGGGGCGCGCGCCCGCGCTCGCTGCCGCCCTCTGGCGGAGGAAGCGCGGTACTGCAGGTCCGGCACCGCGCATGTGCGGGGGGGGTGCCGCCGTGCTCGCCGCCGCTGCCGTCCGCCGGTAACGGCAAGGAGCTGTTGCGGTGCCTGCGAAGCGCCGCCGCCGCGCTCGATGCTGCCTCCCGGTAAGGAAACGCCGCTGCCGCCGCCCCACGTGCGCGCTGCCGGCGGGCGCTCGGCGCGGGACTGCAGCGCCGGTCTGCAGCGCCGGCGCCGTCCCTGGGCCGGCGCCGCCCGCCGGGTGCTCGCCGCTGCTGGTGCCGCGGCACGGCCGCAGCGCGGTGCTGCCGCGCGGCGTTCGGGCGCCGGCGCTGGCCCCTCCGGCGCGCCGTCGGCGGCCGGCGCATGCGCGGTGCCCGGGAGCGGCATGGCGGCGCGCTGGGCGCGGGTCCCGGCGGCGGCGGGTGTCCCGGGGCACCGGCGAGGCGAGCGAACGCCTTTGGCGGGCGCGGGGGTGTGTTCTGGCCGCGGTCGGGAAGCCTCCCCCTGCCCGCTGCGGCAGGCTGCCGGTGTGCTGGAGGCGAGCTGGGTCAGGGCAGCCCCAGGGAGTTGCCCGAGAGCTGAGAGAAGGGAAGAGGGGAAGGAGGCGGACACCCCCCAGGCGAGGACGCCGGGCGCCTCCCCGCTTCCAGAGCTCCCCCTGAGCCTCCCCCGGCCCCGCTTGCCCCCCCACCCCGCGCAGCTGCCCCCAGCTCCAGCCCCTCCCCTGAAGCCTGTCCCGTAGCCCCCGGTCGCCCCCAAGCCCTGTCGTGCCAGTGGCAAGCTGGCCTTCCGCGTGTGTCCAGGAGCCCCTGCGGAAGGGGAGGCTTCAGCCGGGGGCGATCTGCGGTAATAACGGTGGCGGCTTCTTCTTTCCCTCTCCCAGAGGCTGCGCTGAGGCCGCGGTTGTCCCTTCCTCCCCTGGGGCTGCCGGTGACGGCACCCGCCTCAGGCTTGCGTGGGTTGTCTGTGCCTGGCCTCGCTCTCCTGGCGGCGTGGGGGCGAACATGGACAGGCGGAGCGCTTGGTGGCTGTGGACAGGAGCTGCGGCGGCTGAAGCTGGAGAGGCCAGAGAAGAAGAAATCGAAGGCCGGCCGGCCGGCAGCTGCCTCCCGCTGCAGGCAAGAGAGAGCCCGCCTCTCCGGGCGAGGAAGGATCCCTCCTCGTAGTCCGCAGCAGGCCAGGCCGCCAGCGTGCACTGCAGGGTCTGTATGCGTAAGCCGGAGCGTGGTCTTGCTCCCTGTCCCTGTCTGACAATCTGTGTCCTGCTCCTTGTCCTTCTTTTTCCCCTCTCTCTATCGTCCCCCATCCTTCTTCCTGTGTGTCTTTTTTCTCTTTCTGTCCTTCTGCCCCAACGCTTCTTTCTCCACCTCTGTCCTGCTCCCTGCCCCTTGTTTCCTCTCGCTGTCCCTCTGTCCTGCTTCCTGTCCCCGTTTTTTCTGTCTTTATTTCTCTGTCCCGCTGCCTGTCCGCTCGTTTCTTGCTGTACCTCCCCGTCCAGCTGGCTCTCCGTTTTTTCCTTTCTCTCCTTCTCTGTCCTGCTCCCTGGCCCTTTTTTCTCTTTCTCTGCCTCTGTCCTCTAGCTCGTGGCCGTTTTTTTAATTTTTCCTTCTTGGTCTCTTTGTACAAATCTCACCCTTTCTTTATTTCCCAATCCCTTTGTCCTGTTCCCTGTCCTTTTTCTCTCTCTGTCTGTATGTCCTGTGCCCTGTCGCCGTCGTGTCCCTCTGTTCTTCTTCCTCTCCTTTCCCCCCCGTCTCTCTATCCCTCTGTCCTGCTCACTGCCCCTGCATGTTCTTGCTCCATCTCTCTGCAGGGCTCCTCGTCCCTCTTGTTTTTGATTTCTCTGCCTCTCTGACCTTTTCTTTCGGCCTTTCATTCTCTGGCGGCACCTCAGTCTTCTCCCTTGTCTTGCTTTTGTCTTTCCAGTCCTCTGTCCTGCTCCCCATCCCGGTATTAAATAGGGGTGGGTGCAGGCCCTGTTCTCTTGGGACTGGCGGGGGAAAAAGCAGCCCCGGGCCCAGCGCTGTCCTGGGGTTTGTCGGGGGGTTTTGGGGCCGAGTCCGTGTGCGAGCGGGGGGAGTAGGGGCAGCCCCACGCGGCTCTCGGGTGCTGCTTGTTGGGGCTGGGCAGCCTCTGCCGCTCCCGGCGCAGGTCGGGCAGCGGCGGCCCGGGGGGCTCCTGCGGCGCCGGGCGGGTGCCGGTGGCCGGAGTGGTGGGGAAGGGCCGCGGCTGCGGCCGGCGGGGGTTCCTGGAGGCGGCTGGGCCCGGCTCCCCGCGGGGGTGCTTGGGGCTGGGGGGGTTTGGGGTGCGGGCCCGGCACCCCAAACCGGTGCTGGAGAAAGCAAGCCGGAAGCAGCCGCACTAAAGCGATGCCCTGCCTGTGCTGGTGCGGCCCCGCAGAGGTGTGGGGCCGGGCCCTCCGCAGCGCCCAAGCGCTCCCCAAAACTGCGTGTGTGGCCCTGGGGGTGCAGGGCTGTGGGGTGGCTGCGCTCCCCCCACCCCGCAGCATCACGCATGGGGACCGCAAAGGGGTCGGAAAGCAGAGAGGGTGAGCTGGTGTGGGGCCTGAAAACGGAGAGCCGGTCTTGTGTTCCGGGGGCTTGAAAAGAGGCTCCCGTGGCTGATTTTGGGGCTCGGAAACAGCTGGAGTCGTGCGTTTTCAGGACCTGCCAGAGGGGACCAAGTGGTGTGTTTTTGGGCTGAGGAGCAGAGGTGAAGCGCTGCATTTTTGGGCCTCGAGAACAGGCTGAGCAGGTGGGTTTGTGGGCTCAGGAATGGGAGCTGGTTTGGGGGCCCAAAGCAGAAGCCGGTTTGGCTGTTTGGGCAGGGGGGTGGGAGGGCATTGGGGGCTGCGGGGGAAAGCGGAGGGTGGGCAGGGTGCACGGACCCTCCCTGGAGGTGGGGGTCTGGTCGCGTCGGACCCCAAAGTTCGGGAGGCCGGCGTGCCCCGGGCCAGACTCGAGGTCTGAGGTGGTCTCTGGGGGGGAAGGGTGCATTTCAGACCCCGCACGCCCTCTTGGAGCCCAGCTCTTCTTTGTATGCTGCTGAGAAGAGTTCTGAAGTACTTAATCATACAAACTAATTAATCGGTATTTCCACAGGGTACAGCGGTGATGTTTAATAGTAATATTCAAGTTCTGACAGCGACTGCTTTCCGACCTTGTCCAAAGCCCAGGCTGTTGCAAATAGCTGGAGCTGGTAAGGAGAAGGAGCCAAAATCAAGCGGAGCTTCGGTGCAGAGCTGGAGCTTCAGCTAGCCAGAACTGTGGCAAGGAGGAGCTGGAAGGAGATGGGGTGTCCGCTGCCTGGAGCGTGCGTTAGCCAGGGGCGAGGTTACCTGTGGCTGTAATGAGCGGGAGCGGCCGTGAGCTGGAGCGCCTGTTCGCCGGAGCATCCGTCGGCCGGGCTGCGCCGCCAGCAGGGCTGCAGAGCGGCCGGGCGCAGGCAGGGCTGTCCCCAGCAAGCGTCTCTGAGCAGCAGGGAGGCGAGCGGCCCTTCTGGCAGCGGGGAGCCTGGCCTCTTCCCTCGGGGATTAAATCCACGCCCTGCGCCTCTCCCTGCACGGAGGGTGTCTCCCGGTCCCCTTCCTGGGGGTGGAAGCGAGGTGGGGGTGGCCCGGCTCTCCTGGGGCAGCCCCGCTGCGAGGGGGCGCGGGCGAGGCGTCCGCACGAGGCGGCGGTGTCTCCCTGGTGCCTGGCAAAGGGGAGAGGGGCTGGTCGGCTGGAGCTCCCGGGGCGCACGGCCTGGCCCCGCAGGGCCCCTCTGGCAGAAGCCTCCCCTGTGCTTTCCCCGTTGGCTGGGTGTGACAAACAGGATCATTTTTTGCCTCCTCTTTTCCCAGTGTCACCTTCTGCGTCACGTGAAGAAAAGCCTGCGTGGTGGATCCCGCTTGCTGCTCGGGTAATGGCGCGTATGGGGCCGGGGGAGCGGGGAGAAACCTTTGTGAGTTCAGGGAGGCTACAGATGCTCCACATGAAACCCAGAGAAAAGGCAAACGTGCTGCCAGTGCCGAAAAGCTGATGAAAACTTGCCGTTAACAGAGCGTGCCTCGTTCCTGAATTGGTCCCTTGGCAGTTACGAATGTTTTCCTTTTGGGTAAAAGAATGAACTTTCATCTAGGAGAAATGAAGAGCTGCCTGTTGCCTTCTTCAGGGTCAAGTGTTTTCTTCTGTTTGTTCAGACTACTTTTATGGGCAAGTTGGGAAGAGCCTTTTATTTTTATATGCACAACTACCTTTTTAGTCATCTCTGGTGTCAGTAGAGTTGAGTAATTTTTGAGCACCTAGCTGCCAGTAGAAATATAATGAATGAAATGCGATGGAAACTGACATTTCAATTTGATTTGTATTCAGGTTTTTTTTTCATACGAGTGTTGATGGCATGCTGTGCTGTGCGTCAGTCCACATTCTGTTCCGTGGAGCCTTTGGTCTAGGAGTTTTATGTACCAAAAAAAAAGTTTGTCCTTCCAAAAAAGGACTAGTCATTCCTAGGCTTGAGGTGTAGACTGGGAGAGTCTCTGGAGCCCATGATCAGAATGACAGTGCTGCTGCTCTTTGTCTTCACTGGCGTTAATTTCCCCACTGCTCCGTGGTGGTTGGGAGCCCTGAGTCGTTGTTTTTTTTTCTGTCTCTAACACATTTTTTTTCCCCAAGGAGAGGCTACATTTAAAAGTGAATGAGTGTCCTGGTTTTGTCTGGGATAGAGTTAATTTTCTTCCTAGTAGCTGGTATAGTGCTGTGTTTTGGATTTGAGGATGAGGATAATGTTGATAACACGCTGATGTTCTAGTTGTTGCTAAGAAATGCTTACACTGGTCAAGGACTTCTGAGCTTCCCCTGCTCTGCCGGGCGCACGAGAAACTGGGAGGGGACACAGCCAAAAGCGTTGATGGAAACTGGCCCAAGGGCTATTCCATCCCATCTGGCGTCATGCTCAGCATAGAAACTGGGGGGAGTTGGCCGGGGGATAGGGATCGCTGCTGGGGGAGTGGCTGGGCATGGGTCGGCGGGTGGTGAGGGGTTGTATCGCTTGTTTTTTCCTGGGTTTTGTTCCTCTCTTGCTCTCTTGTTGTTTTCCTTCTCATGAGAATTCATTCTTCTTCTTTTGTTCCAATGCTTAAACTCTTCTTGTCTCAGGCCACGAGTTTTCTGACTTTTGCTCCTTGGATTCTTTCCCCCATCCCACTGGGGGGCGGGGGAGGGAGAGCGAGCTGCTGGGTGGTACTTAATTGCCGACCGGGGCTAAACCACAACAATTAGTTTCCTCCGAAACGTGTCAGTCACTAAACTTGAGTGATGTTTATTAAAACCACAAAAATGGCACCTGTCTTACAGACCTGGAGTCCTTCTGAACGTGTATTCATCCCACGCAAATGTCATTGGGCTACAGATCGTCTGCACTTTGCGCTTTGACGAGACAGCGTGCTGAGACAGGGCTGAGCTCTGAAAGAAAAAAGGTACAAGGTCATGGGGTTTTTGGTCTGTTTTTTTTTGTGGGGGGGCGCGTGCGTGTGTTTTAAAAAGAAGAGTGCGATGCTGAGTGGTGGCAGCCCGCAGAGCTCTCTTGCTGCCGGAGCTCTCCTTTTCTTCTCTTTCACTCCTCTTTCACGGCTGTAATGGTAATTTGGACAATTGTAGAGGAGCAGTTAAGTTAGTTGCCTGTGTCGATGTGCTGGTAGTCCCAGGAAGGTAAGTGCTTGAAGCAGTAGTGAATAACTTGGCTGCAAGTGGAATTTCCGAAGGAAGAAGAACAACGGGAAGCAAATAGCAAGTTACCAAACAATTTGCGTGGGTGAAAGACGTTGAAGTTTTATTGCCAAATGTTGTTGGGCAGTATGTTCCAAGTGGCTATTTTTGGTCAACGTGAATTTTCAGGAAGTTCAGGGTTGTGCGTGGCAAAACGTGTCCCTCTGTTTATGCATGCCGCTGTGTAAATGTCCAGCGGCAGGGCTGCTGTTCTCTGCTCTCCATGCTGCCACGGTAGCGCTGTGGTGTTTAGACCCGACAGAGGGCTTTAGGAAGGGAAGGGGAATGCCTGTTTTCCGTGAGGGCTATGAATGCTGACCCTTTTCTCCGCCGCTTTCCCGTGCGCGCGATGAAGCGGTTTTATTTTTCTCCCTTGTTCCTGGTCTAAATAGTTGTGAAGCTGTCGCTGCTGTGGGATTGCAAGTGGTGTTTCTAGGTTTTTGTGGGGTTCTAGTTACGGATCCCTTCTGCTGTGGGGAAGTGTCAAGATAAGGCTTTCAGTGTAAAGCTTCAGAAACTACATCCACTGAAATCAGGGGAGGTGGAACTGATGTTGCGCGTGCAGCTGTGCTCGCGGGGATGCTCGGTGGCCCCTCGTCAAAACAGCAAGGGGCGTGTGGCCATGCGGAGGGCTGTGCTCTGGGTCTGAGGGCGTGCCGTCTTTTTGCTGTTGGAAGACGGACTAGAGCGCGTGGCTGTGAAATGTCAGGACAGTCAAAAGCTGGGAGGGACCCTAGGCAGGTTTGGTGGCACAACTGCAGTGTGAGAAGGACTTGACCGTTTGGAGAAACGGCCTGCAAAAAATCATTCCTGTTTTGCAAGGAGGCAGTTCACAAGGACGGATGGGTTGCCGTGCTCTTTAACAGAAATGCTCACCTTGGGACGTATGGGGTGAGGAAGTCTTGACTGTACGTAGGCTTCGGAAACTGTACGTAGGTATGTGTGTGCGTCACCTGCGTGTATCTATGAAAGGGGTTCTAGTGAAACCAAAGGCGCCCGTGAGTCCAAAAAAGGCGCGGTTCTCTAAAAACTGCAAAAGCTCTAGCGGCCTGTGTCATCAACTGTAGCAAAGATGAAGCAAAACCCTTTTTCCTCCACTCAGTTGTAGTCTTCACCAAGCTTCACAAAAAAAGGAAGCTTTAGATTCCTACCCGGCATTATGCTACTAAAGGTTTTTTTTCCTCTCTCAGCAGAACGTCAGCTGCCACCATTTCGCCGTGGTCGCCCTTTCTTCTGCCAGGAAAGTACGAGACGGATGGAAAGGCTGCGTAGTGGTCTGCAAGTACACGGTACGCCTACGATGTGTGCCTGCGTTTTTCCTAAGGTACTCGTAGCGTGGACTTTAAAGGTAACACGAAGAATGTGCCAGCTCTCCTTCTATAGTATTTCTATGAAGTATTTCAACACAAATACTACAAATAGAATGAGGCGTGTTCTGGAGCATGCTGTCCTGGTTTTGGCTGGGATAGAGTTGATTTCCTTCCTAGTGGCTGGTGTAGTGCTGTGTTTTGGGTTTTAGTAATATTGATAACACGCCGACGTTTTGGCTGTTACTAAGCGGTATTTACACTTGTCAAGGACTTTTTTTCCCAGCTCCCCATGCTCTGGCAGGTGCCCAAGAAGCTGGGAGAGGGCACAGCCAGGATTGTTGATCCAAACTGACCAAAGGGCTATTCCATACCATATGACGTCATGCTCAGTATATAAAGCTGGGGAAGAAGAAGGAAGGGGGGGACATTCGGAGTGATGGCGTTTGTCTTCCCAAGTAACTGAAAAGAGCTAAAATCCCCAAAGACAAAAAGAAATGTGGTAAATATCTTGGTTGCTCAATGTTTCCTTTTAGTTTCCCTTTCACAAATAATTTAGCCTAGCTTGCCAGTATTGTTGGCCTTAAGTAAGGAAGCTTAGATAGTAGAATTGCTAACGAGCATTCTTTATTTGACCTAGTCATTAGAGTAAGAATGCTTTGCCTGTGTTAAATCCTTGGTTAGCTGAGAGAGTTGCAATGTAGATAGATAAAAAGGAATTCTCCAGGCCCTGTGTCCCTGGAAAGGGCTGATAAGGAGAAACTACACAAGAACCACCTGATTTTGGATATGCAAGGAAGGTATGAGTAAGACAAAGATGGACTGAGCATGCGTAAAGACAAAGTTCAGTCAGCGGTCAGAGTGATGAAGACTACTGACTTCCTCCAAGGACCACCAGAGGATCCCGAACGACCACCTAAGGACTTAAGTACGCATGCGTCAGGGACATTTGCATATATTAATGAGTTCCAAGAAATCTCATGTTTATATAAATTAATCTGATGAATATGTATATCTTGCAACAGATAACCTCTGCGATCTTGCTTGTTTGTCGGAGCACTTATGGTGGAGCGATCCCCAGTGCTGCCCAGCGCTGTAATAAAGGATGCCTGCTTAATAGTAACTCCGTTGCTATTGAGTTTGATTTCGGGAACACTCTGAAACTCCAATTCACCTGTTGGGAGATTTGGATTTTAAAGGGTAGTCTCCACGAATTTTGTTTCAGCTTTGGCGACCCAGTTGGGACCCTCTCTGTCTGGCTGCAGGAGCCCCTGAGTCGGAGACTCCCTTGGCCGGCCCCGGAGACTTCTCTGGAGGGACTCCCCAATTGAGTGGATCCATGCGGGGATAGACAAGGACCACTGGTAAGAAAGGCATTCTTTTTGAGTTTTGGGACCGGTCATTTGAAGCCACTCATAAGTCGCAGTTCATGAGAACCTCGCCGGTGGCATACAAATGGCATGTACGATTCGTACTGGCTGTTTGGTTGGTATGCTGCATGATTTGTATTGATCGTTTGGTTAGTACGGTCGTTTGTTTGTGCATTTGTATCTGATTTTGATTTACATATGCGTATGTGATATACGTATATGTCTGGCATACGCGTATTTGAAAATCTGTGATTACTCTGTGTTGACATTTACTATCTAGGGAGAGTAGTTGTTATGTGTAAGTGTTTGTGTTCCAGTTTTTGTTTTTGTCCTTGTGTTATATAAATTTAGAATGGGGAGCCAGCAAGGTGGAATTTTGAAAAAGAGTCCTTTGGGCTGCCTTATGGCTCACTGGAAAGCTATTGGGGAACCACCTGGAGGGAGTGTGAATCGTAAAACCTTGATAAAATATTGTAATCAGTGGTGGCTTTTATATAAGTTAGATAATGGAGAAAAAAGGCCTTTTGAAGGGAACTTTGAAGTATAACACTTTGTTGCAACTCATGTTATTTTTGCAGCAAGAAGGAAAATGAGATGAGGTGGTTTATGCAGATAGGTTTTTCACTCTGCGGAATCACCCTGAGTAGCAGAAAGAGTGTGGAATTAATTTGGCACCCCAGGACCCTGTGGTCTTGGCGATAGAAAAGGAGAGAAATAAGCAAAATGAGATATTGAAAAGGTGTTGTTCAGCGTGTAGCATTGGACAGAGATGTTCGAAAGTTGGTTGGCAGAATGAAAGGTTGTAGGATGGGGATGCAGTGTTTACAGGCTCTGGTGCTGGCTGGGACTCTGCCGGGAACAGTGGGTGAGAGCAGCTAGAGCTCAGGTACAGGCTCTGGTGCTGGCTGGGACTCTGCCGGGAACAGTGGACCAATCCTGGCTGCGACCCTAACCAGATGGGAACCAGGGATTTACTAGTGCGGTTCAGGGAATGGAATAAGAAATGCTGTCCCAAAATCAGTAACTAATATTTCTGTTTTTAGGACAGTCGGTTGATGATATTAGAAGGAAATGACAGAAAGTGCAAGGGGCAGATGCAAGGGACTTGGAAAGGTTATTGGAAACTGCTTGGCAAGTGTATCGGAATAGAGATAGTCAAAAGGAAAAACAAATGGGTAAAACAATTGCTAATGCTACAGTAGCTGCTTTGCGCACCGTAGAAGGTCAGATACCCCCTCGGAGCAACACCAATGAGGGGAGAGGAGTTATGAGAAGTGGTGCAAGTGCCCCACTTAGAGGGAAGAGAGGAAATCAACCCCTCTTGAAAGATCAGTGCGCCTATTGTAAACAACTGGGGCACTGGAAAAAAAAGATTGCCCGAGACTGGGCAAATCGGTGATGGTAGCCAACATGGAAGAAAATTGATGGGGACCAGGGGAATCTTCCCTAGCAGAACCCTTGGTAAAAATTCAGCTAGGGAAAGAAGAAAAAAAAAACCTGTAGAATTTTTAATAGATACAGGTGCCACATTTTCAGTATTAAATCAGACTTTATTGCCCGTGAGTAAACAAACTGTTAACATTGTGGGAGCAACAGGGCAGGTTGAGAGGGCTTTCTTTCTAAGACCATTGAAATTTAAAATTGGAAAAAGTGTAGGGATTCATAAATTCCTCCTCTACTTGCCTGAAGCTCCTAGACCACTTTTGGGAAGGGACTTATTAGAACAATTGAATGCTGAAATAAGATTTAAAGATGGGGAAATCGAATTTAAAATACCAGAAGAAAGCCACATTGAAATTTTAAGTTTGGCTCTCACTGAACCCCAAGTTAGAGAAGAAGAAATTATGCAGGAAATAAAAGACCAGGTATACCCAGGAGTATGGGCCTCGGGAATACCTGGAAAAGCTAAAAATGCAGAATTGGTTGTTGTTAAACTCAAAGAAGGAGCACGACCCATTAGGGTGAAACAATATCCTTTGAAATTGGAAGATAGACGAGGAGTGAAACGTATTATAGAAGAATTTATAAAATTCGGATTATTGACTGAATGCTCTTCAGAGTACAACACTCCCATTCTGCCTGTCAAAAGGCCTGATGGCAAAACCTACCGATTGGTGCAAGACCTACGGGCGATAAATCGGATAGTTGAAGATTTGCACCCGGTAGTGGCAAACCCATACACTTTATTGACCAGTTTAAAAGAAACCTATGAATGGTTCACAGTGCTAGATCTGAAAGATGCATTCTTTTGGCCCTTCACCTTGGCCCCTGAAAGCCGCAACTTTTTGCCTTTGAGTGGGAAAACCCTGATTCAGGACGGAAAACCCAACTAACCTGGACAGTGTTACCTCAAGGATTTAAGAATAGCCCCACAATTTTTGGAAATCGATTGGCTAAAGAATTAGGGGTCTGGGAAAGGCCTCCAGGAAATGGTACCCTTTTGCAATATGTGGATGATATTCTGATAGGTACAGAAAAAGAAGAAGAATGTAAGGAATGGACTGTGAGTTTGTTAAATTTTCTTGGACTAAGTGGTTATCGAGTATCGTTGCAGAAAGTCCAGATCTTGAAAAAAGAAGTAATCTACTTGGGATTTGTGATTTCTAAAGGACAGAGACAGCTCGGGAATGACCGAAAAGAAGCCATCTGCAGGACCCCAGAACCGACCACAGTAAAAGAGCTGCGAACCTTTCTGGGAATGACAGGTTGGTGTCGATTATGGATTTATAATTATGGACTTTTAGTTAAACCCTTGTACGAACTGTTGAAAAATAGTCAGACACAGTTAACGTGGACTGATGAAGCCAAGAGGGCGTTCAAAGAATTGAAATTGGAATTAATGAGAGCTCCAGCTTTGGGCCTGCCAGGCATAACAAAGCCCTTCTGGTTGTTCTCATATGAGAGACAAGGAGTGGCTTTGGGAATTCTAGCCCAGAGGCTGGGTCCTTATAAACGAGCAGTAGCATATTTTTCCAAACAATTGGATGAGGTAAGTAAAGGATGGCCGGGATGCCTTCGGGCAGTTGCCGCTGTTGTTTTGATCATTCAAGAAGCTCGAAAATTTACCTTGGGACAAAAGATGGTTGTGCATACTTCCCATGCTGTAACTTCCGTTTTGGAACAGAAAGGAGGACATTGGCTGTCACCATCAAGGTTTCTGAAGTATCAAGCAGTCCTGATGGAACAGGACGATATTGAAATCGTTACACCTGCTGTAATTAACCCCGCTTCTTTTCTAAGTAATAAGCAGGAAATGAAGACTGTTGTACATGATTGTATAGAAACCATTGAGACCGTATACGCAAGCAGGCCTGACCTGAAGGATGAGCCACTGGAAGAAGCTGACCACACTTGGTATACCGACGGGAGTAGTTTTGTAAAGAATGGAGTTCGAATGGCAGGGTATGCTGTGACCACCACGGATCAGGTGGTGGAAGCAAAGTCACTCCCTAAAGGCACATCTGCACAACGAGCCGAAATAGTTGCCTTAGCGAGAGCACCGGAGCTTGCCAAAGGATTGCGCGTGAATATATGGACAGATTCAAAATATGCCTTTGGCGTAGTGCATGCTCACGGAGCAATTTGGAAGGAGCGAGGACTCTTAACCGCTCAAGGGAAAGGTATAAAACACGCTGATATAATACTGTGACTTTTAGAAGCTGTGCAACTTCCGTCAGCAGTGGCGATTATGCACTGCAAAGGACATCAGAAAGGTAACACTGACAGGGAAGTGGGAAATAAGTTGGCTGATTACGAAGCAAGGCAAGCAGCGGAACAAGGTGATGAGACACTAAGTTTAATTCCTGAAAAATCTTTGCCACTACCTGAATCATCTGAATACGATGAAAAGGATCAGAAGTTAATTACTGACTTGGAGGCTAAAATTGGCCTATCAGGATGGGCAGTGTTAAAAGATAACAGGATAATGATTCCCTTTAGACTACTGTGGGCACTGACAAAGACTGAACATGATAAAACTCACTGGGGAACTGAAGCTCTGTATAACTCTCTCACTAAGCAGATAGTGGCTAGAAATTTGTTTCAAACTGTGAAAAGTGTGGTTGATAGGTGTGAGACATGTTTGAAAAATAACCCAAAGGTAGAAAATCGTGTAAAATTTGGAAGCGTAGGCAAAGGAAATGTTCCAGGTCAAAACTGGCAAATAGACTTTTTGGAGCTCCCTAGAGAAGGGGGGTATAGGTATCTGTTGGTGTTAACCGATACCTACTCTGGATGGCCTGAAGCTTTCCCTTGCAGAACAAATAAAGCTCGAGAAGTAACAAAAGTTTTATTAAGAGAAATTATTCCTAGGTTTGGAGTGCCAGAAGTGATCTCCTCTGACAGAGGGCCACACTTCGTGTCACAGGTAGTTCAGCAAGCTAGTAAGTTTTTAGAAATTAATTGGAAATTGCATACAGCCTACCGCCCACAAGCAAGTGGACAGGTAGAGAAAATGAAAAACACAATTGAGCAAAATTTGTCAGGAAACCAACTTGAGATGGGATCAGGCCCTCCCAATTGTATTATTGAGACTTCGAACTAAACCAAGGACTAAAGAGAAACTGAGTCCCTTTGAGATTTTATATGGGAGACCATTTCAAACCAGATATCGAGGGCAAGATCTCACCCAAGCAAGGGAAATTAGCTTACAGCAATGTTTAATTAGTAGTAGTATCTACCAGAGCATGGGGTTTAGATTCTCCAGTGCACTTGTTTAAACCTGGGGATTGGGTTTATGTTAAAATATTTCAGGTGATCCTCTTGAAGAGAAATGGAGTGGCCCTTTTCAAGTTCTGCTCACAACCTACACTGCAGTTAAGCTTGAGAAGCACGCTGCGTGGATCCACTATTCGAGAATTAAGAAAGCACCTCCTGGACCATGGAAATCTCAGCCTACGGGACCAACGTCCGTAAGATTGACCCAAAATTAGTTTTACTGATGCTGCTATGCGCTTGTTTACTAGCGTGTATGCTAACAATTTAATGTTAGAGCTCATTCAAGGATTTGGTAAAATGCGAAATTTGACAAGCGTAACTGCTTGCCTCCCAGTTCCTCAATTTGCAGGCCAACCTATCCCATGGGGAATCATACCCGTGAATATGACAATGCTAAAACTTTTAATTTAGAACCTTTGTAAAAGAATTTACAAAGTTTAAAGAAAAGGGGGGAATGAAAAGAGCTAAAATCCCCAAAGACAAAAAGAAATGTTGTCAATATCTTGGTTGCTCTATGTTTCCTTTTAGTTTCCCTTTCACAAATAATTTGGCCTAGCTTGCCAGTATTGTTGGCCTTAAGTAAGGAAGCTTAGATAGTAGAATTGCTAACGAGCATTCTTTATTTGACCTAGTCATTAGAGTAAGAATGCTTTGCCTGTGTTAAATCCTTGGTTAGCTGAGAGAGTTGCAATGTAGATAGATAAAAAGGAATTCTCCAGGCCCTGTGTCCCTGGAAAGGGCTGATAAGGAGAAACTACACAAGAACCACCTGATTTTGGATATGCAAGGAAGGTATGAGTAAGACAAAGATGGACTGAGCATGCGTAAAGACAAAGTTCAGTCAGCGGTCAGAGTGATGAAGACTACTGACTTCCTCCAAGGACCACCAGAGGATCCCTAACGACCACCTAAGGACTTAAGTACGCATGCGTCAGGGACATTTGCGTATATTAATGAGTTCCAAGAAATCTCATGTTTATATAAATTAATCTTATGAATATGTATATCTTGCAACATATAACCTCTGCAATCTTGCTTGTTTGTCGGAGCACTTATGGTGGAGCGATCCCCAGTGCTGCCCAGCGCTGTAATAAAGGATGCCTGCTTAATAGTAACTCCGTTGCTATTGAGTTTGATTTCGGGAACACTCTGAAACTCCAATTCACCTGTTGGGAGATTTGGATTTTAAAGGGTAGTCTCCACGAATTTTGTTTCATAACCATTACGCGTGAGGGAGCCCTGCTTTCCTGGAGATGGCTGAACACCTGCCTGCCCATGGGAAGGAGTGAATGAATTCCTTGCTTCGCTTTGCTCGCGCGTGCGGCTTTTGCGTTCCCTATTAAACTGTCCTTATCTCAACCCACGAGTGTTCTCACTTTTACTCTTCCGATTCTCTTCCCCATCCCACCACGGGGGGAGTGAGCGAGCGAGCGAGCGGCTGTGTGGTGCTTAGTTGCCGTCTGGGGCTAAACCACGACAATGCCTACGCAAAGCCAACTTCTGTCCGTTTCTTTTCTCTTCCTGAAAGCGTAATCTTCTGTTTCTGTGCGCTTACTGTTAAATGATACTGTGAAAATAATTTTGTACTACAAGAGGAAAGAAACTGTTGGGAAGAGTTCAGCTGTTCAGAAGGAAGAGCCTTTGTTTTCATGGTAAAAGCTTTCTGTAAAATGCTTTTTCAGTCAGTAAGTTTTTGAAATATCTTCTAGCAGTACTTGAAAAACCTTGCTGCGATCCTAGCGTCCGTACTAAAAGCCGTCAAGGTCAAAGAAGAGACGTGGACAAAACGGGAGAAATGGGCGTTGCTTCCGTGTGTTTTCCAGGCTTTCCCGAGAAGCATTAGCAGCCTTGTAAGTACCGCCAGTGAGTCCTGATGTGGTTTTGGTGAGTTACTGCTTCAATAAGGTCCTTTTTCCGGAAGCTACGGTGTGTAATTTTTGGCTTCAGTTGGAAAGAGATTTTCCCGACTGGAAATCCTTCTCATTCAGAGAAGTTGCATTTGATGAACTTCCCATTGGAGCGGCTGTACGTGCCAGCAGAAGTCATCAGCAACAAGACTTTTCACTCTCTTGAAAAACAAAAAAAAAGTCAATTGCCTTCCAAGGGCCCAAGCCCAGCACGTCTTCCAAAAGCTGATGGCATCGCTGGTCTTTGGTTCTCAGTTGTAACAGCCGAGGTATGTTAAAAAGCCGTTCCTCCGCGTGCTTCAGTACAGCCAAAAGCATTAGCAAATCTGCCAGTCCCTTTTGGTAGCCTGATGCGTTGCAGCGCTGGGGATTTGATTTCTGTGTGGCTGCCCCCCCCCCAGTGAAACCATCTGTGGGATCTCTTATGTCACTGACTTTTCTATCATAACTGAAACTTTAAACAGAAGCTAAAATTGTGTCATTTACAAAGTGAATGGCACTGTTTAAACTGTGACTGCCCAATAGCTGTGGCATACAACTTACGAGGTGTATTTCAGCAGTTGGGTATTTGTTCTCCATGTTTCAAGAGAGAGGCAACGGAATGTTATGGGTTTTTCCCCAATATTTTGACGGCGTGCTCTGCAGTGCTTTATTTCTGCCTCTCGTTCCATGGCGCGTTTCCCCGGCGCTTCAGCGGCGTCTCTCTTGGGCAGCGTGGCTGGGCAGATGTCCCTCCTAGTTACATAGCACACGACCCACCCCCCAGTCCCATTATAACCGTGCATTTTGGAGAGAGATGATGTAATGGTATCCCAGCTGTGCAAGTTAAATGAATGCAAAAGGAAACTGAAATGCTTTTATCGTGTACGTGGTGTTGTTGGATGTATATAAACATACGCCCACCTTGTTAGTGTAGAGTGAATTACTGAGATTTGTCCTTTATTTTCCATGTTACTCTCTAAAGTTTTACACTTCCCTTTCAGCTTTCTTGACCGAGCAAGCGAGACGTGCAGCAGCAGCGCGAGGGCAGCAGCCGTTGTGGTGGATCCCTAAGCGTAGGTTCTGATGAGGGTCCGACCTTGTCCTGCAGCCTCACGGGGTTGTCTCCCTGCAGCAGTGCTGGAAGGAAGGGATGAGACATTTTCCAAGAGCAGCAAGAGCGTTCACTTTTAGGTGAAGAAGGTGTTGAAAATCCTATCCCTTGGTCTTAATAGTGATTTGAAGCGTTGCAGTCCCTGTAGCTGTTAAAGCATGCCCTGTATCTCGAGCGGAGCTGTTTCCCTAGAATCCTCCTTCAGCTCAGCTGCTCTCCTATCCCTTATTCTGACTGAATGCCTGTACTTTCTGCTGTGCTGTTTTTTTCATGTGCTGAAATGGAATTTGGGGTTTTTGTTTTGCAGCGGTCTTGCCGTAAGCGTCCGGTGGTGCTCCCTAGGTCCCCCCGGCCAGGTTTCCCTGCGGGTCGTTAGGCATGCTGAGGGTCAGGGGCCAGCCCTGTGGCTGGAGGCTCCTGGCTCTGTCTCCAGTGGGTGCCCCCCAGGTGCGGCAGCGAGGGCTGTCTGGTGGGGAGAGCCCGGGGCCGTTAGTTGCCCTGGGGAGCCCGTCGCAGCGCGGGAACGGAGGGGGAAGATGGCGGAGCAGAGGCCGAGCAAGAGCGGTGGCACCGTCGTCGGGCGCGCTCCCCTATGCCGTGGGGCGTCTGCCAGGCTGCGGGACAGGGGCTGGGGGGGCTGCAAGCGCCTGGGGGGCTGCCCCCCCTTTATTTTTCTAGCGGAGCTCCCTTTTTTTGGTGGGGCGTGTACATATGTAAAGGGCCTGCTGAAAGTAAGGAGCTGGCAGTTGGGGCAGTTTCCCTTGTTTTGTTTGTCTTTTGGGGGTGACTAAGAAGGGGGGAGGCTGGGGAGTGATGATGTCATTTGGGGCACCCCAGTGGCACTGGGGGGGGACGATGATGACGTGGCAGAGGAGCAGGTTGAGTGAGGGGATGGGGGGGGTCACGGGACAGGTCACCCCCCTGCCCCGCCCTGAAAGGGGGGTGAGAGCCCCAAAATGCCTGAGAATTCGTGGGGGAGGGATTAAATAATTAAAAACTAAATATGGGTGTAGGGATTGAAGTAGAGAAAAATCTCTTTTATATATATATTGAAAAATTTTATTTAAATATATATATGTAAAAAGATTTTAAAAGAAACCCCTCTGTCTACTCTATTGTATAAAGGATTTTAGAATACGAACAAATCTCGATAGAGACATACAGGGTGATAAAATAGAAAAATAACTTATATATAGGAATTTAAAAAAGGAGTTTAAAATGCATAGGAAGATGATGTATATGCAGAAAGTTAAAATGGCAACAAGACCGACAGAGCTCTCCCCAGCTGCGGTACCGACTGCTGGGCACCGGGTGGCAGCAGCGAGCGCACGCACACACACGCGGCACCGCGCATGCGCGGCTCCCAGGCTGCAGTACCGACCTCTGGTCACGTGGCGGCAGTAGAGAGCACAAAACAAATGCTTCAGCGCGCATGCGCGGCTCCCCATCTGCAGTACCGACGTTTGTCCACAGGGCGGCAGCACGGACTACCTGAAAACGCGCAACTGCGCATGAGCAGCGACACAGTTGCAGTACCGAGGTTTGGTCACCGGGAGACAGCAGCGAGCACAAAACAAACTCGGCATTACGCATGCGCGGCTCCCTACCTGCAGTACCAGCTCTTGGCCACACGGCGGCAGCAGCGAGCGCGGGAAAATGTGCCACTGCGCATGCGCGGCTCCCTAGCTGCAGTACCGGCTTTTGGCCACACAGCGGCAGCAGCGAGCGCGGGAAAATGTACCACTGCGCATGCGCGGCTCCCTAGCTGCAGTACCGGCTTTTGGCCACACAGCGGCAGCAGCGAGCGTGGAAAATGTACCACTGCGCATGCGCGGCACCGTATAGCTGCAGTACCGGTTACCGGACACACAGCGGCAGCAGCGAGCGCGGGAAAATATGCCACTACGCATGCGCGGCACCCTATAGCTGCAATACCGGTTATCGGACACACAGCGGCAGCAGCGAGCTCGGGAAAATGTGCCACTGCGCATGCGCGGATCCCTAGCTGCAGTACCGGCTTTTGGCCACACGGCGGCAGCAGCGAGCTCGGGAAAATGTGCCACTGCGCATGCGCGGCTCCCTAGCTGCAGTACCGGCTTTTGGCCACACGGCGGCAGCAGCGAGCTCGTGAAAACGAGCCACTGCGCATGCGCGGCTCCCTAGCTGCAGTACCGGCTTTTGGCCACACAGCGGCAGCAGCGAGCGCGGGAAAATGTGCCACTGCGCATGCGCGGCACCCTATAGCTGCAATACCGGTTATCGGACACACAGCGGCAGCAGCGAGCTCGGGAAAATGTGCCACTGCGCATGCGCGGCACCCTATAGCTGCAATACCGGTTATCGGACACACAGCGGCAGCAGCGAGCGCGGGAAAATGTGCCACTGCGCAGGCGCGGCACCCTATAGCTGCAATACCGGTTATCGGACACACAGCGGCAGCAGCGAGCTCGGGGAAATGTGCCACTGCGCATGCGCGTCTCCCTAGCTGCAGTACCGGCTTTTGGCCACAAAGCGGCAGCAGCGAGCGTGGGAAAAATGTGCCACTGCGCATGCGCGGCTCCCTAGCTGCAGTACCGGATTTTGGCCACACAGCGGCAGCAGCGAGCGTTGAAAAATGTGCCACTGCGCATGCGCGGCTCCCTAGCTGCAGTACCGGCTTTTGGCCACACGGCGGCAGCAGCGAGCTCGGGAAAATGTGCCACTGCGCATGCGCGGCTCCCTAGCTGCAGTACCGGCTTTTGGCCACACGGCGGCAGCAGCGAGCTCGGGAAAATGTGCCACTGCGCATGCGCGGCTCCCTAGATGCAGTACCGGCTTTTGGCCACACGGCGGCAGCAGCGAGCTCGGGAAAATGTGCCACTGCGCATGCGCGGCTCCCTAGCTGCAGTACCGGATTTTGGCCACAGAGCGGCAGCAGCGAGCTCGGGAAAATGTGCCACTGCGCATGCGCGGCTCCCTAGCTGCAGTACCGGCTTTTGCCCACACAGCGGCAGCAGCGAGCGCGGGAAAATGTGCCACTGCGCATGCGCGGCACCCTATAGCTGCAATACCGGCTTTTGGCCACACGGCGGCAGCAGCGAGCTCGGGAAAATGTGCCACTGCGCATGCGCGGCTCCCTAGCTGCAGTACCGGCTTTTGGCCACACAGCGGCAGCAGCGAGCGCGGAAAATGTACCACTGCGCATGCACGGCACCCTATAGCTGCAGTACCGGTTATCGGACACACAGCGGCAGCAGCGAGCGCGGGAAAATGTGCCTCTGCGCATGCGCGGCACCCTATAGCTGCAATACCGGTTATCGGACACACAGCGGCAGCAGCGAGCGCGGGAAAATGTGCCACTGCGCATGCGCAGCACCCTATAGCTGCAATACCGCTTATCGGACACACAGCGGCAGCAGCGAGCTCGGGAAAATGTGCCACTGTGCATGCGCGGCTCCCTAGCTGCAGTACCGGCCTTTGCCCACACAGCGGCAGCAGCGAGCGCGGGAACATGTGCCACTGCGCATGCGCGCCTCCCCAGGGCGGGCCGGTCAGAAGCCGGAACTGCAGCTCGGCACCGCCCATGCGTGCGCGCGCACAAGCGGAGCTGTAATCCCGGAGGGAAGCTCTCGCATCCGGCTCTGCTCTCACACACTGGCGCTCATCAGCAGGTAAAAATTCTGCGCTTCGCTTTGACATTGTCCTCTAAGGGAAAGCTCTGGGTCTGGATGTCGCTTGCTTATTTGCTGTGGAGTATTTGTGTTTTTCAGCAATCGTTCCAAATAGAACTGGGTGGGTTGGGCAGGGCAGAGTCAGGGTCTTTGCAGGGACCTGGGAAGTAAAGTCTTGAACACAGAAAAGCTTAAAGCATTTGCTGTACAGAAGGTTTCTCTGTACCCACTACATCTTATACTGCTTATTAGCAGTGACTGATGTTTGTAGGAGTACCGTGTGGAAGTGTGAACGTTCATTACTGCACTAAAACTGCTTTGGTTCTGTGTAGAAAGTAGAGGAACTACAAAACAACATCGTGTGTCGTGTGTCCCCCCCCCCCTTTTTTTTTTTTTTTGTTAAACATACCGTGTTTGCAGGGCCTTAGCTTTCTATTGCCAGACTGGCAAAGCTTCCCAAGCTCTGTTCCCCCGCAGTCACCACAAGTCTCCAATAGTTGCCAGGATGGTGAGTTAGTTTTGGGCTTCTAGCCCTCCACTCTGCCATTGTTTTAGTCAGATCCTGCATTCCGCTCAGTTAAAGACTCACGAGAATTGCTTAACATTTGCATTTGGAAGTCATGCTTCAAACAATGAATTTGCAACAAATGGGTTTTTTTGACACTAGTCAATGAACTCCTGTAATACTGCAGCAAAAGGACATTTTTACTGGTTGTTGAATCTCAGAGTGATAACATAGGCATCCCTGTTGGAGCCCTTACCGCAACCACTGCAATGTTTGTTTACACCCTGCTCGGTTCTTTTGTAAAGGTGCGAAGCTGTGGGAGGTGCGTTATTCCCAAGGTGCTACGGCGCCGATGCTCTGGCTGTCGGCAGGAATGGGCAAAGCGGAAGGCTGTGTGGCTAGGGGAGAGTGGCGTGGACGTGCGACTGCTCTCTCTGTTGCACCAGAATTTCGACGGCTGGGTTGGGCTGCTAAATCGATGGAACGACTGGAAGAAACTTCAGAAAAGTGAGTGAGTACTCTCCTTATCTTTATCTTTTAAAGCAGTCTTTCTACAGACCCCTGTCCATGGCTTAGCTATTTGATTGGCGTGAAACAGACCCAGAATTTTGCTTTAAGCAGTGTTCTGATTCACTGAAATTCCCCGTAGGTAGAGAGCAAGAATTACAAATGTAGCTTGGTGGTTGAAGTTCTCGGGGTTTCTGTGAAAGCTAACTTGCCAGAATGAGTAGGAAGCAGCCTCAATTCCAGTAGAGATACTGTATGAAAGGTCCTTTTCTTGACAGGAAGAGAGCTTCACGAAACGTCAGCACGGTTTGCCGTAGGGCCTCCGACATACTTGTTCAGTCATGAAACATTTTGAAACATTTGAAACATTTGCCTTGCGAGGACAAGGGCTGTCTCCTGGTAGGCAACTGAATTCTGTGACTGATTCCACCGCTCCGCCCGGGGAACCTGAAGGAGGCAGTCCCTAGGCCAATGCAATCTAAAATGGGGGTCGTTTTAGTTTTTTTTAATCGTTTCTTAGGGATATGAGGCTTGTGTGGGTGTTTAGCTTGCCCTGTTCTTTCTGTTCCTAATTCTGAACCCACTGACTGGCATAAAAGAACGGTCGTGTTGTAGTCTGACGGTGTCGTCTCCCAGGAGCTGGTGGAAGGCCAGGGCTTACGTAAAGCTGATAAGGAGGATGCGGGCTGGAAAGCGGAACGTCTAAACGAGAATTACGGTCCTTGGGAGAGAAGCACGTCCTGAAGAAATAGGTAAGCTAATTAAAATGTTTTGGGAACCATCCGAAACAACTAGTAGGAGCGTGATAAGAAGGACCCTCCCGCAAACTGTCCTCATTATAATCCTAAAAGTCACACCCCTCGAGCTAGAGACCCCGGCCCGAGCAGAGAGCCCTCACCTCTGAGCGTGCGCAGCATATTAAAGTAGTGCTGTAGCTTTAAGTTGAAATAAGAGAAATGTAGACCAATAGAAAACTGCTTTGTGTAATTACTTACGCTTATGCATATGCGTAGCTAGCCTGTATAAATACTGTACTTGTATGAGCGAACTTTGTGCTAGCTTTGTGGAGCTACCGCCTAGCGCCCATCTCTGCGCAGACATGCCATAAAAATACCTCTGCCCTGTGTGTATATGGGCGTCCCGCACACGGGGTAAACGACCTCACACTTGTGGGCTAACAGTTTTGACACTCCAGGTGGGACCGAGCTGACAGCCTCGCCCGGTTCGTCTTGCCGCATCCGACAGGGAGAAGAGGCCTGAGCGGACTCCAGCGCGCACCGACCCGTCGATCGGGGACTCCTTCAGCTCCTCTCCTGCGGTCGGGCGGTAAGCGACACAACGGTGCAATGTTCCTGAAAAGAGGTATTTTTTGGGGATAGGAGAAAAGGGGGTAGGGGCAAGATGTCTCGGGAAGCAGGCGGCCTCTGTTCTGTTCTGGGCTCTGCATAAGACGCACCGGGAAAGACAGGTGGCAGTAGCGTAGTTCTGTTTGTTTCTCCACGCTGTCCTGTTCTGAGTAACGAAGGGAGACGTCCCTCGTTCTGGTTAGTGTAGAAATGCTGGGTTTTTCGGTACCGATATGGGCTCTGCTGCTTCCCAGGAGGCACCCCTTTGCTCTCCTCTAGGATGCATCCTGAAGCATTGCAATAAATTTGGGGGAGATGCCATGACTAAAAATCAGCTATCAGAAAGCGATAGTTCGAGCTCCCCTCAGACAGGCTGTAGGGCCTGAAGGAACACCGGTGTCCGTACACGTACCTTTTACTGCTTCTGATTTATTAAACTGCAAACAGGTAGTCGGATCCTATCGAAACAATCCAGAAGGAATGTATAGTACTGTTAGTCACAACTCCTAGTCCTAACTGGGCAGATGTACAGGCTCTCCTAGAATATTTGTTTACCACCGAGGAGAGGAGAAGAATTTTAGAGAAGGCCAGAGAGGGACTGATCCAACAATGTGTGTGTGGGGGTGGGTGCCTAATACCGATATGTACCTCCCGAAAGAGGATCCGGAGTGGGATCCAAACACAAGTGTGTGGCATTACAGAGGGTAAAGGAATATCAGAAGTTAATTTTGTATGGGATTCAACACGGAGTGCAAAAGCCCAACAATTTATCTAAACTATCTGAAGTAAGGCAGGGGGATAAGGAAACCCCATCAGCCTTCTCTGAGAGATTGTGTGAAGTAGCTCGAAAACGGACAGATCTGGATCCGGAAGATGATAGCAATTCAAAGTTATTTAACACGCTGTTTATTGGTCAAGCAGCAGCAGATATAAGAAAGAGATGACAAAAGGCAGAGGGCGAGGATGGCATGACAATCTCACAGTTCTTCTCAATGGCATATAAGGTCTGTAATAATCGGGAGGAAACAGAAGAGAAGGAGAAGCGGGGACGAGTAACGCCGCAAGCTTCTTTGTTGGCTGCCTTGACGGAAACACAAGAAAAAGGGAGAGAAAATACACGAGGTGAATTTTGTGGGCGAGGAAGGGGCCGTAGAAATAATAGTAGAAATGGTTATGACGTTCCCCTGGGAATGAATCGGCGTGCACATTGTAAGCAAGAGGGCCGTTGGAAAAAAGATTGTCCGTGCCGTCTGAGTAATGGGGAAAGAGAGACAGAAGAAGCCCTTGGAGTCATGCCGGAGATTGGGTTGGACTGAAGGGGGGCCGGAGGAATCTATGACAGTTTCCCCAGATGATCCTCTGGTTCCAGTCAAGCTGGGGAATGAAAGAATAGATTTTTTTAATTGATAGTGGAGCCACGCATGCTGTAGTAAGTAGTTGTAGGGGACCCTTAAGGTGAACTAAAATAAGCGTTGTTGGTGCAAGAGGGAAAAAGACTTTAAGGCTGTTTTTACAAGCTATGGAATGTTCCATTTTGGAAGCACTAAATTAACTCCTGAATTCCTTTAGATGCCAGAATGCCCCCTACCATTGCTTGGGTGGGATTTACTTGTAAACTGAATGCACAACTAAGTTCTTCTGAAGACTCTGTTCAGTTGACTCTGTTCAGCCCGCAGGGGACCTCTCCTGTTTGTGCTGGACGCCAGCCTGAACGGGACCTCTCCTGTTTGTGCTGGACGCCAGCCTGAACGGGACCTCTCCTGTTTGTGCTGGATGCCAGGCCGCAGGGGACGTCGCCTGTTTGTGGCGGACGCCAGCCCGCAGGGCACCTTGCCTGTTTGTGGCAGATGCCAGCCTGAACGGGACCTCGCCTGTTTGGGGCACACCGATGGCAGGCGCTGTCGCCAAAAGGCAAAGCAGGGTCATAGCAGAGTTTTCCATTTCTGGGGATGGGCTCAGCCGTCTCCTGCACAAACTTCTGTTATGTAGCAACGGGGATGGTAGCTTTCTTCTGTTTTCTTGAAGAACAAGAGGATGATGGAGCACGTGACAAGAGCATGATCTTTTTCTCTTCCTTTGGCAGTACAGGCACCCAAGGCCAGCCCGCATCCAAGGAACAGCACGGGGATATCCGTGTCGACCATCAGCAGAGGAAGGAAGCTTCTTTTGGAGGCTGAGGTGATGAAGCAGAGTCCTTAATTGTTCTGTTGGATTTTCAGCATGGGTGCGGGGAGGGCCTGGGACATGCAAAACGTGGTCCCGGACAGGGAAGCTGTTTATTAGCTGTCTATGAGAGCTATCATGGACACCACCGGACTGGCATCCTGTAAGGATGGTTTCACGTGTTTTCTTGTTTAGGGGCCAACCTTGGCTTTGGGCTGTAAACTCAAGTCTGCCAGGCCGGTGCCAGCTTGGCAGCAGCATCTGCCCACGGCAGCACCAGCTTGGTGGTGGTGTGTGCCCATGCCTGTGCCAGGTTGCTGGTTGTGTCTGGCTTGTGAGGGTTGGGGTAATTGGCCCCCTGTTCCCCATGGGCTCCAGCTGTGGCCTGGGGCAGCACAGGTGGGACCCATGAGGTGAGGATGGGGCTGGGCCCAGGGTTTAAAAAGGGCTGAGGATGGGGCTGGCCCTGCTGTGCCAAGGGGGCTGCCTAGGCATGCCTGCCTGCCTGCCTGCCTGCGGGAGCTGGCTGAGGAGTGAAATGAAGGGGCTTCCCCAGGCAGCTGCCTCCAGCAAGGAACAGCCGGTCCCCACAGCCGGGACGGATCCGTCCCGGACAGAGTGCACCACCAGCACGTGGTGCCGGGAGCTCGGTGCCCCCATCGGCCGTGCGCATGAGCCACCGTGTCTCTGGGCAGCCTCTTGGGAGAGGAGCATCGAGGCACCCGGGCGGGCGAGGCAGCCGGCACTGTGGAGGAGGAAGGGGCAGAGGCCGAGAGAGAGAAGCCTCGGGGCGCCGAAGGTCTCCCGGCGACGCCGGGAGCTGCGGTGAGTCGCGCATCCCTCGCGTGTGTCCAGGCCTCTCTCTGCCGTGCTTCTCCAGACCTCTGCCTGCCTCCTTGCCTGCACCTGCCTCTGTCTCCCTTTCAGGCTGTTTGGCTCCCCAAAGCTTTTTGCCCGTCTGCTAGCACTGCCCTCCACACCGTCGCCTTCTCCATTGCCTTTCTATGCCTCTCCCTTTCCAGCTCCCCACCTGCTATTATTTCACCCTTCCCACACTGCCTTCTTCCATATTGCTGGGGAAAATGGCATTTCTAGGTCTCCCTCTACGCAGTGACCTGTCTCTCTTTTCAGTGACTCCCTCTGCTCTGCACCCTGTCTTCTTTTTTCTAGTAAGCTGTCCCTATTTTTCAATTTTTTACTCTCATAATTCTTTTCTTTTTGAAATTTTGTTTCTAGGTGTACTCTTACTTTGTTTTCTGTCTCTCTTTTTTTTATTTTTTCCTGTTTCCTGTATCCTGGTGCTTTCCAAATTTTCATTCTGTGTCTACTTTTGTCAAGATGTCTCTCCCTGTTTAATTGTTTCCTGTCTGTCCTGTAGCCCGTTGCTTTTAACTTGTCTTTCCTCGTCTATCTTTATCCAGTTTGCTGTCCTCCTTTTTTAATTCGTTCTAGTCTGTCCTGTACCCAGTTGCCTTTAAGATTTTCTTTCTATGTCTCCGTCTACTTAGGTTTTTTGCTATTTTTTAATTTTTTCTCTCTTAATATCTTTGGAATTGAAAAAACTTTTGAATTTTTGTTTCTGTGTTCACTTCTATGTATTTTTTCCTGTCTCTCTTGTTTGTTTTTTCCTATCTGCGCTGTATATTGTGACTTTTAAAATGTTTTTTCTGTCTACTTTTACCCAGACGTCTAACCCTATTTCTTTATTATTTCCAGACTTTCCTGTGTCACGTTGCTTTTGACGTTTTTTCTATATGTGCTTGTATCCAGTTCGCTGTCTGTATTTTCTGTTTCATGCTCGTCTGTGCCATAGCCTGTGTCCTGGTTTCCTCTGGGACAGAGTTAATTTTCTTCCTAGCAGCTGGTAGAGTGCTGTGTTTTGGATTTTAGGATGAGAATAATGTTGATAACACGCTGATGTTTGGGCTGTTGCTAAGCGGTGTTTACACTGCTCAAGGACTTTTTCAGCTTCCCATGCTCTGGCAGGTGCACAAGAAATGGGAGGGGGCACAGCCAGGATAGTTGATCCAAACTGACCAAAGGGCTGTTCCATACCATACGATGTCATGCCCCGTATATAAACTGGGGGGAGTTGGCGGGGGGGTAAGGGTCGCTGCTGGGGGACTGGCTGGGCATCGGTTGGCGGGTGGTGAGCGGTTGTATCTTTTTTTTATTTTCCCTCCCTTGGGTTTTGTCGTCATCGTCGTCCCCCGCCCCCCCTCGTTGTTTTCCTCCTCATTACAATTCATTATTACTATTACTATTATTTAGTTCCAATTATTAAACTGTTCTTATCTCAACCCACAAGTTTTCTTGTGCTCTTCCGATTCTCTCCCCCATCCCACCGGGGGTGAGTGAGCGAGCGGCTGCGTGGTGCTTAGCTGCCGGCTGGGGCTAAACCGTGACGCCCTGTCACTTTTTAAATTTTGTTTCTGTGTCTTTGGTTATTTAGTTTGCTGTCCCTATATTTTATTGTTTTCTTCCTTTAAGGCCTTTGACTTTCAAATTTTTTCTATGCCTACTTTTATCTAGTTTGCTATCCCTATTTTGAAATGTTTTCTCCTCTGCCTCGGACCCTTTTGCTTTTTCAATTTTCTTGCTACGTCGACTTTTATCAAGCTGTCTGTCCCTGGTTTTTTAATTCTGTCTGTCTTGTCACATACCCTGTTGCTGCTTAAATTTTCTGTCTTTTATTTTTGTCTCTTCTCTCCATTCATCCGGAGGCTGAAGAGGGTCTCCTCGGCACGCTGTTATTTCTGAAGCGCTATTTGTACCCCTCTCGCTTTGTAAGAACGTCTCCTCCCTCTTCCTCAGAGCAGTCTTGTTGTCCTCTCCTCCATCTCGCTCGCCTCCAGTGGGTCAGTGTCTCCCTCCTGACCTCCGTAGTCTGGTCAGATCCCCTCCCCAGTACCTTGGTGCCCTCAAGCCGCCTTCTGTCTCTCTGGCCATCTCGGCACCCCTCTGTTTCTGTCGCGACGCTTCCTGCGAGCGCCCTTGTGTTGCGTGGCCATCCTTTAGTTCTGCAGCAGGCTTTGTATCTTTCTTATTCAGAGACAACTCTTCCTCAGGCTTTCATTTTCCCTCAGAGCACTCTTGCCTTCCCTCCGCCATGTCGGATGCCTCTGTTCGGTCCCCGGTCCCCTGAGGACACCTCTACTCTGTTCAGATCCCCTTCCGTGGGGAGGGGTTTTGTGGGATTGACGCAATCCCACAAAAGATTGTGTCAGCAATCCTTTGTTTGTCTCGTTGTCCACGTTTCCCCCGCCCCCCGGAGCCCCCTCGTTCCTGTCACGATGCCTCCCGAGACTGTCCTCGTGCCCCACGCCACCCTTCGAGCTCTGCAGCCCTCTTTGTGTCTCTCTCTTATTTGGACAGAACCCCTCCTCAGGCTTTCGTTGTGCCCCACAGCTCCCTGACCTTATTCACTGCCGCCTGGGATGTCTCCATTCGGTCGCTCGTCCCCGGAGGACATCGCTGGGACACCCTCTTGAGTTTTGCACTGCGTGCCAGAGCCGCCTTCTGTCTCTCTCTCTCTCTCTCTCTCTCTCGCTCTCGGCACCCTTCCTCTGCCGTCACCGTGCCTCCTGAGGCCGTGCTCGTGCCCCACGGCCCTCTGTGGCTCTGTAGCGCAATTTGCACCCTTCTTGCTCCCGAGAACCATTCCCGATGACATCTTTCATCTCCAGGACACTCGTGTTGTCCTCTGTGCTAGCTAGGACACCTCTGTTCAGTCCCTGGTCCCCTGAGGACATCTGTGGTCTGTTCAGATCCCCTCTGGACTTCTTCATTGTGTCCTCGAGCCTTCTTGTGCCTGTCCCTCTCAGAACCCTTCTGCTACTGTCACGATGCCTTCCGAGCAGCACGCTTTTAGCTCCGTGAGCCCCCTTTGGACTCGCTTTGTTGCATTCGCACCCCTCCTAAGATCTCTGTTCCCAAAAAAGAGTGCTCTTGTTCTTTTCTGTGCCATCTAGGATGCCTGCCCAGCTCCAGGGACGAGGCCCAGCACCAGGGACGAGGCCACAGCTCGGCCGCTCGGCCTAGGTCCCACAACTCAGCCTGGGCCCTGCACCTCAGCCCTGCAGCTCGGCTGCTCGGCCTCAGCCCTCGCACGCACACGCACACACACAGCCAGAGAACCTTTCACTCACAAAAATACCTAGAGATGGAGTTAATGAGAAGACAGGAGACTCTGCTGATCAGGCACAGGGCATGGCCAGACAGTCCTACTGACCAGCAACCGATTTGCATGCCACCAGCCCTTTTTATCCCCTCGTCCCTCTCTTTTCCGATGCTTGTTCCTCCCCAAACTCCTCCGATACCTCCCCTTCCCCACCTCTGGTTCCTCCAGTAAAGGTACCGTAGTACATCCTGTGCGGTCCCCGCGTGCGTCCCATATCCTTAGCCAGCAACCTTTCTCAGGCTGTGTGGTGATCCGGAAAGCCGCTCCCGTCTACTGGTTGTGACGAGCGTCGCCCCGTAGCATGGGGCTGATGGCTCTGCCGGGACAGCTCTGGCAGGAGCCAGGGCAGGGAATCTGTTTCTCTGGCTGGGTCACTGGGGTGCCTTACCTGGCACGGTGCCTCTGCGTGACCTGGAGTTTACGGGGACAAGCTTTTTATCGCGTAACCTAGCAGGGAGCCACACTTAAAGCTTTGGAAAGATGCTCTAAAACTAGAACTGTCCAATGACCTTAGTAGTTGGATTGGTTTGTGGGATAAGCCTATCGGAGGCATCAACTTGAAGACAGCTGCTTGACCCGTTTTGTTGATTTCAGTCACGTTGTTTGAAGGAAGAATGTACAGAAAGGGCCGAGGAGGTGTGACAAGAAGAAAGGAAAGAGCAAGTAAGTCTTGAGAGAGGGGAAGAACCTCAGTGCTGCGAGTGACTGAAGGTGCTAAGGGCTACGAGATTTTGGGGGTAGGTGTGCACATGTGAAGGTCTGGGCGGGAACAGCGCACAAAGAGTAGTAAAATACAGTTGGGGAACCCAAGATTGCTCCTCATTCTGGGCCTGCGCACGCGCCCTTGCTCTTGCAGCTGCAGACACGCTGGAGCTGCGGGGGGGCAGGCACGCCAGCCTGCCTGGAAGCAGGCTTTGGGCGCGGGGTCCCTCGGCTGAGGCGGTGCCAGTTAGTGGGGGAGAGCCCTGTGTGTTGGGCAGGTGAGGGGCGAGTGAGGCCGGAGCATGGCAAGGGCTGGGCTGGGGCAAGCGTGGACAGAGGGGACAGAGAGGAGGACCTGAAGGAATAGGGGTTGTGAGCTCTTCATTCCCAACCAGGTCACTGAGGGGCAACCACCTACAGTACCCGAGATACGGGGGAAGGTCTGGGGCCAGCACAAACGGTGCTGAGAGAGGGAGTTTCCATAGGGTCTGGTGGTGGCTGCAGGCTGCTTCCCATCAGCCACAGTGAGCCCCGTGGCATGCCACACAGCCCTTTTGGTGTGCACCAGTTTGTATTCGGCTGTGCCCTGGAGCCCTCTGAACTCCTGAATTCATATTTTGGGTTCCCCCCCAAGTCCTTCCATGTGTCCCAAGGCCCTGTGTTTGTCACACAGTATGCCACCATGCTTTCTCTTTAGCTTTCCTCCCATCCCAGAGTTTTGCCAGTGCTTTTTTGGTGCGCTCTCGGGTCAACTGTTTCCCTCTCTGTAAGGCCCAGGCCCCCCCCCCCCTTCACCTGTCTGTGCCCCCAGAGTCCTATGTTTTCCTTGTCACCTGCTGATGGCTTCCTCCCACCCCACCGTTGCACTCCGGAGCTCTCCCTTTGTTCTCATCCCCTTTTCTCTTCCCGTGCAGCCCAGGACTCTCCCTTGAGCTTTTGGCAAGCTGCCCTCAGGAGCTGGGGCACCCCTCTGCTGTCCCGGCCACCACAGCTGTCCCCAGTGGGGCCGAGGGCAATAGCCTGTGTTCTCTGTGGGATGCAGTTCTGGGCCCAGGGCCTGGAGCTGACAAGCCTCTGGCGTGGCCAGCAGGGCCGATGGCTATGGTGCCTGTGTCCCCCGGGCTGCAGCTGGGGGCCACTGAGCTGGGCTACTGCCACGAGTGCGGTGTTCACGTCACCCCATGAGGGTAGGTCCAGGACAACACAGCCAGTGCTGAGCAATACAGGCTGGGACCAGGAGCGAGGCTGCAAGCACAGAACAGGTGAATGGGGCCGGGGCGGGGGGGGGGGGGGGGAGGGGGTCCCTGCGACCGGGAACATCCCAGGGAAGGTGACCCAAAGGGGGAGGTGGGGCTGGGGCAACAGCGATCGGGTCCAGGAAGACCCGCGCTAGGGCCAAGGAGCGGAGGGTGCGGCGCCGGGGTCGTGGGTGGCCCAGAAGCCGAGGGGATGGGGGAAAGCTGATGCACCGGGGCAGCGGGGAGGCTGCACATGGACATGCGGGGCTGCCTGAGCGCTGGGGCTCACCGGGGGGTAGGGGTAGTGCTGGGGAAGCACCTGGGCTGGGGTCCTGCGAAAGGGCAGTCCCGGCACAAAGGTGTCGTCGTCCCCCCCCCGTCCCCCCCCGGTGCGGGGGGGTGGGGTGGGGGGTGGAGCGCTTCCAGGCCGTGCGGAGGTGTGGGCAGCGCTGGAGGGGTTCGGGGCAGCTGGGGAAGCATCGGACCCGAAGCGGAGCCGGTGGTGGTGCTGGGAATCGTGGCACGGCGGGGTCCCGCGGGCGCTGGTGAGGGGAGGAGGGCGTACGGGACGGTGTCCCCACAGGGTTAAAGCCCAGGGAAGGCAGCAGCCCGCAGCATGCTGGGAGCTGTAGTCCTGGGGTAAGCAGCGTGTGGTGGGGCACGTTGGTCGCAGGGCATGCCGGGAGATGTAGTCTTTCGGCAGGGCGCTTGCAGACAGCCCCCTGCCCTGTGCAGCACGCCGGGGTGCGTACTCGCCCCATGCCGGCCGCCGGGTACCTGCCGGGGCTGGCAGCCGTCTGCCGGCGGGGAACGGCCTCGGGCACGTGGCGCGGGGGGGGGGGGGGGGGGGGGGGGGGGCGCGCCCGCGCTCGCTGCCGCCCTCTGGCGGAGGAAGCGCGGTACTGCAGGTCCGGCACCGCGCATGTGCGGGGGGGGTGCCGCCGTGCTCGCCGCCGCTGCCGTCCGCCGGTAACGGCAAGGAGCTGCTGCGGTGCCTGCGAAGCGCCGCCGCCGCGCTCGATGCTGCCTCCCGGTAAGGAAACGCCGCCGCCCCACGTGCGCCCTGCCGGCGGGCGCTCGGCGCGCTCGGCGCGGGACTGCAGCGCCGGCGCCGCCCGGTGCTCGCCGCTGCTGGTGCCGCGGCACGGCCGCAGCGCGGTGCTGCCGCGCGGCGTTCGGGCGCCGGCGCTGGCCCCTCCGGCGCGCCGTCGGCGGCCGGCGCATGCGCGGTGCCCGGGAGCGGCATGGCGGCGCGCTGGGCGCGGGTCCCGGCGGCGGCGGGTGTCCCGGGGCACCGGCGAGGCGAGCGAGCCCCTTTGGCGGGCGCGGGGGTGTGTTCTGGCCGCGGTCGGGAAGCCTCCCCCTGCCCGCTGCGGCAGGCTGCCGGTGTGCTGGAGGCGAGCTGGGTCAGGGCAGCCCCAGGGAGTTGCCCGAGAGCTGAGAGAAGGGAAGAGGGGAAGGAGGCGGACACCCCCCAGGCGAGGACGCCGGGCGCCTCCCCGCTTCCAGAGCTCCCCCTGAGCCTCCCCCGGCCCCGCTTGCCCCCCCACCCCGCGCAGCTGCCCCCAGCTCCAGCCCCTCCCCTGAAGCCTGTCCCGTAGCCCCCGGTCGCCCCCAAGCCCTGTCGTGCCAGTGGCAAGCTGGCCTTCCGCGTGTGTCCGGGAGCCCCTGCGGAAGGGGAGGCTTCAGCCGGGGGCGATCTGCGGTAATAACGGTGGCGGCTTCTTCTTTCCCTCTCCCAGAGGCTGCGCTGAGGCCGCGGTTGTCCCTTCCTCCCCTGGGGCTGCCGGTGACGGCACCCGCCTCAGGCTTGCGTGGGTTGTCTGTGCCTGGCCTCGCTCTCCTGGCGGCGTGGGGGCGAACATGGACGGGCGGAGCGCTTGGTGGCTGTGGACAGGAGCTGCGGCGGCTGAAGCTGGAGAGGCCAGAGAAGGGTGGAGAAGAAGAAATCGAAGGCCGGCCGGCCGGCAGCTGCCTCCCGCTGCAGGCAAGAGAGAGCCCGCCTCTCCGGGCGAGGAAGGATCCCTCCTCGTAGTCCGCAGCAGGCCAGGCCGCCAGCGTGCACCGCAGGGTCTGTATGCGTAAGCCGGAGCGTGGTCTTGCTCCCTGTCCCTGTCTGACAATCTGTGTCCTGCTCCTTGTCCTTCTTTTTCCCCTCTCTCTATCGTCCCCCATCCTTCTTCCTGTGTGTCTTTTTTCTCTTTCTGTCCTTCTGCCCCACGCTTCTTTCTCCACCTCTGTCCTGCTCCCTGCCCCTTGTTTCCTCTCGCTGTCCCTCTCTCCTGCTTCCTGTCCCCGTTTTTTCTGTCTTTATTTCTCTGTCCCGCTGCCTGTCCGCTCGTTTCTTGCTGTACCTCCCCGTCCAGCTGGCTCTCCGTTTTTTCCTTTCTCTCCTTCTCTGTCCTGCTCCCTGGCCCTTTTTTCTCTTCCTCTGCCTCTGTCCTCTAGCCCGTGGCCGTTTTTTTAATTTTTCCTTCTTGGTCTCTTTGTACAAATCTGACCCTTTCTTTATTTCCCAATCCCTTTGTCCTGTTCCCTGTCCTTTTTCTCTCTCTGTCTGTATGTCCTGTGCCCTGTCGCCGTCGTGTCCCTCTGTTCTTCTTCCTCTCCTTTCCCCCCCATCTCTCTATCCCTCTGTCCTGCTCACTGCCCCTGCATGTTCTTGCTCCATCTCTCTGCAGGGCTCCTCGTCCCTCTTGTTTTTGATTTCTCTGCCTCTCTGACCTTTTCTTTCGGCCTTTCATTCTCTGGCGGCACCTCAGTCTTCTCCCTTGTCTTGCTTTTGTCTTTCCAGTCCTCTGTCCTGCTCCCCATCCCGGTATTAAATAGGGGTGGGTGCAGGCCCTGTTCTCTTGGGACTGGCGGGGGAAAAAGCAGCCCCGGGCCCAGCGCTGTCCTGGGGTTTGTCGGGGGGTTTTGGGGCCGAGTCCGTGTGCGAGCGGGGGGAGTAGGGGCAGCCCCACGCGGCTCTCGGGTGCTGCTTGTTGGGGCTGGGCAGCCTCTGCCGCTCCCGGCGCAGGTCGGGCAGCGGCGGCCCGGGGGGCTCCTGCGGCGCCGGGCGGGTGCCGGTGGCCGGAGTGGTGGGGAAGGGCCGCGGCTGCGGCCGGCGGGGGTTCCTGGAGGCGGCTGGGCCCGGCTCCCCGCGGGGGTGCTTGGGGCTGGGGGGGTTTGGGGTGCGGGCCCGGCACCCCAAACCGGTGCTGGAGAAAGCAAGCCGGAAGCAGCCGCACTAAAGCGATGCCCTGCCTGTGCTGGTGCGGCCCCGCAGAGGTGTGGGGCCGGGCCCTCCGCAGCGCCCAAGCGCTCCCCAAAACTGCGTGTGTGGCCCTGGGGGTGCAGGGCTGTGGGGTGGCTGCGCTCCCCCCACCCCGCAGCATCACGCATGGGGACCGCAAAGGGGTCGGAAAGCAGAGAGGGTGAGCTGGTGTGGGGCCTGAAAACGGAGAGCCGGTCTTGTGTTCCGGGGGCTTGAAAAGAGGCTCCCGTGGCTGATTTTGGGGCTCGGAAACAGCTGGAGTCGTGCGTTTTCAGGACCTGCCAGAGGGGACCAAGTGGTGTGTTTTTGGGCTGAGGAGCAGAGGTGAAGCGCTGCGTTTTTGGGCCTCGAGAACAGGCTGAGCAGGTGGGTTTGTGGGCTCAGGAATGGGAGCTGGTTTGGGGGCCCAAAGCAGAAGCCGGTTTGGCTGTTTGGGCAGGGGGGTGGGAGGGCATTGGGGGCTGCGGGGGAAAGCGGAGGGTGGGCAGGGTGCACGGACCCTCCCTGGAGGTGGGGGTCTGGTCGCGTCGGACCCCAAAGTTCGGGAGGCCGGCGTGCCCCGGGCCAGACTCGAGGTCTGAGGTGGTCTCTGGGGGGGAAGGGTGCATTTCAGACCCCGCACGCCCTCTTGGAGCCCAGCTCTTCTTTGTATGCTGCTGAGAAGAGTTCTGAAGTACTTAATCATACAAACTAATTAATCGGTATTTCCACAGGGTACAGCGGTGATGTTTAATAGTAATATTCAAGTTCTGACAGCGACTGCTTTCCGACCTTGTCCAAAGCCCAGACTGTTGCAAATAGCTGGAGCTGGTAAGGAGAAGGAGCCAAAATCAAGCGGAGCTTCGGTGCAGAGCTGGAGCTTCAGCTAGCCAGAACTGTGGCAAGGAGGAGCTGGAAGGAGATGGGGTGTCCGCTGCCTGGAGCGTGCGTTAGCCAGGGGCGAGGTTACCTGTGGCTGTAATGAGCGGGAGCGGCCGTGAGCTGGAGCGCCTGTTCGCCGGAGCATCCGTCGGCCGGGCTGCGCCGCCAGCAGGGCTGCAGAGCGGCCGGGCGCAGGCAGGGCTGTCCCCAGCAAGCGTCTCTGAGCAGCAGGGAGGCGAGCGGCCCTTCTGGCAGCGGGGAGCCTGGCCTCTTCCCTCGGGGATTAAATCCACGCCCTGCGCCTCTCCCTGCACGGAGGGTGTCTCCCGGTCCCCTTCCTGGGGGTGGAAGCGAGGTGGGGGTGGCCCGGCTCTCCTGGGGCAGCCCCGCTGCGAGGGGGCGCAGGCGAGGCGTCCGCACGAGGCGGCGGTGTCTCCCTGGTGCCTGGCAAAGGGGAGAGGGGCTGGTCGGCTGGAGCTCCCGGGGCGCACGGCCTGGCCCCGCAGGGCCCCTCTGGCAGAAGCCTCCCCTGTGCTTTCCCCGTTGGCTGGGTGTGACAAACAGGATCATTTTTTGCCTCCTCTTTTCCCGGTGTCACCTTCTGCGTCACGTGAAGAAAAGCCTGCGTGGTGGATCCCGCTTGCTGCTCGGGTAATGGCGCGTATGGGGCCGGGGGAGCGGGGAGAAACCTTTGTGAGTTCAGGGAGGCTACAGATGCTCCACATGAAACCCAGAGAAAAGGCAAACGTGCTGCCAGTGCCGAAAAGCTGATGAAAACTTGCCGTTAACAGAGCGTGCCTCGTTCCTGAATTGGTCCCTTGGCAGTTACGAATGTTTTCCTTTTGGGTAAAAGAATGAACTTTCATCTAGGAGAAATGAAGAGCTGCCTGTTGCCTTCTTCAGGGTCAAGTGTTTTCTTCTGTTTGTTCAGACTACTTTTATGGGCAAGTTGGGAAGAGCCTTTTATTTTTATATGCACAACTACCTTTTTAGTCATCTCTGGTGTCAGTAGAGTTGAGTAATTTTTGAGCACCTAGCTGCCAGTAGAAATATAATGAATGAAATGCGATGGAAACTGACATTTCAATTTGATTTGTATTCAGGTTTTTTTTTCATACGAGTGTTGATGGCATGCTGTGCTGTGCGTCAGTCCACATTCTGTTCCGTGGAGCCTTTGGTCTAGGAGTTTTATGTACCAAAAAAAAAGTTTGTCCTTCCAAAAAAGGACTAGTCATTCCTAGGCTTGAGGTGTAGACTGGGAGAGTCTCTGGAGCCCATGATCAGAATGACAGTGCTGCTGCTCTTTGTCTTCACTGGCGTTAATTTCCCCACTGCTCCGTGGTGGTTGGGAGCCCTGAGTCGTTGTTTTTTTTTCTGTCTCTAACACATTTTTTTTCCCCAAGGAGAGGCTACATTTAAAAGTGAATGAGTGTCCTGGTTTTGTCTGGGATAGAGTTAATTTTCTTCCTAGTAGCTGGTATAGTGCTGTGTTTTGGATTTGAGGATGAGGATAATGTTGATAACACGCTGATGTTCTAGTTGTTGCTAAGAAATGCTTACACTGGTCAAGGACTTCTGAGCTTCCCCTGCTCTGCCGGGCGCACGAGAAACTGGGAGGGGACACAGCCAAAAGCGTTGATGGAAACTGGCCCAAGGGCTATTCCATCCCATCTGGCGTCATGCTCAGCATAGAAACTGGGGGGAGTTGGCCGGGGGATAGGGATCGCTGCTGGGGGAGTGGCTGGGCATGGGTCGGCGGGTGGTGAGGGGTTGTATCGCTTGTTTTTTCCTGGGTTTTGTTCCTCTCTTGCTCTCTTGTTGTTTTCCTTCTCATGAGAATTCATTCTTCTTCTTTTGTTCCAATGCTTAAACTCTTCTTGTCTCAGGCCACGAGTTTTCTGACTTTTGCTCCTTGGATTCTTTCCCCCATCCCACTGGGGGGCGGGGGAGGGAGAGCGAGCTGCTGGGTGGTACTTAATTGCCGACCGGGGCTAAACCACAACAATTAGTTTCCTCCGAAACGTGTCAGTCACTAAACTTGAGTGATGTTTATTAAAACCACAAAAATGGCACCTGTCTTACAGACCTGGAGTCCTTCTGAACGTGTATTCATCCCACGCAAATGTCATTGGGCTACAGATCGTCTGCACTTTGCGCTTTGACGAGACAGCGTGCTGAGACAGGGATGAGCTCTGAAAGAAAAAAGGTACAAGGTCATGGGGTTTTTGGTCTGTTTTTTTTTGTGGGGGGCGCGTGCGTGTGTTTTAAAAAGAAGAGTGCGATGCTGAGTGGTGGCAGCCCGCAGAGCTCTCTTGCTGCCGGAGCTCTCCTTTTCTTCTCTTTCACTCCTCTTTCATGGCTGTAATGGTAATTTGGACAATTGTAGAGGAGCAGTTAAGTTAGTTGCCTGTGTCGATGTGCTGGTAGTCCCAGGAAGGTAAATGCTTGAAGCAGTAGTGAATAACTTGGCCGCAAGTGGAATTTCCGAAGGAAGAAGAACAACGGGAAGCAAATAGCAAGTTACCAAACAATTTGCGTGGGTGAAAGACGTTGAAGTTTTATTGCCAAATGTTGTTGGGCAGTATGTTCCAAGTGGCTATTTTTGGTCAACGTGAATTTTCAGGAAGTTCAGGGTTGTGCGTGGCAAAACGTGTCCCTCTGTTTATGCATGCCGCTGTGTAAATGTCCAGCGGCAGGGCTGCTGTTCTCTGCTCTCCATGCTGCCACGGTAGCGCTGCGGTATTTAGACCCGACAGAGGGCTTTAGGAAGGGAAGGGGAATGCCTGTTTTCCGTGAGGGCTATGAATGCTGACCCTTTTCTCCGCCGCTTTCCCGTGCGCGCGATGAAGCGGTTTTATTTTTCTCCCTTGTTCCTGGTCTAAATAGTTGTGAAGCTGTCGCTGCTGTGGGATTGCAAGTGGTGTTTCTAGGTTTTTGTGGGGTTCTAGTTACGGATCCCTTCTGCTGTGGGGAAGTGTCAAGATAAGGCTTTCAGTGTAAAGCTTCAGAAGCTACATCCACTGAAATCAGGGGAGGTGGAACTGATGTTGCGCGTGCAGCTGTGCTCGCGGGGATGCTCGGTGGCTCCTCGTCAAAACAGCAAGGGGCGTGTGGCCGTCCGGAGGGCTGTGCTCTGGGTCTGAGGGCGTGCCGTCTTTTTGCTGTTGGAAGACGGACTAGAGCGCGTGGCTGTGAAATGTCAGGACAGTCAAAAGCTGGGAGGGACCCTAGGCAGGTTTGGTGGCACAACTGCAGTGTGAGAAGGACTTGACCGTTTGGAGAAACGGCCTGCAAAAAATCATTCCTGTTTTGCAAGGAGGCAGTTCACAAGGACGGATGGGTTGCCGTGCTCTTTAACAGAAATGCTCACCTTGGGACGTATGGGGTGAGGAAGTCTTGACTGTACGTAGGCTTCGGAAACTGTACGTAGGTATGTGTGTGCGTCACCTGCGTGTATCTATGAAAGGGGTTCTAGTGAAACCAAAGGCGCCCGTGAGTCAAAAAAAGGCGCGGTTGTCTAAAAACTGCAAAAGCTCTAGCGGCCTGTGTCATCAACTGTAGCAAAGATGAAGCAAAACCCTTTTTCCTCCACTCAGTTGTAGTCTTCACCAAGCTTCACAAAAAAAGGAAGCTTTAGATTCCTACCCGGCATTATGCTACTAAAGGTTTTTTTTCCTCTCTCAGCAGAACGTCAGCTGCCACCATTTCGCCGTGGTCGCCCTTTCTTCTGCCAGGAAAGTACGAGACGGATGGAAAGGCTGCGTAGTGGTCTGCAAGTACACGGTACGCCTACGATGTGTGCCTGCGTTTTTCCTAAGGTACTCGTAGCGTGGACTTTAAAGGTAACACGAAGAATGTGCCAGCTCTCCTTCTATAGTATTTCTATGAAGTATTTCAACACAAATACTACAAATAGAATGAGGCGTGTTCTGGAGCATGCTGTCCTGGTTTTGGCTGGGATAGAGTTGATTTCCTTCCTAGTGGCTGGTGTAGTGCTGTGTTTTGGGTTTTAGTAATATTGATAACACGCCGACGTTTTGGCTGTTACTAAGCGGTATTTACACTTGTCAAGGACTTTTTTTCCCAGCTCCCCATGCTCTGGCAGGTGCCCAAGAAGCTGGGAGAGGGCACAGCCAGGATTGTTGATCCAAACTGACCAAAGGGCTATTCCATACCATATGATGTCATGCTCAGTATATAAAGCTGGGGAAGAAGAAGGAAGGGGGGGACATTCGGAGTGATGGCGTTTGTCTTCCCAAGTAACTGAAAAGAGCTAAAATCCCCAAAGACAAAAAGAAATGTGGTAAATATCTTGGTTGCTCAATGTTTCCTTTTAGTTTCCCTTTCACAAATAATTTAGCCTAGCTTGCCAGTATTGTTGGCCTTAAGTAAGGAAGCTTAGATAGTAGAATTGCTAACGAGCATTCTTTATTTGACCTAGTCATTAGAGTAAGAATGCTTTGCCTGTGTTAAATCCTTGGTTAGCTGAGAGAGTTGCAATGTAGATAGATAAAAAGGAATTCTTCAGGCCCTGTGTCCCTGGAAAGGGCTGATAAGGAGAAACTACACAAGAACCACCTGATTTTGGATATGCAAGGAAGGTATGAGTAAGACAAAGATGGACTGAGCATGCGTAAAGACAAAGTTCAGTCAGCGGTCAGAGTGATGAAGACTACTGACTTCCTCCAAGGACCACCAGAGGATCCCTAACGACCACCTAAGGACTTAAGTACGCATGCGTCAGGGACATTTGCATATATTAATGAGTTCCAAGAAATCTCATGTTTATATAAATTAATCTGATGAATATGTATATCTTGCAACAGATAACCTCTGCGATCTTGCTTGTTTGTCGGAGCACTTATGGTGGAGCGATCCCCAGTGCTGCCCAGCGCTGTAATAAAGGATGCCTGCTTAATAGTAACTCCGTTGCTATTGAGTTTGATTTCGGGAACACTCTGAAACTCCAATTCACCTGTTGGGAGATTTGGATTTTAAAGGGTAGTCTCCACGAATTTTGTTTCAGCTTTGGCGACCCAGTTGGGACCCTCTCTGTCTGGCTGCAGGAGCCCCTGAGTCGGAGACTCCCTTGGCCGGCCCCGGAGACTTCTCTGGAGGGACTCCCCGATTCAGTGGATCCATGCGGGGATAGACAAGGACCACTGGTAAGAAAGGCATTCTTTTTGAGTTTTGGGACCGGTCATTTGAAGCCACTCATAAGTCGCAGTTCATGAGAACCTCGCCGGTGGCATACAAATGGCATGTACGATTCGTACTGGCTGTTTGGTTGGTATGCTGCATGATTTGTATTGATCGTTTGGTTAGTACGGTCGTTTGTTTGTGCATTTGTATCTGATTTTGATTTACATATGCGTATGTGATATACGTATATGTCTGGCATACGCGTATTTGAAAATCTGTGATTACTCTGTGTTGACATTTACTATCTAGGGAGAGTAGTTGTTATGTGTAAGTGTTTGTGTTCCAGTTTTTGTTTTTGTCCTTGTGTTATATAAATTTAGAATGGGGAGCCAGCAAGGTGGAATTTTGAAAAAGAGTCCTTTGGGCTGCCTTATGGCTCACTGGAAAGCTATTGGGGAACCACCTGGAGGGAGTGTGAATCGTAAAACCTTGATAAAATATTGTAATCAGTGGTGGCTTTTATATAAGTTAGATAATGGAGAAAAAAGGCCTTTTGAAGGGAACTTTGAAGTATAACACTTTGTTGCAACTCATGTTATTTTTGCAGCAAGAAGGAAAATGAGATGAGGTGGTTTATGCAGATAGGTTTTTCACTCTGCGGAATCACCCTGAGTAGCAGAAAGAGTGTGGAATTAATTTGGCACCCCAGGACCCTGTGGTCTTGGCGATAGAAAAGGAGAGAAATAAGCAAAATGAGATATTGAAAAGGTGTTGTTCAGCGTGTAGCATTGGACAGAGATGTTCGAAAGTTGGTTGGCAGAATGAAAGGTTGTAGGATGGGGATGCAGTGTTTACAGGCTCTGGTGCTGGCTGGGACTCTGCCGGGAACAGTGGGTGAGAGCAGCTAGAGCTCAGGTACAGGCTCTGGTGCTGGCTGGGACTCTGCCGGGAACAGTGGGTGAGAGCAGCTAGAGCTCAGGTACAGGCTCTGGTGCTGGCTGGGACTCTGCCGGGAACAGTGGACCAATCCTGGCTGCGACCCTAACCAGATGGGAACCAGGGATTTACTAGTGCGGTTCAGGGAATGGAATAAGAAATGCTGTCCCAAAATCAGTAACTAATATTTCTGTTTTTAGGACAGTCGGTTGATGATATTAGAAGGAAATGACAGAAAGTGCAAGGGGCAGATGCAAGGGACTTGGAAAGGTTATTGGAAACTGCTTGGCAAGTGTATCGGAATAGAGATAGTCAAAAGGAAAAACAAATGGGTAAAACAATTGCTAATGCTACAGTAGCTGCTTTGCGCACCGTAGAAGGTCAGATACCCCCTCGGAGCAACACCAATGAGGGGAGAGGAGTTATGAGAAGTGGTGCAAGTGCCCCACTTAGAGGGAAGAGAGGAAATCAACCCCTCTTGAAAGATCAGTGCGCCTATTGTAAACAACTGGGGCACTGGAAAAAAAAGATTGCCCGAGACTGGGCAAATCGGTGATGGTAGCCAACATGGAAGAAAATTGATGGGGACCAGGGGAATCTTCCCTAGCAGAACCCTTGGTAAAAATTCAGCTAGGGAAAGAAGAAAAAAAAAACCTGTAGAATTTTTAATAGATACAGGTGCCACATTTTCAGTATTAAATCAGACTTTATTGCCCGTGAGTAAACAAACTGTTAACATTGTGGGAGCAACAGGGCAGGTTGAGAGGGCTTTCTTTCTAAGACCATTGAAATTTAAAATTGGAAAAAGTGTAGGGATTCATAAATTCCTCCTCTACTTGCCTGAAGCTCCTAGACCACTTTTGGGAAGGGACTTATTAGAACAATTGAATGCTGAAATAAGATTTAAAGATGGGGAAATCGAATTTAAAATACCAGAAGAAAGCCACATTGAAATTTTAAGTTTGGCTCTCACTGAACCCCAAGTTAGAGAAGAAGAAATTATGCAGGAAATAAAAGACCAGGTATACCCAGGAGTATGGGCCTCGGGAATACCTGGAAAAGCTAAAAATGCAGAATTGGTTGTTGTTAAACTCAAAGAAGGAGCACGACCCATTAGGGTGAAACAATATCCTTTGAAATTGGAAGATAGACGAGGAGTGAAACGTATTATAGAAGAATTTATAAAATTCGGATTATTGACTGAATGCTCTTCAGAGTACAACACTCCCATTCTGCCTGTCAAAAGGCCTGATGGCAAAACCTACCGATTGGTGCAAGACCTACGGGCGATAAATCGGATAGTTGAAGATTTGCACCCGGTAGTGGCAAACCCATACACTTTATTGACCAGTTTAAAAGAAACCTATGAATGGTTCACAGTGCTAGATCTGAAAGATGCATTCTTTTGCCTCACCTTGGCCCCTGAAAGCCGCAACTTTTTGCCTTTGAGTGGGAAAACCCTGATTCAGGACGGAAAACCCAACTAACCTGGACAGTGTTACCTCAAGGATTTAAGAATAGCCCCACAATTTTTGGAAATCGATTGGCTAAAGAATTAGAGGTCTGGGAAAGGCCTCCAGGAAATGGTACCCTTTTGCAATATGTGGATGATATTCTGATAGCTACAGAAAAAGAAGAAGAATGTAAGGAATGGACTGTGAGTTTGTTAAATTTTCTTGGACTAAGTGGTTATCGAGTATCGTTGCAGAAAGTCCAGATCTTGAAAAAAGAAGTAATCTACTTGGGATTTGTGATTTCTAAAGGACAGAGACA
This sequence comes from Mycteria americana, assembly GCF_035582795.1. Lineage (NCBI taxonomy): Eukaryota > Metazoa > Chordata > Aves > Ciconiiformes > Ciconiidae > Mycteria > Mycteria americana. The sequence continues at coordinate 3,227,713 of NW_027445437.1, forward strand.
GCTCGGGAATGACCGAAAAGAAGCCATCTGCAGGACCCCAGAACCGACCACAGTAAAAGAGCTGCGAACCTTTCTGGGAATGACAGGTTGGTGTCGATTATGGATTTATAATTATGGACTTTTAGTTAAACCCTTGTACGAACTGTTGAAAAATAGTCAGACACAGTTAACGTGGACTGATGAAGCCAAGAGGGCGTTCAAAGAATTGAAATTGGAATTAATGAGAGCTCCAGCTTTGGGCCTGCCAGGCATAACAAAGCCCTTCTGGTTGTTCTCATATGAGAGACAAGGAGTGGCTTTGGGAATTCTAGCCCAGAGGCTGGGTCCTTATAAACGAGCAGTAGCATATTTTTCCAAACAATTGGATGAGGTAAGTAAAGGATGGCCGGGATGCCTTCGGGCAGTTGCCGCTGTTGTTTTGATCATTCAAGAAGCTCGAAAATTTACCTTGGGACAAAAGATGGTTGTGCATACTTCCCATGCTGTAACTTCCGTTTTGGAACAGAAAGGAGGACATTGGCTGTCACCGTCAAGGTTTCTGAAGTATCAAGCAGTCCTGATGGAACAGGACGATATTGAAATCGTTACATCTGCTGTAATTAACCCCGCTTCTTTTCTAAGTAATAAGCAGGAAATGAAGACTGCTGTACATGATTGTATAGAAACCATTGAGACCGTATACGCAAGCAGGCCTGACCTGAAGGATGAGCCACTGGAAGAAGCTGACCACACTTGGTATACCAACGGGAGTAGTTTTGTAAAGAATGGAGTTCGAATGGCAGGGTATGCTGTGACCACCACAGATCAGGTGGTGGAAGCAAAGTCACTCCCTAAAGGCACATCTGCACAACGAGCCGAAATAGTTGCCTTAGCGAGAGCACCGGAGCTTGCCAAAGGATTGCGCGTGAATATATGGACAGATTCAAAATATGCCTTTGGCGTAGTGCATGCTCACGGAGCAATTTGGAAGGAGCGAGGACTCTTAACCGCTCAAGGGAAAGGTATAAAACACGCTGATATAATACTGTGACTTTTAGAAGCTGTGCAACTTCCGTCAGCAGTGGCGATTATGCACTGCAAAGGACATCAGAAAGGTAACACTGACAGGGAAGTGGGAAATAAGTTGGCTGATTACGAAGCAAGGCAAGCAGCGGAACAAGGTGATGAGACACTAAGTTTAATTCCTGAAAAATCTTTGCCACTACCTGAATCATCTGAATACGATGAAAAGGATCAGAAGTTAATTACTGACTTGGAGGCTAAAATTGGCCTATCAGGATGGGCAGTGTTAAAAGATAACAGGATAATGATTCCCTTTAGACTACTGTGGGCACTGACAAAGACTGAACATGATAAAACTCACTGGGGAACTGAAGCTCTGTATAACTCTCTCACTAAGCAGATAGTGGCTAGAAATTTGTTTCAAACTGTGAAAAGTGTGGTTGATAGGTGTGAGACATGTTTGAAAAATAACCCAAAGGTAGAAAATCGTGTAAAATTTGGAAGCATAGGCAAAGGA